>NC_065919.1:83982137-84596396 GCF_024586455.1 Bactrocera neohumeralis | reverse complement strand
GCCTTGGCGGGAATATGCAGATTTTGTGGGAATGAGGTCTACTACTTCATTCTCTCCATTGTCAGGATAATATTTGTATATAAATATATTTGTATTAATTTAATATTGATTGCTTCTTTTCTATTGTTAATTGCAGTTAGTTGGAGGAAACGGAAACGAGTACCACTTCAAGCACAGGACATTGCCACACGCTCGCACAAGGCGAAGCATCACACACACGCGACTCTTGAAAAGCCATCCATTGGTGAGTAGAAGTTTTAGCACAATTTGAAATTTGAATTGAAATTTGTATGACAATTTTTGATATATGACAACATAAACTTCATAAATAGCAGGAGGGTGTTAGGTATATTCGTATAAAGTTTATACCAAAAGTTTTAGGTTCGAAATATAGTTGTTTCTGAAGTGAAGTTCCACAAAAAATTTGTCTCTCGAGTTGTTAGTTCGTGGCTAGATATGACGCCGTTGTCGGGTCCGGCTTGAATGTTCTCTTCTTGTATACCATAAAACTTAATGAGAAATCATCTGAGACATTTTTTCATCACGTTTCGGTTCAAAAACGTTCATTTAGTCGGCATTGTTGATCGTTTCTATTTGTTAACGTGTGTAGAAGATCCTCAGGTGTACTTTACACTTAGGGCGAAATCCAGAAACTCTGAATGTGGGCATATTTGCATATTTCAGTTCATTTCAATCTACCTGCATATTAATCAAATTTCATTGAACCACAGGCAATGAAATGACTGTTGAATTGTATAATACGATTCGAATGCTAGGAAATTGCATTCAGTAGCAGTCCTTTGAAGTAAAGGTTTACCCACACGTAGCGACAGCCAGACGTATGTATATATGTACATAGCCAGGCGCATGACGAGTAATGCAACGCAAATACAAATGTAAATACCAGATTGCCAGTCGATTAACTCTGCGGTAGTTATACGCCAACACAACCAGCAATCACGCATCAATCGGTGAATCATCGGAGGAGTAGGATTTGCATTTGCTTCCGGCATGCTCGGCGTGTGGGTGTAGATATGCTCGAAAGGCTTACAGCGGGCTTATTATTTCTATTTTAACGAGAGACAACTTGAGGTTTTGTATTTTGGTTATGTTTGGTTTTGGATTCGTGGTCACGGAGAGAAGTAAAGTCAGCAGTTTAGTTTCTCACTCACATATAGACGCTTATATAGTTAAAGACGATATTGGTGACTTCTGTGCGTATGTAACAGTACTTAATTAATGCTGGTTTAATGATTACGTGTCTGTTACATAAGTGCAGATGTCATAGATAAGACTCCAAAGCTTAAACCCACATTTGCATGCTCGTACATCTACAATACGTCCGTTAAATACGTAAAACTTTTATTGAACAGCCTTGACATGTGATAGAATATGATATGCGTTAAAATCAGTGCTGTTACATATGTAAATATGTGTGATTAAATGTCTTGAGGGAATTCTTAGCTGGTTTGTGTACTTGTTTACATTGTACAAGTACAAACAACAAGCATACAAAGCTCTAAGTGTTCAGTCAGTGTCTACACGAAGTATTTCTGTAAACAGAAAGTCTTATTGAACATGGAGAAACATGAAAGATAGGAGAAGTAGACAACAAAAAGATTGAGATTTTTGAATGGGGGGAGTGTTTGAAAACGCTATTGGAAGTTAATGTAATTTAAAATATTTTATTCTAAGGATGTGGAAGGCATTAGGAATGGTAGATAGAGCACTATCTACAAATTTGATATGGACATTGAGATGCTCAGAGAAGTTGAAGATTGAAGAAAGAGAAAAATGATGTGATGTACTAACAAAGTTGCTAGATTCCATATAGTACCTCGAACAAAGTAACTGGTTTTTCAATAAGAATGCCTTTGGATATCAATGAAATTCTTTATTCCTGTGAAAGTACATTCGATGACATTATGTATAGTTAGAACTCGATTTCGTTTGCAATGGCCACCACCGGCAAGATATTCGTACGAAGTTCATCAATCGGCGCTGGCATAGATCATAGGCTTGACGTAGTCCCATAGAAGATAGTCTAACGGCGTCAAATCGCATGATCGAGGCGGCCAATTGACTGGGCCATAAACCGCACCAAACCGTAAATCATAATCGGGATACAATGATGACTCATGGAGTACGTGTGGGTTGTTGCCTGACCAATGTCGCATATTTTGCTTATTGACGAAGCCATTCAGCGAGTTTGAATTTTCGATGAAAGTCTGGATCATTTTCAAGTTCTTGCTCAGCCAAATTCACGAACATACGATGATTCTGGTGGTTCAGCGGCTTCAGTTTTTGCGTCAATTTGATCTTGTAAAAATGTAGGCGAAGATCTTTTCGCAAATATGACGTCACAGAGATGCCCAACGCTTGAGAACGACGTGTGAGAGACTGATTTGGGTCTTCCTCAATTGGTGCGCTAGCGGCAGCAACATTCTAGACACTACGGGCACTTCTTTGTCTTACTGGCACGGGAACATTTTGTACTGTGCCTGTGGATTTAAATTTTTCCAACAGACGCTCAATTGTTGATCTAACAGGACGATTATGACGGCCTTAAGTTGAACGCAGCGCTCTTAAAGTTGAGGCCTTTGACTACGAATTTCGGTAGTGAATTTTAATAATTTCGACTCGTTGTTGGATCGTATATCTTTCCATGACAAAATGGCAAACTTTTCTGAAGAGAAATGCCAAAAGAGCAGGAAAAACTATGGCGTCGTTTGTTGTCCCTATCTGTCTACTTTTATAGCGTCCCTATTGTAAAACTCGTTATATCAAATCCCATTGACAGTAGACGGCTTCGACCCTATAGAGCTTGCCTACCTCTGCTGAGTCTCTCAATCTAATATTAAAGAAATGGTATATATGTATTAATCAACAGTAAGCTTAAAAGTCAGCATATATGGTTTCGACTTTTTCTTCTAGAATACTATACTAATATACGAATTTACTTACAGGTTCACACGGCAGTTCAACAGCCGGGATTCAAGCGCGTCAAACGTGGTCTGCGGCCGGCGATTCCCGCTATTCATGGTCTCCCATTTGAGTCCACTTTTGGCGCAAAACCGATTGGACTTGAACCAAGTGATCCGTATTTCCCCTTACAATGGTATCTGAAGAACACGGGTCAAAATGGTGGCAAAATGCGTTTGGATCTCAATGTGCAGGCCGCTTGGGATCAAGGTATAACTGGCAAAAATGTTACGACCGCAATAATGGACGACGGTGAGTGTAAAGAACGAAACGAACTAAACGGTCCTTTAACTTCTTGTTTATTTGTTTTCTTGTAGGTGTGGACTACATGCATCCTGACTTGAAGTTCAACTATGTAAGTATAATAGTACTATATACTATTTCTAGGTTATAAATGATTTGTTTTTGTAAAGTTATGCTGTACTAAATTGGTGAGCTAGAGTGGAGATAAATCATGAAAACTTAGCAATACCTACATAATAGCACTATTCGTCATTTTTAGAGCGTAAACAAAGTTTGTTCATTGTCCTGTTTAGACACAGCGAACCCTCAATATTATGCGAAATGTTTATTTTTAACGAAAAGCCGGCCATTAGCTCGCTGGACCGACGGAACCCCTTTGCCATTCATTATTTTTAACTTTTATTTCGGTTCTTTTTGCACATTTCATGCTCAAAGTCACTCACACGTACCCACTTTACATACCTAAAAATATTATATACCTACCTACTCTCTATACTTGTCAGGGTACGAATTTATACGAGTCACGCACATCAAGTAGCTGCCTTTATAATTGTTGTGACAATGCACTTTTGACTGTGTTTACTTAAGAGCTCGTTACAGTTTTGAATGTTTAACCTTTCGCCTTTTAGGGCAACCTTCACGACTGCCTCTTTATAGTGTTTGTTGTTGTCGGCATTAAAATGCGGGCAAATGGCAGTCTACTGCTATGTGACACGTGAGGCCATTTCGTAAGTGTTGCGGAGGCAAAGTGCACATTTCTTCATGTTTATGGTTCATTTTTCACATTAATTATTTGCACGCAACTATTCGCGAAATATTCGCACTAGCGCAATTGCGAGAGGTTCGGTTATGGTCATAGAACAAGTCTGCGTCGTCTATAGTAAGCATGTATGTGATACCAGATGCTTGAGCAAGTGCTGCGAGTCGAAAAATGAAGTAATGCACAACTAAAAGGTGATCCATTTGGATCTTCCACTCCCTACTTAAAAAAAAACACAGAAACTTCAAATTTAGAGGGGAATTTTTATTATCATCGAATGAACATTCTTTGACATTTATTTTTTAAAGATTATGTTTTTCAAATAATGTCCGCGGGTACGTCCAATTTTTGTTGACTCGTTAGAGCAATTCGACTTTCCAAGACCTGTATCGAAGCGGAATTGTCCGCATAGACTTTAGACTTTCATTTTCTTACAGGAAAAAGTCTGACAGTGTGAAATCACATGATCTTGGTGGCCAATCGACCGGCCCTAAATGTGAAATTATTTGCTCACCCAAGTGTTCTCTCAAAAAAGTTAACGAGGTCACGAGCTTCAATTTCAGACATAAAATAGTCGGTTATCGTAGAGCAATATTTCTTGAAACTTTTCAAAAGCCCAAAGATTGAAGAGATGTCGCTTGGAAAGGTCGACCGACTTCATTTCTTGCACAAGCTGTATTTTGTACGCTCCATACTTCGGTTCGAGTTGCTGCGAACGGCGCCGAATCGACTCTCCATGGTCTTCGTGTACATTCTCAGCTTCGGTTGCTATATTTTCTTCACAGCGTGCTAGACGTGGTCTATTCGGTCGAACATTGTCCCATAAGGAATGCTAGGTCTCAAGATTGGTGACGGTGTTGCGAATAATACGTTTAGTAGGTCGATTATGTTGACCATAAGTGTAGCGAAGCGCGTGAAACATATTATTTACAGAACGTGAATTTTCGTAATGAAATTGAACGATTTGTAAACGTTGTTAAGACATCAGTCTTTCCATGATGAAATGCCAAACAATACTGAGTAAAAATTACAAAACATGGACTCAGGCGTGATCTGTCGAGAAAAGGTTATTCAAAAAAGTACCTCTACTTGGATCATCCCGTTATACAATATATATGTATACTTTGTTATCCTATTGAATTTTGTTTGTTCCGCGATCGCCACTATTACCCAGTCTTAAGAAAGTTCACTGCAAAACATTATACCATTATAATAAGCTTTTTAAAAACGAAATTTCGTAACTGGTTATAATATTATTTCATTGTATTTTTGAGCACACACACACATCTGTATTGTACTTCAAATTTTAACCATTGTATTCGTAACTTTTTAAAATATTCTAACAGTTGGCAAAGTGAGAAAGTCAACCCTTTAGTTTCAGTAGCCTATCAGCTTAAGCATTTTGTGAGATTAAAATAATCAGCAAATTAGCGGTATTTAAAGCGGTTTAGCCACAAAAAGGTTGCTTGGAAAATGCAAATTCAGTCAAGCACATACATTTTTGAGTACCTTCGCGTAAATAGAAGTCCTACAGTTTACGTGTTTACAAAGAAGAAGGGAGCTTTTTCCAATTAATGGGAATCTTATAAGCTTTAAACTTTTTTAATTAGAATTTAAATTCGGCTTCCCTATAATTTTTTCAGGCCGAAAAAAGAGAACCGATAATAAAAGTATAATCAGAAAAGGCTTTCTATTCTTCTGTTGTGTTACATTATTTTTGGTTTAAAAATTACATTGTATTTATAAGCATAAAAATATTTAAAGCTTTATTTCAAACATTTTTTATGCTATTGCCTTTCAGAATGCCGAGGCTAGCTACGACTTCAGCAGCAATGATCCCTTCCCTTATCCGCGTTACACCGATGACTGGTTCAATAGGTGAGCTAATCTCTTCGTAAGCCTTCTACGAGCTTTTATGTACACAAATAAACACAAATAAACATGTACATATATACACATATTATTACTATGGCATATTGTAATATGAAAGAGTGCGCAATGACGTTCAACAGACATAAATACTGCTGACACACATTTTATTTCACTATTATGACACTCCAATGAGTGTCCACCTGTAAAATATTCATACTTTTAAGATGCGCCCTTGGCGTTTATTTCCTCCCCCTTCGTCAACCACTATTCGGGTATTAACACATTCGTTTAATTTCGTCTTCTCCCCTTTTCGCTTGTAGTCATGGCACTCGTTGCGCTGGCGAAGTGGCTGCTGCCAGAGATAACGGTATATGCGGCGTTGGCGTGGCTTATGACAGTAAAATTGCAGGTAAGTTTCATCTTTGGGTCACGCTTACATATAAGTACTTGTGTGTGTGTGTTTTAGCCTTAAGGAAAATGGGTAATGTGTTGCGAAATCGCTTATTCCCTTCGTAGATTGTATGTCATAAAGATTATTACATGGATTTTATTATGTATGTATTAGGGTAGGTAAAAGAAACATTTTTTTTTTTGCTTGATACTCTGAAAGATAATTTCTAGGCACCTTTGAGAAAATCTCTTCAAGTGTGAGCTTGAACTTCATAGATTTTGTAGAAATTGAATGCTCTTCAAAAAAGGTCTATTACAATATCGGTTGAAGTTTGTCTATTTTAAGGCAAATTTTCTTAGAGTTGAGAGAACATGTCTCTCAATGTACCAAGCGAAAAAATGTTGGTTTTTTTTGATCCACCATAATATATGTATGCCATAGTAGGCATGCATGTGTGGGTATACTAACATTTTGTGTTTTCAAAATCGAAGTAACAAAATTGTTCTGAATTTCAATCCGATCAAAATGTGTGGAATTGAAATAAATTGAGGTATTCTGTATATTAATTAATCATAAAGAAAATATGTGAAAATAAATAGCACACCATTAGGGCTTTAGTCGCCTGAACCAAGGTCAGGTCAGCATGCTGCTGTTGTGACGTTGTTGGTCAAATCTACCTTTCTGCTTTTAAATGTAAGGTTCCTGACCTACGTCACGTGAATGGGACAATGGTCGTCTTAGAGTGGTTGGTGTTCACTGCACCATCCTTTTTCCAGGCTTAAACCTCTTTGTATTAAGTTGCAGAGAGTGTCCTCGAACTAGAAAAACTAGTAGGTCGTTCACGAAAGCCACCCGCGGAGACTTTCTTGAATGAAGCCATAGCTCACTTGATTGAGTGCGCAGTAAACAATTGCCTTGCGACTACCAAATCTAAGCGAGATGGCTTGTGTTCGCCTAGATACTGGTCTTCATGAATTGATTCCGGAAAGTGCGCCCGTAGAAGTGGCGTCGCTCTTTCTCTCGCATTGGTCGTACACGTCCCGTCGCATCTTTGAATCGCTAATACTGCGTCAGACTTGCCTCTGGTCAGAGACTTGTGCATCATAGCCGCTTCTGGTGTAGAGGTGGCTATTTAACAGAATCTCCTAAAGTTTGCCTGTTTTGCAGAGCTAATCTCCTTGTTATATGACGTTAGACTTTATTTATATTCCTCCCACATCCAAGTATGTTTCACCTTATTGAAGCACCTCCGTATCTTTTTCCTAAGTTTTGAGAGTTCGTTTTACAGTTGCGCCTGTTGGTGATCGCCTTTAGGGGCATCTGCAATGCTAAGCGTCTTTGATGAACTGGTTTAGCGCAGACAGTCGGCGTTCCAGTCCTGGACCCGTAACAATTCTGCCTATTTGCCCCTCTCCGCTCACATTCATACTTAGCGTATCCCAGAAGGTATTCCAGTTTGAGTTCCGGGGATTATGTTTGGAAGGGAGTTGCTAAACTTCTATTTCTAGCGCGAACTTTAAGATGCTATGATCTGACAAGGAGGGCTCTGCTGACACTCTCCTTTGTGACATCATTCCATTCATAGGGTCGTTACCCAAAGTGATGTCGAGCATCTCCCTCCTACTTATGGTGACAAAAGTGGGTTCACAACCTACATTTTCCATAGCTAAGCTACTGCTATATATGTATGTATATACTCCAAAAAGAACTCAACTCGTGTTGTATTGCAGTCCGTACTGCTCAATTCCGTGTGATCGGCGTTCGCATTACATCCCAGAATCAGGGGCAGCTGATGTCGCCTGCTGTGACTCATAAGTCTGTCAACAGCCTCTGGGGGTGCTGTGGATCTGCTCCTTCATCTCGGCTTCAAATCGTTCATGCTGGTTAACTGATGTCGGGAAATGGTTAATAACCATATTTTCTATTTTTGTGTGTCAATATCAATGAATATTTCGGTATCCCACCAATTTCTAAGTGGGTGCATTTAGCTTGATTAAAGTCGATAATGCGCTATATTTCCCAAATTAAAGAGATGCTTTTGGGAACAATAATTACACCGCTCCAAAAGTCTTTTAAAGTGAAAAAAAGATCTTGAAAATGTCTGCAAGGACTCTCCAAAAGGTGAAAACAAAGAATTATTCCGATTGTTCAGTTTGTATGGCAGCTCTTTTGGTCCTATATCGGCGGTTCTGACGAATGAGCAGCTTCTTGGGAAGAAAAAGGGTTTCAGTTCGGTATTTCAAAATAAAACGTTTACTATTGCCATTAGTAAAATTTTTGGGAGGAAAGTAGAAACATCTAATTACTTTGGATTTGAAAAACATTCCCTGGCAATGTAGAAATGTTGCGGTTTGACGACCACAAGGGGGTTTGAAGCTTATTTTCATTCTGAAAGCATTTTAGTTTAAATCTGATTATGGCAAAATGTTCGGCAACTAAAATGTAAAATCCAGCGCAAATATTGTCACAGCTTTTAGCTTCCTAAAAGCACTAATTGATTTACATATCTAGATATATACTTATATATGTACATAACATTTGCGTATGCGGTTTTGGCAACCGTTAACCATATGTTGCCACTGTTGCCACGCATATCCTTGACTCAATTTCACTTTTACATTCCGTAGGCATACGCATGCTGGATCAGCCGTACATGACCGACTTAATCGAGGCCAATTCGATGGGTCATGAACCGCATAAAATACATATTTACAGCGCATCCTGGGGACCCACCGACGATGGCAAAACCGTGGACGGACCGCGCAACGCCACCATGCGTGCTATAGTACAAGGCGTGAACGAGGTAAGTGAATTAATGAGTGGAGGCGGGCTATAAAGGCATACCTATGTATGTATGTCCATACTCAAGCGCGCTAAATCAATTTCTGCACTGGCACATGCCCATACATACATACAAACATACGGGGAATTAAGTGAAACTTGTTACAATCACCAACATCCCGAATATTACTCGCCATATATATGCACACATACATATGATGGTGTAAGTGCTTATGTATGTACATATGTGTTGTTATGTTTATACAAGTGGCTTTTAACGTCGCATATATGTTTGTATGTTCGTATGTGAGTACATGGGCTTGTGCTGTGAGCATATGGCATCCGCCTAACTTCGTTAACATGTAATATTCGTTGTTCTCCCGCAGGGTCGCAATGGTTTGGGCAACATTTACGTGTGGGCATCGGGCGACGGCGGCGAGGAGGACGACTGCAATTGCGATGGCTATGCGGCGTCTATGTGGACAATTTCCATTAACAGCGCCATTAACGATGGACAGAATGCACATTACGATGAGAGTTGTAGTTCAACGTTGGCCAGCACATTTAGTAACGGTGCCAAGGATCCCAACACTGGCGTGGCCACCACGGATTTGTACGGCAAATGCACAACCACACATTCCGGCACGAGTGCGGCGGCACCGGAGGCAGCCGGCGTGTTTGCGCTGGCACTCGAGGCAAAGTAAGTAGAGGCTGAATCAAGTGGTAATTTTACTAAGTATGCATTTAGTAAAGAGCTCTGCTAAATTGCTGTAAATATTACTTTAAATTCGGAAAACGTCTCTCGAACCGACGTTCGCATCGAATTAGTGGAATAGTATATTAAGGCATAATGTTTGGCGACACTCCGCCAGTGGGTACCTATGACTTTCATTAAAGCAGTGAGTTAAGTTGTAGATGATTTAGCGGCTCATACGACTGTCTTAGAGGGAAATGTATCTTCTTCTCTTGTTTGAATCTATTCATGTTCAATTTGTCAATCGTTTCTTTTGCGGCTAAGTTCTGTTCTTGACCTGAGGGTACAAAACGCGGCAAATGCTTGTTCAAAATTCTTTTTCAGTCCGTTAAAGAATCAAATCTCCAGACGTTGGTATCATACAATTCTTTTAATATCGCTCAGAATTTTAGCTTGTTTTTATGCCAAATTAGGATGAGAATCGAAAGAATATACAATCATTAACTTCCACCTGCTATTTTTGACGGATTCTTCTTTATTTGCATAGATACCGCTTACGCGGATATAGCCGAGTTCACAACAGCGTATATCGTCTTTCTCCACCTGGTCTTTCCAAGGGGGTTAAGGTCTTCCTCTTCCTCTGCTTCCCCGGGTGGGTACTGCGCCGTATATTGTCAGAGCTGGAGTGTTTTCATCTGTTCGGACGACATGCCTTATCCGGTGTAACCGATGTGTCTTAACTCGCTGAATTATGTCAATCTCGTGTTATATGTTGTACAGTTATCGTTCCATCGAATGCAATATTCGCCGTGGTCAACGCGCAAAGGACCATAAATTCTCCGCAGAATGTTTTTCTCGAAAACTTGTAACTTCGACTCATCAGATGTTGTCATCGTCCATGCCTTTGCGCCATATAGAAGGACGGGAATAATGAGTGACTTAGAGAGTTTGGTCTTTGTTCGTCGAGAGAGAACTTTACTTCCCGATTGCCAACTCAGTTCGGAGTAGCACCTGTTGGCAAAAATTATCCTGCGGTAGATTTCGAGACTGACATTGTTGTTGCTGTTAATGCTGGTTCCAAGATAGACGAAATTATCTACGACTTCGAAGTTATATCTGTCAACAGTGTCGTTTGTTATCGAACGGTTCGGAGACGTCCTTCTCGGTCCTGACGGATTAGTTCGGTTAAAAAACCACAGCTGATCCCCTATTTAAAGAATCCATTGCAGATCCCAAATTTAATCGAAAAGATTTAATCACTAATACTCCGCAATTCATTTTTATTTGCAGTCCATCGCTCACATGGCGCGACATACAGCATTTGACTGTGCTGACTTCCAAGCGTAATTCACTATTCGACGCTAAGAATCGCTTCCACTGGACAATGAATGGAGTGGGTCTGGAGTTCAATCACCTTTTCGGCTTTGGAGTTTTGGACGCTGGCGCTATGGTGACCTTGTCCAAGCAATGGCGGTCAGTGCCGGCGCGGTATCACTGTGAAGCTGGGGAAATTGTGGAACCAAAGTGAGTAGAAACGGTGTAAAAGTGGGATGAAATACCTATGTATATTATATATATACTTTTATTCAATATATATTTATATTTTAGTCCAATTTATACCGGACGCTCAATGTTTCTGGAAATAAAAACGGATTCTTGCAAAGGCACTGACACCGAAGTGAATTATCTGGAGCATGTGCAGGCGGTTATCTCCGCCAATGCCACGAGACGAGGAGACTTGGAGCTATTCCTTACTTCGCCGATGGGTACTAGGTGAGCGTTTAAAACTAGCGACTGACTTCGTCTAAAGAATACGATATTTACCAAGTTTTCATTGCTAAATATTTTATTATTTATATACTTTCATTGTAGATCAATGATATTGTCGCGTCGCGCCAATGACGATGATCATCGTGATGGCTTCACAAAATGGCCGTTCATGACCACACATTCATGGGGCGAGTACCCACACGGCACGTGGAAATTGGAGGTACGCAACGACGTTCTATATTCATTTTCTTTTTAAATTTATTTAAACATTTGTATGTGTAGGCACGTTTCAATTCACCGCAACCACGCTCCGGCTGGCTCATCGAATGGTCGCTTGTGCTGCACGGCACCAAGGAGGCGCCCTATCGCACACTCTCACCCGCTTCGCCGCACTCCAAGCTGGCCATCGTGAAAAAAGCGCACGAGGACCGCAAGATGAAGTAGACAGATCAACCACCGAAAAGCGAAAAATTCACCAGAATTTACTAAAGCAAAATTCCATATGCGAGAGGAGGAGGATCAGGGCCGAAATACAGCAGAATAAACAAAATGAGAAATGTGTGGTTACAAGAAGAACCCAAAGTTAATGCAGGTGGCAAGGCCGCAAACCAGAGTTTCAATAGAAAAGCAAATACAATTTTTCAGTTGTCAAACACTTAAAGAAACAAAAACAACATACAATGCTTTAACAAAGCATTGCAAACAACAAATCTGAGCAACAACAACTGGCGTGAAGAATTCGAGTATGCAACATGCTGCAGGAAAACTGAGCGCGAGCAATCTGTTTGGGAAATTTCTCACTTCAAATTTTTTTTTTACATTTTCGGTATTTTTTTAAATTTGTACTAAAAAGTTCAAACCATTTTTTATTTCTTGCTAAATTAAAAAAAAATGTATAAATATATATAGACAATTTCTCCGTTTCATAGTAAATGCCTAAGCTGTTTTATCTTCGAAAATGTGATTGTAAATACATACCTACATACTTACATACATACTTTTAGCGCTAACATAATATGTTTAAAATTTTCTTTCAATAAAATAAATTTGTCTACAATTGCAAAAGACTTCTGTGAATAATTGTCTTACACTTACAACGCACATGAAGCTTAGAGACATTATATTTAAATGAAAAATACATACATACAAATTTATTGTAATTATAAAAAACATTTATTTATTTAATTATTATATTATTTTTTATATTTATTTTTATAGAAAAATATTAAAAAAAATATATTTTATTTTATAATTATTGATTATTAATGAGTATTAATAAATAATTAAATTTATATATTTATTATATCAATATTCATAATTTTTAATTTTTTAAAATTATTTTTATTTTTTCTTGTTTTAAGCATTTTTCTTTATTTTTGGGCGTTTATTTTACATAAAAACGTAATTTAAAAAGAATTCGAAAAATATATGCATACATACAAATATAAATGTACATATGTATATAATACATAATTTTTTAATATACATACATATATGACAATTATAACAAAAAAAAATTTGAATTATAAAAAATATTTTTTTTTATTTTCTACTTTGAAATATTTAGTTTTTCTCTTTGTGGTTTAATTTAATAAAAAAATAAATAAAAGATACATATATGAAATTGAAATATACATATTTTTTTAATATTCATATATGTATAACCCGCATTAAAAAGTTGTAATTATGAAAACAGAAAACTAAAATCGTTTATAAAAAAATTTTTGAATTAAATATATTCATTCTGTATTATGAAACTTTTTTTTACTGTTTGTCGCTTCATTTAATAAAAAATTAATTATTAAAAAGTGTATGAAATAAAAATATATGTATATATTTTTTAAGATTTATATAATAAACAATATGACAAAAAAAATTAAATACAAAAAAAGTTATTACATTTTATATTTTAATTTTATTTACATTAAATTTTATATTTTACAGCTTTTATTTTTGTTTTTTTTTATCAATTAACTACGAAAACAGTATTGTTAAAATTTAAAAGAAATTAAAAATATCTATATTCTTGGTTATTATATGGTATATACATATACATATGTATATACATATATGCTAATAAAAGGAGATAAAAAAAATTTCATTATAAAAAATAATTATTATAATTATTAAAAATTTTAATTATTAAAAAAAAAAAATAAAAATTATAATAATAAAAATTAATTTTTTTTTAATAATTACAACGGTTTTATTTTTCTATTATATTCATATTTATAATAATAAAAATATCGATATTTTTAATTTTTGTTAAATTTTAATAATATTTTTTTGTAATTAAATGGCAAAAAAATAAAAAAAAACTTTAAAATATAAAATATAATATAAAAAATAATAGTTTTTGTTTTTTGTATAATTAAAATTTTCATTTCTTCTGTTTTCCGATTAATTAAAAAATATAAATGTTAAAATCTAAAGGAATAAAACATACATATATATTTTTTAAGACACATACAATATAATATAATACGCGGGTTACTGAAAATCTAATAAAATTAAAAATACATGTTTTGCCATTTCAATAAAAGATAAAAAAATTTTTAGTTAATTTAAAAATTATTTGTTAACTATATTAAAAAAATTTGATCGTTTCTTAATTTAATTAACAAACAATTTTTTTATTAATTAAAAATATATGTTTTTTAAATAATGTATAACTTAAATGGTAAACATATTTTTTAATTTGTTTACTTCAAATTTATTTTTTTTTAATTTCATTAAAAAGAAATCTTTGAAATTGAAATGAAAAAAATAAAAATATATGATTTTTGTTTTTGAAAAAAATGCTGTAATATTTATTTAAAAAAATACTTTAAAATTTAATTTAAAATGAATAAAAAAAATAAAATTGATTTTTAAAATATTAATTTTTGTAAATTTTCTTTTTGTTCCTTTTATTATTGGTTTTTATTTATTTTTCTTATTATTTTTTTAACATAATGAAACTCATTTCACTTGCTTACACATATAGACCCTGGTGTCTATAAAATGGCACCCTTTTTAATATTTTTTAACTTTTTAAAAATGACCAAAAAAGCGCAGTAAATGTCGTTTTAGCACACTTCTTCATCTTAACCTTACTAACAGTATATTCAGCAAACATAATACACATAACTGCATATATGTATATGTGTTCTTCCACGCAGAGTATATATACATATACATGAAAGTTAACTAATTATATTGTTACTTAAATATAAATAAAAAGTGTAAACAAAATTCACTCACCAACACATATATGTACTTGTATGTATACTAAGAACCACTCCGAAAAATTTGATTTTTAATAAAATGCCTAAAACATATTTTTAAAAACAAATTTCTAATAACAAAAAATATAAATAAACAAACAAATGTAATATAACTATACATACATATAAACGCAACTATCTAAACGCCTAAATATATACAACTGTATTAACAAATTAATTAAACTTTAATACTTTAACTTGAGGCCATTTAGGATCTCTTAGCTGTAACTATATACATACATATTTACATATATACAAATTAAGTTTTAATTTTATGGCTGAAACTTCTTTTCCAACTGTTTCTTTATATTTATATATATATGTATATGAACTCCAACTGTAAACATATGAACATTCTATATCTATACATATACTTATATATATAATATACGTACATACATATATGTATAAAAAACTATAAATAATGCGTATAGAAGAGAAAACACTCATTTAGTGACCAAGCACTGTATTTAAAAATTATATAATCTACATATACATACATATGTACATGTACATGTAAAATGTGAAACGAGTGGAGGAGCGTATGTATATTTAGTTGAATTTTATGTAGAGTTTAGCTCTTAGCTTGTTGCAACATGCAAAGTGTAATGAATGTCTTCAGCACAGTGAGGCAAAATGTGATGCTCACGGTACAAAGTGCAAAAAAACCAACAACAACAAAAAACTTAAAAAAATATTAGAAAAAGCTAAATAAAATTTATAAATAATGTTTGCCTAGGCGTTTGCATATTTGTTTAGATTATTTTTTGCTGAAACTGCCAGGGCTAGATTTTCCGTTAGAATATTTTCCAGCAACATTTGATTTCTTTCGGGGGCCAAAAACAATTTTTTTTTAGAAATTCGTATTTCTTCGCGTTTATGCAGTTCTAAATAAAAAACAAAACAAAAAACAAAAACAATAAGCAACGTATTCTTGTAGGTGTGTCGCAGGTGAACACACTCATTGAGATTCTGTATGTCAAATGTTATGCAATGTGTGGTGAATAGCAGTCGATGTTAATTGTTAAAGTTTGTGGACGGAAGCATATACATACATACATACATACAAACAATAAACCAATTGCACATGCACACACATATGCAAACTGAGAAATAATATTAAAAGCAAGAAAAATAGCAACAAATGTATATGCAAACTATATAAAATGAAGATAAATGTTTATAAAAGTAAATAAAAAAAAGAAATAAAATAAAAATAAAGAAAGTATCATATATATATAATTTATATATATACATATATAAATAGAGAATGGTGTATTACTTGTATGTATATGAGATGAAATGTGCAAGAATTAATTGTATAGAATTAAATAAGATAAAACAGGCATAAAATAATATTTACAGCATAAGTACATACATACATACATATATATATATTAATATACAAACACATACCTAAATATAATATAATATAATAACAATAATAATAATCAATATAACCTTTGATGTTGTAGATACTATTTTAGTTAAAAAAAATACAAACATATATTTATTTGCAAGCATACCAATACATACGTAATATTTATTTCAATTGATTTCACCGAGCCACAAACATCCACACACACACACACATACATATGCACACCTATACATAATATGTAGCAAGCGTACTCGTAGTTTAGTATGTTTAGTTGTTTTTTTTCGAATTCTAAATACATATTTACTAGGTTTTGTAAATAAATAAAAAGTTCTATTAATTATGGTATACTCATTGCAAATGGTTTCCACTACTTTAGAATATCTGCTGTTTACCGCAGCTCTTTTATACAAACTGTGGGCAAAAAATAGTTAGACTTTTAAATTTAAATTTCGGGCGAAAACACATTCGTCGAAATATTTTGTTTTCTAGGTTGATAAACAATGAAAATAATCACTAGCGTTTAGTAGACGCCTGTCTTCTTGAAGTCGAAAGGATCAGTGAAAACCATTTTGAAAGATCATTTGGTCCTTAGAAAAGTGAAAACACGATTGATTCCAAAATCACTAAATTAAAAAAAAACAGTGTCGCGTTAACGTCCTTGACACAATGCTTTCTGACTACCAGGATGTCATGAAACGTATTATTACTGGCGATGAGTCTTGGATCTATGCTTACGACCCGGAAACAGATGATCAATCGGCCGAATATCGTAGCAGAGGTGAACCGAAGCCGTAAAACCACGTCAAAGCAGGTCAATAATCAAAGACATGTTGAGAGTTTTCTTCGATTATCGAGGTGTGGTGCACTCCGAATTCCTTCCGACAGGCCAACTGTCAACAAGGAATACTATTTGAGGTTACACTACGTTTGCGTGAAATTATTCGGAACAAGAGGCCGGAATAATGGGCAGACAACTCTTGGTTTTTGCACTGCGATAATGCACCATCGCATACTACATTGATTCTTAATGAGCTTTTCGCCCAATTTTCCACCAATATCGTGCCGCAACCACCATATACAGCTGGTTTAGCTCCGTGTGACTTCTGGCTGTTAAGCAAACTCAAACGACCGTCCCGAGGAAATCGTTTTGAGTCAATTGAAGACATAAAAACTGAATTAAAGGAAAAAGCATATTTCCGAAATTGGCTTTAACAAATGTTTCCAGAATTGGTAGAAACGTTTGCACAAGTGTATTGGGACCAAGGGTGACATAGATTTTGAAGAATAAATTATGAACAAAGTCTTACTATTATTTGCTCATAATTCCAAATTCTTTCCGGGACCAGCTGGTGTTTTGAGTGAAACTTCAGACCTTAGTTTCCATAAATGAAAGTATTATGCCTTGAAATGTTTTCGGTTCAATCCGTTCCAATCAAGTAAGCAGTCGAAACAGTGGCAATCTCTAATCCAACATCATTCTAAGGTCAATGCAATACATAGTGAAACACATTCCAATTTTCAGGTATGAGAAACTTTTTCTAAGCTCCTTTAGGCACTCGCGAGCTTAAATGAAGAGTACTTACAACTAATAGATGCCATAAAAGGATACTTAACAATTTAAAAATTCAATACATTTTTGATATATTAAAATAGATATAAAAAGAGGTCTCAGAAGTGTCAAATATTGCTATTTAAAAGTTTGAATGTTTTATGAGGGCGGACCTTTATAACACACAGATGCATTTCTTATAGGAACTAAATCTGATACCGTAGTTAACGGCCAACGGTTAGCATCGAACGGAGAACTAACAAAGTTCTTTTAAGCACGCTTTTTGATGTCAACACGAACTATGGTTACTTAGTAAAGAAAAAATATATTTTATGAAGATCTTTTACCTTATTTTGATGACTCAGGCAGCTATACGATATAGTGTTTCAATTTAAATAATATGTTCGTAGATGTGAGCGTTGCCAACTCAAATGTAATCTATGTATGTCAAAATTCGTCAAGCTTGAAAAAAATTTTTTCATAACAAAGCATGGTTTTCATATAATTTTTTATTTTTTTATGCTAAAGTGGTCCAATATCGACGGTTCTGATGAATGATCCAACTTACTAATACAACTTGGTAGCATAACCGCTTCAGGGTATAAATATTCATCCAAGATAAGGTAAGAATAGTAAAGACAAACATTTTTTGTGAAAATGAGATACTAATTTTGAAAGGTTAAGTAAAAAAAAAATTATTCAAAGTTTTGACCATCGCTTTTACAAATTTTGACCACTTTTATTGCAATTTGTGGATACCATGCCAATAGAAATGTTCGTCTATGAGGATTGAAGTGCTGCTCAGCCAATGCGTGTCCAATCGATGAAAACAAATGGTAACCGGTGAATACGACGGGTGGAGTAGCAGCTCTCAGCCAAGTACTTTGATTATATCCTGAACCGATTTTGCTTCGTGCAGGTGCATTGTAGTGTAACAAAATTACTTTGCTGTGTCTTCTGACTCATTCTGGTCGTTTTTCGATCAATGCATGGTTTAAATTGATCATTTGTTATCTATAGCGATTAGTATTAACAGTTTCAACAGGTTTTAAAAGCTCATGATATATCTCATATATCTGATTCCACCAAACACAGAGCATTGCCTTCTTACCTCATCGATCTGTTTTTGCAGTCGATGTTTGTTCGGATTAACCCGTGATTTTCTCCGTTTAGGATTCTTAAAATAAATTCATTTTTCATCGCCAGTGAAAATTCGTTGCAAAACTGATTTTCTTTTGTGTCTTTGAAGCAAAATTTCACAAGTATTTTTTCGGGTTTCCATTTGTCTTTCATTCAATTCATATGACAGCCATTTTTTGCAATTTTGGATCCCTTCCCCGAGCTTCGTATGGTCTGAAATTGTTTGCTGTGGAACACTTAACATGGCTGCAATTTACTTTTAACTCAAAATGTCATCTTAATCCAATATTTCTCGCAGTTCAGCGTCTTCAAACATCTTTGGTGGTCTTCCGCGTTCTTCATTTCTCACATCAAAATCATTATCACCGTTGAAACCATCTTTGATATGCATTCTCCGTTATGAATCTACATTCTCTATGGCAGTTGACTGCTCGCTATAATGAAGCTTAAAGCTTTTTCCGAAGCTTTTTATGGTTCAATGGGTGTATGCCTAGCTAAAACACGATGCGTGTATATTATGGAATGAAACAACAGAGTAGCGAGTGGAACAAGAGAAAGTTGCACAATACAGGCTGTTGTTGTTTCACAAATTTGGAGTTAGTTATTTCCCATCCTACATTTTCCTAAAAAATGCTTATGCAGCTGACCTCCGACCATTATGAGTTAAAGATTTTTCAACATTTCTGCAACGCTTTCGAAAACCAACAATGTTTTTTAAGTAAAATTAATTTTGAAGACTATTTGCAAAAACCATATTTCACAAATGAATTTAGTAATGATGAGCCAAAAGAACCGATTATTGGAAAACAATTAGTGCAGCAATTAATTTTCGAAAAATTGACCGAACCAACAACGCAAGCTTCTTCTGTTCGTATGTCTTCTAGCAGGGCGTTGACAGAGCATATCTGTAGCTATGTGTGTGCAGGAGCCTGTGGTTGTTGAGAGCAAACACCTTCAATTGTATTACTCGCCGTCGGTTGGAATACTTTCAGCATGCCTAGGCTAACAACAACAACAAAACAATAATACAAACCAAACATTTAAGCATTTGGAATGCAGGTCAAGCGCACCACTGACCGACCAACAACAACAACAACATAAATAGTAACAGCAACAGCCACCAAATGAATGAAGCAACAAGCGACAACGGAAATATTAAACGCAGCTACTGGCTCGATAATGGCCATAAGCGAGTGCGGGCGGAAGCGCGAGAGAATTGCGTGAAACGGAAGAAATAGCTTAGTTGCGTTCGGGGCGTTGTCGCGGCATCCGATGCGTTCGTCGGGCTGGCGGGCGCCACGTGGTACGGGGTGGACGCGCTTTGGCCGCTGCTTACCTACTCTCATAAATCATTTTGCCCACATGGATGATAAATTTTCATGCTAATTGTTTTTCGGTTCAGAGTTTGCGAGAAATTCGTGTAATTCTAGGAGCAGCAAGCGAGCTTCTTCCTTTGAACAGCACGCAGTTTTTTTGTGGCATCTGTTGGTCGTGTGCAAGTTTTTGCTTTCGCTGGGGTTTTTCTTTTCTTTAAGATTGCTTGTAGGCGCTGCCTCTTTACATATGTAACCTTAACCGAGAACACAAAAGCAACAAATACTCGTACTTGTTTTATATATGTATGTACTTTAAGTGAATGTAAAAACTTCTTAAGAAGTAGATATGAGAACATTTTCTAGGAATTTTTTTTTCTAACAGGTTTGTAAGCGATTAAATTAACGCTTTGATTAATTGCTATAACAATAAATTAATATTTGATGATGAAACTTTTAATCAATATGAATAGAACCATAAATAGATTGGTATTTGGCAGAAGTCATCTAGCCTACATAAATATTGGCAAAAAATATCACAGCTCTACAAAAAAATGTCTCTTGTCCTGGACATAATAATAAATTTTGATGTTTTCAAGTGTCCAAATTACTGTTATATTCATGGAGGTATTGAATGTGCTTTCTTTTTATGAATATTTTATATTTTGATAAATTATTAGTTTGTTAATGACAAAATTTGTCTACACAATTTTTTCGCGCATATAAATAGCACATGATTCCCAATCTTTCGCTCTTTAATGAAAATAAGCGAAAAATTATGCGGACGGTTTGATTAAAAATCAAGCTTACATATATATCGGGTTACGACTCAACAAGCTGCTTTACTCAATGAAAATCTCTCTTTGCTTCAATAATAATAATAAGCATGCGCTGAGAAAAATAATATCCCAAATTCACAGAAGATGGTGCCTTCGGACAGTGGAAGGGAATAGGCGGCTGGAACAGGTAGACGTAATAAAAAAATGCAGATTATATCAAGTTTAAAACCTTTCTGGTTTTGTGTCGGTAGTTGAAAGTTTGCTTGCGATTCATAATGTACCAAATTATGAAGAAATTGTGAAAAATATGCTGACAAACTTTCAGACTTAAAAAGTAACTAGAGAAATTTTCAGTTATTTTAGGAAATTACAGTATAAAAAGTATAGTAATAAGTACGGTGGTTGATTGATGGTATTCATTGCGGGTTTGGCTTTAAATTCGGTCACAATCATGGCTAGATGCGATTGTTCTTTCACAATTCCGGTTGTTTGACGCAAACGTTTCAATACTTCTAAATGAATGTCGAGCTCTCTTGCAATCTCTCTAACACCAGCTTGCAGATTTTCGAGCACCATCCACTTTTTATTATTTTCATCAGTTGAAGAGGTCGAAGGTCGTCCAGAATGAGGCATGTCTTCAACGATCTGTCGCCCATATTTGAAGGCTTTGTACCACTCGTGGGCTTTTTTTTTTAATAAAACTAAATCACCGTTAGCTTTTTTAACAGAAATATTTCAATTTTAAATAAGAATTCTTGATTCATGAGATGGTCGTGGAACGCGGAGATGTTTAATATCGATACTTTTAAGAAATTGAAATGTCTGATCTACATTCATCGGTTAATAGGAAAGTGGTTTCTCAGCACATTTTTGACTAAAAAGTGCACAGTCATTGCTTAATTAAAGTGGCAAATCTAGTTTTGAAATTTCGTAAAAACTAAAATTTTTATTCCGTGCTATGCTAACATATGTACATTGGGGTGTTTTTTTATTTGAACAATTAATTTTTTTCAGTCCCGTCACGAGATTTCCTTGGAAATACCCTAAAAAAAATTCCATGAAAATTTTAGCCCTTAATATTAACATTAAGAACTGGACCAAGGCCTGTAAAAATTTTCCATAGAAAATACACTACAATCGTGATTTTTATCTTTAAATTTCTACAGATCAGAGGTATTTTATGGCATCGCTTTGACTTTAGACGCATATTTCTCAGAATTGTTCACTCTACAAAAGTGCACTCCTCATCTTTCGAGTCGATCCAAGTATCAATCCAATTTTTGACATCTTCATAAGAACTGAGGTGCTCGTTAGCTAGACCGTGTGCCATCGATCGGAATAAGTGGTAGTCAGATGGAGCAACGTCTGGAGAATACGGCGGGTGGGATAAGATCTCCCATTTCAGCATCTCCTAATAGTTTTTACCACCTTTGCGACGTGAGGCCGAGCATTGTCATGCTGGAGAATGATTTTATCGTGTCTTTCCTCGTACTATGGCCGTTTTTTTTTAGTGCTCGGCTCAAACGCATCAAATGCGTTCGGTATCGATCTCCTGTGATGGATTCACTTGGCTTTAGCAGCTCATAATATATCACCCCCAGCTGGTCACACCAAATGCAGAGCATGACCATGACGACGTGAATGTTCAGTTTTTTCGTCGACGTGGAGGCATGTCCAGGCTTTCCCCGTTACTTTCTTCGCTTAAGATTATCGTAGTGGACCCATTTTTCATCGCCAGTTACAATGCGATGTAAAAATCTCTTTCGGCTGTGCCTTTGAAGCAGCTGTTCACATACAAAGAAGCGCCGTTCGACATCTCTTGGTTTCAAGTCGTAAGGAACCCAGTTTCCTTGTTTCTGAATGGCTTGAGATATGGCTTGCTGTGTCACTTGCAACGATTCGGCCAATTCTTCTTAGGTTTGAAACGTATCTTGGTCGAGTAATGCTTCCAATTCAGCATCTTCGAAAATCTTCTACCTTCCACCCCCATGCCGGTCTTCGACTTCATAATTACCATTCTTAAAACGTTGAAACCATTCGCGACATGTTCTTTCACATAGAACAGCCTCACCGTGCGTATCCGAAAGCATTCGATAAGCCTCAGCCGCACTTTTCTTGGAATTAAAAAAGAAAAAAGAAAAAAAGAAAAAGCAAAATTTCACGCGAATGTCGAGAACTCGGCTCAAAAATTGACATTTTCAGTTGACAATAAGTTCGGGATGCAAACAGATCTCTACAAATATTTTGATGGGTTAGTGTTGACACAAATGTCTAAGATCGATATAAAACGATTTAATCGATCAGTGCTTGACCCTAGAGACATCTACTGGAAAACGGAAGCAAAGTTGTAGACCTAATAATTTTTTTTTTAATATTTATTTATTTATTTAAAAATTTTTTTTTACAAAAATTTTCAAAAATAACAGAGTTATTTGCTGAAGGTGCAAAAAAAAAATACCCCCAATTGCTTACATGATTCCGGCCGAATGAGTAGCTGAAACAAAAAAAATCATAAAGTTTATTATATTTCCTATACAATAACCTAAAATTTTTGAAAAATATCAAAGGTTAACAAAAATGGCGTAATTTTGAAAAAAAAATTCTTTTTAGGTAAAAAATGGTCGTTTTTAATGTCAAATTGACAATTTTTACCCAATCAAAAAGATCGTAGGTCATTGTATAGTAAATGTTTTAACAATACCAATACAATTTGATGTCGATCGGTTGATTTCACGTTAAGTTATGATGTCAGCAATTGTGAAATATGTCGTTTCGAGAAAACCCCGTTAGAAGTTTCACTTATATATGTTTGTACCTGCGAGCGGTCGCTCTTTAGAACGCTGCCATCCAAAAGTTATTCAAGATACGACCTTGCTGATTTCATTTTTTTACCATGAACAGGGCAAATTAAGTTTGCCACGAAGTTTGTAACACCCAGAAGGAAGCGGGAGACCCTATAAAGTATATATATAAATGATCAGTATGTTGAGCTGAGCCGATTTAGCCATGTCCGTCTGTCTGTCTGTCCGTCCGTCTGTCTGTATATATACGAACTAGTCCCTCAGTTTTTAAATTATCGTTTTGAAATTTTGTAAACGTCATTTTCTCTTTAAGGAGCTGCTCATTTGTCGGAACTGCCGTTAACGGACGACTATAACATATAGCTGCCATACAAACTGAACAATCGGAATCAAGTTCTTGTATCGAAAACTTTCACATTTGACAATGTATATTCACGAAATTTGACATGGATTACTGCTGAAGGTAATGATATGATCTCCGAAAAAATTGTTCAGATCGGATTACTATAGCATATAGCTTCCATACAAACTGAACACAAAGTTACTAAAAGAAATTCACCTGTGATGGGTATATTAGCTTCGGTGCAGTCGAAGTTAACGTTTTTTCTTGTTTTTTTTTTTTTTTTTGAAAGTGACACACTGGTATAGCCCCTTAAGCGGTACAACTAGTGTGACAGCCTGAAAATAACGATTTTTGTGAATTAAAAAAAATTGTATTAATTATTTAAACATTTTTATGAATATTTTATGTCTTTTGTTTTTTAATACACATTACGGACCTCGCAGTGAATGAACGAGTCTGTGATATTATTTTTTCCGCATTTTTTGTGTCATCGAGTACTCGTATTCCTTCCGAGTTCGCTTATAACGACAATCACCGCTCGATGGTTAAGACGAAGCGTTTATGTTCTGAATGATCATATATTCATATTATTTTTTAAGCATTCGGTTCAAAATTCTTTCTTAATCAAACTTGGTTCGCTTTTGCTATAGCAAAGCCCTCCTTAATCTGTATCTTAGTACGCATTTCATACAATTATTGGTTCCGCTTAAAATAATAAATATTTAAATGAAATAAAGTGTGATAAGCGAAACTTTGCTTTATAGCTCTTTCTGTCCGCAGGCATGTAATTAATATGCACTGATAAAGTCCTTAGCTTTCTTGTCTTATTTTAATTAAAATTGCAGTAATTTAGCGAACGCCTTCGTTATGTAACTGGGTGTGTTCGTTTACTCGTATAATTCATTTCTTACAACCCTCAATACATTTCTGCTCACTTTTCGATTATGCAAAGTTTCAGTGTTGCGCGAACTTAATTTAAAACAGCAAATGAAAGAGCAAAATGCAAAGTTTTTGATTTATGTGCCATGTCGAGCTATCACAAAGCGTTATCTAGTTGGCGTTTGCACGCTTGCTGGCAACGCCGTTGACACCGCTGCGGTTTAAATGCCTCCAAGCGCAAATATCGCCGCCATTGACGAGCGAAAATATGTCGTTGTTATGAAAGGGGCGGGAGAGGGGCGCGGCGAGCTTGTCTCATCGAAATCACAACACGCCAACAGCAACAAAGTGCAGCTGCGTGTATCGCAGGTGGCGGCAACAGGTTTTCATGTAACCAGCAACCGGCCGCGGGCTGATGGTCGCTACGTCGCTGCGCCGCCACGCCGGTGACGCTGGCAGCCGATTTGACGAAATGCCCTGCGTTGGCGGTAGCGTATGAGCAACTTTGCCCTCCGCTCATGAATATTTATTATCTTTAATGTTGTTTCTTTTACTTTTTGTTTCATTTCGTTTCAATTAAAAAGTTTTTGTTAACGGTAACTAGGTGAAATCAAATGTTGCTCAAACACGTTGAAAGGTGATGAAGTAAAAAATGTCTTAAAGTAGCGAGCAAAATAAAAAGTGGTTAGCTAGTGGTTATTAAAGAGGGTTCTTTTATATTCCGGTGACCATTTTCCACGCTTGTAGCCCATCTACCAGCTGATATCAATAATTTTGTTAGTCTGTATTTGTTTTAACACCCTTTCCACTTCTTGTGTGGCGACATACATGCTTTTTGTACACAATTGTCGGCGGCATTATGTATTCTTTTATGGGGGTAATTGCATGTTATCCACTCTGTGGTGTGCTTATGAAATATGCAGACAGGCCATTTTAAGTTATTCAACGAGGGTAACTCCTGCAGAGTTGTTGATTTGCTTATGTGAAATGTCATGTCCTGAGGGTAAATAAATGCAAGTGGCTCTGGATATTTTTGGAACTCGGAAATATTAGAGAATTTGGTGCTCCACGAGTAGGTAACGTCATTACGAAAATGACAGTATATACTTGTATAGTATAATTCAGTTAACTCTCCGTTTAGTGATTGTAGTTTGGCGTCTGACGCATTTGTAATAACTTGCTTAATAGCAAGGTTTGGCTGGTGCTCTTCTACACGTCCATGAGCTATACAAGTATATGTGTATGTAACTATGTACAAGGTGTGTTCCAAAGTAAACAGGAAGCGGCCCTTGGTGGCGCCATCTATATGTCGACTGGTGCGTTAGAATCTGCTATCTTTATCGATTGTCTAGTGAGAAATTCATGACATTGCATTGATTGGAAGTGAAGTTATTGCGTTTTAAGTGTCAGTATGTTTGTATTATCGGTGCGAAAATGAGCTTTGAACAAAGAGCCAACATTAAATTTTGTTTTAAAATTGGTAAAACTTTTACGGAAACGTTTTAATTGATGAAACAAGTTTATGGCGATGAGTGCCTATCCCGTAGAAGAGTGCAAGAGTGGTTTCAACGTTTTCAAAGTGGTCGTGAGGACATAAATGACGAACAACATGTGGTCCAATCAAAATCCGTGATCACCGGAAATTCCATCGAAACGGTGCGTGAATTAATCAAAAATCAGCCGAAAACATCATTGATATTCATGGAAATGGAATTGAATATCTCCAAAACATATCGTTTTATCGCATTTTGACCAAACATTTGGGCTTACGAAAGGTGTGTGCACGGTTTGTTCCGCACAAATTGACTGACGACCAAAAATTGTTCAGAATCCAACATTAGAAGGACGATTATTTGACCAAAAATCACATTTTAACCATTAACCACTCCCCGTATTCACCTGATATGGCACCGTGCGACTTCTTCCTTTTCTGAAAAATGCATTTGCCCATGAAAGGAAAGCATTATGCAGACGTAGAGGCCATTCAAAAGGCTTGCACTGGCATACTGGCGGCAGCTAAAACACTCGTTCGACATGCTTTTGGACCGTGCAAAAAGCTGTATTGAAGCAGAAGGAGACTATTTTCAATAAAATAAATTGATTTTGCCAAAAAACTATTTGTTGTGTTTTTTTTTAAAGTCCTGTTTACTTTGAAACGCACCTTGTATCCTCCTTACTATCAACATAAATTGAGTTGATGTGTATTTTCTTCTCACGCACTCAGTTCATAAAATTCAAATTTGCAACAAGTCATTTCGACTGCGTTCGTTGGCATCAAAAATGTCCACAATTTTAATGTTTGCGATTTTGACACATAAAATGCGCTATCAAAACATTTATGAGATGATTTGTGAGAGTCATATAACATATAATTTTGTATAATATGCGGTGAAATAGTCTCATGAATTGATTTGCAAATCACTTTAACGCCTACATTCAATTACTAATCACTTAGCACATGACTAATTCAAATCGCTTTTATACAGTTAAAACATTTCAACCATAAATTATATGCTGGCATTAAATTTGAACACACACACATACACTCACAGAGTGAATGAACATAACAATTGGCATTGTTTACCTGTTGATATGCCTGAAATACGCACACACAAGAAATAGAACAACGAATATTTAACATAAATACATTAAATAAGCTGTTGACAACATAATTGCATTCATATACACATACACACATACAATCATACACAAATAGTTTTATTATATGCTTTAACTAGATTCATATGCTCTCCACACCACAGTGGGGAGTAAAGGAAGCTCCAACTGAGCGTGTGTTAGTAGCAATTTAATAATCGCAAGTAATGAGAGAAAGCAATCTTTAACAAACTTATGTTGCTATATTCTTCGGAAGAAATAAGTGTTTAGATAAGTGTTATCCAAGTGGGGAAATGCAAAGTGGTCGCTGATATTACTAGTTTACTCCAGAATTGGTTTAATACAGCCAAATATGCACAGACCGGTCGTAGTGTTGAAAATTGGGTGCTACTGGAAGAGTTCTGAAAATAAAGATAATAAAATTTATAAAATTTAAAAAACTTATATACTTAAAGTTCTTTGAAAAACTCTTATCAATAAATTTGTAGAAGCAGAGAGTTTTTGGTATTCAAATACGGAATTTTTAAGGAGTAGGCATCAGCTTCTTTGTATAATATGGTCGAATGAAAGCATGCCCGACGATTGCTTAAGTTTGCTCTATCCAATCCACAAAACGGGAGACCCCACAATTCAACTACCGTGGAATAAACCTCCTCAACATCGCATATAAGTTTCTATTGAGCGGACTGTCTGAAAGATTCAAATTAGGACCTTATCAGTGTGGGTTTAGGCCTGCAAAATAAACAACTGACCAGATATTAACCATGCGCTCAACCTTGGAAAAGATCCGTGAAAAGAAGATCGAGACACACCAACTGTTTGTTGATTACCAAGCTGCTTTTTTCAGTACGAAAAGGAGCTGCCTTTTGTCGCTGTGTTTGAATTCGGTTGGGTAAACTGACGTTGAGCCAAACCAAATCATTGTCAGGATCGGGAAAGACCTCTCCGAGGCCTAGATACAAGGTTTCAGACAAGGCCAATCTACTATTGGAAAAAATCATTCGAGCTGCAGATCTGAAGAGAGAAGGTACCATCTTCTTTAAGAGTGTACAGCTGCTGGCGTATGCCGATGATATTGATATCATCGGCCTCAACTCCCGCGCCGTTAGTTCTGCTTTCTACAGGTTGGACAAAGAAGTTAAGCAAATGGGCCTGGTAGTGAACGAAGGCAAAACGAAATATCTCCTGTCTTCAAACACACAGTCGTAGCACTCGCGACTTGGCTCCCACATCAGTCGTAGATAATTTCGACTAACTTGTCAGTTTGACATTGACATGGTTCAGCGAATTAAGAGATAGTGGCTACGCTGCCTAAGTTATGTAGTCCGAATGGATGAACGGAGTACCAACTCCGTGAACTTTTTTCGAATTGATCTGCTTGAGAGCTGATATCTCTTTAGTTAGGTAATCGCATACTCTCTCGTATCACATTCATCAATTCACTAATTTTTTTGTTGTTTTCACATATAATACTTCGACAAATACAGCGAGCAGAGGAATGGTGAATCGATGACGGCCATAATACGTTTCCACTCTACTGGTAAACCTTCTCCCTCAAACAAATTAACTACAAGTTCGGCCAGACTACATTCCTGCTTTCCGTCTCAATTGAAGTCTCAATTTATTTAGTTCAAGACTGCCAGCTCATTCATACTTACATGCGCACGAGCATGCGGGTGCTTTCGTGTTTTTGACGACTGTTCACAAGTCCTCATGACACATTTTATTATGCCATAACACATTCAGTACAAGTGAAATTAAATAATACGAGCACACGAGCATTATTTGTTTTGCGGCGTTGCACCGTACCCCGCTGAGCGGAGCCCAGCAGCAACAAAGCAACACTTCAGAACGTCGAGACTAGACTTACACAACTACATACATGTGCACATAAGTGGGGCCAGCACTGAAGGCCACGTGGGTGGGCATAACTGAAATCGCATATAGCAAAAAGGCAAACGAAAAGATAAACGGTGAATGCGATAAAATTATGATTGTGCAAGGCTCTGCCCAAACCAACTAACCAACGGACTGTTGCTGAACGCACTGATGGTGTCGAGACAAGCGACTGACAATGTTTTGAGACAAAAGGACATTCAGCTTTTAACTTGATGAATGACAAACAAAACACGACACGAGTATGAATGCCAGCAAATATGAACAACAGTGGCCCATACACGCCGTAATCACACACATCACACATAGCCATACATACAAAGTTGTTGTTGCGAATAGATACTCATACGATTACTCATGTCCTTGTATGTCTACCAAATATGTATGTATGTGGTGTGTTTGTAAGCCTCAACTGTTACAGGTAGAACAAGAATGACAAAGTTTTACAACGAATTGTTGTTTTATAACAGTAATAAATTATAATTACCAATTGAGAGTATTCCACCAACAATTTCAACTGCTATGTTATTCTTTACATATATGTAGGTATTCCGAAACTTTAGCCTTATTAAGAATTTGGGTCACTTAGTCTGGGGTAATAGGCAATCGTGGTTGGATAGCTGCTGATGCAGTTTAATTGGACGTTTCGGACCCCTTTTAGTCTACAATTATTGTTTAATACATTTGTATTTCATTTAGAAGCAAATGCTTTGCTACTGTTACACAGATTTTAAAGTTTGAGTATGGTTTTGTGTCATCCTTTCAATTGTTTGGTGTTATTCTGTACCCTTATGGTACAAGAGTTCTTGCTTTGAAATCGAGTTTTTAGTTTTAATATAATTGAGTCTTTTTATTAGAGTGAAATTTAAAAACATCAAGTATATTGGTTTGGACCGGGTTTTCCGAATTGGATGCTATTATTTCTAAGTATCATTTCAGCCATTTTTAATATGTCATGAATTGTATTTTCCTTTATTGTATTCAGTAATGTTTACAATTTCATCATGGAAAGATATACGCAAGAACAACGTTTATAAATTACTCAATTTCATTATCAAAAAAATCTTTCTTTTACCATTTTGTGGTCGTAATATTCGTCCACCTGTGCTTGCTATTCGTCATATTGTTGAACATTTCTAGCGCACATTTTCTTTCTAATATTCCAGTGCCAATAAGACAAAGACCAGCTACAAATAATGAAAATATTGCTGCCGTTCAGGGAAGTGCTGCTGAAGACCGAAATTCGTCGATTTCAAGACATTCCCAAGAATTGGGACTGTCTCAAACCACAACCTTGGATTTTGGCTTGCATCCGTATGAAATTGATCTCACTCAAGAACTGAGGCCACTGAACTACCGTAAACGTCGCGAATCTGTTGATTTTGCTTTGGAACAACTTGAAAATGATAACAAGTTTTTTAAGAAAATCATCTTCACCGATGAGACTCACTGTCAACCGAATGGTGCGGTAAATAAACAAAATTAACGATTTTGGTGCAAAGAAAACCCACAAAGTATTCATGAACAACCATCATATTCACCGAAATTGACAGTTTGGTGTGATTTTTAATCTGGTGGAATCATCGGTCCGTACTTCTTTCGAAATGAAGGTGGTGACACCGTTACTGTCAATGCAGAGCAGTATAGATCGATGATAACCAACTTTTTATAGCCGCAATTGGAAGAAGTTGAGCTTAAAAACGTTTGGTTCCAACAAGATGGGACTACGTATCAAACAGCACACGCAACAAGCGAATTATTGCGAAAAAGGTTTAATTTTTTAACTAATAGGCTCGCAAAACTTGAAAAAATTTGTCCTCCAAACATTGTTTTCAGTGTTTGTTGGTAAGGAAAATTTTTCCGAAGTACTATACCCGACTTTCTTAGCTATATTATATAATGATGAAGGTTTATATTTTTTTTTATTATATATATTGAGAAAAAATATATATTCTTTCATTTATTATTTGATTTTTTTATTTGATATTTTTAAATCTAATTATTCTTCCTCATCGCCAGGTATCTTTTTTAGCTGGTCCTCTTGGAGATCGGATACGCGTTGAAGGGAATCCAGAACTTGTTTAAATTAAATACCATTTAGTAAAGTATAGTAAGTCTTTTCTAAAATTACTCGTGTAAAAATTTTAAGCATTGTTCTTGTAGCCTCAAAACATTCTTTAGATAAGTTAAGTTTAAATTACGGTTTATCCAAGTAGAGGTACTTTTTTCAATAGCCTTTTTTTGACAGATCACACGTGAGTCGTGTCAAGCTGTCATGTTATTTTAGATCGGTATGGTTTGACATTTAAGCAGGAAAATACTTACGCTTGAACGACATTTATAAATCGTTTAAATTCGCTTTCGCACGATGCGATCAACTTATGGTCAGCATAATCGGCCTGCTGAGCACCAATTTCTGGCTTAATGGGTATGTAATCAGGCGAAATTGCCGCATTTGGGACGAATAGTAAACTAAACAGATTTTAGAGCTGCCATTTCATCGAGAAAAAACAAGGATTTGGTGTTATTTATAAGCCGTGGGGTCCATAGTTCTTCAAAAATAATACCGGTGAGAACGAAACCGTCAGTGGCGACCGTTAACGCGCCTTGATAGCCGACTATTTGATGCCTAAAATTGAAGCTTGTGATCTGGGCAACGCTTGGTTTCAGCAGGACGGCGCCACTTCCTACATGTCGTATCAATCAATGGATTTATTGGGAGAACACTTCGGTGTGCAGATATTTCCACGTTTCGGTCCGGTCGATTGGCCTGTGGGGATATGTAAAGTCTAAAGTTTATGCGGACAATTCAGCTTCGATTCAGCCCTTAGAACAAAACATCAAGCGTGTCATTCGCCAGTTACCAGTCGAAATGCTCGAACGAGTCATCGAAAATTAAAATTATCGGAAGAAGCATCTGAGACGTAACCGCGGCCACAATTTGAAAGAGATAATCTTTAAAACATAAATGCCAAATAATGTTCTTTCGAAAGATAATAAACATTCCCCATTAAATTTTAAGTTTCTGCGTTTTTTCTTTAAGAAATTGGGGAACCTTTAGAGGATAAAACTAAAGGGTTACTTAAACATTTTAAAACGCGAAAAATGAATTTATTTTCCAAGAAATAATCGCAAAACAATTTTATACATGTCAGAAGACATGCTAACGCAGGATTGTCCAGCAAATGCTGCCGTTTTGTTTGAACATCTCGTTTAGTTTGTTGTTTGTTGTTGTTTAACTACTCCTCGACGCTTGTTCAACCGAAGACAGCTACTAACAATATGAGCAGGCATGTACAGTACATAAATACTGTACTGTCATGTGAACGCTGTCGGACGACTCTCAGAGAATTAAAATGTAGGGTTCTGTGCTAAACTTCGATAGTAGGCTGCAGGACTGCAGCCGTTAAGGTTTGGGCGCCTCCCGCCAACTCTTCTGTTTTGGCAATGCCAAGTATGGATCTTAGTTCACTTTTGCATTTATTTTTCTTGTCAGAGCGATTCAAAAGCAAAATTGTTTTTCGCTATAAACTGTAAATACGCTCGCAGCTAACTATGTAGGCGTGCATTGTTTGGAAGCGCTAAGCTACACGCGCTCGTAGGTGTTGGCTACAATTTATTAGCTCGTAAGCTGCGGCATACTCGTATTTGCTCAAAAACCCAAAAAGAGCAGTGCGTAATATCATACCCTTGTGTTTATGGTACACTCACTTTAGTTAAAATAAATAGATAAATGGCACTACGGTTGGATGAGACACACTTCACGGCATTGTCGAAATTGTCTTTTCACCGAAAACATTTTCTTTGACAACAACACACGCACACCACACACATATATGTATATATTTGAGTGCCTACAAGCACTATCATGCAGCATGTTCGTCATATAGTTACATATGTACATAAATCTATTTCTGTGTCTAAATTTTAGTGGCTTACACACTCGAAATGTCTTCAAGTAATTGTTGAAATTTAAAGCCAAACACTTCGGATCTGAAGCACAAGATTTAAGTAATGTTTGTGGTTTAACGGAAATATGTATGTGTATGTGTGTGCGTCTGTGTATAAACAATGGATGGACAAGCTGATGTGGCTACTGATTGTGAAGTGCTTGTGTGTCTGTGTATATGATTCTGAAGTCAGATTTATGGAAGTAAGTGGTTCTCGGCTATTTTCCACAACCACAAACGGGCGATTCGCACGAAATAGACAGCCATTGTGTGAGCCCAGACAATATTTGCTGCTGACAGCAGTCCGAATGTCTGCAAAATGAGCAGTTTATTTAATTAAGCCAATACAAAGTGCCTCAATTGAGCCGAGATACGCTTCATTTAAGCTGAATGCCATAGAAATTATCGCTCATTACACGGATTACCGTTAATTTAAAATTTAAATACTTTACAGTTTCATTGCCCACATACGTGTGGGTGTTTGTATGTTTATATGTGAGTCAGTGTTTTTTCTTTGTTTCGATTTCTTTCTTTCGCCTTGTGTTGGGCACTAAAACCCTAATTGCTTTTCTTTCGCTTCGTAGCTGTAAAAAGAGGCGCTTAAAAGCGAAATGTGACATTGAAATGCGAAATCGGTGACTAAAGCGCGTGGCGCTCCAACAAATGCAAATTAGTATTTTTTAATTAATTACCTTCCAGCGCGCTGAATGCGATCGATGCTTGGCTTGCGAGATTTACAAAGTGTCCATTTAAATGCTTACTAATGTTGCGCGGGCAGCTGTTATTAGTTTATCTCTTCTGCTCTTTGTGTCTTTGTAAGCAAACCCGTTTTATGGCTTTGCGGTGCGGTTAATTGTTTGATGTTTTCGTTTATGCTTCTCCTATTGATTTCCCTACCTTTGTTTGACGGCGGTTTGAGCGACTTTTGTTATGAAATATGCACCGATTCATTTCGCTTTCTTACATAATGAGCCAATCGTAGGGCGTATTTGCTAGGGTTGGCACAAGCTTTAGTGGTTTAAAAGGGTAATATCTGTTTGTGAATTACAAAAAATCGATTTTTTTTCATAAATACATATTGCCAATAATACTTGATAATTTGACCTTACCTTATGAAGGTTAGAAGTTAGAGTTATTGGCTCCCAAATCTATAGGCAAGAAAATAAGACCGAAGATTTTTAACTTTTTTCAAATCAGCAAAATCTAATAATGGCATGCGTGAATCATCTTTTATCTTTAAACACTGAGGCCTATATATATTTTTTGCGTGATTTCCTACGCCAAGAAACCTTTTTACTTCCACTTCTCTTTGAGAGGAAGTTTAGCACGTGTTCTCTACTTACCACATATGCTAAGGAGCACATAGGGTGTGAGCTAACAGTTACTTAAGATATGATATTCGAGACCCTAATCTCTATAGCAAAAGAAATCATTAAAACTTTTAAGTTGGTATTTAAAAAAAAAATCACTTTCGATCAAAATTTGGATTCGAGCTGAGAACTTCATAATTTTTTTGCAATATTGATGTCAACTTTCCATTTTTTTCCAAAAGGCTTTCCACGAAGATCTTTTGGTCATCCTTATTTCGGACTTGGAGATTGCGATTCCGACCTTGTACAATAACCAGTCGTTAGTTGCCCTGCTCCTATCGGTCTTATGGAATAACCTTCTAAAAGAAGCCCTGATTTCCGAGAGTTCCAATGTTCATCAGAAGCTATTCCCTCTGCAGCTTGGTAATTTAATTGGACAGTCACGCACTAGAGAAGCTTTAAAAGCCGTGCTGAGCTTCTAAGCACTTATCCCCAGCGATTTCTCTCCCGGCTCGCCTGGAATGGCTTGTCGGAGCTTCCTGCAGAGTATAGGTCCTAGTACGTTTTTATGTATTCCTTATGGGTTTTCTTAGACTTAAACTAAACGCGTTGTATCTGTTCAGACATTGGATTGTGTTTTAGAACCCTCCAATCTAAAATCAGTGGTCCCATCGCCTTTGAGGTTGAGATGAGGTCGAGGACGTCCTTCTTGATTGTCGTTATAAAAGTGGGTGAGCTTCACTTGATGCATACATACAGATTTTCAACTATAACTTTGCCGCGAGGCCGCGAGGTTCCGTCGGAATCAATGATAAAGCTGGCATTTCTTTGCCGCGCTTCCTCCAAGGCCTTTCTTACCTGTATGGGAGTTGGTTCCACCTTATCTTCGTGTAGCATGTAGACCGATATCAGCCAGAATCTGCTTTCCGTACTCTGAGGTCTGCCCTGAATTCAATGGGACGTAGGCAGTTGCGACATTAGCACTTCCGTAATTTTTGCTGAGTGTCCTACCAGCATACTCAGGTGTCAGAATATCCCAACCATCGGCCTAGACCTCAACCGAAATCCAAACCGCTAATTCCTAATCAAAAATTCAGGTCATGGCTAAAGTGCAGTTCAGGAGTGGGTAAGGCCGTGAAGTCTACAGTTTATTTAGCCGGAACGCACCAACTGAAGGCGGCCTGAACTTCGCACAGAGTTCTCATTTATTTACGAAAGTGATGCTCAATACGAGTACACTCCATTGATATCTCAAGAGTGTGAGGTGTTACAGTCAATTCACTTTTCAACCTTTTACCAAATTGTATTATATTTTTTGATATTATCGTCTAAAGCAGTTGTTTTGATAATTTCACAGGGTTGATTGTTTGTGCTAATGTGGTTTACACGAAATTTCGAACAATTACGAATGATCTCAAGAGTGTGCAAAAATTGGCGGTTTTGTGTTATTAAAAACTAACTAACTAATTGGCACTTGACTTGGGAAAGAGTAATGTGATAATTTTAAATCTTGTAACACTCCCCTTTTCAAGCGAAAATATTTAGCATAAAAATCATTTACATGCGACTGACATTTTGCAGCATTTATCATTAATTATAATACAATCAATATCAATTTCAGCTTAACAGCTCAACTTACAACTTCGCTGCTGGTTGCCAAATTGCCAAATCAATTGCGAAGAGCTTCGGACTCTTTTATGTTTGGTTTGCAATATTTACAATGATTGGTGTGTAATTTTTGCGTTTCTTTTGTCTTTCATTTGGCTTGCCATTGATTTTGCTTACACCACGCTCATCGGGTTTTTATTGACCCTTTTCAAATTAAAGCAATTTCGCTGCATTTCATCTATAAAACACGCGCGTCAATATCGCAAGCCATAAACACGTTTTAGCTCTCATTAACGTCAGACCGGAGCCCAACTCGGTCGAGATCATCCATCAATATTGCGAACGAAAGATGTACGGATTTCTCGTAAGTGTGCAAGTGTCAAAGTTATGTGATACGGGTAGTTTGATTTGAGGAAACTTTTACAAAATATACGAAGTGAGAAAGTGAGGTTAGAAGTGGAAGTGTGGAAAACATAAGGTGTGAAAAAGGTCGCTGAAAAGTTTATAGAACGGAAAGGCTTAAGTGGTGGTTATGCAAAATAAAATAAATGGAAACTAAATGACTTCTCTTCTGTCTGAAAGACGTTTATTTTTATCATACAGAGTACTAAAAATAGATAGTTAAAGATTATAGAACTTAATTTTATAAAAAAAAGTCCGAAAGCGAATTGCTCTTCAAATTAAATTCAACACAACTATTATCCTGAGATCAAATCATTTACAAATTTTTCATCAAAAGAGAATGAGGTCGAGATTCAAGTGAGAGAATAGTGAATGCGAATGTGATCTACGAGCGAAACCTGATATATGTAAACTTTGAAATTAGACTCAGGCAGTCAGAAAAATAGGAGGAAAGTCGCTCGAAAATATGATTGTAGCTTCGTACAGAAAAAAATGGAAGAAGGATTAAGTGATTAACATTGAGTCAGTAGCAAATTGAAACGATTGATTTAATATCTATAAATCACAATCATCCAATATTTATTTTTTTATGGTGTAGTTAGTTCTTAATTTTAAACATTATTATTTACGAAAAACTGTTAAATATTATGCGATATTTCAATATCTTGCGTATAATTCCAGCTTCTTTGCCTCGTTGCTGCCGCAGCGGCGGATAATTTGGGATACAATTACCAACCACTTGGACACGATGCTCCGACTGGAGGAATCCTTCTCGGCGATGCTATCCCAAACGGAGCCAACAGCTACTCCGGTGGAGTTGCCACTACAACTGACGGTGGATTTAGCGGATTCACTGGCGTTAATGATGCCGGAAACTTCGCTCACAGCGGTAGTGGAACAGGATTAGGTCCACAATCTGGACACATCGAATACAACAAAGAATTCTATACTTACGCTGCGCCCCAGCACGAGTTCGACGATAATGTCGGCGCTGAACAATTCAGTGGATCGCTAAAGAAGCAATTGCGTGTGGTCTTCATTAAGGCGCCAGAAAATCAAGGTCTCAGCAATGCCGTACTGCAGTTAGCTCAACAGGCTGCCGAGCAGCGAACTGCCATTTATGTGCTTAGCAAACAGCCCGATGTCTCTGAATTGGCCAAAAAGTTGCAGGCGCTAAAGGGTGGCAGCACGAATGCACCAGAAGTGCATTTCGTTAAGTATCGTACGCCCGAAGATGCGGCGCATGCACAGCACGCCATTCAATCGCAATACGAGTCCCTGGGCGGTCAATCGCAACACTCAAATGAAAGTGTGGCACCGGTTTTGGACTTCGCTTCGCCTGCGGCAGTGCCTTTAGCGCAGAGTCAAGGCGATGCTGGGACTGGCGTAGGATATCTGCCACCGAATTAGCTCTCGAGTTATCATATAATATAATTTAATTGAGTTTAGAAAATTTCATTGCATTGGAACTCACTGTTCTAGCATTTATGTCACACTTCATATTTTGAGAATTCCTCACATCCTAGTTAACTAATATTAAATAAATTGATATATACTATATAGTATATATATTTTGTATATATTTTATTAAAATTATTCTAACTCTTAAATTTGAAAGTTAAGCTCCAAACTTTACTTATAAAACAGAAGAAGTACTCATTTCGGACCTCGTAAATTTTGTACCAAAAATATGGAAGCCAGTTGTTTTTACTGGACAACTTGTATTACAACTTTTTATAACTTCGTAGGCCTATGATATCGACAAAAGAAACCACAATTTTTTTAAGGCAATATTGGTATTCATCCACACTCGGTCCGATTCTGAGTCGCAAAGGAAGAGCAATCAAATTCTAAAGTTGTCTCTGGAATGGAAAATTATTAAACAGTTGTTACCCTTGGCTTGCATAGACTTTGTCAGTTCTTTTCCCGTGGAGGTCAATAATTAGACAAAAACTGTAACTGCACTCTATTAGAGAATAGGTGTGGTACCGAAGGTCAATATTTCAGGTGGTATTTTCTATGCATACTGGTTCGAAATCTTGTTCAACGGAAAATATGAAAGAGAAAATAGTTTTACCAAACCAGGAAAATATTTGACAACTCAACTTGATTATTATTATTACTTCTAATATTGAATATTCATATTTTCTCAAAGCGTAAAAGTAAAGAGTCCGAAGTGCCGCAATAATTAAGTAGAACAATTACCAGTTCAGATTCAGAGGACGAAACATAAATTAGGTAATTTTCATTTTCAAAGTGGCTTCCTAATTAAATTCACCCTAAAAGCTTGTTTAGTGTTCACAAAATCACTTAATCAGTCAGAAGGCACTTCTCCCAACGACCAGCTATCAACCGGAAAACAGCACGGGTGCCCCCTTAATGTGTTCCACTCATTACATCATTAAAGGCCTCGTAGTGCCTTGTGATAAACGAATGAAGGCACAAGCCAAAGCAACAGTAAGCAGTCATCAACACTTTTGCTGGCGTTTAATCTACGCGAACACTTCGCTTCGTGTGCCCCTTCGCGGCGTTTCAGCTGCGTCTGCGGCTTGGCGTATCAGAACCGCTCACTTGTATTAATTGAATGAGAATACATTTTAATCCAATAAATACTTGACAGTGCGCCGCATTCGCCGAGCAGTGCTTATTGGTTACGCTGCGGCAAAAATATGTACGGGCATTCGTATATCCTTTCGTGGGGAACGCAGCGAGCAGCATCTCGAATATGTTAAGGCAATTGAATGTTAGTGCAATGCGAGTACATTAACAAGCAAAGCGAGTGGGGAATAAAAATGGGTAAAATGGAGCTATATTTCTCAGCAGTACACTTACCTCTGTGCTGGCGACTCAATGAGTCATGAACATAAATGTCGGCGATTATATTTATAAGCGTGCCAATAAATGTGTTTAGGTATGGGTGCACTATACCATATAGTATATCAAACATGGTATTTATACATCCATTTATGACAGTGTAAGGAAGGAAGTGGAAGTGTGATGAACTAGTGAATTGGTGAGAAAAAAATAGTTTTTCTACAAAATATATTATATTTTAGAAGATAAGCCAATGTAGGACGATAGAGTCAGTCAGCTTCGGCTCTTAACACTTTGAGGGAGTATTTGGTCTAGTATTTTGAAAAAATCAATTTTTTTTTGCATATTTCGAAAGTTTAGACTTTTGAAATTTGGTATACTATATATCTTCTTTATACAATGCTCTATCGTGTCTGCCTTGGATCTTTAAAAATTTTGATTTCAAATATTTTTACAAAATTCGAAAAGGTCGAAAAAACCGGTTCAAAAAAAAACTTTTTTTCCAAGTCGATGCCATTTTGTTCTTTTATACTCTCGCAACAATGTTGCTAACGAGAGTATTAAGTTTTGTTCACATAACGGTTGTTTGTAAGTCCTAAAACTAAAAGAGTCAGATATAGGGTTATATATACCAAAGTGATCAGGGCGACGTTTTTTCGAAATCCGGATGTCTGTCTGTCCGTCCGTCCGTCTGTCCGTCCGTGCAAGCTGTAACTTGAGTAAAAATTGAGATATCATGATGAAACTTGGTACACGTATTCCTTGGCTCCATAAGAAGGTTAAGTTCGAAGATGGGCAAAATCGGCCCACTGCCACGCCCACAAAATGGCGGAAACCGAAAAATAAAGTGTCATAACTAAGCCATAAATAAAGATATTAAAGTGAACTTTGGTACAAAGGATCGCATTAGGGAGGGGCATATTTGGAAGTAGTTTTTTTGGAAAAGTGGGTGTGGCCCCGCCCCCTACTAAGTTGTTTGTACATATCTCGGAAACTACTATAGCTATGTCAACCAAACTCTACACAGTCGTTTTCTTCAGGCATTTCCATGTACAGTTTAAAAATGGAAGAAATCGGATAATAACCACGCCCACCTCCCATACAAAGGTTATGTTTAAAATCACTAAAAGTGCGTTAACCGACTAACAAAAAACGTCAGAAACACTAAATTTTACGGAAGAAGTGGCAGAAGGAAGCTGCACCCAGGCTTTTTTTTTAAATTGAAAATGGGCGTGGCGTCGCCCACTTATGGACCAAAAACCATATCTCAGGAACTACTCTACCGATTTCAATGAAATTCGGTTTATAATATTTTCTTAACACCCTGATGACATGTACGGTTCGCAACCACGCCTTCTTCCAATAAAAAGCTATTTTGAATTCCATCTGATGCCTTCTCTGTATAATACGAGTATAAACATTAGGAACCAATGATGATAGCGGAATAAAACTTTACAAAAATACGGTATTTGAAAAATATGTAAATGACGTATTATGAAATCTCGATTATCACTTTACCATGCGAGAGTATAAAATGTTCGGTGACACCCGCACTTAGCCCTTCCTTACTTGTTTATTTTAAAAATGGTCAACACGATAACGACATCCTTACTAATGAAGAATCTTCTTGTTTTTTCTGCTTTAGATCTCTACAAGGGTTGAAATCACATCAACCAGGACGCACCGTTTTTTTGAAGTCCCCACTCCACCGGCCCGTATCTCGACGAATTTTGGTTTTTTTTCTTGCAATTCTTTTTTTATTTTATTAAAATGTCAATAAAAAACATATACAAATCGGATAGTAATGTTTTTCATTTTTTTTATCTTAGTTTAAAAAATGCCTAAAATTCATGCGTCTAGACCATATTTTAAATCGGATGACAATAGTAATCAGATACTATTGTACATATGCAGCCTTTTATATTACGGTATTTGGCAACCCTAGTGTTTTATTCTGGCAACTCATTACTTTATCGCAAAGTTTGACACTTTTGATGTTAGATATACTCAGAACGTTGTTTACAGTAACTTAAAGTACTCATCTCGGTCAAAAAATTTAATGGAATGGAATGGAATGGACTAAATTCAATTTCAGCCAAGAATCAGTGTTTATCGATGGTACAGTGAATTCAATCGAGGGCGCAGAGTCTTCTAAGATGATTTAGCAAGATCGTCTCGATATCTGAGCTTGAGATTACTACAATCAATAATGCATGATTATTTGACTGTTCAGGTAGGAGTCCACACTATTTGTCGTTCGCTTAAAAAGGCTTATATTGAATAGAGAAATGTTGCAAAAATACAATTGTGGTTTCTCGAAATACGTCTATGACATGTATTGGTTTTCCCAGATGTGCCGAAACAAAAGTTGTCCTGCCTTGGCACCGCATAACATCTTTTTATTCCTATTATTCAATGTTTTTCAACACCTGAAGAGGTGGTTGATGCGTTCCAAACGCACTATTCGGAGATACCTCAATCCGGAATATCTTTGGTGCAATTCGCTTCATTGATATTTTTTCACCAGACATAAGCGAAATAACCCACTATGTCCGCGCCGACCGCAGAGCTGTAAAATAGTTTTATATGAGTTCTACGCTCCCACGCGTCAACTTAATGCCAATTCAAGGTAGCGAAGGCCGGTTAGGACGACAGCAGCGAGTATTAATATCAAAGAGAAAGCGGAAATTAAATCTAGAACGGCAACGGTTTTATGCGTTCACACTCTTTCACCTGCCAGCTTTGAGGTGCTAAGGCGCAGGGAATATTGTTTACTGGTGTTTGTGTGGGCGATTATAGCTGTATTTGTACTTTGTTGATTGTCACTTCCACATAATAGCACGTGAGGCGCGTGGAAAGCAGTATGGTGTTGAGGCTAATCAAATATCATGTCATTATCATTCGAAGAAAATCACAGAAATTTAGGTTGCTAATTTTAGCCGCGAGTAATGAGATTTTGGTTTGTACGGATGTGTTGATAAGCTCATATGTATGTTTAATGACTTACGCTTGCGGTCATGTGATACGTACGAGTAGGTGTGCACGCGACTACCATCCTTTCGGTGGAGGCCGTTGTCAAGGACGAATGTGTTATTTCAGAAATATTCTTTTTTAGAAAAAATTAGGGAATTTAGAATAATTCAGCTAAATTGCTAATAGAAGTTTAATTGGCAAATACTTATTATTAAAACATTGAGGCTAGCTATCGCTGATTGATATGCTTTCTTCCCGTGGCCTTTCAAAATTATTCAAGCCGGAATATATTTTTATAAAAAATGGCAAGAGAAAGTAGTAAATTTATTTTGCAATAACTTAATTTAACAATAATAGAGAAAGTTCGACGGAATTCTTAAAGAATTAAAGAGATTTTTAAAAATAAAGATAAAATTAAAATTAAAGGAAGTGTACATCAAAAACCAAAACCGCACAGAAATGAAAAATGGTTGCGGTAAACGGTTTATGAAAGATTAAGTATAAGCAAGCAGTAATCACATAACAGCCAATAACGCGTACAACAAAAGGAAGAGCGACAATAAGCCAATTACGTGTAGCAAGCAAATATAAATTATAGCTTACTTACATACAAACACACATATAAATACACAAATTCGATATTTGTTGTAAGTTTTTTCGCTGTGCTGCTGAAATTTTTATAAACTCCGGCGCAATTTTATAGCAAAGTCGACTTTAACGCCACGTGTGACCCCCTTGGCGTATAAGTAATATTCGGCAATGCACTTGTAGTATCGCTCTCACGCAGGTCTTTTCGGGTAATGCCATATAAAATTCGAAATATTTTAATAATACTCTGAATTTGACATGCAAACAAGTCGAATGTCATCGAAATGGAGGGAAAAATGAAAGGTTATGCTCATTGTTCTTTTCGATATTGGTGGTTTGGTGCATTATGAATTTATTCCGGAAGGACAAACATCAATAAGGAGTTCTTTTTGGTCGTATTGAGGCGTTTACATGAGAGCATCCATCGAAAACGGCCGGAATTGTGTAAAAACAATTTATAGATTTTACACGATGATAATGCTGCATCACATCTAGCGACAATTCTGACCGAATGTAAAGCCAAAAACCTAATGAATACCTTCGATCAACTACCGTATGCACCAGATTTGGCTCCTTGTGATTTTTTCTGGTTCCACAAACGGAAATTGCCGCTCCGTGGAGCCCGTTTTCAGTCGTTCGAAGAGAAGGCCATCTCAAAAAGTTCTTATGAAAAGTGTTTCTAGGACTGAAAAATCATCTCGTAGGCATTACTTTGAAGGCGACCAAATAAATATTGATGAATAATTATATTTTTTTTTGTTTTATTAACAATTTCTGGGTACTCTTTTGTCAAAATGTATAGTAGAAATAAAATATAGTAGAAGAAGTCAAATGAATTAATAAGTATTCTTAATATGGATTTGGACATCAAAAGCCATGCATTTGTTTTCTCTCTCATGATGACGGTATTGAGCTCCTCGAAATGTCATTCAAAACGGCATTTAAAAAACATTGAGGAACTGGTGTATGTATTCCGTAGTGAAGTAGAAATTCAGTATAGTTATTTTTATTGTTAATAATATTGTCGACAGTCACAGTTCGCTTCGTGTTGAAATACGAAACAGAAGTTTCGGATTCCTCGATTGATACTTTACGAAGTTTTTTTTTTTTGTTTTTGCTCCAAGTAAGGCAGCGTCGATTAAATAGCGATTCCTATATACTACTATACTATACTATACTATGCTATACAATACTACACTGGTATAAGTCCTGTGAAATAAAAATTAATTTTGCATTGGATTGTAAGAATTGCCTTTTAATTATAAAGTAAGTACGTGGTTGCGTTTTATATATCGGGATTTGGCAACCCTGCTATTTCAATCTGGCAATTCACAACTTCACCCTTAAGTTTGAGATTTTTGATGTTCTCAGAGTATTTTGACATAAGATTGTTATTTGTGTTGTTTACAGTGACCTAAAGTATTCATTGCGGCCAAAAAAATTGAATTAAATAATGAATAATCCATTATTTTTTGCAACTTTCTACGTGAGTTAACTCGGCAACAGTGCATGGATGAACCGTTGTTATTCGATAGTATAGTGAATACAAGCGGGGTTGTAGATTACTACAAGAAAAATTTCGGGAAGGTCGTCCAAAATCAGTTGATGTTCCGCAAACTATTGACGCTGTGCGCAAACTGTTATTTCAATAAAATTATGTGGCCAATCGTGAGATTGGGACAACTATAGACATTAATGAAACCAGCATATATTCACCACCTTAACAACGCGGAACAATAAATACTGATTGATACATAAAGTAACCACCGAAGACCGATCACTCTTCACCATAACTTTGCTAGTGCTAGAGTGGTTTTCAGCTTTTCTCTTATACTTGAAATTCGAGGGTAATGATACAGTACGTGTGCCGAGTCTTCTATAAACGTATTTGTATTGATAGTTTCTGAAGCATCCATGGCCACTGAGTATTTGGGTCAGGTGGAAATGCAGGTCTATCTACGTATGTCCGGAATCAGTCTGTAGGTCCACCGTCTTTTGTATGAAGTTTGCTACCGTTGCTGTCACTGATAAGTTGTATATTCGCGCGAAAGAGCCAGTTGATGTGGTTAGAACTCATGTTTTGGACAAACCTCGATAGAATGGCAAAAGTGCTTCGGAAAATGGTTCAAACGCATGCAATAGTGTATAGACTTTAATGGAGAATATTTTGAAAACAATAAAGCAATTTTCGATGACGTTTTCGTTGAAAACATGTAAATATATTTCAAAAATAAATACGAAAACTTAATTATTAACTTCCAAAAATATATATACTATACTTTCGGGAGCAAAGAAATAAAGGCCACCTAACAAAACCAAAAAAAGCGCCTTAGACAAACCAAACATCAAAGTTCATTGCACAAATTCTCATCAACAATCGTTATATTAAAGAATAAACAGCGAATTCAACAAGTAATTTTGTTTGCCCACATTTCCGCCTACAATGAGCGGAATTGACTTGATAAAGAGTATTTTCTTTTGCCAATAGCCAATGAGTACAACGGCATCTACATGCCCACCTAACAAGTTATAACCACAAATCCTTACGTAATCTGCTTACCCCACAAAGAAACGGAGTACAGGATTGCCATGTATGAACAGTGAAAGTTGCTGGCAAAAGAATGAGAAGAAATCGAGTGAAGGCGCACTTTTTCCAAAAGAAATAAATATTTATTTATGTACGAAATTTTACTCAAGGGAAAAATGAAAGAACCATCAGCAATATTTCAAGGTTACAGTTTTAACTAAAAATATTAAATTTACTAAAATTGTTTCTAATTTTGAGCGGAGTAAGGACAAAAAGATAAGACGACTACAGCAATCAATCAACCTTAAAAATTTATTTTATTTTTTTGGTGATTAAAATCTCTTTATATTTACTTATCCAAATTAACATCTGGCAACACTGATATTGATTACTGTTTGCCCACAAATAAAATATTTCTTATTCAATTGACATGCAAACATACATACACACATACATATTAACACAAGAGGCGTGTAGGCTGTAGGAAAGCGTTCCAGCTGCGAGCTGAACTGCTAAAACCTAATAAAAAGAGCTTTGAGCCACTACGAGCGTGTAAATATGTACGATATGTTCGCATACCGTAATGTGATTTGCCAAAAACAATAGATTCCGTAAGCAGAGCCATGCTTTTGTCATTTCTGCTCAATGTCAGCTTTTATTATAAACGAAGTCAAAACTACCTTTGCTCATAGTGAGGACATTTGAGGTGGAGCGGCGTAAGGAAAGAGTCTCTGTATGGTTGGCGCTAATCACATGAGAATTGTAGTCGAAGGACTCGTAAAAATGTGGACTGTGTTTGTATTTCTGCCATTCGTTTGTGCCATGAATCGATGCATAGGGTATTAATGTTCGATTTTCGATTTGCACATTGCCATAACCTCAAACACACAAGCGCAGAGGTAATATGATTTTATTCGTTTATATCTGGACATGCCAAACACGTTTGTCTAATCGCTTTTGAGCCACGTCGAGATCTGGTTGTGGCTGAGTTAGAGTTTTGTTTGACTGTTATAACCTATTGAACTGCGATTGGATATTCAAACACAGTTTTGAAACTTCTTTTCCTACTTTAGTCGTTGGTTTGATGAGGTTTTATCTACAAATATGTTCTAAGGCTAAAGTGTAGTTATGACTAAAAACCGATAAATTCATGCAAGTTTGAACCTTAATTCGATTCTGCGAAGTTTTCAGCTCATAATGAGAAAAAAGTCGGATTTGTATAAGCCTTATTGGTCTTTGATAGGTCAAGCCTTCAAAGTTTATTTTTCGCAAAAGTCTCTACATTTTTTATATAATCATCTCTAGGAACATCTTTAGGGATTCCATTGTTTACTTTTGCAACTTGTTGCTACAGAATTTTGTTCACCTAACGATTGTACTTATCGTCTAAAACTAATCGAGATATATTTAGAGTTAAATATAACTATATAAATGATCAGGATGACGAGACGACTTGAAATCCGGGTGAGATGATATGATAGGGCTTTATAGGAGCCGGTGTCAAAATTGGACGATTTTAGGTGAAATCCCATATCTCGAGACCCACCCTATCAATTTCAACCAAATATGGTTTTGGTTGGACTCAGACGGTTTTGAGTCCAATTTTCGATAACTCGTTAACTGGTAACAGGCGAATGACATGTGTGATGTTTCTCTCCAAGGACTCAATCGAAGCGGGATTGTCCGCTTAGACTTCACATGTCCCCACTAAAAAGTCTAATGATATAATATCGGACGATCTTGGTGGCCAATCGACAAGCCAAAACGAGAAATTACCTGCTCATCGAAATGTTCTCTCAATAAATCTATTGATTGATGCGATGTGTGATAAGTTGTACCATCTTCGAGATCATGGGCTTCAATTCCAGCCATTAAATAGTCGGTTATCATGGCGAGATGACGGTCGGCATTGATGGTTACGTTCCCACCGGCATCGTGTTAGAAGTTATATGAAGCAATGATTCCACCGGCCACAAACTGTACCAAGCCGGGGGTTTTTCTGGATGAAATTGCAGCTCTTGAATCTCTTCAGTTTGCGCTTCGTCCCAAATGAGGCAATTTTGGTTGAGCTAGAATTGGGGATCATCGGATCTTCTTGGAACTTTTTAAGAGTCCAAAGAGCGAGACGATGTCGCTTAGGAAAGTCGAGCGGCTTCAGTTCTTGCACAATCTGTATTTTGCACGCTTTCAATTTAATATCTCGACGTAAAATGCCTCGTTCTACACGTCAGTCCGAGTTACTGCCAACTGCGCCAAATAGACTTTCTTCGTGTACTCTCTCAGCTAAGTCTGCTTATTTTTCTTCACTGCGTGTTGGACCACGAATAGACCACGCTCGAATGTTATCTACTACTGAATGCTGGATCTCAAGATGTTGATTGCTATATTTTGCCTCTAAATTGCATTGGTTCGGTCTACTGTCCGATTTAGCTCCTCTTTACTAACATATTTCGTTTAAAACCTTTGGAATATCTTTTACCAACGTCCTCACATACATATTATATAAAACTTATTGTATACTGAAAGTCTCCCACAGGCGATAAGGTAACCCTGTGACAACTCATTAATAGTTAAAAGCAAATCTTGTGGTCTTTCTTTGCTTAATACGACAAGTACCCCAATGTATTTTAACAGGTAGAGCTTGGGAAATTGTATTGGTTCTCTCAGTCATACAACTCATCTTTACGATTTCTTTTAATAAATCCAATCAACCACAGTAAAAAAACAAGTAAGGAAGGGCTAAGTTCGGGTGTCACCGAACATTTTATACTCTCGCATGGTAAAGTGATAATCGAGATTTCATAATACGTCATTTACATATTTTTCAAAAACCGTATTTTTGTAAAGTTTTATTCCGCTATCATCATTGGTTCCTAATGTTTATACTCGTATTATACAGAGAAGGCATCAGATGGAATTCAAAATAGCTTTATATTGGAAGAAGGCGTGGTTGTGAACCGATTTCACCCATATTTTGTACATATCATCAGGGTGTTAAGAAAATATTATATACCGAATTTCATTGAAATCGGTGTAGTAGTTCCCGAGATATGGGTTTTGGTCCATAAGTGGGCGGCGCCACGCCCATTTTCAATTTTAAAAAAAAGCCTGGGTGCAGCTTCCTTCTGCCATTTCTTCCGTAAAATTTTGTGTTTCTGACGTTTTTTGTTAGTCCGTTAACGCACTTTTAGTGATTTTCAACATAACTTTTGTATGGGAGGTGGGCGTGGTTATTATCCGATTTCTTCCATTTTTGAACTGTATATGGAAATGCCTGAAGAAAACGACTCTGTAGACTTTGGTTGACATAGCTATAGTAGTTTCCGAGATATGTACAAAAAACTTAGTAGGGGGCGGGGCCACGCCCACTTTTCCAAAACAATTGCGTCCAAATATGCCCCTCCCTAATGCGATCCTTTGTGCCAAATTTCACTTTAATATCTTTATTTATGGCTTAGTTATGACACTTTATAGGTTTTCGGTTTCCGCCATTTTGTGGGCGTGGCAGTTGGCCGATTTTGCCCATCTTCGAACTTAACCTTCTTATGGAGCCAAGGACTACGTGCACCAAGTTTCATCATGATATCTCAATTTTTACTCAGGTTACAGCTTGCACGGACGGACGGACGGACAGACGGACGGACAGACAGACATCCGGATTTTTACTCTACTCGTCGCCCTGATCACTTTGGTATATATAACCCTATATCTGACTCTTTTAGTTTTAGGACTTACAAACAACCGTTATGTGAACAAAACTATAATACTCTCGTTAGCAACATTGTTGCGAGATATAACAAACAAATAATAGTAGTTGCGAATGTTCTAATTTGGTACTCGCATCTCCAAGGAATTTCCGCTTGACCATTGCTGAGTGATTTTCGCTCCAGCTCGTGATTATTTATTCCATCTTCATTTTCTATCCTTTGTTTACTTTAACACATTACATGTTGCCATTGTTTATTGCACTGGTTAAGTTTAGTTATGACCGTTTTTTGTTCGTTTTCTTCACCGACTGGGCGTCCGTAGTGCTGTGTGCAGCGAGGAATTTCATTGTTGTCGATTTGTATGCTGATGTCTGTAGCAATTGATTCGGAAAGGTGATTTCAGCTAAATCACTTGATTTTCTTATGGCTCCTCATTCGTATCTAACACGTACTGGTTGCGACTCTATGTGTGCGTGTGTGTGTGCGTGTGACTGTGCACGAGGGCCTCTGGCGTTGGCCTCTAATCTCAATGGTCTGCAATAACATGTTGCTGGTCTTACTGGCTATGCTATATATGCTCGGCAGCTGCCATTACCTGTCGCCTCGGTGACTTCTCTGCATATATACATATATATATATATATATATATGTGTGTTTTATTCTCTCGATCCTGGTAATGTTGCAGAGTGTGCGTGGATTCCGGTGTTGGCATTCCTTACATTTCATTTGCTCGGCTTCTGATTGTTTTTTGAGCGAATTGAGCTTGGAAGCAGTGCTGGTGAGGCGCATGTTGTTGTTGGTCGTCACTGCAAATAGTGTGCGCTGCTCACATAGTTGGGTCTATTACGTGCTTAGCTATGTACACAAACACACCTAAATACACAGATCTATAGTGCTACATTCGATTGCACACATACTCTTACATGTGTGTCGTAGATGCAGATTCCCGTATTTGCAGTACGTCGAGGTATTTGTTTTACGGCTCAAGGCTGTCATTTTTCATTAGCATCCCTCTGTCTTCGAATGTGATTTATTAGTGGAAGAAGTGCACTATTTGCTGGATATCTAAGCGCATTCGTTTTGTGCATGTGTTTGTGGGCATATAAGCAGGGACACAGCCTTATCTGTCGTTATATATAGCTGGGCTTTTTGTTGATGTGTGTGACTGGGTGTAATGTGTTTCACCACATTCGAGATCACATTAATTTAGTAGCCTTTTATATTAATTTATTATTTTCAAAAAAAAAAAAAGAAATATATCAAGAAGTAAATGAAAAGGCAGTGTAAATGTGTTTTTAATGAAATTTTGCATTTTTTTTTATCGATTTGTTGAAATTTGGTGTGCAAAGACTGTCATTACTCACCAGTTGGCATGTTTTAAAATTTATATTTTCTGACAATATTATAACAGTTTTGAAACTTTTAGAATTCTATTACCTAATTCCACTCAAAAAAAAGTCCAAATATATAGCAAAACAAGAAATGAGCTTAACTTCGGCTGCACTGCAGCTATAATCACTTCACAGATCCATTTTTAGAGTATAAAAAATCTCTATCTCGTTGATGGACGCTCAGTTTGTATGAAAGCAATATGCTATATTTCGTGAAGATATCTTCTAAAATATAAAAAATTTCCCCAAAAGGGTAGTTCTTAGTCAGTTTGTATGGTAGCTTTATCCTATAGTGGATTGATATTGACAAAACCTCAGATCGATGTCTCAAAAAACTGCACAAGTTTTCATACACATAAACAGTCAAGCAGACGAATAGTTGGACATGGATAAATTGACTAGTCACGCTGATAACGCTGGAGTGAAGGTTTCCGATTTTCTTTGTACAATGTGTGATCCAAGTAGAGATAATTTTTTCAATAAGCTCTTTTTAACAGATCACGCGTGAGTCGTGTCAAGCTGCCATGTCCTTTTTGTTCAGTATTGTTTTGCATCAGACTTACGTCTGAACAACGTTTACAAATCGTTCAATTTTATTACGAAAACTCACGTTCTGCTAAGTGGGTTTTCTGCGCGCTTCTTTCAACTTATGGTCAACATAACCGGACTCCTGTGCGTACTATTCGCAGCACCATCACCCATATTAACTCTAAGGATTCATTATTGCATAATATTCAACCGAATATACCACGTTCAGCCCAGCAGTGCAGAAAATATAGCAGCCGTAGCTGATGTTGTACACGAAGACCGTGGAGAGTCTATTCGGTGCCGTTCGCAGTAACTCAGGCTGACGTATGGAGCTACTTGGAGCATTTTACGTCGAAATCTTAAATTGAAAGCGTACGGAATACAGTTTTAGCAAAAATAGAAGCCGCTTCGCTCTATTCCTAGAAAAACCAACATTTCCAAGTCAAATTTTGTTTAGCGATGAGGCTTGGCTTCTGGCTCAATTGGTAGGTAAAAACACGCATTTGGGACAAAGAAAACCTGAAGAGATTTAAGAGCATTTGAAATCATCGGTCCATATTACTTCTAACATGATGCCGTTGAGAATGTAACCGTCAATGTCGACCGTCATCGCGTCATGATAACCGATTATTTGATGCCTGAAATTGAAACTCATGAGCTTGGCGACATTAAGTTTCAACAAGACGGTGTCACTTCCCACATTTCTCATCAGTCAATGGATTTATTGAGAGAACATTTCGGTGCGCAGACAATTTTACGTTTTGTAGCCACCAAGATCGTGTGATATCACGTTAGACTTTTTTTTTGGGGAAAGAGTCTATGTGGACAATCCGGCTTCGATTCAATGTTTAAAACAAAACATCACAAGTGCCTTTCGCCAGTTACCAATAGAAAGGCTCGAACGAATCAACGAAAATTGGACTGAACGGATTGACCATCTGAGATGTAGCCAAGATCGACATTTGAAAGAGATAATCCTCAAAAAATAAATGCCAAATAATGTGCTTTTGAATGATAATAAAGATTCCTCATTAAATTTAAGCTCTTGAGTTTTTTCTTTTAGAAAGTAGGGAATCTCGAAATGGATCATCCTTTACATACATTCTAGAACGAATATTTGGGGTATATTGGGGAATAGGATCGGATCCGATGAGGTGGTAGTTGAAGTACTTATTTTATATTTTATTTTTAAATGAAGATCGTTATCACTATCTACTGCTAGGTCTAATATTTATGGTCAGTCCGTTATTATATCGCTATAACTAACATATGTACATATATGTGGTATACTTGTATATAACATAGATATCTGAACTTGAAGAACCTATTAAAAAACTGTTTTAAGAACTCACGTAAAATTTGAACCCACGTTTAACTCTAATCACCATGTAATTCCTTAAATTTTACCTCTTGTACTCGCACACATGAACAGGTGAACAAATAACGGACATTTTTGAGAACGAAATCGAAGGTTTCATGCCATAAAAATTGCATTATTACCGCAAACATGTGTTCCTACACATGTAATTCTTATTTGGGCCTAACATATAACCAGCTCCAAACATATATATGTATGCATTGGCTTATGTACACCCAGCTATGCCTTCAACCAAAACGAAAATGTCCATTTTTTGTGGACGTAGCCAACTTAAGCCAACTCAAGGTTTGTTCAGCGTCCACCGCCGGCCACGTTGGCGCCGTGTTGCACGCGGCAGCTAAGCACATAAGGCTTTTGGGAGTGGCAAGACCTGTGGCGTGGTCAAACAGCCACGCAACGCACTCACGAACCACCTTGTACATATGTACATGCATATAAATATGTGTATGGGTTTATTCATACTCCGCTTGACTGGTTCGATTGGCCGGCAGCGCCGTAACGGAAATAAAACTTATTAAAAGATTTGAATCTAATCGATATCGCAAAGGTCAAACGCATGTCCTTATACATATGTACATACTCGCACATACTAATATGTGCACGTATACACTCGCACGTCGTGTTTTTGTGTGCGCGAACGCGCATAACATGTGGCCGGGGAGGCATTCAGTGTTTATGCGATGGGCCCACTGTGCACGATTTGGCTGAAGAAAGAATTAAATTTCCTTCAGCGCGTCGTTGAGCGCAATTGCTACTCGTATGTTGTATGGTGGAAGTGTACTTTTGGGTGTGATTCGATTTTGTTGGTTTAGCTTCTTTGCAATAATTAAATTTACCATCAACTGGCCGCCTTAATGGGGTAAATTCGATTTTTCAAAACCGCCCACATTCGAAATGTGGCAAGCTCTCTTGCTCAGCGCTCCAATGTATGCATGTATGTATGTAAATATATGCATCCATCTTCGTTAAATTTGATCTACTTCGAGGCTATCAAATTACGAATATTAAGTTTGTTTAATATTTTCCGAAGGTGTTGGCCCTAGGTATATTGCAGCGCCTACAAATCAGGTTATGACCGCAAATCCATTTAAAAGTTCACAAGGCCGATGGAAATCTTTGCTTGCTGTATATAGCTAATAATTCGAGTATATTATTGATGAAAAGAGAAAAAGATCGGTCTGAAATCAAATAATTTATTTCTCTTTCGTATTTGAAGAATATCTTAACTCGAAAAGCTATAAAAATTAGTTAATCTCATGAAAGTAATGCATTTTGTCTAGCTTGTCTGTTATTGAAATAGCAAAATGGCAATTTTTAATTTCTTATTGCCCGAAAAACGTATTTGCCTTCTATTCTGAATGAATTTAAGCAAATTAAAATAACAAATTCACACTTTTATACTCTTGACTTATGACTTTTAGTTAAACAAGCGTATTGTGTTTCCGTTTGAAAAGTAAAATTCTGAAAATCCGCACGCTAATTATAAAAGAATGATCTGAACTGCTGTTGTTAACCCGGCTATAATCGCGTAAGCGGTGTCTACGCCAATTAAGAAGAAGAAGAAGATCTGAACTAACTGTGAATTTTGCGACTTCTCTTTCCGACCTAATGATTTATGGCAGCGAGTACAGAAAGATTCTTTTCCAGCCACATTCGAAATGAATCTTACTAGAAAGTATTGTCTCAGAAGTTTGATTTGAAAAGCTCACAGCTAAATATTACAGTTACGATAGATCCATGACCGAATAAATATAAAGCCCTTTCAAACTGAAGTCGCTTCACCAATTTCTAACTTTATTTAACTAAAATTCCTCAGCTATAGGCTCCTCTAACGACAAGGCTTTTCAGATTTTCACATTGAAAGTACTTTTTCTTGGTATTATTTGATTTATAATTTTCGAATTAATTGAGTAAAGGATTACAATCGAAGAGTGGAGGAGAAATTGGCGAGTTAAATTAACTTTAGAACACCTATTAAGGTTACGTTCTATGTAGGCCTCTGTCCCGAGATTGTCAGAAGTTCTTGTAGGTTTGCCTAAAGATCAAATTTTTCTATTAACTTATATTTTTAATATTATAAGTTTGAATTTAGGAACATTTGATCTATTAGTGCCAATCAGAATATCTGATATATCTGTTATGAGTATACATATTTCTCAAGTCGTCAGTCGCTTACTCCTTTTCGAACTTAATAACGCTCTTCGTGTTTCCTGGTTGGTCATTGTAGTTTCAACAAAAGCAACGTATAAATACATATAACCAGTTTGACAGTAAATGAAACAGAAGGACATACATTTTCTGTAATTAAGTGATTATCAGAACTTATTGGTTAAACTTTCCGTTTGAGCAAACTTTCTCAGTTATACTTAAAAAGTTCGATATCACGAGATCTCGCTGTATAATTGACAGACATGTACACAAATACTCTTACAACAATACACACAAATATGTTGGTAGAAAAAGTGTTTATTGACAGAATAAATGCACAACAGTTTCAGAAAATAATAGCAGAGAATGCTGATAAGAGTCACGTTTCCATTTATTTACGCATATGACAAGAAGCAATCGCCAGACAGGGACATCGACGCGTCTGTGTACACAGTATGCTACTCGTATGTGTGCTGTGTACTTACGTTTCAAAGTAAAACAAAAGAAATTAATTGATGGAGCAATAAAAAGTAAGAGGACACAATCGTTGACCGGAAGCTACAGGTTTTTTGCTTCCTTATTTTGTAAGGCGTGGTGGCGAGTATTTTATTAGGTTATTTAGAGTCTACTTTGCAGACACATATGAACCTCTGTATTACTCTGTATTTATTTGTCTATCTAAATATACTATATCATAAATTTACAAACTATAATTTCACAATTTGTTGGTTATTTCTTGCATTTCTAGCCTTGTCAAAAAACCACTAGGTGGCGCGCTATAGTTGAATTATGTTTACAACTCATATATAAAAGCCGATTGTGATGAAATTCAAAATATATTACTTATATAATGAAAACTTTGCGTAAAATAGATCCATGAAATGCTGTTGGTCTTAAAATATTTATAATAGCCTTTATCCATTTTGATACATTTAAAATAACAAAAATATCCTCGCTGGTTTATTATTCAAGAAAATTAAAAATACTGCATTCGTCCTTTTTGGACCCTGACGAATTGTGACGGTCGTGGTGTGCTGAGCTTTAAACTGGGTCATGTACTGTGTGAGTAATTCACACTACAAAATATAAAGTTCCAGCGTACGTAGGGCCATTATATTGGCTTTTAATTAAAGCAACTGAATTTTATCGAAGCGAAGTGAAATAAAAGCACAAAGAAAACATGCTTGCAGCTGAAACTGAAGGAGAAAATGCTTGCAAGCCAATTTGCCACTACATAGCAACAGTTATACATGCATAAATATATATGTACAGTATGTAAACATGTATTCCAATTGTCTGCCAACAGACGAGTTTACATAACTGAGATGTATTTTTAAAATAACAACGGTAGTATCCTCGAACAAACATTAATATTTTGCAAGTAAATATATTCGGCAATATATACGGCAATCTGCGTCTATACAGGGTTGCATTTCGAGGAGGGCTTCAAGTTACTGACCTTTTAGGCTGTGAAGGTCTCTTTATATATAAGTAGAAGTAGAATTCTTAATTAGCTTCAGGATTTTGAAGTTAAAATTGACTAACATTCGATTTCTTAAATAAAATTAAAAATAATGAAGTGTTCCCGAAGTCTTTATAAGAGGGGTTTTCGAGTGTGGAAAATAAACAAATCGATTTTCAAAGTTAAACTATGCAAGAATTTGTCTACAAGAAGATTTTTCAAAACTCAAATTATTTTGGAAGCTATAAACTATAACATAACGTTTGATTTTTTCTCACATAAAACTATCTCCAATATACATTATGTATTTTTATTCGAAACTAAAATTGAAACTCATGCTTGAACATAAACCCGATTGCAACATTATTCATAGTATTTTCCCGACCTCGAAATACCGTCTACCCCTTCCGCCTACTTCCGTTGATAGCCACGGTATCCTACCGACCCTAAACGAAAATGCTTTACATTAAACCTGATTAAATGGCTTACATACATACGTACTTACAAGCAAAATTGTAGTTGGGCGCGCCCCTTCATTTCTGTTACACCGAATGGAAAAACTCACTTATTTATTTATCCATTTCATTGAAGTGTACTCGGATAATTGTTCGAGCAACAAGTGGTGCGCAACTTGGCAAATGGTAAAAAAAAATTCTGTGGAAACACTGCAATAAAATACATACAAACACACCTACATATAAATGTATATATATACATATATATAAAGAATAATAAGAAGTGCAATTGATTGACGTTCCGTGTCATTCCAGGCGAAATTGCAAAATCATGTAGTCGCCATTTAAAAAAACATCAATCACGTTAACAAGTTGTGAAAAGTCAATAAAAATGCGGAGCGTTTATTTTTGCAATTCAAATGAAATGTGCGAATTTATCGCAGCAAAAAAACACAAAATAATCGCGCATGAATATAAGGGCTATGCGTGTATAAATGCGGATAAGCAGACGGAAACTCATATTTAAATGAATTCCTACCTAGCCTTTGGCTCGGCTCAATGAAACAGCTGATTTGAGATTGCTAGAGTCGGCATACATTCATATATGTATTCATATGTAATATTATTTACATAAATACATGCTTTTTCTTGTAAAAATTTGCTATCTTAGAGGAATTCTTTCATGCAGTTAAAAGGATTTTCGTTCAGTTAGAGTAACAGTTGGTTGACATATCGGTGCATTGTGAATTTTTGTCTTCCGTATTGGGCGTTGGAAGTTCAAAGCCAAATTGAGGTGAATACTGAAAGTATATAGACGTTTAGTAATGGTTCCACAATTGTGGGATCCTCAGAAAAGAAGTCTTAGGTATATTGATCACAATGCCAAAAACCCAAAATATAGCCTAATCATGCCAAAGCTCATGAATTCAAATAACAGGTTAAATATAGATAGCTTTTTGTTGACAGATCACACATGAGTCGTTTCAAGCTGTCATGTTATTTTTGTTTGGCCTACTGAGCATTCTATTCGCAACACTATTACCCATCTTGAGACCCAGAATTCATTATTGGATAATATTCTACCGAATAGTCCACGTCCAGGACGGAGTGTGTACACGAAGACCGTGGAGAGACGGTTCGGCGCCGTTCGCGGCAACTCGGACTGACGTATGGAACGATTTTACTTCGAGATCTTAAATTGAAAGCATATAAAATATAGCTTGTGCAACAACTGAAGCCGTTCGACATTCCCAAGCGACATGTCTTCGCTTTATGGCCTCTTGAAAAGTTCCAAAAAGATCCGATGTTTTCGGGCCAACTTTTGTTCAGCGATGAGGCCCATTTCTGGCTCAACGGGTATGTAAACAAGCAAAATTAACGCATTTGGGACGAAGAGCAACCTGAAGAGACTCAAGAGCTGCCATTTTAACCAGAAAATCACATCCACACCAAACGGTTTGTGGGGTGGAGGATTCATCGGACCATATTTCTTTAAAAATGATGCTAGTGAGAACTTAATTGTCAAAGGCGACCGTTACCGGATCATGTGATATCACATCAATAGAGTTTTTCGTGATGTAAAGTCTAGAGTCTAGGCCGACAAACCCGCTTCGATTCAGGCTTTGGAGCTTGTCATTCGCCAGTTACCAGTCGAAAGTGCGATAAAAAGGACAATGTGAATCCGAATCAGATCTTTACTTAACTTTATGAAGTATTCGAGTTGTCTCGCTTTCTCGGATACTAGAAAATTTTGATTACATATAATTAATAGTAAAGCTAAAGCACGAGAAAACTTTGTTCAAGATACATTTGGCATGGGTTATTGCCAAGGAAACGGTGCAATCTACGAAGAATTTTTTCAGATCGGATCACTACAGCATTTAGCTGCCATACAAACTGATCGATCAAAGGTCAGTGTATGGAACCTTTTGTATTTGTGAAGGGTATTATAGCTTCGGGACAACCGAAGTTCACGTTTTTCTTGTTTCTTGTTATGCCAGCTAACACTCACACCACAAATACTTTACACAAACTTTAATCTAGTGAATTTCGCATTGTGCTTGCGCAAAAGTATTGATGAAATCGATCATTCAAATGCAATGTCAAAGCCTTGTAGGCACGATTCCGTCATTCGTTGCGTTTGTCATCGATGCTTGCGTACTTTATGCACTTATATTGCACCGAGTGCTTGAGGCACGTTTGTCAGTGCACACATAACGGCGCACACTGCTTGGCGTATGACAACTGCTGTCAACAAGCTGTCACCCATCAACTGGCAACTGCCATTGCCATTCAGATGCAATTCGTGCATGGCCGTCGATTTCCGTCGCTACTTGCATTGTTCGTGCAACAAAACGCAACAAGCTGCAGCAACAGCGCCGAACGGAATTGTTGTGGCCGTCACCTACGCCAGCATTGTTAAGGCACACATCCATGTATCACTGCTGTTGTTGGCCTTGTTGTTGCCCATATCATTATAAACATTAAATGAATGGAGCGCGTAAGTGAACATTTGCAAAGGAGCTGCCTGCCCCTGTTTTCCCCTGGAGCGGATGCACGTTTTACCACGTGTTCCACATGTCCATATCAACATACATATGTATGGCATGTCTTGCTGTCGCACAGCATTCAAGCGCAACTGAATGCGGAACGCAGTGTTGCATGTGCAACAGGCAGAGCTGGAGCGCGACACATAAAAGCGAGTGGCTTGTCAATTTATTTTGCTGCTCGTTTGCCGTTCCATTCTTCATTCTCTTCTTTCTTTTTGTTTGCTGCAGCGCCTTTCTTGCCATGCGGCTCTCCACATGTCGTGTTCACAATTTTTTTTTTTCGCCATGGCACTCGTTATGACTTTCTCTGGCAGTTAGCTTAGAATTGTTGCGCTTTGGGACTCAGCCAGTTGTATCGAAACTCATTAGCTTTTGATTTCATTGGCTTTTATTGAGTTTTGCTGCGTGCGCCAATGCTGCCACTTCTCGATATAATGCGATTAAATTGCTCGTGATAAGAATTTAGCCCCCGGCTTAGCAACAAATGGGGCTTATAGGTTCGATTAGGGAATTAAGAATTGAGACGAGAATAGGAATACTTATATGGATGCGTTTTTATTGATAACGTTGATAATAAACGTAAAGGATGGAGCCGTGTGTAGAAGTTTACGCAAATGAAGAAAGTTCGCCATTTACTTGGAAGTGGAGAGAAACGATTCTTTTACATGTGGCTCAAGCAGCTCACGTCTTCTGGTCTTGGACCAAGTATCCTCTGGGTAACCAAAAAACATGCGTTTGAAGGCGAGTTAAATTGAGTTGGCGAAGCATCCCTCTACAGGGTTGTGCATTGGGTTTTGGATTCGCCACGTAAAAAACACCGGCAATGAGAAGTAGAAGTCGGCTGAATGGATGAAAATCACCCGTTCTAGTTGAAAAGTTTGTTTTATTGGTGGTATTAGTTGAGAAAAAAGTTCTCTTGGACTTGAATAAACTTCGTTGTCCATTGTATGGGTGAGTTAGCACCAAATATGAGCTTAGTAAACGGTTTGCGGAGACTAAATTGTTATGAAGTTTAGCTAAATTTTAAGGAGCTTTAATAAGCCAGATCAAAGTTTAGTAAAAATAAATCCATTATGTTTTCAGTAGATGGCTTTAGTGATAAATACCTCACATTTATATATAGTATATAAGATTGTGTACTAAAAAGACACAAGTCAGACAGTTTTGTGTTCTTTTCTATTCCGAGCACTTTTTCGATTGCCCAGGTCCTAAACATTGAACATAACCTATATATAAAAATTTAAAAAAAGTTGAAAGAAGAAAAAAGCTCAATGTATGAGCCCCATTCTGATCGGCCGATTTCATATCATATGTGATAATGTCAATTGAAAACGGTCGTGGTCAAATCACGATGAGCCGGCGCAAACGGTAGCCAAGGCAGAATTAATGGTCAGCAAGCTTTTGCTATGTGTTTGGTGGATTTGGCAGGTAGTCATCTACTAAAAAGCGCTTAATTCGGACAGGTACTGTCAACCATTCGATGATCTGAAAATACTAATCGTACAAAAGTGGCAGATTTTAGCAAATAGAGAGGAATTGTGTTTCAATAGGACAATGCCGGACCGGATATCGATAGTGACTCTCTAGAAGTTCCCGGAACTTTGTTGGTTGGTTTTTACAGAGTTTGTCCGAAAAGTAATAGGACTGATTTTCTGCCGCCACGACTGTATTTCGGAGCGTGCGCGCACTGACTGGATTCGGAAGAGGGCGTTCCTAGCTAACGAATGAGCGGCTGGTCAGTTGTCTGCGAGCACCTGGAGAGTCAGCACAAATACTTTCGCGCTACGTGTTTCTGTGAGTAGTACAAGCCGAAAATGCAGCGTTCGTTAGAGCAGAGGTACGCGATTAAATTCTGTGTGAAACTCGGTAAATCTGCGACAGAGATGTTTGATATGATCGAGCAGGCTTACCCAGATATTGCTTTAGCAACAAGCGGTGTGTTTCGATGGCACCCGGCCTTTTTGGAGGACCGGGAAGAGGTCGCTGATGAAGATCGTACTGAGAGACCTGCGAATTCGACAAACACCGACAATGTGACTCGTGTGCGCAAAGTTTTGAACTCAGACCGTCGACTAAGTATTCGTTTAATTGCCCAGAAGTTAAATTTATCAAAATCTGTGGTTCATGTCATTGTGACGGAGCACTTGTATATGTGCAAGGTGTGCGCGAAGATAGTCCAAAAGTGCTCACTGACGACCAGAAGTTGCGGTGAGTGGAAGTCTTCCAAGAAAATTTGAACTTCCCACATAACCGCCAAACAATGAATGACAGGTGACGAGTCATAGATGTGTGAGTACGATACCGAGATAAAGAGACAATCTTCCAAGCATTTTGAGACGACAGTGATGATCTAAGCAGCATGCACGTCGGCTCTCAAGGCTATTCCGAAGAATGCCTTCCGTGACGCCTTCAATGCTTGGAAATCGCGTTGGCAGCGCTGCATCGACGCAGAAGAAGCCTATTTTGAAAGTTTTTAAAAAATTGTAACGATTGGTTCAATAAGTTTTTTTTTAAATCGACTCGGTTCTATTAGTTTCCCAACAAACCATGTAAGAATCTAAATTACATTCCGGATCTGTAAGTAAGTGGTTATGGTACTAGGTACTTCTGTCTCTGACGAATGGTGTTGTTGGCGAAAAATTCGTCTCAAGAAAAGCTTGTTTATCGACTCTGTCAGGGTTTGCCAATAGAGACGAAATTTGTTATGAGAGCAATTTCATGAAATTACCTTAGAATAGCAACAAGTTATCGAACAAAGTGGGACATATGTGACCTAAATAGGATCTTTCATACTCTGCTCAATAAAAGCTTTAATTTAATTCAAAAGATATTTCTTTTATTGTAATGTCGTACTTGATACGAGAATAAACCTAACTTGAAATTATTATATTATTATTATTATAAATTATATTTTGTGTACACATTTCCCAATTGGAGTACACGCGTATGGCACATTTTTACACATTCATTCATGACTATAATATATGCCTCGGACGCTGATACTGCCGTAACTATATATGAATATTGAATGCACACATTTAAATTTATGCCAAAAGTCGACGGAGTTTTAATTAATGTCAACAACAAACCGCAAAGCGCCAACGGCGACAATCTGTCGTGGCTGTCAGTGAGCGCTGCAAGGCCTCGGCACACATATGCGGCTCAGTGGCCAGCCAGAGGTGATGTCGAACGCTCAACAATCTCAACAACTTTGATGAGGGTATTATTAACTTTTAATGGCAACAAGTAGACGAGATACATCATGTGCGGTCAAATAAGCGTCAACAAATTGTATGCATAAATTCACCACACAAGCACACCCATACGCCACTTAACATAACGTAACATAACATGGCGTTGGCTGCCTATACATTTTCGGTTATTACGCTCATAAGTGACCAACGGCGACAGTGACCTCGAAAATAGTCCCAAATGAGGCAATAACAAAGTGCAGCCTATTTTGTGGCACATTCGGTGGCAACGAATGCAACCCTGTTTTCGCAAATCGATACAGCCAGCAAGTCAATCTCACAGATTAGTGGACTAACTACAAAAATAGTTGCACACGTTCACTCGTGCAACAGCGACATCCGAGCTAACGGTATTATGCCACGATACGTGAAACTATGTGCTTGCAAGCACCTCGCATACCCATGCACACACATATACATACAAGTATTTCTAGCTGCGTACACTGGTATGCCGTTCGTCTCTAATTTGTAACCAAAACCCGAATGTAATTTTGTCATGATTTCGCCGTTCCGTAGGCTCGTCGGCTAAGTCCACACGTATGCCAGCATCAGCAAAGTGGATCTGCCGGCGGCCTTAAGCTAGCGCTGCGAGTTAGCCGTGTAGCAACAAATGTTACACATCTTAATACCTTTCGCTTATTTGTATATATGTATGTGTGTGTGAGTGTGCATTTCACTGGCCGGTTGTAGGCAGAAAATTGCTCTATCGGCGCAATGTCATAAACTGCCAATATATGGACATGCTATTCGAGAGCGCCGCTGTACATGCAATCACCTCATATTGCAATCAATACATACACATGTATGTATGTGCTCTTGTAACGGCATAATCAGGCTACTACAGTTCGGTGTAGGGTTGCCATGTGGGTTGTGACTTTAGCCGCAACCGTTTAGCCTTGGCTTTTTGGCCTGATACTACGCTTGTAGTTGGGTTTCGTGAAAAGCCATATGTTAGGCAAACACCAACTTTTGTATTGACACTCTTATATACACATGTATGTACCCAGTAGGGAATGATTCAAGCGCCAAATTACTGCAGGTCTGGTTCAGTACAATTTGATTGGAGGAAACAGAGTTGCCTAAACAATTGCTTTACAAATATCGTATGAATTGATTGGATGTACACAAATTTTGTAGACTTGTAGAAGGTTGCCACATTTTTGAAAAATATTTTTTAGAATCATTTCTAAAATTGGAGCTGGTAACCAAGAACAAGCAAATAAATGATAACTGTATTATTTTTTTGAAGAGGGTGGATCCTTACTACGAAAGTTTAATTCAATAAAATTTACGTCACACGTAAACGTAAGAATTAAATTAAACGTTTAAAATGGCTTAGAGTTAAAATGATTTTTTGGCGATTGTTGCCATTTATTGAAAAAATCGAATTTAAAAAATGTTAATAATAATGTAATAAAACAATAGTGTGTTGAAAAAACTTAAATTTGAAATATAATAAGAGTTGCCATAAAGTAAAAAAATAGTTAATTTAAATTTATGTGTGATGTATGAGTGTAATATTGCAGCAGACGTGGTCTAAATATGTTTTCTGCTGAAATAAGTTTCGTGAAAAGTCTGGCAACACCATAATTGACAAAGTTAATTAAACTAAACAATAAAATTTAAATCAAATGATAGATTTTATTCCTATATTTTAGAGTGTTGAAAAATCTTAAAGCTGAATTATATTAAGGAAGAGTTGCCATATAGTAAAAAAATGTTTAATTAAAATTTATGTATAATTATGGCTGTAATATTGCAGCAAACGTGGTCTAAGAAAGATGTCTCCTAATTTGTTTTTTTGTAATGGCTGGCAGCACCAAAATTTTCAAAACTAGTTGAACACAACAATAATATTAATACCAAATGAAAGCATTTTGGAGTAAACTTTAATGGGGGTAAAAAAATTCTTTTGAATCAGTCGGCTATTTATTGTTTATATAAGTACTTGACTCAGGGGCGGATACACGGGGGGTGAGTTAAAAGTTATATCTTATTTCCATCATAAATGACACTTTGCGAAGAAAAGGGCTTGCAAGTACAAAATAATATAGTTCCCCTCCAAAATTCCACTCGGGTTCCGCCCTTAATTTGACTTATCACAAAGCAATAATACTATGCCTGAACTATACTTTCAAAATATGGTGCAATAAAGTTTTGAAATGCAACCGTGAAAGATTGAAGATATAGGTGTGCTTGTTTTCAACACACAGTGACATAATACTACTTCCGTGGAGTGTTTTCAAGCAAAAAATCTTTTTTTCCGACACTGTTCTTAGAGTGAAAGATATATATATTTCCTTTATAATACACATTAAGAGACTTTCGCCTTTTTATTCTTCAAACTCGACTAACAATTTTCTAAAAAAAATTAGACCCTATAATTTCCAATTATAGTATTTCCAACCTACCGAGAGCTCCAGCTGAGATTCTCCATGGTTTCTAGACATCGTAAATTACTCACTCCTTTATGCACTACCTGTCATGGCACATTTCGCTATGGCAAATACTCATTCGGTAAATATCCTTGCTTTACACTGAGTTTCGGCTAATTTGTGTGGCTTACGCCATTATCATCAATTAAGCTTGTTAACGAATTTAGGTTTAGAAATTTAAGCAAATTACGTTAAACAAATTGTTTTCCCGGTTTGCTATGTTCGCCTGCTTGCTATGTACGTAGTCTACGGATATATTAGGGACTATTTCACATGGATGCTTTGCAGTATTTCACAAATAGGAAACAAAATTCACATCGCTTTCTATCATAATTCATAATTATAAATATTTACAGAAGTATGTACTCACACACACTCAAAACCATTTCACAAATCGAATACTGAATTTTCGTGTCTACCTTGCGTTTCTATTAATACATATATATGTACATATATACATATATGCACAAAAGTCATACCGTTCGTAGATTCTTTGTAGCATACAGCTATTGGCTTCCTTACATACGCTGCAATTGCCAGCAACAATCTGCGCCAAAAATGTGCGGTCTAAACGAATTAAATTCATTAGTCTTTATTCCGTTGAAAGGAAATAGTAATTAGGCATAACATGGTGAAAAGGGCGCTTAAACGCACGCGTTTGTGTAACTGTTCGTTTGTTGACGGAACTAAGACCTTACTGTATTTGTGCGTAAAGGCATATGAATATACAGTGCGTCATATAAAAATTCGTACATCATAGAAAGGCACATTTTGAAATTTATAAAATTTTTTTTTATGAAAATTAGTAAAGAGCGATGGTAAGGTGTATGGCATTATCAAAAAAGTGCCCTTATTAAAGCTCTATAGTAGTTGCAATTGGCCTGCTTTCTGAAGATTACGGGTGCAATGAAAACACCTTTAAGAAAAGGTATTCTCCACATCCAGCCAATACGCATATAAGTGAAGTACGAGGCAATAATTCGGTCACACGGCTCAAGATTATAGGCCATTGGAGCCAGACTCGGCGTCACCACAGGCATGGTACTAGACCTTGTTAATGAATTCAGGCTAAGCTGGAAATGCGACTGAGAAAAGGAGAGACGTGAAGAATTAAAAACATCATTTCATTCTCCAGTAAAGGAACCAATGGTTCAATGATCGACAACTCTAACGCTGAAGTCTAAATATTCGCTAACACAACAAAGTATGAAATAGGAACAGATTCGGTTAGTAATCCATAAACAGAAGGCCACTACAAACTAAATGAATATAATTCAGTTTTCCAGATTGAAATTGTGGGCTCTAACCAGCAAATCCACAAACATTCTAGTGAATAACCAAGCGGCAATTTAGGCTCTCTGTAGCTCCATACTAAGTATCATTGCGTTAGCCTATGCAAACAGGTATCATTTGGATACCAGGCCATTTAGGAATAGAAGGAAATGAAAACGTTAATTAGCTGTCAGCTGGTGACATATTTCTCCTGAGCTGTCCAGGCCATTCAGTTCCGGCAAGGATTGTTGGAAGCAATGGATCTTAAAGGAACACGTCAGGTCTTGGAACAAAAGCAACACAGGGCATACCACAAAGTTACATTGGGGTAGTGTTGATAGCCGACAGACCAAAAAGCTGTTACTTCTAGGCAAAAGGATTCTTAAAATCCCAATTTCAAAAAAAGGAAAAAGTGGATTCGGCGTAATGCAAAGCATGCGATGACTTTTTTTACCCGGTTTTATTGTAAGAGGAATCATCGAAAGCCGGAGTGCGGACTTTTAATCCACTAAATCTAACCTAGTCCCAACTCATATCTCTTCCACGGAACCTTCGGATGAAGTACTACTCATCTAGCATACGGACTGCTTGACGCCTAATATATTGTATATACCTTAGTGTTGTCATAATTAGAGGTGACGTTTCGCTGGCAGCTTTCTATTTACCAGAGTATGGACACATAAGTGTTGTAAAATTTTCCAAAGAAAAACTACCGCCAATTGCAGTTCTTAACTTTTCCCTATCATATTATGCTCAGAGTCTTCTATGCACTCTGTACACGTCGTACAGTACGAACTAAGGTCGTGATGGAATCGGAACAGATGGCTTCTAAAGCATCCACTTCCACTCAGTATTTGCGTTAGGTGGAAGTCTAGGTCCCCATGTTGTCTATCTATCCATGAATGGTGGATTGGCAAGCGGGACGGTGGCCTTTGTGCGGAGGATGATGAGACACTGGAACATTGTCTATGCGAAGGTTCTTCAGCCGAATTAGATAGGGACATATAATATTTCAAGGTTTCCAATGCTCCAACTTAAGAGACATTGGGCAGCTGGGGTGGAAGGAAATCATGTTTTTTTACCAAATCTTCTTAGCTGCTGGATAAGGGTCCTTGGTTACCACCCAGAAAATGTGCCCTTTAAAGTTGATTCAAGCACTGTGCATAATTTTTCACTGTTATCTTGAAAAAAGGCATACGTATACTCACAAAATGTATCAAAATATTTAAAGATTTCAAAGCTGAAAGTTGCAAAAGCTGTGCTGAACAACTTAACCGAATACTTTTGTACACTACTGTATGCTTTGCTGCACGTACGAACCTAAAACAAAGCTTCTCAGAGCAGCCACAATGTTGAAACGCTACCTGTGCTCTCCGAAATTTTCCCGACCAGACCAGACATGTTTTCACTTTGGGCTTAATTTGCATTTAAATGGTTTTTGCACTTGCTTTATTTTCCGTGTAAATGGGCTTTTGCGAAACGTTAATGGGCAGTGTATAAACACGACAACACATACACATCCCTACACACACTTGTACGAGTGTACGATGTACATACTTACATGCACATGTAACGGACTACAGTCAGTTGGTTCATAGCACATGGAAGGGTTCACTTTCCTTTGTTAATGCAATTGCATTTAGACCGAATATTTTCCGGCAAAATTAACAATTATTGTTTTGTATAAACAATTTTCAAAGACTTCCTTCCGCGGATAATTTTCAATAATATGTGGTTTTCGTTAATTACTTATTTATACTTACACTGAACTTACTGTAGGGGTAAAAGGTTGGCACAGGTGGGTCATTTTGACTACTATCATTAGTACGTATCAACAAATACATTTTCAACTTTTCACCAAGAGAAAATTTTTATACAAAAGGATTCAAAAAATTCAGTTATATTTGTAAATCTCCCTACCTCACTGAGTACTTAGATATAGAGTTCTTCGGCAAGAGCTGTTATACGTTTACTTCATTATGTAGTGCAATACTCTAGTTCAGGTCGCAGCTTTTAAGTTTATAGTTGGATCGACTACACTTGGGTCTTGTCACTGCAAAATACATCACTTTTGCATCATAATATTTTTACATAAATATATTTCCGAAAACTCTTCTTCCCTTGAAAACTACAGCTCGCTTTTCTTTTCTAGCTAACCTTTAAAGGTTCAGCTATAGGTTCAGGTCTACTAATTGAGATCATTGAAAAGGAAAACTAACCGTTTTGTTATATAGAGTGTAATCCATTTCGAGATTCCCAACTTTTTTTTTTTAAGAAAAATACAGTAACTTAACTCTAACAGTGTGACATCAAAACGTGAAATTATCTGCTCACCTAAGTGTTCTCTTAATAAATCAATTGATTAATGCGATGTGTGGGAAGTGGCGCCATCTTGTTGAAATCCAATGCTAGCGAGATCACGAACTTCATTTTCAGGCATCAACGTCGGTTATTACGACGCTATAAAGGTCGCCATTGACGGTTACGTTATCACCGACATCATTTTTGAAGAAATATGTTTCGATGATTCCACCGGTCCACAAACCACACCAAACCATTATTTGTTCTAGATGAAATAGTAGCTCTTGAATCTCTTCAGGTTGCTCTTCGTCCCAAATGCGGCAATTTTACTTGTTTCCATACCACTCATTGAGCCAGTAATGGGCCTCATCTTTGAACAAAATTTGATTTGAAAACGTCGGATCTTCTTGAAACTTTTCAAGAGTCCAAATAGCGAAGTGATGTCGCTTGGAAAGTTCGAACGGCTTCAGTTGTTGCTCAAATTGTATTTTCTACGCATTCGATTTAAGACCTCGACGTAAAATGCGCCAAGTCGTTCCATACTTCAGTCCGAGTTGTAAACGGTGCCGAATCGACTCTCCACAGTCTTCGTGTATACTCTCAGCTACGGCTGCTATATTTTCTCGAAACATCTCTAAAAACTTCCTGCCAAAAAAATTAGACGAATCTCGAACAGAAACGCTGGTGAGTTTTCTGCTGTTCCTTGAACAGCAAGTTTCTGAAGCTGATAAGACCGAAATTATAAAACTACATGTTTTTTTGGTATTCAAGCTACAAGTGAACCCACTATATTATATTCTCTATACCATCTGATCAAATTTGACCCGGACTAGTTTGCGCGTAAGCCGAATTGATAAAAAAATATATTCTTAAACTTTTTCTATGTTCGTGTGAAATTTGATCTTCATTGTCAAAATGCTACGGAATCGTTGAAAATGTTGCAGAAGTGTTTTGGGGATTAACTTTATCACAAACACAAGTAATTAAGGGGCACAAAGTATTGAGTAAAGGTCGAAGGTAGAAATGTCAGTCCCTTTAATGACGATAACATCGAAAAATAAAAGGGAAGAGCGCTTGAAATTCGATATATTGGCATCGGAGAGATAGCAGAAGATCTCAACATCTCTTATGGATCGACTCAACACACTTTGGTTGTTGTTTTGGCTATGAAACGTGTCAATGCTACACTAGTACCAAACGGCTTGAATTCCTTACATAATAGCTCAGGACTCGACAAGCATCAAATGCATCATTACTGGTGACAAGACCTGAGCTTATATATAAATACGGCGTTGAAACTGTCTAAAAATCTAGCGAATGGCGCCGCAAAAATGAGCCGAATCCGAAAGAGGAGAGAGCCTTAGTCTAAGGGGCTGTACTAGTGTGACTCTTTCAAAAAATTTTTTTTTATTTGCTTTTTCGATAGTTTATATTTCCAAAAATATCTTGTGAAATCTTGAATAGTTTTTAGATGCAGCGTTCTAAAGAGCTACCGCTTGGAGGTGCGAACATATGTAAGTGAAACTTTAACTGAGGCACTTTTTGTTTGGCACCTCCGAAGACAGCCCATGACTCCGTTATTTTTCAACATTTAAAAAAAAAAATCTTAAAATATAGCTGAAAATATACCTTATTACGCTCAAAGAAGTTCGAAATATTCAATAGCGTAATTTATATTAAAAAAAATTCACGAAAATCGCCAAATTTTTCATGCGTCACACCCCTTAAGCGTATTTGCTCAGAATCCTATTTTGATGGCGATAATGAAGGTTTGTATTGAAGAATCTGAAAATTATGGCTTTTTCGTCAGTTCGGATGAATTATCCGGTAGGGTGGCAGGATGCTCAAATGACTTGGCGCATTTTGTTGTTTGAGGCCCGTTGGAATCATGTCTAGCTTTTGGCAAGGTGATATTAAATCTTTTTGGGACTTTTTAGTTGAAATATACTTGAAAACAGTGTCTAAATGGAATACTTTTTACAAAAGATTTCATGTTTTAGACACCCGGAAACATACATTCACCTGAACTCCATTACATAATTTTGTGCGAATATGAAGTAACATTATAATATTAAAAACCGCCAGATACTTTAATGTATCTCAAATAAAAATGATTTAGAACAATTCTCATGCATTATTTGAGGCATGTTTATGCTTGTCTGCTTTGCAGTGTTTTCATTTTGCTTAGCCTTAATTTAATATTCAACAATGTCGTAGTGAAGACCAACAAAATTTTCAAATAACAGCTGTGATTCCCGTCAATTGGTAAACAATGGTAACTCTTTTGTTGCTGACGTGGACTGTAAGTGCGTCAATTTACCCGGCCACCGGCGATTTCGCCACAAACAAAAATAGTCAAATTTGAAGTTGCAGTGAGAAATACAAAAACAATTTAGGTGAAGTACCAAAATAAGCCGTGCTTTATTATGGGACCCAAAGAATTTTGGTTTTGCATACATCCCGACATCAGCATTAAATGACGCTAAGAGGCGCCGCTAAATATGACTACCAAATGGTATTGCGGTATGGCGTCAGCGGCCACTGAAGGCGCACTTCTATGACGAACATCTGAAATATGTGTTGATGTGGGGGCTGGGCGCTAACCCCCTTCACCCGATGAGCGAGTTTGCACACCAGTCGCACCGCTGTGTCACGTCTACACCATGACAGCCAGGCACATGGCGCTTCTAAGCTTCCGTCAATGATGAGGACATACTCGCATAAATGAAGCCGGCACTGAGGATAATGAGGGGCGTACTGAGCATCATGAAGTTGTCGGCAAAATCTTAATTATCATGTTGATAATGACAACATTCAACAGTGTGATTTGCTAAAAGCAAAAGCGCCGCTGTTGGTTGTCCTGTTCCGGCTCGTAGTTTTCGGTGAAATGAAAATTCTTAAATTGCTTTATTGTTGTTGCATTGTGTTACGTCGGTGGTGTTTTTGTTTTGCTGTTGGTCAGATGACTGATTTAATTGCATATAATTAAAAAGTGAGAAGGAAAACAACGAGAATAGAATTAAATCTGAATTTTACACAGTTGCGAAAACAGCACGCGTCAGAGCGGACGAAGCAATGGCGTACCACGCACCCGAAATACACGGCAAAAATTGTGGGAGATAATTTCGGCATTTAGACTTAGATATTTTGAAGGGCTGAAAAATTGTTAGCGTTAAAAGATTATGGATTTGATGCGGAAATTTCAAAGCATTTAGACGTATGAGTAGATATTTCTGTATCCAGGATTGACATTTTGTTAGCCTCGTTAAAAGATTTGGACTGATTGTCTGATTTAGCTTGGAGAGGATGTTTCTCTATTCAGTATACTTAGGTTAATTGTAGAGCTCTCGGCTCTAAAGCTCCAGCAAGTTCTTGGCTTGAAACTTATGGTTTACCATTTGGTCCAATAAGATTTTGAGCTTTATGATAAAGAGTGCATTCAGTGCACAATGGTTACGGGTGATGCAAGTAGAGGTACTTTTTTTAAAGCCATTTTTTGACAGATCACGTATGAGTTGTGTCAAGATGTCATGTTATTTTTGTTCAGCATTCTTTGAAATTTCATCGTGGAAAAACTTTCCTTGAACGAAAGTTAACGTTTTGTAAGGACTGTGCTTCGCGCGCTTCGCTCAATTTATGATCAACATATTCAGTCTACTAAGCGTATTATTCGCAACACCATCACCCATCTTGAGACCCATCATTCATTATTGGATAATATCCAACCGAATGTGGTCCATTCCAACACTCAGTGAAGACCGTAGCTAAGAGTGTACACGAGGACCTTGGAGAGTCGATTTTGCCGTTCGCATCAAATTTGAAAGACGTATAGAACGACTGAAGCACTTCACGTCAAAAAGATACGATTTTTTTTGGAAACTTACAAAATACAGCTTAATGTGCAAGAAATGAAGCCGCTCGAACTATCTAACCGACATCGTTTCGCTCTATGGGCTTTTGAAAAGTTTCAAGAAGATCCGATGTTTTTGTATAAATTTTGCCCAGAGAAAAGGCCCATTTCTGGCTCAATGAGTACGGAAACAAGCAAAATTGGCGTATTTGGGACGAAGAGATACCTGAAAAGATTCAAGAGGGGTCATTTCATCCAGCAAAAACAACGGTTTGGTGTGGTTTGTAGGTCGGTGGAATCATCGGGCCATATTTATTGAAAAATTAGCCCATGAGATCGTAACCGTCAATGGCGACCGTTATCGCGCCATGATAACCGACTATTTGACGCTTGAAATTAAAGTCCTCAATCTCGGCGACATTTGGTTTCATGTTGCCACTTCACACACATTGCGTCAATCAAGGGATTTATTGAGAGAACACTTCGGTGAGCAGATAATTTCACGTTTTGGGTCCTGTGATATCACACAGTTAGACTTTTTCCTGTGCGGATATGTAAAGTTTATAGTAGGCCTTGGAGCAAAACTTCTTGCGGGTCTTTCGCCAATTACCAGTTGAAATGCTCGAATAAGTCATCGATAATTGAACATAGCGGATAGGCCAACTGAAACGAAACCGCAGCCAACATTTGAAAAAGGTAATCTTCAAAAAATAAATACCAAAGGATGTTCTTTTGAATAATATGAAACATTTCCCATTTAATTTGAAGTTTCTGTATTTTTATACCCTGAACAGGGTATATTAAGTTTGTCACGATGTTTGTAACACCCAGAAAGAAGCGTCAGAGACCCTATAAAGTATATGTATAAATGATCAGTATGTAGAGCTGAGTCGATTTAACCGTGTCCGTCTGTCTGTCCGTCCGTCCGACCGTCTGTATATATACGAACTAGTCCCTCAGTTTTTAAGATATCCTTTTGAAATTTAGCAAACGTCATTTTCTCTTCAAGAAGCTGCTCATTTGTCGGAACGGCCGATATCGATACAACGATCGGAATCAATAGCTTGTATCTTTCACATTTGACAATGTATTTTCACGAAATTTGGTATAGATTATTTTCTAAGACAACAATGTAATCTCCGAAGAAATTGTCAGATCGGTTAACTATAGCATATAGCTTCCATACAAACTGAACACATAGTTAATAAAAGAAATGCACCTGTGAAGGGTATATTAGCTTCGGTGCAGCCGAAATTAACGTTTTTTCTTGTTTTCTTTAAAAAGGTAGAAAATCTTGAAATTGATCTCCCTTTGGATGATTTTGTGATTTATCTTCGAAATCTTCGAAATTCTAATTTTGAAGAGCCGAAAATTTTAAGTAAAAGCTATATAAAAGGGAACTATTATTCGACGCTTTTACAGAACTCATTTATAATTCGAATTCTAACATTGTCAGCAAAGGACCTTTAATATTAGGAAAACAGTTTCTAGTAAGTTGTTATAGAAATCGTTACAATACAAACAAATATATACATATCATGTTTTTGGTGTCAAGGTATATATTCTCCAGTAAAAAGTGCTATAATTAGCTGTTGATATGCAAATTAAATTTCCATAACTTCCACTTTAATAATACTGATTTAGCTTAGCTAAATTGTTTTGAATGTGCCTTATGTGTGCTGAACAAACAAGCTGAAACCCAAAGAATTTTCACATTTTCTCGAACAACCGCAGGCAGCAAAGCAGCATTAACGCGCAGCCAATGAGCTAAAGAAATCACCAAGTCTAACGGAAAACCACGAGCGCCTGCTTGTGGAGGTGGCTCGTGGGTGGGCAAGTTTTAATGTATTTTATTCTAACCTTTTGTATTGTAAAAGCAACTGTTACGAAAGGCGAAATTGAGCTGCAAGCAAGCAGCCTGTTGCTTCAACAGGTCAACACGCATGGCAGTGTTCCCAGCACTCCGTATGCACGGAGCTCGAATAATAATTTTCCGGTTCGAAAACGTGAGAGCGAGCGAAACGGTTCAGAGAGTATCTTTCACTGGAAGTGAAAAGGATTTGTGAGAGCAAATTTGTTGGTCTCTGCAAGTGTGCATATGTGTGTGAATCGAGCTACTCCTTCGATACTCAGTAGCCCAGGCCTCTCTTGATATTTGTTGCATTCGCTGCCGTGGAATAAAGTTTTACTTTGCTTGGGTCCCGTTTATGGCTCGCGCGCAGTGAAAGTGTTTGCATTTTTAAAGGAATATTTAAATTTCGGTTATTATTATTTTTCATAGTCGGTTAAATGGGAGCGCTGGGAATTGTTTTTGAAGTTTTGTGAATATGTGGTGAATTTATGTTTAATGTAGCTTATATTTTACATTAGTTATAGGATTTAATATGCTAATAAAATATGTTACTGTCTTCAAAATTAATTCTTCTTTGGATTTTTTACATGCAAAGGCTAGGGGTTAGGCTCGAAATCCCTGATTTCAAAAAAATCTGAATCATAATGGTCAAAATTCTCAAAATCTCTAATTTCACAATTTCCAAATTCAAAATCCCTAAATTCAAAACTCCCAAATTCAAAATCTCCAAATTCGAAACTTCCAATTTCAAAACCTCCAAATACCAACACCGGAGTCTCTTCACTTCTTTCACGTACAACTTCATTAAGCGCGCTATAACCCTGGTTGGTCAAACACTGGAGTGTCCTTCGTTTTTCTCGTAAAATTTCTTTATGATTGATATCTTCATAGATTGACTTTGGTCCAAAAAAATAACTCTGGTCAAACCAACACAGGGATTTATCAATAGAAGTGAAATTTGGGCTACATTTTTGTAGACAATGAACATGGGGATGTAAATTTGGGGATTTTGAGGATTATATTTTTGGGGATTTCGACTCTAGCTGGAATACTTATCGGTTTGGAATTGATTTTTTTTTTGAAGAGTTGATGAAGCATTTTTTATGTTTTTATGTGGTAAAGTTCAGAGTGGAGTAAAAGGCCTATTAGATCTTCGATGACTAAATTTTACAGCTGTCCGACCAACTATTTCTTATGTAGGAGATAGAATGGTTCTAGCACACATATACTTAATGTATATGACACGTATCCATAGGTAAGGAATTACGGAATAGGTCAAGAAACAGGATTAGATATTATTATTTTTTTTTTTATTTGAGTTCTTTACTTTCATCGAAGAATATTTATAGAATTTACGAAAACAATTTTACGCCCTAAAATCTCTCCTACACACAAACTCTAAACCTGCTTCATACACAGTCCATGCATACAAACTGAATAAGTACATATAAACGAAGTGGAGTGGTGCTCGTGTGTATTCGATTTTTCATTTAAAGTTTGACCTTGTGAAACTTCGCAGTTAAGAACAAACTGCAAGACTCCTCGTTCTTGCAAAGTGCTAGTTTTCCACAGCTAGGCGGAAGTCGATAGCAACGAAAGGCCCTAAAGGCACAAGCAACAAAGTGTCTCCCTCAACGTACATTTACAATGGAACTGCATTGATAAGGAAGCAACAAATGTTTGCGTTGTTGGCCAGTTGCTCCGCGCCGCCAGCGAGCAGAGCTTTCAGCGCCAAACAACAACGAAAGCAACGAAAATTTGTCCCAAAAGTGCAAAGGACACACTCGCGCGCTCTCCAACAGGCCTGCAGGCGCTCTTACGTGCTCTTCGACACATGTGCGGAGAGCAAGGCTCACTAACTGCCGCCGAATTTGTTGTGGGTGTTGCTATTTCTGCTGTTCTGCCACGACGGCGCTGGCTGGTTGTGTTGGTGTTGCAGCTGCTGGTGTTGGCGTAACAGCAAGTGTTGCGTGTCCATGGCTGTCTCTAACGTTTGTTGGCTGACAAAAATTTTCGAAACGGTTCTTGCCACCGTCAGTCTAGGGTAAACGCTTCAGATGGGCACAACAAGTGCGCGCGTGCTAATAATCTTCACACACACAGTGGTTCAGTACAAGAGCAGTGAAAGTGCTAAAGTGGTGTGTGACACTAAAAACCGAAAACAACAACAACAGCGGCAACATTGCCACTTACTTGCCAAACTGACACACAAATCGCGTTGAACGTTAAGCGCCGTGTGTGCGTGTGAGTGTATCTAACGACGGTAAAACCGCGATTAATGCCAGTTTTAGACGCGTCTCAGCCGCAAACCGCCGACATTCACACCAGACGACTTAGCTACTCAGCCAATAACGGTGGTTGTGGGGTGGTGCGCCGCATTCACCTGTCACTTTAAAGTTTACTTTCGATTTGCTGATTGTTGCGCCAGTCATTGGAATTCGACGGAAATAAGCGACTTATCCGGAAGAGCAAATTTTACGTCGCGTTTTAACGGCAACTTCGCGTTTGCGTGTTTGTGATTGTAATTTCTGAAATTCATTCTTCCTGCCTTGGAATTTTTTCGTGTTTTTTACGCAGTTGTTTTTTGGTGAATCACACGTCAAGCGCGAGAAAGTTAGCGAAACGCTTGAGTGGCGTCTCCCCTTCTCCTCGGCATACGCGCGTGTGTGTGTGCAAGTGCTGCGCGCCTGTTTTTCGTACGAACGCGCGCTTAGCGGGTGTGTGTGCGAAAGTGCAAGCGCAACGGAAGTGTTAAATCGTAAATAAAGTGGCATAGCTTTGCTGGTGGTCTCAACTAGTACGGTGCTACGTACACGGGCGCACCCTCACAGTGGCAACAGCGATTTGTTTGCAAAGCCTTACGCTTACGCGGGGCAAAGTGAACATAATTACGGTTTTGTTTTAAGCCAACAAACAAGTGAACAAAGTGTTTGAGTGCTGTATTTGCACGCGGATAATTTTTGTTGTCGAAATTGTTGGCATTTTTGTGAAATTGCAAGTGATACCGGTTGCAACCAATTTGGAAGCAATTTAATGGCAATCGATAGTGGAAGTTATGACTTTGAAGAGTTGATAAACACGGCTACTGCAATTTCGAATACACACCCTAGAGGCTATTAGGCGAAACATGTAACTACAAAAGCAACGTGCACAAGTTCCCAACGATTTAGCAGCACAGTCCCCACAGTCCCACAAGTTTAGTACATTTTGATTGACCCTGGCACGTAAAAAAAAATTATTGGAAAAATTATATACATATATTATGAAAAGCAAATCAACGGTAAATTAGTGTGCGAAGAAGTGTTTTGAAATTCTTCGTGTAATTATTTTAAATTGCAATCCCACCCTTAATTAGAAAACGAAATTTTTTAAATCAAATATTGTGAAGATAATCAACCAACAATCTTAATCGACCGCGTCTCAGCTGGTAAATTATATTTTTGAAAATATTTGCAAGTGAATTTCGCACGCAAACGCATTTGCTTACTCTGCGCTTTGCACCAGTAGCAACGCTAACCAACCAACCAATCAACCAACGCCCCATTCCGGCACAACGTCACCACCACCGACCCGCTACCGTAGCAGCAAACTGAAAATGTATAACTTTTGGATAATCGTTTTATGTCTAGGATTATTAGCAACCAAGCCAATAAGTAAGTGCAATTCTTGCCATTACTCCATTACACTTACGTTCGCATACATACCTATATATCTATGGATACACATACTTATATAGTATATAGTATAGTATATCCAGCTAGATAGCTCGAGTGAGTTTGTTTACTTTGCGTAAGCTTGTTATTTAACTTTGTTAGTTGCTTGTTTACATAAAAGCAATTGTAAGGTTGTGACACACACACATACATAACAACCTGCCAAATCAAATTGAAAGGATGGCTGCTCGTTAAACGATTGCTTTTGTTATATTTAAGTTAAGTAAGCGTATTGCGCATTGTAATGCAAAAGTAACTGTTTTCCGATCGACAGGTCTGCCGTTTGTTTTTGTTGTAATATTAAAGCAAATAGTTTAAATTTCCTTTAAGGTAGTAGTCTGGTAACTTATGCTTATTTTCATGACTTCTTTGGAGGGGGATTTTTTATAGAAAAATAAAAATGAATTATCTTGAATATTTAGAGTGTTTTTATTTACATACTGAAAATATAAAAAAAAATGTATTTAAAAAAAATTAATACTTTATTACTATTATTACTGTCACTCGAAGTTGGAACCTCAAAAAAAAAAAAAAAAATGCACGTGGGTGGCCCGGGTGATTTTGGCTCTTAATGTTATCTGAAATCAAATATTCTTGATTATTCTTAATATATAGACATGTCATTCTGGTCGGAACTACTGAAGTTAGATTTCAAGGGTAAATAACAAAATGGCGGACGTTGAAAAAAAAGTCCTTTTATTTTAGCAAAGAAAGGGTTGTAAAATATAAAGTTAGGGGTGAAAAAAATTCTCTTTAGTACCGAGGAGAGTGTGTGTAAAACAGCAATCACACACTCACACAATCGGTTAAGTAGAAAAAAAGTTAGGACCCGGGCCGAGCAGAAAAACGATGTTTTGAGAAAAACGCGTTTAAAGTTCGGTCGACCTTAAAAGTTGGACTCCGAGTCGCTCTAGGAAACTCGTTACAACTCCCGAAATAATTCGAATTTATGTCTGAAATTTTCAGAGTATATTTTATTATAAGCAAAAAAAATTTTTTCGATTTTTCGAACCCAAGTTACCAGACTACTACCTTAAGTGTAAAATGTAAGTAAAAAGACAATTTTTATTGACCGAAATTTAAAAAAGATATTTTCAAATTTTATGCGGAGCTTTTTGTAATATTTTGGTGAATTATTCTTAGATTTTCTTATTTCTTAAGCTTTTTGAAAAGTGGAGAAAAAAGTTGTAGAATGTGCTTACTGGGGAAACAAATATAAAAAAACGCGCTAAGTACACTACCTCATAGATGATTTTTTAACTCATTATGAGCAATTCCTTTTAGAAAAATATTTAAACTTCAAGGATTATCAGTGATAATTCCTATATTGATCGATTAGGATTACTGCACCAATTGCTGATAATTCTAATCTAAAACTTACCGATCCAATCGAAGTTAGGTCTCCGAAAATACAGCCCTTAGCCGGATAAAATCCGGGTCAATTCCGGCAACGTAGAAGCACCTGTTGTGGGAATTGTTTTGTATACTGTAGCAGGTTAAACTTCTACTTATCCAGACTTGATTTTGATGTATCAAACATATGTCCAGTGTGCAACGAGTCCCCAACCACCTCTTTTCATGTGCTTACCGTTGGATGACCTCGCAGAAAATTTATCTAATCCTCACCATCCTAACGGGAACCAGATAACTATAACTAGATAACCGTTACAACAACAACTGCACAACTTGGTGAGAATTTCTTCTAAAAAGTGGCTTTCGGAGCCCATAAGTTAATATGTTTATTAAATACAGATTTTATTTACAATAATAGATGTGAAACAGTGGCATACCCCGGATTTCCTTCTTTTTACAGGCAAGCAATTCCTTTCAACATGTTTTTTTATCCTGAGTAGGGAATACTTAGTCTTTCATATACCCAAAAAGAAACGTAAGAGATCCTATAATATATATACTTCACAAATGATTAGCGTGACGAGCTGAGTCGATTTAGTCGCCTGTTTGTCTGTCTGTATATATACGAACGAGTTTACAGTTTTCAGCTATTGTTTTGAAATTTTGCAACCGTCCTTTTCTTATCAAAAAGCAGCTCATTTGTCGGATCAGCCTACATTAGCCCACTATAGCATATAGCTGTCATACAAAGGGAACGATCCCAGTCGAGTGCTTGTATGGTATACTTTTTCATTTTTAGAGATATTTTCACTAAATTTTGGATGGATTATTACCTAAGGTAATTGTGTAATATCCGAAAATTTTTTTAAATTATTCGTCATAAAATTGTATCTGAAGGATTGATTACCTATTATTGAGGTCTAATAATATTATTAGCGTAATTCTGTAAGCAGTCTCTAGTCACTATTTGAGACATTTTCAAGTAAATTAATTTGTGACAAGTTACTTTTCACAAAACTGTGTCTACTTTTAGAGACAAAATATTGACTCAAATTTGTCACCTGATAGTTAGCAGGTCACACAACTAAAAGGAACTTTTGTTTTCTTTTTTTTTGCTTGAAATAAACTGACACTTGACTTATAGAGAATATCTTAAATATTAATCGATTGTCGTTTTTTTTTTGCTAATAACTTAAAGACAAAAAGTTAAAAATAAATAAATTTCTCATAAATTTCGTAACTATTCTGAAACAAAGTCTGCATATATGTATTTTAAAATCTTAAACTAAGAGACTTGCAACTGTATCACAGTACAAAATTCCGGAATATAAATCAATAAACGAATTCCTTATACTACTGTGCCCAAAAAATAAGGTGACATTGTATTTATTTTAAAAATTCTTTATTTATTCTTCCAAATCAATTTCATCTCCTTCAAAGTAATCCCCTCCCGATGCAATGCACTTATGCCAACGGATTTTCCAATCTTCGAAACACTGGTTGTAGTCACTTTCCGGGATGGCCTTTTTTTAGTATATCAAGTTAGGATTTCTATAAATGCTATGCTTTATATATAAATCCAATAAGAATCCGATCCATTTCTACTAATAATTGCCAAATTCAATATTTATTTATAGCAACCCAGATTCAAAAGTCAATAAAATTAATTTCCAACCCCTCTGTGCTTTAATTTAAATAAAAGAGCTTACTTAATACTACTTTTATTTTATTTACTATTATTAGTCAAGTATAAAATGAATGGAAAAGTTCTTGAAACATATTTACCCAGCAAATTTACAAGTCATGGCAAAATGAATTATTCATAAAAGCAAAGCATAAAGTTAGACCTGCGACTGTATTGAGTGTAAAAATGTTAAAACCATGATTTTCACTTAGCAGCAAGCTGCAAGAACAAACACTAAGCGTTCATTGACTAGGCGGGTTGTTGAGCAACAGAGTTAAGTTGTTTGTTGCTGAAGGCTGGTCCATTGCCACGACGGAGGCAGCAGTATTTATTAGCTGAAACGTTGTGGTAGCTGTTGTTGTTGTGTGCCACAAATTCGATAGCGTTGCGGCTGGAGGAGCGTTGAAGCATGATTTAAGTTGGATTTGTTGATGCAGACGGCAGACTGGGTTAACTAGCTGACAGTGCATCAACAATGAGCGAAAGCATGAAAAGGCAAAATGAAAGAGTGCTCAAATAATTGAGTCAGTGGTAGTAAAGAAAGAAAAGTTAAATTGAGTTAATAAAATGATTAAATTAACTCTTTTATTATTGATAAATAGTAATTTTTAAAATGGTTACTGTTTATTTAAAAATAAAAGAGAGTTAGAGATATTATCGATATTCGATTTCTTATCTGATTTTTAATCAAGAAATTTCGTTGTAGTTGCCTTATTACGTAAAGCATGCAGGCTTTGTGAAACATAATAAGCTGCTGAGACCGTCTGTGCCCAAGAAGTTTTTCGACCTCTCGTTTCAAATAATCAATCTATTTATAAAGCCACTCACCTTATATTTATATGCTTGATTTTCGGAATCAGTTAAATATATTGAATATGTTCGATTAGTAAATATTTTTCTAATCTCATTAACAAACATTTTCGCCAATCGCTTTAGCTCACAATTTCCTAAAATGGTTTTCATGCACCAATAACAATGTGCCATTACATGTTTGGCTTATTTTCCAACGAACCCACATTGTATTATTAGGTTAGGTTAGGATAATCTGGTAGTCCAATGAGCCACCAATATACGAGTTTTGGCCCTTTGCGATACCAGATGGAGTTCGGTTACTTTATATTATTGCTACAACAAAGAAAATACCTCAAAAATAGTTGCATTTAAAAGAAATTAATAACTTTCACAATTTAGCAAACATCTGGCAAATATTTTTCACGCGCGCTAATGGAAACTGTCAGCAGCAGTTGACTGGAAACAAAGATTTACATGAACAGGGCTCCGCCTTTGTTGCGAAGAATTCGTGTAACCAGATAAAATATTGCCTTCAATACTTTATCCTATATTCTGCTTGTAGTAAACTTCGGTTGTACCAAAGCTATAATACACTTCACAGATTGAAAAAATTTCTTATAAAAACTTGATTCCGTTTTTTCAGTTTGCCTGGCGTGTACATTAGGGTGTGCCATTTTGAGGCAACCTTTTTTTTCAACTGAAAAACAGGCTCAAAGGCTCCTTCTTTCTTTCTAGATGTTACAAACATCTTGGAAAACTTAATAGAACCTTTTCAGGGTAAAATTATATACAACCTCTCATAGAATGGGCTGGAAATTTTTTAATTAAAATATTTTAATTTAAATAGTAAATTGTCTACGCACCAGAGCTGATGTATTTATCCACATCGTCACCTAAAATGTAAAATAACGTAACATTAGTTTTTATAAGTTTACAGACGGAGGAAAAACGATATAATAAAAGCCACTTATATTGAAACAAAATCTGAGTTTTCGTTAAAAAATGGTTATATATTGGTTATAAAATGGTTATATATTGGTTATATCTGACAAATACGCCAGTTATAAAATGGTTATATCTGACAAATATTTTGGTTATAAAATGGACATATCTGACAGCGCAGGCTGAGAATTTATTTATGTAATATAATGTAGTGAAATCGTAAGTAATAAAAAATGAATTTCGATTTTTTTGATGGCACGTTTTTTTGTGTTTTATGTGACAATATAAACTTGTGAATTTCAGTAAAGATATAAACTTACGAGCAAAGCATCCCTTTATTAACTCTACAATTTTGAGAGTATATTCAAGATCTGAATATTCTGATAAATATCAGTTTTCATTACAATTATTTGGAACTGTAAGTGTCATAACTGAAGTATTGGTTCTATATAAAGAATCAGCAGATCATTAGTCTATTGAAACAAGCCAAGTGTTACCTCCATCAGTCTGATACATACATATTATATCATTTTAAGCTTCGTTCTCCCAAAGCAATACTTTTCTAACTAACTGAAATTAATGCAAATTGTCTGAAACACTTGGAAAAATTGTTGTTGAGTGATATTTTTATGAAACTAAAATAACGAAAAAAAATATTTTTAAATTGAAGATAACGAAATTGAATTTAAATTTAATAAGCTTATTTCAAAAAGTTTTATAGAAATTTAGATTGCGGCAATTTTTAAAAATCATTCCCACATATTTTTTTTCTATTAAAAAAATTTTTATTTCGAAACATAAAGATTTTTTAAATTTATGAAGCAGTTGCTTTGTATAAATAAGTTCATACTTTTAATGAATTTATATATAATATTTTATTATCTGGTTATCATTTATAATATATATAGTATGGCAATAATTGCTTTTACCATTTTATGTGTGCTAAAAGCAACCCTTTGTGCTGTCAAACTTCCGCCGCCATTTAAACAGTTCCGATGCTGCTTTCACACCGCTAGTGTAAAATTAGAAATAAATAGTGATTTAATTTTGGAATTGTTCGAAAATTGCGGTTTCTATTTGTGTTACAACTGTTAAGTGAGTTCTCTTGCGCAAATAACTTAAATTTAGCGAAGGTCACATTCTGCTTTGAAAATAGTTATTAGTGATTGCAAAGTGTGAGTGTGTCAAGAATATGTATGCCACTTTGGAGACTTGTTGCATGCGGTTACTGAAGGTTGCATTTACATACTTGCTCGTTCGCAGTTCTCTTGTTTGGCAAAGTTGCAGGTAAACATTTTCGAATTGACACACTTTACTAAAAATATAATTCGTTTTTATTTATGTGCACTCACATGGATATTGTATAAATAGTTTAGTACTCGTAAAATGATAAAGTGAAAGCTCATTGAAATTCTTTAGCAGTATTTATAGAAAAATTAATTACGACAGCGCTATTTGTGTGACGCATTCAGTTATCATTTTTATTTAAATGGCGAAGCACTGATTAAAGTCAAGCTCAATTTGTATATAATTAGTGAAAAATTGGGATATTCGTTAACAGAAAACTTTTCATCCTTCGAATGGTGTAAAACCTATGCTGTATGAAGATTTTAATTTAGACCACTTTTGTTAAGGTTTGCCTTTTTAGCTCTTTCTAAATTACTTTTTCCAATGATAAATTTCGTACGTCTGCGGCTGATCAGTGACTGAGGTATTGCAGAAAGAGCATGCTTAAAAAATTTGTTAAAATGCAGATAAAGAAGAGGCACCGAGGTACATAGATATCTTCACTTAAAATGCAAAAAACATATCATCGAAAAAAAAAAATAATAATAAAAATTGAAAATCGTTGTCAGATACAATAACCAATATAAAACCATTTTATACCGAAAACTGTAAATTTGTTTTAATATGAGTGTATGATAACTATTGTATAGCTGTTTTATAACCAAAACTCATATATTGTTTCAATATTAGTGGCTTCTATTAATGTATATCGTTTTTTATTTCTGTAAGCTTATGAAAAGTGATGTTACGTTATTTTGTATTTTAGTTGACGATATGTATTTTGCTTACTAGTTTATAGTACTGGGTGAAGAATATTTTTTGCTGTGAACAGATTTGTTACCAGTTGCTCTAAATAATTGGAATCCTTAGATTCCACGAAAGTTTTGCACAGAGAGAAAATCTTTATTTCACATGACGAAATATTTAACTTAAATCACACATATTCGCCTGGCAGTTCTGAGCAGTTTCTGAGTCTGTTAAGAGAATGGGTATCGATAAAATGAATGCGAGACAAGATTGACATAATGAAATCAAAAATTTTGAGCGGATTTTGTCAGATTAACGAAGCCAATGTTCATCAATCACATTCTGAGAACAAATCCTCGTCAAACTGCCTGACTACTGATTTGTAGCAAGCAAAGACCGCTTCTACGAACAACTTTTCTAAACGAAACCCGGCAAGTCACGATTAACGAAACTCTAATCCAGTGAAAAAATTATAATCACTGTGCAACTCATATGACTTTTGTCTAAGCGAGTGATGGGCGATTACATGCATTTAAGAGTTTCGCCTAGATTTGTTAATTCGGCCCTGAAAAGCTCATTGAACTTCAAAAGAAATTTCTGGTAGCGCTTTTGGCTGTTAACCAGTAATTTAACAGGTAGTTGGCTTGCTTGGTAGTTATTGAGACAACTGCCGCAATTGTCAAATAAACTTCGAAAAAATTAACGTTGCCGCTTTATACACTCAGTAGCTTGGCAGTAAAGTCTGCCTCTAATGCATTACATTATATCTAAAATTACATGTCTTGACACACACACATATGCTTTGGATTTTATCAGCACTGTTCGGTGGCATTATTAAATAATTTAGCAATTTTCGTGTGGAAAATTATGTCGAAACAAATTTCGAAATTCCCACCTGAGTGGCATGTACGCCATAACACAACCCACACTTTTTTAATTACGCCAGAAAGTATGCCACAAGAATTAAATTTCATTACACCTTAATGCTGAGAGGCAATCAAAAATTCGCTGCGATACCCATCAAGGCTGCCACGATACATTAGGGAAGCTGAGTGCGAATTCACGTAACCACCATTATATGTATGTATGTGTGAATGCATGCGGGGGTGTGTGTGTGCTTCCTGCTGCTGGCTGTGTCCGTTCAGCGTGTGACGGCGGTAATGGCGCGGAGTTAGCACGTACCGACAATTTTCTTGGGCGCAGCGTTTATGGGATGCAACAGCAGCAAAATCAATTTCAAGTCATTAAATGAAATGAACCTTTATTGAGCAACAACGGAAGCAAAGGAAGCGCACAATGAGATACACGAATAATAAGATATAAGTTGAGAGCAAAAAAAAAAAAAAACAGAAACGACAACAGCAACAGCAACAAAAATTAGTAGCAGCAGCGGCGACGTGATAAGCTGTAGGAGCTAGTGAGAACGTAAAAACAAGAAAATGGCGAAAAAGATGGTGATAGAAATAAATAAAGCACAACAAAAACAACAAATAAAAAAATTAAGAAAAATAAAAAAATGAAAAAAATTGCAAGCAAAATAAATATGAGAATAAATCGACAACGATGGCAATGGGGAAATGAAAAACCTCGCACAAACAGCGAATTGAAAACACAATCGAAATGAAATGCGAAAAAATAAGTTGCGAAACGCAATGGCTGCCATGAGCATTTATAAGCGCACGAAATAAGCGGAAATGATTTTGTTGCTGTTATTGGTGGTAACGTTAAACAAATGCTGCTCTATGCCTTGCGAACAGCGCAAACGTACATACATACATACAAACTGACAAATTTAGTACGTCTGTGTTCATTTGAGCGGCGCTACAATGGATGTACTTGTTGGCACGTACAAACAACAGCAAACATACACACACTCACCCGCAATCAAATGCCAACCATTAGTTGGCGAAACACATAAACAGCTGATTTCACACCACTACAAGCGCAAGCCAATGTATTTGCCTCCTCCCGGCACTTGGCAGCTGCTGATGCGCCTCTGGTCGTGGCTTTAGCAGTTGAGAAGAAAGCAAGGCAAACAAACAAAGCCGTACACACACAACACTCACACACTCACTTGCGGGGGTATGTAAACCGCCAAACCATAAGTCTGACAGACCAGCAGACACACCAACAACTGACAGAGACAAGCAAATAACTGCGGTGGCAGCTACAAACAGCGGAAAGCGAAGTGCGAAAACGTATTGCGATCTCTAAATATTGCCGAAACACACTCGTAGCACAGCAATTGACTGTGTGCGTGTGTGTGTGTGTAGTTAAGTCTTCACACATCTGCAGTGACAAAGATGTTTGTATGTGTGTGTGTTTACGTCGCAGTTGCTTATCATTTGTGCATCAGTGCCAACGCCAGTAAAATAAAAGCTCCTCGTCATTGTTGTTGTTCGCATTTTTCTGTTGTTGCAAAAGTGTTGTGCTTGTTACAGTTGTGTTTTGTGTCTTGTGGGATTTGTGTTTTGTTAATTGCTTATTGATAACTCACGATCGCACACAAGTGCTAGGTAAACTTAGTGATTAAAAATGTCTGGCAACATAGCATTTTGAGCTGCATGAGCAGTAGTCTCATTGCTCACAACAACAACAAAAGCTAAGTGCACACAAAATCCAAGAATAGTTATTTTTACAGCTGGCAGAGTTGTGTACCGACGGTACAGTACTGATTTTTGACAATAATTTAGACTATACCTGTAGATGCGTTGCAGTAAAGTGTTTTTTAATCCGATTTTAGAAAGTTAAGTAAAGGTCAGTGCATAAACCGACATATGCGGTATAAAAGCGGCAGGTAACATGGTTGGAAATGGTCTAAATTTAACAGAAATATTTTGAGCAGTGGATGAAGATAAGGAGTGAATAGATAAAAACCGATTTCACCCATTTTGAAAGAAAGAAATTATATATATCACTGTATGCCGAGCAGCCGTGGTTGTAGTCTCATATTGACTGTTTTTAAGTTTTTAGGTGTTTCGGGTCACAACTAGTGTAACAGCCGAAAAAATGTCGATTTTACTAACAAAAAAATGCAGCATTAATTATTTTGAATTTTTGAAAATTTTCAAAATATCGATTTTTGTTTTTTAATTTTAGTTTCTTAATGTAGAACATATATTTAAGAGCACACAGAAAATTTTTCATCGTTCCGGTGAATATTTTCGAAGTTACAAGCAAATTCGAGAAGGCGTTTGAGAGTGTTTGGAAGTACAAGACTAAATTTTAAACGCGTTTTTCTCAAAATGATGTTTTCAAAATCGGTGACCACATTACACGAAAACGGCTAAGCCGATTAGTCTCAAATTTTAACACGAGCTTCTTAAATATATGTTTAGCAATTCATTTAAGGTTTTTTCGCATTGATAATTTTTTTTATAAACAATTTAGGGCCAAAACTTTGGCGAAAAATCGATTTTTTGTCAAAAAAATTAATTTTGTGTATTTCTTCGATTAATTACTAAATTTAACTACTAACGAAATCTGTCTGGTTTTTTAACAAAACGTCTTTTTTAAGGGGAGATCCCGGACATCAGCTGTGGTTCCTTTCCAAATAAATATTTTTACTTATACTAAATCTTAAAATATAGATAAAAGTTACCATAATATGTATACAAAATTTTGGATCAACAAGTTTAAAAAATTTCTCCGAAAAAGTTCTGGAATATTCGCTATTTTGTGAGTTATACAAGAACTTCGTTTTCGCTAAAAAAGGAGGTCCTTCACTGCTACAGTGATATCGTCTTTTTGCGTGGATTAAACTTAAAAACAAAGAAAAACCCCGTTAAACTAGAAGATATTCTCCGCACAATGACCTACGAGCAGAACCAAAAATCAAAAATTGACAAAACGGCGGCTTTAAAAATAAAAATTTAATTGAATTTGTGGTAAATTCTTCAAGTAGTTCATTAATTCGTTAGATTATATCTTTAAAAAAATTATAGTAAATTTTCTTAATCGATATCTCAAATAGCCTTAGAGTTACAAAGTACTTATAAAGGCTAGCCAGTGGATTCAATCAACTCCATTAGTTAACTTTAAACGCTTGTTTCTCAAACCTACACTTTTCAAATTTTCTTGAGTGATTACTCGGAGATTATTGATAATACATTATTACCAACCAAAACTGCAATATTTCTGCATGTTCGGCACATAGTTCTCTATACAATGCACTACCAGTTTTGTGGTCTGATCGAAAATCGAACCGTTTTAAAAACGTCCCAAATGTTCGGTTAAAATGCGATAAATCGATGTTTTGGAGATGTTCAATTCCATGTCCATGATTTCAATGATGATTTCGGCTGATTTTTGATGAATTCAAAATGGAATTTCCGGTGATCACGGTTCACGGTTTGAAACGCACTTTGTAGTTCTGAATTTTTATTGATCTCAAATATATATATTTTTCGAAATGCACATTTTATTTAATACTTCTTTGGAATACTTTTCCAAATATTTTCAATACCAATCAACATCCATAAAATAATTAGTGTTGAATTTATTGAGGTATAAATTCCGCGTTCTTTTCGTCAACTTTCACCAGTATACCTAACAGGTCAACTGAAAAGTTCACGGTCTACCATAGTAAAATGCATTTTTTGGCAAAACTCGTTTTTTTCAACATAGTTCAAAGGTGTTTATAGCCACCCTCCAACTTTTCGAAACATCTTTTTAATCAATATGATTTGTTCTTTGCTTCATAATAGGCATCAGTTTCGGTGATCATCACTTCATTAAGACTTAAACAACCTAGTTTCTTGGTGTGATAGAAATGACATGCCATTGAACCTTAAAAAATGCAAAACGATGTGCTTTTCACGTAGAGCTGTAGACCCTACCTCATACGCAATACGAAACCTTTAGGTTGGAGCAAGTATGCAGTTTTGTTGATCTGGGAGTAACTATGGACCCCAAACTCAATTTTAATCTTCACGTATCTTCCACGGTTCTTAAAGCTAAAGGCGCTCTTAGTTTTGTTAAACGTTGGTCTAAAGAATTTAGAGATCCGCTTACTACAAAAGTTCTTTTTACATCTCTGGTGAGGCCTATATTGGAGTATGCTTCTGTGGTTTGGAACCCTAGTTACCAAGTCCATTCGGATAAGTTAGAGTTCGTTCAAAAACATTTTTTACTTTTTGCCTTAAATCATTTGCATTGGGATTCCAGTTTAAATCTTCCCCCTTACATTAACCGTTTAAAACTTATAAATCTCCCGACACTCGCTAGTCGTAGGGAGATGCTTGGTATAATATTTTTTGTAAAACTCATGAATGGGTCAGTCTGTAGCCCATCTCTCTTATCTGATATTAATTTTAACGTTCCCGCTCGCCCCACCAGGCAGTTTAGACCCTTATTTTAAAATTTTCTAGAACAAATTTTGAGTTAAACGAACCATTCCGCCGTATATGTCATGATTTCAATTTTCATTCCAGCACATTTGATCTAACAGACTCACTCTTTACCATTAAAAAAATTATTTTATTTACTCTTAACAAGTAACATTTAAAAATTATAAACTTTAATCTAATTCTTAATTTCGGCTGTTGAAATTTTTGTTTCTGTAGCTGAGCAGCTTAAGATCGCAACGCTTAAAACTCTCTTGCCTTTTGTGACTCGGCTAATTCCGCTCGTTCGCGGATTGCGCCCCTCGCGTCGGTTGGGCGGGAGGAGGGTAATCGTTGGGTATTATTATTCCACAAAAATTTCCTCCCAGCAAGCATTCTTGTGATATATATAAGAATAGGTGATAGTCCATAGTGGCCAGATCTCAAGAATACAATGGATGTGAAAGCAGTTCAAAGACCAATTCATGGATATTTGCCATCATTTTCATTGACTTGTGACACGGTCCACTGGCTTGGTGAAATACCACTTTTTTTCAAATGCGTCATCAAGCCAAGCTTTTGCTTCAACTGCATTTTTCCCTTCGAAAGGCAATACTTTATCAACACGTGAAATTCCTTTGCATGCATTTTTTTCACTTTACTTTTCAATGAAACTTCAATCCATTAAAAAAACTAATTTCACTGTACAAATCATAAAACAGTAATGAGCGATCGTATGTACTTAAGAGTTTCGGTTAGATTTGCCAATTCTCTGATCTTAAATTTATAAATAGCTAAATTCTCCAAAATAGTTTTTAACATAAAAATTTTTGAGTTTTTTCAATGACCTTGTCCCAACATAAGTCGTTTTAATTCATTAACCCGAAGCCTTGCTATGAAATCTAATAGAGCTATATCAATAAAATCAATGAAAAATTATTAATTTTTATTATTTCCCAACATTCTTATTTTTGAAAACCCGTTCGAAAACTTTTCTGCGCCACTGTATGCACAGAGCGTGCGCCTGATTGAAAAGCTTTGCTCCACGAATGCCTTTGTTGAATTGAAATGACCTTGATTTTGTGCAGAACAGACTTTTTAATTATTAATCGAAGGCATTTAAAGTGAATGAGCGCAATTTACCAAACGAAGTAAGACGTGTGGGCGATGAATTGAATAAGTGGGATTGTAAAGGAAATGTAATAAATTTTTTAAAACGCGTCCAATTGCTCTCAGATAAAATGTGCCTGTACCTACGTAAATGTACGTAAATTGAAAATGAAATTACTGCTCTTTTCAATCAAAACAAAGCAGACAGGCGGGTACGCACCCACACACACACACGTATACATACACCATTTGTTTGTTTGCAAGTGGACTTGCTGAAGCGAAGGCGGCATACAGTCACGTGCACTCGCATAATATGCGCGCTGATGATGATTTATTTTATTTCATTTCAGCGTATAAATGTGCCAATTACATAAAGATATGCAAACTCATATGTAAAGGCGGACGCATTTTGCAAAAATGTTTGCGATTTGTTGGGAAAGTACTTATTTCAAATCCTGAGATGATGTAAGAATGTTTATTTCGAACCCTAAACTTATTTTTCCTTTTAAAAAGTCGTATGAGCCTTGAAAGCCTTTCTTTCTTTTGTTCTTTGTAAAAGCTCAAAAACATTTCTTTGTGAAATTTTAAACTTGATGCAAAATGTGGTTATTTCGCATCCTTAATTTAGTTTTAAATTCTGATAATTCCCTATGCTTTGAAAGCTTTTCCTGTAAAAGTTTGAATAAATATCTTTGTGACAATTGTTTTCGAAAACGGTTGTAGTCATTTGAACATTTCAAACACTTAACATACGCTTAATTTTAGAAATTTTTCTGAGCCTTGAAAGCTTTTTATTGTAAAAGCTCAAAGAATTTTCTTTATGAAATTTAAAATTTGATTTAAAAAAGTTCGTTTCGCACCATTAACTTATTTTTAATTTAAAAGGTCCTTTGAGCTTTGAATGCCTTCTTCTCGTGTAAATTCAAACCACCTATTTTGTGAACTTTTTTCTCGAAAATGTTTTCAGTTCGCTGGAACAATGTTTTTTCGTACCTTTAACTATTTTTTTAATTTTATGAATCTCTTGAGCTTTCAAAACCTTGTTGAGCTTTGAAAGCTTTTTCTTTTAAAAGCTTAAATACATTATCTTTGTGACTTTTTTTAAAAATCAGATTTGTGTTTCAGCCATGAACATTTTATTACTACATATTTACTTAGAAAGCGCACGACTCAGCAAATACCGTTATTTAAAAAAAAAGTAAAATAAAGATTTACTATTATCCGTTTAATAAATTACATTGGATTAAAATATATTTTTATATAAAAATATAACAAATATGTGCATAAAAGTCAGGAAAAAATACAGAAACGATTTAATATAAGTATTGAACTGATGAGGCTTACAATTAGAAAATGAATAAAAAATATATACATATGATAAAAAAAAATTAAAAGTGTTTCGTCGAAAAGACATTTAATACACTGATTTGGGTAAAATTTCTTCAAAATAATGATTTATTAAATTTATAAAGATAATTTTGGTAATTCAGACCATTTATGGTCCGCCGGTGCGTATACGCAACATTATTATTTCTGAACAGAATTTAAAAATTTTTGAATTTGTGGAAAACATTATTTTCTAAAAGGTATTTAATAACTAAAATTTTGTACAAAAAGCTTCAATTTAAGATAGTAAAAAAATTTTGAAAAAAGTAATAATTAAAAAAATAAAAAATATATATATTAGTTAATAAATTTAATCAAATTAATAATTTTTTATGTAAAAAAATTAGTACTCTTCAAAATGCTGAGCTTTAATACTAGTTTTATCTAATAATAAAGAACTATATTTCAAAACTTACATTAAGTTCACTGGGTACCCCTGTGCCATATATAAATAAATGGCAACGTGTGCCTGTATCGAGTCGAAGTCAAATTGTAGGCGCGTGCTTGCTGAATTTCTGTTTTCATTCGCTCATTATACACGTGCACGCGTGTGAATATTAAAGTCAGACTGACTGTTGTTTTGCGTCAATCTCATTCCACACTGAAAGCTGCCTACACTACGTCAGCCTGTGTGCCTGTATATATGTACATATATAGTATAAGTAAATATATATGTCAAATCACATTACCATATGTATTATACTTTGGTGTGCTTACAGTTGCAGGCAATGTACATAATACACTGAATGAAAGTGAAGTGTCCTTCAGCAGCGTCACCGGGCGCCATATCGTTACACACGCCGCCTGCTCGGCCAACCAGCTGATGCGACTCATGGCCACTGGCGAACAAAAGCGAGGCATTCACTGTAACTCAGCATGCAGCAGCGTGTAATGCTTGCTGCGCTTCGCTAGTTGTCAGTATCATGCAGTATCTACATACATATGTATGTATATATAGTATACATAAACGTTGCTCTATTTGTATAGATATATATGCATAAGCAGCTGAAAGGGCGCCTAAGCGGATGCACCAGCTTAAACCAGCAAGCCACTTGTATGTAATTATTCTTTCGAGCCACTTATATGCTTAAATATATACAAGTATGCATGTATGTATTTGTATGTGTGCATCCTGCCATGAGTTCAGCTTGCGTGCATATCTCTCGCTCATAATCGTAATGATTGTCTAAATATTTTCCATTCTTCTATACTGTGCACACATTAGACTGGCTGTCGTGCTGCTATTTATATGCTACTTTTGTCTGTACACACATTCACGCGCATACATGCACACATGTAGATGTGTAGATATGCTGAAAGAAAACAGCTTTTATGGCAAACGCTCATTGGCTTGTTGGTTCGTTGGCACTCTGCTCTTGAAGCTCTTCACATTTCATCCGTTTCACACTTATCTAGGAACTCGCAACACACAAAGGCACACACATATATATGGTATAAATGTATGCCCGTGCATGTGAGCGTATGTTAATGTCGAGTTCATAACTTTTCACATTTGAAATTGAAAGTAAAATAGCGTGTCTACCACACATGAGCAACATATTCGTTTTTTGCGCTTGTTTTTCTTGTTTTTGTTACCTTGTCTGCTTGCTGTGCAGCTGCTAAAAGCGTGTGTTGCCACAACCCCTCGGGGCGTATGAGTGACTTTTCTTTGGCTCGTTTGCAGAAATTTCACTTCTTTGCGCTATCAGTCGCTCTTCCTTTTATGCTTCTTTTGAAAGCTAATGATACATGCTCGGCGGCGGTGTTTAGCAGTGCCTCGGGTGTAGCGAGCGAAAAAGAATCCACTTAAACAAATATACATTGTACATGCATGTGTGTGTGTATGTCTGTGTGTTGAAAGTGGCTAAATGGCATATTAAATTTATTGAAATGTTATTCTCTAGATACAACTTTCTCATCGGTTTCTGATCACTTGAAATATGTGCTGCTAAAATAACAAATAGTTTCCTTAAGATACAATAAAACACATAGAAATTCAGCTGGTAGATTTTCTCCTTTATAATTTATGATAGGTGCTCCATTTTGCTGCCTTGGACCCAGCTGCGCTTTAAGAATTCGTAATGACTTCAAAGTGATTTGGTTGCCGGCATTATCTACTTCCACTCATTTTTTATAGCTTGAATATTTAAGAGCTGTGCAATTTATGTTTTTCCTCTTTATATATACATAAGTATGTCTTTATCTTCATATATTTTCACAACGTTTCAAAAGTTTTTAAGTACCTATTATGCACAATTAGAGGATGCGGGAAGAAATAAATAGGGAATGTGTTTATTGGAGTCAAGTCAGATATTTTTATACTCTTGGAACGTGTTGCTAGAGATTTTACCTCCGAGAGGGTATAAGAGGGCTTTATGAGTGCCAGTGTGAAAATTGGACGTGCCACCGCCCTCTCTTTGGTGAAATCACATATTACGACCCACCAATTTCGACTAAATTTGGACTATAAAAACACCTACCCATATAGCACAATTTTAAATTTCATTTGATTCTTTCACTTTCCAGAACACAAATCAAGAAGTAATTAATATAACGAGATTAAATTTTGCGCTGATAATTCCTTTAAAGTATGCCACTTTATAACCGAAAGTTGTCCAAATCCAGCAAAACAATTCAAACCTCTATGTGGACCCCAGTAACTATAGTTGACTTTTGACCGAAAGCATCAGTCCATGTGTCAGAGTTGTGATTGAAATACAAAAGAATGCTTTCCTGATAGTAGAGTCTGTGTGCTACAAATGGGTTGAATCGGGTAGCGGCCATAGCGCCCATATACCTAAAATATAATAATTCCTACTTCCGGGTGACTTTATACCATTTATATCGGCCATTAAGTACGTTTTTGGAAATAAATTGAGGTTGTGTGTTTTTCTTATGACGGTGCTCATTTGTGCTCAGAATAAATAAAATTGGGCGAAAACTCCCCAAGACCCCATATAACAGATGAACGTACTACCCTGGCTTTAATCCTTGGAAGTTGCAAGAGTATGAAATTTTCGGTTATACCCGAACTTAGCTCTTGCTTATTTGTTGGTATTTGTTTTCGATAGGTTTGCCTTAAAATTCTTCGAATGTGTAAAGAATATAATCTTGATGGTATCTTTTTAATCAAAGTTTAAAGTTCGTTAGTTTTTTATATATTTTTTATAGCCCATAGCATAGGGAATTCCTCATGAATTAAACATCTTTTTTGTTATTTATTTTTCAGTGAAAGGGGAAAGCTGCTTTCATTGCAGCAGTGTAACTTGGGAAATAGCTAATAACTCGCTAAAATATAACAGTGTCTCTCTTGACAAAAACACACTATTTTCTGCCGTCGCTCTAACTGTGCACCTTAATGTCTGGAAATCCTTTAAATATAAGTCTGTTCTGTGTTGAACAGCTGAACGGTCCTTATGTAGAATAACTTCAGAAATATAGTTACTTTCACGTGCATCCTCTTCTTATGTCAAATGTCCACAACAGAATTATTTGTTTAATTTTTTACCAATTCAAAATAAAATTTTTATGAACCTAGTTTATTCGGCTTAAGACAAAAGAGTTTTACAGTTCTTTCCAAAAAAAATTTAAAAACTTATTGAAACATATCTTTCTGTACGACTTGCTATTATTGTAGAGATATGCCTATGTGATCTTGAGAAAACTGTGACAACTCGAAACCTCTCGAAGCGTGTTTGACTTTCTCAATCACTCCTAGTTATTTAATTACACTGGCCTACAAAAAAAATTTGGTGCAGCTCTGTGCGCATCAGTAGTCGGTATAGTAGGTAGGATGAACCACATTCCCGCTGACAGCTCTAGTTTACCTACAATTCTCATTTTAATTTGCTCGTATACTTTGTTTGCAAGCACTTGCCAGCTACCGCATCGCGCATCACTCATACGCCCTGGCATACACTAAGTAATGTAAGCTTTTATGGTACTGTCCTGCATGAGGTCAGCCTTTTCAAGTATTGGCTTCTGGCAATTTATGTGAATAAACCAATTACACTGGCCTACAAAAAAAATTTTTGGTTTGGTGCAGCTCTGTGCCCATCAGTAGTCGGTATAGTAGGTAGGATGAACCACATTCCCGCTACTAGATGTTTTTTCTTCTTTCTTATGAACAAGATCTCATATGGACAATGTGACTTTTTTTCTAGTATCAGCTCACAAAATACATCCAAAATCAGGTATAAAATCTTAGGCATCAAAATGAGTGTAGGCCAGCGTTATCGTTCCACATCACATATAATAGAAGAAACAATCATACATATTTTATATTACTTTAATGCAGGAAGGTAAGGTTGTTAATTGGGAGTTCGACTTTCTAGCAAATTTAAAAGCGAAAAAAAAAATTTAAAAAGCGACTCATTTGATATACTTTAAAGTATAAAAAAATCAAACATAAAAGTAAAATATTTTTTTAATCTGAATTATTCCTAATTTTATATGATAAATATGCCAAGAATTTATTAGTTCCCCAAATGTTCAACAAATACCAAATGAAAGTAAATTACTTCAATTCTTAAGAAAATTGAAAAAGTATTCTATATAATAAAAACTACTACTATTGACGGTCTTCCCCATAATTTGAGGTAAAAACCATTCCACGTCAATTCATTTAGCGCCATAATTTCTTATTTGTTGCAATCGCATTTTCACAAAGTCTAATAAATAAAGAGATGAGCCACTAGGAACAATATTTATGTATTAACACGATGTCAATAGTGAAAATTGTCAACAGAACAAAGATGAGGAAGAAAAACTTCTTGCAAAGAACGGAAACAATTGCCGCAAATTTTGTTTATGTTGCGTTTTGTAATGTTACTTTTTGTTTCAGTGCTTTATTTACTCGAATACCAATAATATCAATATCAATAAAAATTTAGTGGGTAATGTTTATTATCGTTCATAAGAGCATTCTCAGATGACCCATCCGTTGAGCCCAATTTTCGATGACTCGTTCGAGCCTTTCGACTGGTAACTGGCGAATGACACGCGTGATGTTTTGCTATAAGGCCTGACTCGAACATGCGGGATTGTCCGCATAGACTTTAGACTTTATATATTCCCACAGGATAAAAGTCCAGCGGTGTGATATCACACGATCTTGGTGGTCAATCCACCGGGCCAGAATGTGAAATTATCTGCTCACCGAAATGTTCTCTCAATAAATCCATTGACAGATGCGACGTGTGGGAAGTGTCGCCGTCTTGTTGAAACCAAATGTCGCCGAGATCCCGAGCTTCAATTTCAAGTATTAAATTGTCGGGTTTGAAGAAATATGGACCGATGATTCTACCGGCAAACAAGTAATACCAAACCCTTGTTTTTTCTAGATAAAATGACAGTTCTTGGATCTCTTCAGGTTACTCTCCGGCGGCAATCTTGCTTGTTTACACACCCATTGAGCCAGAAATGGGCGTCATCGCTAAACAAAACTCGGCTCGAAAACTTTGGATCTTCATGGAACTTTTAAAGAGCTCACAGAGTAAGCGATGTCTCTTTGGAAGGTCGAGGGATACAGTTCTTTCACAAGCGCCGTTCCATACGTCGGTCCGAGTTCCTGCGAACGACGCCGTATCGACTCTTCATGGCCTTCGTGTACACTCTCAGCTGCTAGTGGCTACTATATATTCTTTACTGCGTGCTTGCCGTTGTATTTTCGGTAGATTTTATCCAATAATGAATACTAGGAGGAATGATGGTGTTGAGAATAGTACGCTCAATAGGCCGATTATGTTGACCATAAGTTGAGCGAAGAGCGCGAGAAACATCCTTTACAGAACGTGAATTTTCGTAACAAGGTTGAGCGATTTGTAAACGTTGTTCAGGCGTTAGTCTTTCCATGACAAAATGCCAAACAAAACTGAACAAAAATAAAAAGAAAGCTTGACACGACTGACGGGGGATCTGTCGAAAAATACTATTGAAGAAAGTACCTCTATTTGGATCACCAGTTATACAAAAATATATAGGGTAATACCTATTACGAATGGGCCTGGAGTTTTGGATAAATTAACTGAATTCGATGGCATTTTAGCCATGGTAAAATGAGTTAGTACCGAGTTGGTTAGTTGATAACAGGGAACACCATTATAATGCCGATTGATTCTAAGATAGCTAAAGAGAACTTTTATATTTTGGTATTAGCAAAAAATGGTTACTATACCTCTGATATATACGAGTATGCTCTGAATTTATATTGAAACCGATTGATCTCAGTAAAAACACAGTAAAAAATTCACTTAACCAAACATTCCAAGATCTTGATACTCAGTTTATTTTGAAGATAGGCTTACTTCAAAGACGTAAGATGGGTTTTTGCAAGATATTGACTTTTCGTTAATCTTTTATGTTCAAAAAGGTCAAATTCTTCCGAAGTGGATCAAAAGCTAGAAGCCTCTTCATAGAAATCCTGCATCATTAACGCACACCGAATTAAACTTAAATTTTCATAAATATTTAATACACTCTCCATTACCCTAACCTTCGTTGGACGACTAACATTCCATATTTTCCCTTAGTGCGCGCTTGAAGAAGTAGCACATTCCTAGAGTGCACACACACACACACACATACTTAGATTTACATGCGCATAAAGTTTGCGGTTCTCACATACCCACTGTGACAATTTGTCGCATAAGCAACTTTCTATCACCAATTTAGCCAACAGTTGCTGCCACCGCAATCGACAACATCATTGTCACCATCGGCACGAGGATTGCTGATAAGCAAAACTCACATGGTTCCGCCGCTTAAGCTCCTCTCTGCGCTGCCGCGCTGAGCTGGTGTAGAGTGACAAAGAAAACAAAAACAGCGAAGAAATCGCAACCTTAAGATTCATATAAGCGAGGAAACAAGTAAACGACCGACAAAACAAACTGCCTTGGGACTTTAACAAAGTTTTGACGCTCATTTATAGACTCTCTCGCATGCTTGCTTGGCAATGAGGGCAAAGTGTGTTTAGTTGGTGTGAATGAAAGTACACGGTTTCACACTACCCGACGCACACACACCGACTTACAGCCCGCAATGCGTGTGTGCGTAGAATTTCGTGCAAACTTAGCTGCCACATGGGCTAGATAATATTTTCAGGTATTTGCCTCCAAGTCTAAGTATATCAAAGTTTATTTCTATTGTGACCCATTCTTCACCCCGACGGCATTGTATCGCGCCGTCACGGCATTAAATTTTGAGCGCTGAGGCATTTGTTTGCTGAGTATGTTTTATAACTTTTTGATTGTCTTTGTGGAAATTTGGTGCAAAATTTTCAACAGCGCATACTTTCGACAGCCTAGAATCACAAATATTACATGAGAGTGCAGTGGCGTAGCTGGACTGATTTGTGGGAGGGTTAAATTAATTTTTACTAAAATATCTTAATTTGCAAATTGTGGAAGTTTATGGAGAAAGGCGAAGTCGAAAATTCTACATATACATTTCCTGGCGTGTTGTTCAGCTTTTGGCAAGGTTGAGGATGAATCACCTGGGTACCTGAGAATTGATATGAGCCGTCTGAAGAAACTTGAAGGTGAAATGCTTTTCCATTTTTGAGCATCTTCATGATCCATACCAACAGGTTAAGGGCAACAAAAAGCACCTACATACGTTGTGGCTCTCCAAGTTGGATTACCTCTGAAATCCATTGTTGCGGGGGCCAGCCCGTTTATGTTAAACCATTTTAACATTAGACGTTATCTTTAGGCAAGATCCAGTGGCTTAGCAGTCAATAAGACGTTCAAATATTGGAACTTGACATATGGATGAATTGGAATACATAACTCTGCTTGAGTTCTCAACAGAGCTTCAAAATGTGAAACTGAACTTTTTTCAAATATTTTATCTTTTCTGTAGGGTCAAAGAAATGAAGTTTTCTCCTCCTAAAGCGCCGCCCGTGTCCATTTGTGCTGAGGTGTGGCTGTGCTGCATGTAGGCTGCGCCATTTTGTATTGCTTTCGGGTGTGCCAAGTGCCAGGCAAAGTGGATTGATGAAGCGTAAATTTGCGTTCACCATCGGTCGCATCTGGCATTATTTGTTGCACGTGAAATACTTTCAATCTGATTGCTGGCTGCTAGCAATTTTCCACTCTTTCTCAACTCATAAACGCTTGGCCGCTCACCTGCGTGTCGGCTTAGCGATTTACGCTGGTGCCGTGAGCTTTTTCGATAAGAATGCGCCCAGCAAAGGTACACAAAACGTTGTTTTTCTTTGCTTGATTACAAATAGATTTTGTTATTAATTTATAAAGTTTTGCGTCGAACTTGAATGCCGCTGTAACTGTTATGAGCTGATAAACTTTTGCCAAATTCATACCTTCGGCTGTGTAGGTGTCTGAATCTATGTGTGTGTGTGTGTGTGTGTGTGAGGAATGTGCGAAATTTCGTGCCGATTATGAGAAATGTGGAATTAAATAGCATTTTCGTCGATGCCCAGAGGAATGAATTGAAAATTTGGTGAATAGTAAAAGTTTTCTCTATTAATCGGTCATAAGTCCAAACAGCTTTGGTGGCCGAGACACGTTCAAAGATCATTGCAAAACTTTTAACTTTCGCTATAATGAATTTCGATTTGGAAAAATTGCAATAAAATTTGATAACAATAATTTATTTTTGTTGTGAATCGAACTTATGCGAAGATTACGTGATGTTTATACAGTTATGAGAGAAATTTATCGAATTTATGTAATGGAAAAAACAATTTTAAGTACTCATCTACGTAGTAGGTAGTTGTGTGAAACTTTGCATAAGTAAAATTGTATATTCTTACATATATCAACCGTCTTTCAAAAATGACATACTAAAATTTTGAATGAATATTTCAAGTGTTGTATGAGTTCTAGTTCTGGGCTGACAAATCGAGAAGACTTCAGGAAATGCATAGTGCAGGGCTCCAGGGAAACAATGAAGCATCTCTTGTTCACTTGTCGCGCCGTGGCAAGACTACACTGTAGGCATTTGGGGTCTCCACAGTATGATAAAGTACACTGAAGAAGGTATCGACAGTGAGGCCGCAGTGTCTTTTAAAATTCGTGTAAAGCGCAGGCATCCTAAACGATGGCTACTCCTCTTGGACATAGCAAGTGAACTCCATCTGGTATCGCAAAGGACCAAACTGGTCTATGGGTGGCTTATTGGCCTACCAGATTAACCTAACCTAATCTAACCTATCCTTAAAACCATTTTTCTTGAAACAACATTTTACGAATTTGCTGAAGTGGTTACTAGAAGATAAATGATCAGATCACTCACACACGCTGAATGTTTTTATACTCTCGCAATAAAGTTGCTAAAGAGAGTATTATAGTTTTGTTCACATAACGGTTGTTTGTAAGTCCTAAAACTAAAATTTGTTTATGTTTTAATCTAGACAAAAAACAAAAAATTAACTTCTGTAAACGCCGCCATTTTCTGAACTTTTGATTATTTTTTGACTGCGGGTATTAATACCGATATTATTTTCTAGTATAGAATTTTTTAGAAGGCCGTTGTTAGTAGCGCTCGGGAGATGGCTTTTAACTCGTAAAATATTAAGGTTTTTTTTTTCAAAAGTTTCATTAGGTATTATTGAAATACACCCTGAAAATATCAAAACAATTGTTACAGTATTTTTGAACTTTTGATTTCTTAAAATTGGCGTTGTTTAGCGCTCGGGAGATGGCTTTTAACCATTAACAAGTTTCATTACGTATTCCTGAAATATGTACATATACACCTGAAAATATCAATGTTAGTATTTTTAATTTCTTAAAAGTGAAGTCTAATCTTAAATGTTAATTAATTCTAATTAATTTCGATAAAGACAGTTTCGAGATCGTACATACATATGTAATTCTTTCGGAATTGCAGAAGTTGTTCGAATATATAAATATATATTATTGAATAATTAATTTTTTTGAACAATCGAAAATTCCTAAGGAGTGGAAATATTGAAATTCCTATTATTAGATTTCCAGAACTTAAAATATAAAGTTATATTTTTGCTGGAAGATATATGTATGTGGAGAAACCGAATATCGTAAAAAAGCAAGCTTTTTCAGATAATTCAAAACTCCAAGCTTTCAAAATCAAACATTTGTGAAAATAAGCCCTTCAAAAATACTTCATTGCTCTTCTTCTTGGTGACTTATTTGCTTATTTATAAGAAGAGGCAGCGGTTTTCAATTTAGCATAATAAAAATAAAATTTTAAGAATTTAAATTTTCATATTTTGGTTTTGTACAAGTAGCTCTATAATCCACAGTTGACAAAAAAAATTATTAAAATTTATTTCAGCACAGTACACGTCAAAGTTATAGCAATATTCATCTGCACTTGTTGCTGCCTTCTTGTGATATCTATGTACATCTAATTGGTTTTCCCATTATAAATTGTTGTTCTGGATATCGGTGAAAGTATTTAATCATGGACTTAACTACTGAAAGTATTTTGTTAAAAAAACTCCTCCTCGGCTAGAGTTTTCTGAATGAGATTTCATATAAAGCCTTAAACATTTCGTCAATTGAACGAGTGGCTAGACTGTTATCAATAAAATGCTGATTTCGTTTAATTTTTAAAGACAAATGTCGACTTATTGCATTTAAAACCATTGGAACACGAAGATCGTCATCTACACCCAAATAAGCCCGTTATTTAGGAGGTGATAACCACCAGTAACCAAAACCCACAAAAATCATTTCACTTCTCCGCTGCTGTTTCTTTGGTTGGCGGACACAGCCATATTTTCAGCAAGCATCGTAAAAATATCGATGTCAAACAATTTCTCAAACAAGTCCGCTGAGGTCCAATCGCTAACGTTTTCAAACTGGTTCGCCAAAACCTTGATAATCTCTTTAATGTTTAGCAAAGCATATAATGGGCTCTTGATCATTTTCATTCCAATTGGAATCGTCTTGACAAGGTCGAATTACCTCAAACCTTTCACTCACGTTATTCGCATTGGGTATAATATTAATCATTCAACCTTTTGCCTGGCAGGGTTAAGAAGGGTGACAACTACATCATATTCAAAATCATCGCTTCTCTCCATTATCCGACCAACGGTTTTCTGTAGTTTTAAAAAAAATTATTCTGACTCTTAACTACATACCGATATGTCATAATTATGCGATTGGATTTGTGATATACAATTCTAGTAAAAGTTAATGGTTACGTCCGTTTTATCTTATTGGGGACATTGTTATAAAATTATACTTTCTTAAGGGGTTATTCTAGTTAAGAAATTTGTAAAAATTGATTTTTTTAGTAATTTGATATCCAAAAGTATCTGCTTAACAGAATTTTCCATAATTCAGATTATTTCCGAAGTTATAGCCGTGTTGGTGTCGCAGCAACTGGATAACCGATCTATCGGTATTCTATCAGTTACGTTGTCTGAAAGTTAAACTAAAACTTTAAACGTGTTCATTTCGAAACTATTTTTTCGAAATAGTTGCCGCTTAAAACATGGCATGAATATTCTTTAAATATCTCTTTGTCACATGAAGCAACCAAAAATAAAAAATTGAAATTTGTAACATTCTTCAAAAATTCGACAAAGTGAAAAGTCGACCTTTATTTTTGAGTAGTCGCCATGTTATGAAAAAAGTATAGTTTCGCAGCTTCCTGAGATAGTGAAATTTATACCAATCAAGAAACATTTGTTTTATTTTTTCAAATGACCACAAGAGTAGAAATCTTGACGACGAGCAAACTGCCTATTGTGATCCCTCTACTTAAAGGACGCATAACTCAATAATATTTTTTTTTAAATTAGTTTCGTGTACTCTACTCTTCAAATATAAATAAAAAAATGATAAAAATAGTAATAACAAAAAAATATCAATTGTATTATTTAATTAATTGTCCAAAAACGCCACTACGGACCTCGAGACTAGACCCCTCAAGCTTTGTTTTTGCTACTACTTTTCCAATAACATACTTATTATTAGTAAGGTCTCAAGAGCATGCTTCCTTTCGAAATTGATGGAATTCCAATTTAACCACAAACTGAGTTGTTATTGTTGTTCCGACATTATAACGGCATTTATGGCAAATAATTCACTACTTAATTAAATCATTAACTTTGAGTTATTATTCAAAGCAAATACTGCATATGTAGATTGACATGTAGTGATGTTTCCGGAAACGACAAAGTTAAGTATACAGTGGACTAATTACAATAACAAATTTTGTGTGAAAATAGTTGCCGAATTTAAATTGAGTGGAGTAAATCGTTCATTCGCTTGAAAATTCCATTCATTTTGCTCGCACACAACAAAGGCAAACAAACGAAACAACAACAAAGATTCAAAATTTACATACCAAAAACGAAAAGCTGAAAGAAGAGTTGAGATTGTAGGTCTGTCACCGCATGCAACCTTAAGAATGATCGATTTTCATGTCGAGCAGAACAAAATGGAGAAAAACACCAAACAAACAAAAAAAACAAAGCACTTACATATTTTGTGTGCAACAGTAGCCATCACTCTCGTGTAAGCAATATCCGCACACATACAAACAGACGAAGCACACACACAAACACACATAAACAACGGTTATAAATTCCGCCGCATGCGAAGCCGAAGAATGTCTGCTTGTGGCATTGCCTGTGTTGCTGGCCACATTCTTGGCTATAAATCTTAATTTGTTTGCAAAGTGCACGCGAATGTTTTTTCGGCCACGAAAACCGCCAAAGCACAAAAGAAGCATGGCAGCAAAGCAGAAGGGCACAAAAAAGCGGTCAGAGCCAAAATAGCAGCCAATTGCTGCACTACTAAATACAGTTACAAAGCCTGTAGGCACTTACATACACACTTGCATTGGCTGAGTTTAAAGCTGTGGCATGCAACTGGTTCCGTAAGGTCACACCAATGTGGCAAAGCGAAAGTTTTAAGCTTTCGACTGCTCGATTTGAACTTTTCAAAAATTGAAATGCCAATTCCGGTGTGTGCCGCGCCACATTTGTGAGATTTCCCAGGTAGGCTGGCTGGCATGCCTTTCGTATGCCACACACACACACACACTAGCACATTGCATGTGGCATTGTGTGGCAACTGCAAACTTGTTGGTTGGTTGAGAAATTGTTTGGCCCGCAGTGGCTGCAGCTGAAGATACGCTTTCATTTTTGTAGAGGCTTGCGGATGCCGCAGCGGGGCAAGGGGCGCATAAAAGTTGTTTTTCGGTTTAAATGCTACCATAAATGTGCGGCCAAATGCTTTCAATTAAATTTGAGTGAGTCACATTTGTGGCTGGCACGCACACACGCACACATCTGCAGATATATACATAGGTGAGCGCCAGAGGTACATGTGAAATTGGGTTGTCACTGTCGTGATGTGTAGGAAGTGCCTTTCATTTAAAATGATTTATGCGTTGTTTTGGAATTGTGCAAAGGAAATTGCTTTTGTTGTAAATAAAATTTTAATAATTTTTTAAGCTGGTACATAAAGAGTTTATCGCTTTGCTACGACATACAATTGAAAATTTGAAGCTCGAAACTTTGGTTGAATGAGCTGTAAATGTGGATTTCTGCAGTAAAATGAAAGAAATCTTTAATTTAAATTGGTAAAAGAAAGTAATTGGAAAGTAAGGAAGAATTCTGCTAAAATTATTTTTATATATGAAAGTATCTTTCATTTGATTTCAGCATTGTATATTATTTTATTTCATCAGTATGTGTTGGGTAGCCAAAAATATCTCATTTTAAGTTTGGGGCTCATTAAATGATTTATTATTTTATTTTTGCATTTTAGTTGAACTAAAAAAAACAAGAAAAAGCTTTAACTTCGTATGTACCGAAGCTTTAATGCCCTTCGCAGCTGTGGTTTCTATAGCAAAAAGGTATAAAAATGTTATCTTGATTTTGTTTGGTCAGTTTGTATGGCAGCTGTACTGGGTTCCAAGCCACAAAGGCGTTCTGTGAAGCGAAATAGCTGATGAGAATGGCAAAAGTGTCATTCGCTTTATTAACGAACCAGTTCAGGAGCTATCATTGAAAACGATATACAACGAAATTTCGGAAACGGCTGACAAATGAATCAAGATGAGAAGGAATGCCCTAGAGGCAAGCAGAATCGTCAAGATGATTTGCAAAAGAGCGGAAGGAAAACAAGTTTTCGACTCACAGGGTCTCAAAAAGACCACAGGTCTGTTGTTGTCCCAGTCACAGGTCACAACTTACTGGCAGCGAGCCGTTTGGGTTTCATTAATGATGACACATGTGAAAAGTGCAGGGAAGTAGGTATGAGAGAGACACTGGACCACCGCATCTGCAGGACGTTAACGCTTTTTGCGAAGTTTAATAGATTCTTATAACAAGTAGCTTCACAGTTCAAGGGAAGTATTAGAATTGAATATCAAGTCACTTCGCAAAAAGCGTTGACGCCCTCCTCGATGTAAACTTTAGGTCGTATTAATAATAAATCTCCATCTGACGTTACAAAGAATGTATGGCCTAACAGGCAGCCAGGGTAGCCTAACCTAACCTACATAATGGTTTGATCTAAATAATTGGTTTGGAAATTGGAACTTTTTCTGGTACGATAATCTGTGCCAAATTTTGTGAAGCTATCTTTGTAAAATAAAAAGGCTTTCAATAGAAAAATTGTATTTGAACGATTAGATCGTATGGCAGCATATGCTTTTATAACGGTTCGATATCGCATTTCCAACAAATAAGCAGTTTCTTTGGCGGAAAAAGCAAGTGGGTAAAATTTCAGATCGATATCTTAAAAACTGAGGAACTAGTTCGCGTATATATAGTATAAACATTACCTTCAGGATGCTAGAAACTTCTTGGCAAGCTTAATATATCCTGTTTAAAGTATAGGTAAGAATAGGAGGCAACCCTGTTCAAAACATATTTTCAGCTAAATGTCTTCTTAGTAACCATATTGTAATAACTCGTTTTCTCCTATAAATTATTAAAAAAAACAAAGTGGCAACCATTAAAAAATTTTCCAGTTAAAAATTCAATAAAAATTTTTTTATAACCCTCTCATTTTTGTACCAACTTGTTTTCGAATTTTTTGCCTTTTCACGTTGCCACGGGCGCAATGTCTTGGGGGCGGCAAACCGATCTTCGCTGTTTTTTAATATTCAGAAAAATACTTCAACAATTTTTTTTACAAAATTTATTATAAAATATAAAGAGTTGTACACTCACAATGTAATAATCCGAATAACAAGGAAAAATATTAATTTTTACTCGAATACTCTGCAGTCTTTGAATTTGTCTTATATCTTTTGGCTTATATCTCTCTTAAAAATAGTGATAGAACTTAAAGATGCACTTTTCTAGCAATGATCGCTGCAAAATCACATATCATATCATCATAAAAGGGGGCCTCAGAACATCCTTGGCCCCGGGCGCCCGAAGTTGTAGCTACGCCACTGTATATATGTACATATATCTGTACTTCGAATATCATATCGTGCACTTTGCAAATATTTTTTTTTTACCAAAATGTGAATTAGGTTCAAAATTATTTTGTATAGTAATTAGTATTTATTCCATATTACTTTTATTTTTAGACTAGAATTGGATTACGAGATTTAGTGAACTTGTTTTATATGCCATTTATGAACAAAGCATTGTTCTAGAACCATAAATTACAGTAAAAAAGACCTTAACCATTGCAAAAGTTGTCATGCTTTAATTTATGTCATGTAGCAAGTCCGCTCTCTACCACCACACACACCCACACAAGCATATGCAGTTCATTTTAATATAACATCTAACTACTTGTGTAAACTAATAATGCCGTTGAAGATAAAAACTGTCTGCTAAATGCGTTTGAACATTTGTATTAATAAAAGTACTGAAACATGCAAGCTCATACCCATACATACACACATGACTGCCTTGTAGAAGTGACAGTTAGAGGAAACCATATTTCAACCAAGCGCCTCGATAAGAGCAATACCTACCTCTTGATACCACTTGGAGGACCTGTTGGTGCAGCAACACCCTGATAATTATCTCCTGCGGATTTTTGCCGGCACTTGCGGTTTCGTCTTCTACTTCTGCATCACCTGTGGCAGCCGCAGAAATTAGGTTAATTGCACTGAAATGATTATTGGAAATTATGTGCGCCTCGTAATTGTGATTGGCAACAGCTGTCGAATTGTGTAATGATAAAATATCGCTGCAGCAACGGTACGCCTGAACGCATGCGGCAGGTGCGAGTGCTAAATTTCACAAATGATATAGAAAAAGTTTTTGTGCCTTTTAACACGCTGCCGCATGCAGAGAGGCGTCGATTATTTCGGCATTAGCGCAAATTAACGTCAGTGTCAAAACATGTATCTAACACTTATGCACGCACACGCTCAAACACACACATATACACGTACCATGTGTATGCATAAATGTTTACTTCACATGTGCTTTAATAATAAATGTTACTCATACGCCATGTTGAGCGGCGGTATGTAAGTTTTCTTTCTCACCTCAATTGCGTTGTAGAAATATTGTTGCTTGACATGCGGCCAATTATTTTTCAATCACCATCAAAGTGCTGTTTTATAAATAAAATGGTTTTAGACACAATCGTGCATTAAATGTCCGGTTTTTAGACTTTCCATCAGTAATGTGGCATTTGTCAGTGAAGATAATCTACATGTATGTATATGTGCTGTAATTGCCATAAGTGAGTACAGTGAGTAAGTGCTATGCTGTGCTGTGAGATAAGTGCATGAGAGTAAGAAAGCACGCAAAATACTTAATTTCTTGAGTGCTTTTTGATTTTTCTTTTGTTAATCGCTTTGTCATATGTCGAAAGTGAAGTAAGTAACTGACGCCTGGTAAATACACATATGCACAAAGTGTCTTAAATCTCTTCCCACACATATTTGAATATATATTTTATTGATTTTTGTATCTTATGTATGCTTAGCGTAGAAAAGTATTGTATATGCATATCATACATATGAATACCCGAAAATACATATGTCATTCAATAAGCACGCAAGTCTTCACTGAGAGTGGTGTGCGTTGAAGTGCCAGCAAACTATTCCGAAAAATTAAGTTCGTGCTCAACTAGCGTAGTATTTATTACTTTTGTCTGGTTGCGGCAGACATTAGCACAGAAGAGCAGTTTGACATTATTACTTATTTATTTATATCGTTAAATGGTAGGTAGAATAGGCGTGTCCGTTCTTATTCCATATAGAGCAGAAAAGTCTAGAGGATACTTACTATTATTAGCTGAGTCTATTATTAATAGGATACTCAACCAGGATACTAAACTTTATGGAACATTTATACTTCCGATAGTATTTTCGTATATATTTTTTTATTTGTGCTTAGTTTTGTATAACTTACTTTTCTCGTATGAAGTATATGCCGAAGTTCATCAATAGGATTGTGCTGCCGCTTTGAGGCGTTTCTTTAAAGTAATAACCATTCATTTCATATAATGTGAATGAAATCAATATTTTGCGAGAAGCTTAAGTGCATAGATTCGCAGTAAATATTTAGAACGCTCTTAACTAAAATTGTATATTGAAGGTAAAAGCTTATTCATTTTGTGCTGAATGATTTGATGAACTTTTTCTTTTCGGAAATTTATACAGTCTGTGTTTTGTGATTGGGTTAGACATGATTTAACTTGCTTAGGCTCACAAAGCAGTCTTTAGTATTTTCCGCAATAATCTACGCCCAGTTTAGGTTGTTTGGAGCTTATGGACATGCCTTTTTGCTCCATTGTCGAGGGTATAGTCTACTCTGCTGCGTTATACTACCAGTTTGAATGGCAGAATAATTTGCTGGGATATTCCGCTGTAGTTGTAATTCAACAGCTTTGAGTCTTAAGGTCAGAGAGTTTCAGTTTAATGTAATAAAGTATTTTTTGTTTTTCAATTTTATATATATTTAAAATATCATTTTCAACTTCAGCGCCATCTATCGGAGAGCTTTTTCGTAGGAAAACTTCTTTTTTCATACACTAAATAGTGTATGTTTAGCCTTTAGCACTCGGAAGAAACCTCGGAGACCCTATAAAGTATATAGTATATAAATGATCAGCGTAACTTAGCCATGCCCGAATGTCTGTAGGTCTATGTATATGTTTCATCTTCAGCGGCATCTATCGGAGAGCTTTTTCGTAGGATACTCGTAGGACTCCTATGTCTATATTTCTGTATTTATACCTAATTATGTTTAGTACTACCAGGCAACTATTAGAGATATGTCATATAAACTGGACGAATAAAATCAAATTCTTCAATGGAAGGCTTTTTTATAAAAGCAGCGGCTGATTCAAAGAGAGGTACTTGTTGCAATACCTTTTTTAGACAGGTTCTTTCAAATGATAATAAACATTTCCTATTGAAATTGAAGTTTCCCTGTTTCTGCTTTAAATAAGTAGGGAACATCGAAATTGTTCACTTATATACAGGGGTTATGGTTTCGGTGAAGCCGAAGTTATTATTATTTGTTGTTGTTTCAAACTATTTGATAATTCTTTAAAATGTATGTAAAATGTTATCAGAAATATCCTTCTGTGATACACTTTACGGATTACATGGGTTTCCTCTGGAAAAAACAGTCTTTTTTCAATATTTTTTTTCTCATATAAAAATGAAATATTTTATAAGAATTTTTTATTGTTACAAACATACACTATTAACAAAGAAATTCTGAAATTTTTAGAAAAAAAAATATTTTAACCTCGGCCATTGCGACGCGGAAAAAAGATGCGCCTACGTTGGCAGGATAACTCCCTACAGGATTATCTTAAATGAAAAAATACGTGTTTTAGTTAAAACCTTAACTTAGAACTTGGATGAAGTACTTGGTTGAGTATTTCTAGCGAATCTTCTCAACTGATTTCGAGAAAACCGTGTTGAAAGACGGCGCACTAGCCTAGATTTCGTTATTAACGATCGTCCTTGAATAAAGGCCAAAAACCTTCAAAGACGATTAATTGGAATTGTTGCTCGAAGAGGATCCGCGTCAAACGCGAAAACAGCGCAAGAGTCACCGAACAAGACATTCCAAAGCGACTACGTGCGCTGGAAAGCTTTCAGCAACAACTTCAGAACCTACTTCAAACATCGGTTCCTAATGATCTCCAGGGTAGGAACAAAAAACTGATACAGCTGCACGAAAACGCTCGGCCTCACGTTGCCAAACCCGTTAAAGCCTAACTGAAAACGCTTAGAAGGGAGGACCTACCCCACCAGCCATATTGTTCAGATATCGCACTTTCCGATTGTTATTTAATCCTCTCGAGGGCTCATGATTAGGCTCAAAAACAGTTACACTGAAATCGAAAACTGGTTTGATTCTTGGATAACATTATAAGATTAACAGATGGAAAAATTTAGGACTAGCGATTCCTTATATAATTGCACTTTCATTAAAACAAAACAGCGAGAACTTAGTTAGATGGGCAACTAAGTTCTCACTGTGTTTTTACTACATGCTAGTTATAAAGACAGCAAAATTCTTTCTAATGCATGTATTACCCCTAACTTTGGAAAACATTTATAAAACTTCCCACCAAGAAGCGCTAAGTACATGGAATGCTAGTAAGCTAGAAAGCTGTGCATTCTCAAGCAGCCAATTGCTTTCTTTTTCTACGGCTGAAGACATTTTATTTCTAAAGAGCGCCAACTTTTCTTAATTTGCGTAATTATTCCGTCATCAGTCACGCAAAGTGTCATCGAGAAGTACTCAGCACTCGACACTTCAGTCGATTTCAGACGGCGGGGTGCACCTAAATAGGCAACGATGTGGAAAAATGAGTTTTCTTTCACACGACAACTTGTTGCAAGCGAAATTGCTCATGTCCCACACACACACACACACACACACACACACACACACCCAACTAGCTTATACAGTGAATGCAGCAACCTCCTTATACACATACATATAGACGCTCATCAATCGGCGCACACACACAGATACACACATAGAGAGCCGTCTCATCTCATCTGCGTTTGAAAGCATTTTCGCGCTAACGAGCGAGAGATTCATGAAATCACAATCGCTTTAATATGCAGGGGCATGTATTGGCGCAGAACGTTCGACGACGACATCAGGGAGGTGGAGTGGCATGAGCGCCCCGATGCCCCGCTTGTACGTAACACGAATAACTCATCAATGCCACAATCAGTTATGTGGAAAGGTTTCTGCGCCAACGCACACAACGCCAGCCGCCAGCCGTTTTGCTATTCCGCTTTGAATATGTAAGTGAGTATGCACGGATGTGTGTGTGTGTGTGAGTGCGTTTGTGTGCACAGCAGACGCTCTTTATAATCGCATTCAATGCACCCACTTTTTGTCGCCGTCGATAAAGTCATTGCCGTCTTCATCATCTGCGCTGCTGGCTCAAACTTTTTTCTCTCACTTCGCTGTTGTTTTGCTTTTGTGGTGCTTTTTAGATGTTTTTGCTCGCTGCTGCTGGCAAGTAGCCAAAAGTTGGGCTTTCGTGCAGCTAAGCGGCTAAGTGGCTGTGGCGGCGTGTGAAACTTTCTCTTTTTGCTGCCATTTGTCAACTTTTCCTTCTTTGTCGCCTTTCAATGTGCCACAGCAATTTGGCGTGCCACAATAACGGTCGCGCAGCGCCGCACCGCACTATCCTGCCGAACCAGTCAATGCAAGGCGCTTTCAGATATATTATATATAGTATGTGTGTGTGTGGCGTGGAGCGAAGCACTAGGGGTGCTAGGGGCACTGGGGGCGGTGGCGAGCGATGATGGCGCGTGTTTAACCGCAAATAAAATAAAGTAGAAGTATTAGCACATCTGCTGACATCTGACATGCAAGAAATAAGCGTTCAACTATTTTCATTGCATTTTTACGAGCTGAGTTTTTTGCCCACTTTGCGACTCCCTTCGGCGCTGCCTATGCGATAAAGGCAAAAAATTGACGATTTGAATGAGCGTGATGCCACCTCGAGTGGCACTTACTTGTGCAACACGAATAAGTGTCAAGCGAACGCAAACAATCGATTTATCAACATTAATCAACACACATTTACCGTTGTACCTAACAAATAGCAATATTAGTAAATGGAAAGCACGCGATTGCTTCAGCGGAGTGGCTGGCCGTCATTATCTGGTGCAGTTTAAGGTATTGCTTCAAAGGTAAATAGCGTAAATTTAGGTTAGGAGCGCCAGAAATTAATCAATATTTGTCACAGAATAAACGAAAAATTAAGGCAAAAAAAGCAGAAGACAATAATCGGTATAATATTTCGCCTGAAGGGTTTGAAGGATTGAATGCAATGGTTGTGTGTCGACCAATTGTGGTAAGTCGGGAATTATTTTGAAGTGAAACTTCATTAAAAACGTTCGTGTGCCAATTTCCTGAGTATAAAGAGATCTTCACAGCTAAAACCGAGTGAACTCAAAAATAAGTTTTAGAGTTAGAGTTAAGCAATAATACGGTATGGCATACTCTGAGTTTTCTTTAAAAAAGCTGAAAGTAGAAAAATTTTTGGGGGTGTTGCCACCTGTTGACAAATTTCAGTTCCATAAATTTCAAAAAACCAACTTATCAATGCAATATACATATATATACACTAAAGAAGCGTCATAAAATGCATAGTCGAAATTTTTTTCTGAACAGTGTTGCCACCAGTTGAACATTTTTTCCTTAATAACATTATTTGTTAACACAAACGACTCTCTAAAATACGTTACCACGCTGACCAAATTTTAAAAGTTTTATAGTGAAAGTTTTTTTGGGGTATTGCCACCTGTTACAAATTTTAGTTTTGCAAATTTTGTAAGATAAACAAATAAGTTCAATATAAGTAGTATGGGTTAAATTAAGTTAAGAGATATCATAAAGTCTATTGTGCAATATTTGTTTTTGAGCAGTGTTGCCATTTGGTGGAAGTTTTTGATTAATCCAATTATTTGATAATATATTTAGTTTCTAAAACAAATTTTAAAAGTTTTACAGTGAAATGTTTTTTGAAATATTGCCACCTGTTAAAAATTTTAGTGTTGTACATTTTAAAAGACAAACAAATAAGTCGAATATAGTTGATACAGGTTAAATTAAGATAAGATTTATCATAAATTTTTGATGAGACAAATTGAATGATAAGATAAACGAGTTTAAAAAATTTAAATTTTTAGCTGTATTGAGGAATGTTTACAATAGAGTTTTTTGTAGTATTGCCACCTGTCAAAAATTTTAGTTCAATAAAATTAAGTATGTCGTCAATGGCACTTTACAGCCTGTGTGTCTACTTAAAGATGTTTATAGGTAAAATAATTTTTTTGTACAGAGTAGCCACCTCTTCGAAATTTTATTTTAATTTTTAATATTAAAATATTTTTTTGTACAGAGAAATTTTATTCAATAAAAAATTAAATATGAACGCGTTATTTTACAATAATATCAATTCTAAGTGACTTTATATCAGATATCTATTGGAATCATTATTAATGAAAAACCACTCTGTAAATAATTTCATTAAGAAAATACAAAATTATTTTTTTGAGCAGAGTTGCCACCTGATGGGAAATTTGATTAAACAACTCAATGTTAAGATAAACATAATTAAAAAAAACACAGTTTCTCGCTGGTTAAAACAAGTTAACAAAGGATTTTTTTGTAGGGTTGCCACTTGTCAAAAATTTTAGTTCAACAAAATTAGTTGTTAATGACATTTATACAGTGTGTGTGTCAACTTAAAGGCGTTTATATTCGAAATAATTTTTTGCAGAGTGTTGCCACCTGTTTGAAATTTTATTGAATAAAAAATTGAAGATGAACGCATTATTACAAAGCGAATAACAATTTTAAATTGCTTAATATAAGGCATTCTGGAATAATTATTGATGAAAACTGCCAACTGTCAACAATTTTTATTCAAAAAAATAGAAGCTAAATTGACAATTTGATGACTTTTAGCTTAAAATAAATTAATACGAACGCTTAAGCACTTTCATAAAATACCGTAATAGGTATTTGTTTCAGTCAAGCACTTCTCACTCCATTAATCGTCCCGAGGGTAATGTATGAATAGGATTATTATTGAAATTTCAGAAACACTTGCTTTAGCAATAAAAATGCGATATTAAATGACAACGAAAAGTAATTATAAGGTAATCAATTAGTACACATGTACACACATACATATCTTTAAAGAAATTTCAGTAAGCGCATACAAACAGTACCGTAATTAAAGCCACATTACCAGCAGACAAGAAGGCGTTAGTGGTCGCAGATGAAAAATAATAGGTTAAATAACACGCCAGCAAATAACAGTAAAGTAAACACACGCATGCACAAGTACACAATACATAAATACGAAATTTGTAGCAAAATTGTGAAAAGAACGGAAACTGAGTGTGAAAGTACTAATGATACTCGTACTAGCTATCTGAGCGAAGCACAAATCCTAATGAAGGCCACTGATATTAACACCGACAAAAACACCGACACCACTGCCCCACCACCGGCGCCATGACTGACCGAAATTAACAATTAGTGTGCTGTTGCACAGATTTACCCCCAATCGTGTTCAATCAATATTTACACACGCGTCACGATGCCGAAATGCCGTTCAACTGCCTAATAATCCCCGTTATTCTGGCCACTCAACTCAACTCAACGAGTATTGAGTAATCGCCTAAAAGGCCACCACTTGAAATGGCCACTGTTCATTTGTACTCTCGCAGTGTTCTGTTGTGTGTGTGTGTTCGGGTGGCATGTCATTTAAAGAATGTGAGGAAATTGATTTGTGCTTCGACGTGAAATCGCCTGTTGCAATGACACGGCTAGTATTATCTCTGCAGTCACATATGTATAAAAGTACTATATATGTAATTTTATATATAAAGGCACTGGTATAGAGCACAACACCCAGTTAACGTTTTATATTAGTCTTCGTTTCATTAATTTGTGAGAAGAAGTGTTAAAAAGTTGCCGAGAAATACCGCAAGAAAGTTTTCTACTAACTTTTTATGCTTTCTCCGTTTGGTTCATGCTCGTCAGTTGCTTGTTCGATTCGCCACTCGCTTAATTTTGAGTAGCCACAAGGAAGATTTTTATTCCTCCTCATTGTTTCTTCAGTTGAGCTTGAAGTACGTTGATTTGAGAATAGAAAATTGTGTCTCCATTTGGATTTCGTAATTAGTTCCTGCCTCCTTAGGCTGTGGTCAAACATGTTTGCTTGGCTTTTCAAAGATGGTGCGGATACAACCCTGAGACTGAGGAAAATACTGTGTCAGCGCTTTACACGGATGGTTTATCATAGAAAAGTGAGTTTTAAGAGCCTCCACCGAGCACCAATAAAGCAACTTAACTGATGATAGCTGCGAGTATGTTTATGATTAGGTTGACTCAGGTCTCTCATTTAATTAACACTCGTCCGAAAATGTTTGCCTCACTCTACTCAAAAAATTATCCAAAATTTACAAAACTACTTCACAGACTAACCCTCCCATCTACTAACAAAATACTCGCTGGGTTTCCTTTTCTTTCATCTTTATGCTTGTACATATGTACGTGTGCAATGGAGCTGGTGTGTCTGCTGAATCATTATACTTGATTGCCTTTCAGACATTGTAATCATTTGCTTGCCTGCGGCCAGTCATACTAATGGTCATCATTCCATTGAGTTTTTCGTTTGCATTGGCTTTTGTCGTCGCTCCACGCTGCTGGCGAATGATAATGCGCACAGCAGCCACACACACCATACATATGTACAAACGTTATGCAGCTTCTACCAGCGAGCCATCAGTAGTGGCAGCGGTCTGCCTGCTCGATGATTTCTTTGCGAAAATTTTCACCACGTGAATCATCAGCACAACTTGTTTGTTTTTCTTACCAATTATCCGTTTTGGTTTGCCTTCGCCTCAGCAGCTGGTGTGACTGACTGTCTGACGGCCGTCCAATTTAGTTGTTAACGCGTCTCAAGCGTCCTTTCATCGCTCATCTGTCTATGAAAGGTTATCTGATCTGATCTGTTCTAGCGCGGCGCTGGTGTTTTTGATAGGCTACGCTTCGGTTTTTGTTCATTTATCAATATTTGCCAGCCATATACATATTTACACTTGTTCAAATGCTATCGTAAACTTGCTAATTTGTTATTAATTCGAGCTGTTCAACGGTGCGTATAATGTCCGATTTTCTAATTGATTTATGAGCATGTTGCCATTATATCTGTTCAAAAATATTTTCGCATTTTTTAAAGCGAATTCGACAAGCATTGACATTTGTTATGAAGCCATCAATTAACAGTTGGTTGTCAGTGTCATTTTTTATTCGCTTGCGAGCATAATTATTTATAAATATTTTTTTCAGTAGTATAACTTTGCTTAGCCATATTAGCCATATTAGCCATTATATAATTTAATTTTCGTTCAATTCATTAACATTGAACTATCAAACCATGAAGCGTCATGTTGAATACTTTTCACATGAATAAACTTGCTTAAGGGTCGTTTACTTTTGCGGTTCGAGAAAGTAAATTTTGTACTGCATATTTCTAATGAAAACATAACCAGAAAAATACCCTATAAAGACTTTGATTAAACATTTGTTGGCTTACGAGATATCGAGATCCAAACTTGAACTTGCTCCAAAGAAAAATTACAAAATTGACAGCACTCTGGTCGTTTGTGGCCTGATTGGTCATGATATGATAATAATCGGATCATTGATCTCCGAGTTATCACTGCAGCAAATTCGAAAAATACAGTTTCGAAAAAACGCTTGTAAAAATAAACTTAGATTTAATTCAACTGAAACTTGTGAAGCCGGTAGCTGAGAAAATATTTCATATATTTTTATGAAGTTTAGTATGGTATTTTTAAAAGAAAACACTATCGAAATACTATATGTTAAAAACAAAAAATATTTGTGAAAACCACATCTACCCTTAAACACCTTTTTTCAAACCTTGTGGATCTTAAGGTCACGAATAAAAGAGAGGAAGCTTTAGCGGATCCACTCCGACATATTCGGTTTAAGGATTCCCTAATGTATAATTGCAGCGTCTGTTCACTGACGATGCGTCTGCAGGTGGGCATCGATCTTGAAACAAGCGGCTCGTTATAAAAATGTGTATAAAGCTTTATACTACTGGCCTAGCGAGGCTGTGCTCTGGGTTTGGGACCCGCCCCGTAGAAACCACTCCTAATAAGAAGGAAACAACAGCTTGGAACGATGGGCTGCATGAGTTATAAGACGACATTCAGCGAATTATGAGACAACGGCTGCGCTGGATAACTCATGTCGTCCGAATGGATGAAAACACTGCCGGTTTGATGCTTTCCGATTCAGTACCTGCAAGTAGAAGCAGATGAAGAGGAAGACCCTCACTTTGTTGGAGAAGGCCTCTACTCCATTGGAAAAGGACTTGGCAGCACTTGGTATTTCGCCAAAAGCAAAAAAGAAGAAACGAATGTAAGAAGAAGAAGTGTTTTTTTCACATTCTGACAAAACTACAAAATATACTAGAAATCTGTAAATTGTTAGTGATTCACAAAATATCTCCCTCTCTCACCGGCAAAGGCGTATTCAAGGATGCGCTAATGGCAGAGTTTTGAAATTTTCTTTTGTTTTTCTATATATTAATAACTAGTTGTGAACTTTTGAAATTACCATTTCTAGTTTTTGTGCAAAACATCATCGAAAGTAGGTCCGAAATTTAAGCACGAAGGTAGGCAAGTTCCCTATAATTTTTTTCATTCAAAAATTTGCAGCTTCTTTTGTTTGATAAAATGACATTTTTTTAACGTTTTAATTCTGCCTATTTTATTGCATGGGTAAGGCTCATGAGTAAGCATAAGATACTCGACAGAAAATAACCCGAACAAGTAAGTAATTTTTGGTATTTTTTCTTTTCGTTTTACTTTCTATACGTAATTATATATCAATTTATAGATTTTAAATAAATAATGTAGTCAATTTATTAGAATTTACTTCAGTGATCAAAACTGGTCTTCAAACATCATTTAAATATTGATGGATCCATATGGATCTCAATTTGCCTGAGCTTAGTGCTTCCAACTCCAAATGTCCTCGACTCATCATGACTGCCACACTTGTAAATCTTACCTTTTCCCATTCAACTGCACAAAGTCTTAGTATTACTAATACATTTTTAGGAAAACAGTTAATATATGAACACAGTTCTTTCTGGATTGAACTACATACATTTTAATATTTGTTTTTACAGTTTGCAGTCTGCCCTGACTTCATTCAAAATTATTGTGAAATATCGAGCTAAAAAGGGTTTGAATTCATTTCACCCTCTCAACTTAGCTATCACATTTTTCATGTTACTGAAATTACTTATTTCCAAAAATTGGGAGGGGGGGGGGGGGGCTGGTGGGGGGTAAATCTTCGAAAGACACCCTGCCGGGTAGTGTCGGACTGGCTTGATGCGCCTATCGACTAAAACCCCCCACACCGGTTGCCAACCATATGGTTATGAACCTATAATGCATTTTGCGGGAGAAGGGGAAAGATTCAGTTGTGAACGGTAGTGGCCCTCAAAAGAATCTCATATAACAAAGTAAATTATAAGTGGCTTTTATATAAAACACGTTCAACCATCAACCAGTTGAGAAGTACACGTCTTAGTAAACGAAAAAGCTTGCGCCTGAAATTATGCAAGCACTAAACTTTAAGACTAGAACAGCTGTAAGCAAAAACTCACTTCAACAGTCCACAGCAAATTTTTAAATTTTTTTTCTCAATTCGTCGCTATTTGACAAATATAATTAATATTTAAAACAAGCTTTTTGCAAAAAAATATAAAATATCTTGCACACATAGCCTTCGGCTAAACTTATTTCCAGCGTGAATTGCCAAAAAATTGGCGGTAGTGGGTACTTTCCAATAAGCTGGCAACAATAACTTGCAGTTGGGCAAAACAAAGGCCAAAGAATATAAAATACACCTCTTTATATGCAAATCCCGGCTATTACGCAATGCCTTTGCAAGCAATAAACGTTAGCAATAAGTTTAAATTTGTTTATATTTTTATTTCTTGTTTATTGCTTTTACAGCTTTGCATATTTGGGGATCGAATGAGCGGCGACACACACGCGGGTGCCTCCCAGTACACATGTGTACACATGTATACATACAAATATATGTTTGTATGTGTGTGTGCGTAAATCATGATTTTAAAACCTTTTTGTCACTCCAATTAAGACCTTAAATATTTTGTTGTTTTTATTTGCTGCGGTTGAAAACTTATTCCCCTGCGAATATCAACGCATCAGCGGCGCGGGGTAAATAACGAAACATTGTTTGCATACAAATAGCGGTATAAGTTTATTGGTGTATGCGCTTTTTATGCAAACTCACCAGCCAATATTTCAGAAATATATATTTATAACGGTATATCCATATACATATGTACAGTTGTATGCCGTTGTGTCTGCGCATGAAAAAATGCGAGCTTTTTCGTTCGTGTCCTTTTTTCAGGTTGCCATCAAAATTGGTTAGTTTAAAATGTCCCTTCTCGTTTGCAATTTTATTCACCCGATTTTCAGACAAAGCGAAAAACCTTTTAGCACAAACCAAATCTGGGCTCACATTTCTGGGGCAATAAATGTATTACTACACTGCCGGCGACAACTCCATTGCGCACTTTCCACATTTTTTTTTTAGTTTCACTTGCTTTCGCTTTTTATAACCCTCTACCGCCGCTTATTCCACAAGTTGATGCGCTTTTTCCATTTTTTCGCTGCTCCTTTTGTTACCTCCGCTGCCACCTCTGTAAGTGTAGTGGTGATATCTCGTTTTTCCCGCTTTGTTGCTGTTGTTTCTGCTCTAATACTCACATATGTACGTGCTCGTGTATTGTTGCTGTTGTGTGTTTGTGTGTGTGTGTGCTTTTTTTGCAATTTCGGCTGACATTTAGCAACACCTGCTGCCAGGCTGAAGAATGTATTATCTTATTTTGACAATGTCAACTATGAAAACGAACAAATCCGGTAACAAGTTCACTGGGTTTGCAAAACAAACATTGTTGCTGCGAAAGCTAGCTGGCCTTCGGCGCCGAGCTGGCAGGTAGCTGCAATAAAAAGTGTGGAAAAATACGAAAGCTTATCAAAAGAAAATATTCATTTTCCACGTTTATGACTGATTTTGAATAGGTGAATGCGGGGGTGAGGTGACGAGCGAGCAAGTGGGCTGCGGCAAACTATTAGTGACCTTGTCATGGTGACAATAATTGCTGCATAGTCAGGAAGTGCATGTGAAATGTGTCAATTTCAGGCGTAAAAAGTAGAAGCTGGAAATGGCAATATAAGTTTATCTGACTTTATGATATTTTTAGAAAAATATTAGCGTTTAATATCTAACTGTGGGAGAACCAACTTGAGGTCAGCAAATTCATATGACCACTCCGAGGACACCGTTTTGACTCAATTGAGGATATATAAGCTGGATCGAAAAGGATCTGATGGCCATCACGACGGAGGATTTTTCCAAATGCTGTGATGACTGGAAAATTCGTTGGCATAAGTGTATTGCAGCGGGAGGGGATTAATTTGAAGGAAATGAAATGGACAAAATTCACCTTTCGATTTGATCATAGTAATATATGGCAGCGATATGCAAAAATGATTCAGTTTGTACGGCAGCTATATGCTATGGTGGCCATTCTGATGAATGAGCAGCTTCCTAGTAAAAAAGTGACGGACGTAAAATTTCAGGTCGATATTTAAAAACTGAGAGACTAGTGGAATGTATGCAGACGGACAGACAGACTGTAAATCGACTCAGCTCTTCGCGCTGAATATTTATAAGGTCTCTGAATTTCTGTGGAAAACTTAACATACACTGTGTTACATCCCCCTTACGCTTTGATAATGACTTGCTTGAACGTTGAGCCAGGAAGTCATAAAGATTATTTTGGCCATCGACTTTGAAAGCATTCTTAGTCTTAGTACACCATGTTCAAAAGTATTTCTAGAAATGATGAATTTGTTTATACTAAAGTATGACAAATAACCTTCTGGGTCAATGAATAATTTGGTCTATTCATTGACCCAGAAAGTTATTTGTCGAACAAAAGTTCTTTTTAATTTCATTGATCTAGCTTTGGATAAAATGGTAATGATATTGGTATTGATATTACTATAGCAGTCTTTAGTTCCAAATTTGATTAAGCAAATCGACGGTTAGTTTTGGCATTAAACGAGAAAAGAAACGCAGGATATTCACAATCCCAAGATTGTATTCTATTTGGTCTGGTTTAGCACTAGATCACTAATGGAGACCTGTGAAGACCCATTTCGTCAATATGTGTTTCTTGACGCAGTTCTGGTGCAAGGTCAGGACTGAACCAAAGGGGATTATCGCACACACCCGCAAATACAAAAATTGCTCAAACAATCGATGGAATCATGCTTCAGATACGTTATTTGAGGTCGTTGGGGCACTTGAAACTAATTCATTGAAAATAGGTTAGATTAGTTTGATAGGCCAAAGAGCCACGCATAGACCAGTTTAGGTTCTTTGCGATACTAGATGGAGTTCAGTTTCTAGGTCCATGAGGAGTAGTCATCCTTTGGGTTGCCTGCGCTTGACGCAATTTTCATATAGACTCTGTGCACTCTCTTCCAGTGTATCATACCATGAGAGCTCCATATGCTCACAGCGTAGTCTTGCCAATCAGAACTAGTGCACAGGAGATGCTCCATTGTTTCCGTGGTGCCTTCTTCTTCTTCTTAATTGGCGTAGACACCACTTACGCGATTATAGCCGAGTTAACAACAGCGCGCCAGTCGTTTCTTCTTTTCGCTACGTGGCGCCAATTGGATATTCCAAGCGAAGCCAGGCCCTTCTCCACTGGGTCCTTCCAACGGAGTGGAGGTCTTCCTCTTCCTCTGCTTCCCCCGGATACTTTCAGTGCTGGAGTGTTTTCGTCCATCCGGACACCATGACCTAGCCAGCGTTGCCGCTGTCTTTTAATTCGCTGAACTATGTCGATGTCGTCGTATATCTCGTACAGCTCCTCGTTCCATCGAATGCGGTATTCGCCGTGGCCGACGCGCAAAGGACCATAAATCTTTCGCAGAACTTTTCTCTCGAAAACTCGCAACGTCGACTCATCCGTTGTTGACATCGTCCAAGACTCTGCACCATATAGCCGGACGGGAATTATGAGTGACTTATAGAGTTTGGTTTTTGTTTGTCGAGAGAGGACTTTGCTTCTCAATTGCCTACTCAGTCCGAAGTAGCACCTGTTGGCAAAAGTTATCCTGCGTTGGATTTCTAGGCTGACATTGTTGGTGGTGTTTACGCTGGTTCCAAGATAGACGAAATTATCTACAACTTCAAAGTTATGACTGTCAACAGTGACGTGAGTGCCAAGTCGCGAGCGCGACGACTGTTTGTTTGATGATAGGAGATATCATCGGCATACGCCAGCCCTGTTTTGCTTCCTTAGTCTGGAGAAAGCAGTAACGGGTGTTAAGGCCGATGATATCAATATCATCGGCAGATCTCTAGATATTTCCTACAGTCATCTCGATCTGTCAGTCAGCGGGCGTGTGTCGCCACCAGACAGTGACCAGTTAGTATTCCGATCATGTTCCCACAGTCTCTTTTTCGAGCAATAAAAGTTTACATTTTTTTCTAAAAAACAAGACCTGCTTACATATTTATCGTCTAATATAATTATCGAAAATTGAAAATAACAATATTTACTTTCATATACCGGTACCTTTTACAGTTGTATAGTCTAGTCTAATGATTTTATTTCATCTCCTTAAAGATAATTATCACTCGAAATAATTTAAATTTTAGCTGCAATTCATTAAAGCAAGTGTAGAAAAAGTTTCAAAATCTTTAAAACGTCACTTGTTATTTTTGTTGCTGCTGTTATCCTTTTCGCCTTTTTGCCGTTACACGAAAGGCAAACACGAAATATTTAATACAGTGCTTAAAATTCTTGGGCGTCTGGTTTTCGTTGCTTCTTCATTCCATTTTGCTTTATTTTTGATAATTTCGTGCTTTCAGCAAAAGTTGTTGACCTGATTTGGATGAAAAAAGGAAATTTTTTTAGTAATTTGCTATACCAAATGAATGAATTCAAAAGTTCACCTTTCATTTGATGACCGAAGAGGTCAATGCCAAGCCAGCAAAGGACGATGCTACGACAGAGAAAATCACCTAACGGTACAAATATTGTACATACTTGTGTAAACTAATAAATATACATACACATATACATAGTTTGCCCACCCACCTTCGCCTAGTAGTACTCCATAATCTTTTCCATGCTCGCTTTATTAAAATATTGACTAAGTGCTGGGGCTTTTGAAACTTTTCACTGCGGACCATCAGCTAACTTATGCTTATCCCTTTTTGGTTTTTCATTTTCTCGAAGGTAGTCCATTACCAGCTCTATTGCCCTTGGCGTGCTCACTTGTTGTCTCTTCAAAGTCCCATCGATGATAAAGTAGTTGGAGTCCTGAGCACCGCCTGGCACGAAAGTACACAGTGCGCTTCCAATAAATGTATCGGCGACTGCTTGTTTGTTTGTTAAGCATCTTTTGCGGGCATCTTCGTTCGCTTTGGGTTGCCACTAATCAATAATTCACACAACAGTTTTGCACCCGGCGGGCGCATTAGCTTGAGCTCCAATTACCAGCAGCCTTTGGGAAAGCAACTGGCCTACGTTAGTCCAACCTAGGCACTTTGCTGGCGGTCTCTTGTTGCTGCTGCGCTGCGTCGGACCGGTTTTGGTTTTCGAAGTAGTTAAAGGCACTATATACACACAAACATACATATGTGTGCGTTCCGTATTCCACACATTTTCGTTGAAAGGTGCCCCTACGTGTGAATGTGTGCACTCTGGTGTCTGCTCCGCTTTCACCGCGCCGTCAACGCATTTGTTTTATGACACAAAAGTGAAGTGGAAGGCATTGTTATTTGCTGCGACTCAAATGTCGGAGTAAAACTTCTGTGCTTCTTCATTATCATCATCGTCGTCATCAGTTGCGCTCCCGTGGCGGCGCCGTACCCTGATTGCTCACGCTGCCGCCGGACACTTGTACTCTGAGCACGTCCTTTCGGTACCTTTTGCTCATCCGCTTTTGTTTATGGCATTTTTGTCTTATATAGTTTCTGTTGCTGTTGCCTTCTAATCTTTCCTTTGTACATATTTAATATTATTCCACAGAAGTTGCCGGAACAGCAGTAATCGTGTAAATAAAAGTTTCCCGGCTGTTGCTATCGCACCACAACACGGCTAGCCACTTTATCTTACTTCAAAATTCAGCAACAATTTGCAACATGTGCGTTTCAATATTTTCTGTTTCGGAGCACATAATTCAGTTATGCTTGGTGCTGCCAGACAGCTGTTGGTTGGCAGATTAAAAGCAGCGAATATTTTTTCCGCTTGCGTAGAAATTTTGGAGTTAGTCCAATAGCCTTTTTAATTAAAGTTTAATAATTGAAGAAGAATTGGCTTCAGTCAGATTATTGGTGACTAGTTTATCAAAGGGGTGGTCTATCATCCAAGGCTATTGTTTCGTTTTCAATGTGGTCGTTTTTTACGTTCCGGGTCCCAAACCCAGCGCGCAACCCTGAGGAGGAATGGATCGCCTTCTCACTTTAGCTCGCCTTCAAACGGATGTTCTTTGGCTACTCAGAGCACACTTGATCTAAGAGCGGAAGTCGTGAGCTGCTTGCGCCTCATGTAAAAGAATCGATTCTGGCCACTCCCAAGTGAATGACGTTCAGAGAACTTTCCTCATTTGCGTGAATTTCTACACATGGCTCATTTTATAGTCTAAAAGATATTTTAAGGAATTTCGGTACATTACTTTGTATTTTGTTACCAAATGTTGATATTCCGTTTCCCATAAAATTTTCAGCGTCTCGCCACAATTTCTTTTATTAGTGTCCGATGGCAACAGTTGCCAGCCAACTTGCTTTACGACCAATTTGCATTCGGTGAGCAAACCAAAAATACATGTATTGGTGTGTGGGCGTGTATGTGTGTGTGCATGTAAGCGGACAGCCATAATGTTTACTTGCATTTGCATATTGTTTTCATAGCTCCGACAGCCGTTGATTTTAGGTTTTGCATGCAACAAAATAGTGAATGCGCATAGCTTAGAATGTGTGAGAGAATGTGTAAATATATACTTATTTAGTACAAACATAAGAGTCCCCATAGGAAATAAAATTCGGTAATAAATATTAATATGTGGAGACTTAGTGGTTTTTGGAAACTGTTCCACTTTGCTCAGTCTAGTTTCGTTTCATATGAATTTTCTTAAGAAATAAAGATTTCTTAAGAAATCGTGTCACTAACATCTCATTAAAGATCAATTAGAAAACCGACTTTTGTGGCTCGATCAGAAATCATAAATGCATGAATATTAGTCTTTTTCTCTGAGGGAATACATTTCCAGCATCTGGAAATAGTTAAAGTAATGAAATATAAAAAACACAACAATTTAATCGGGTTTAAAGAAGTCTGTACCTTGTTATATGTATAAGAAGGTAAAGACTACTAATTTGCAGATTCACAAAGCTTTCCAAAATGCAATAAGCCTTATTGATTTCTCTTTTAACTACCAGGATCAGAGATCACTCGTTTAATATAGCATTTGAGATTCAATGATGTCTGATATTTACCAGATCCAGTTTACATTCTTGAACTTTAGAACACTGAATAAGAAAAGTTTTTATAAGATCAAATTTTAAGTTTTATATAATCTTAGCATGATCTCAGATTACACAGGTTATCAAGATTTTAACTGTTTTTGTAACATGAAATATCATATATAATTTCGAAAGTACTAAGTAAAGCTACTACACAATAATATGAAAAAAAATTTTATGAAAAAATACCTATAATTTTTTTGAAGATTTGGCTTCTGGATGTTCGTTTTCAAGTCTCATACAATAATCTTCTAGAATTGCAAAGCTGTATTTTTCTTGATAGCGTTTCTCCATTGAGGAAAGGTCTTAATGAAATCTCTCGCCTTTTTTGCACTCACAGCACCCAAATCAGAAAGAAATCCACAAGAGATTCCAGCATATGTATTTCTAAGCACATATTACACACCAAAGCTTTTTTTTTTATATTATACTAGTATAATGTATACTTAGTAAGTTGATTTATTAAGACTTTGTATTTCTCCGATTTACGGTTTCCTAGAAAAGTTTGGACAAGTTTTACAAAACATTTCCAAGCGAGTTTTTCCTGATCATTCAGTTTTTCTTCAAAGCTCTTGTCATTTATTAGTTGCTGTATTTGTGGATCTTCAAAAAATATTCCCTCTTTAATTTTTGCCTACATGAGTTTGGGAAATTCCTTTTTCAGATATAAACACAAACCCACTGCCCTCTTTAAACATAGCTTTTACAAAAAACTTCAAACAAAAATCAACACAAATTTCATGCGACTTAAACTGTGTTTACCAGTGGATTTCATCATTCTTTAAACCGAATATTCTGGGAAGTCTGCCACCAACACTGCGTTTTTGCTTTAACAGTCTTAATCAATATTGTCCTGAAACGTCATCCGTTAACTTACGTCATCTCTTTTACTATATCACAAGATCTTAAACGATTGTTTCTTGTAGGGTTCACAATTGGTGATATATTTATATACATAGGAATATTTATGTTTTCTCTCGTGTTTACCATCTGACTCGCATACTCATGCACATTTTACTACACTGATCAACGAAATGACACTTTTTGATTGATGTATCACGTATGACGTTTAATAATTTGACGTCTATGAACTGGAATGTAAATACTTGTGAGCCATGATGACAACCATCACTTAGATTTGTTTAATGAATCTTTGAAATATTGAACGTAAAATCAGGGAAAATGTATACTTCAGTGAATTTTACCGGCACAGCAACGTGCACGGAGCTCCAAGACATAATCTCAACCTCAAATTGATGGTTCGGAGAAGAAACGAATCGAGTTTGAGAATAGCAACGAATTATATGGCGGAGCTCCAAGACATAATCTCAACCTCAAATTGATGGTTCGTAGAAGAAACGAATTGAGTTTGAGAATAACAAAGAATTATATGGCGGCAGAGGAGAACTAATACTGTCAAAATCGCCACACTGTCGAAACCAGGCCAAATATTTTTGATTTCTGGACTATAAGTAACCATCTGAAATTGAATTTTATATTAGCTTTTAACAAAAAAATTCTAAAAACTATTACAACTAATGAGTTACCTAGTTAAGTAATATTTCCCATATTCGGAGCGAGTTAGTTGCTAACCTTGGAGTGACGATCAAAGTGGAGACAGATCGAGTCATTGCAACAGGAACTTCATACACTGAAGACTGGCTATGAAGGCCACTGTGCCATCGAAGTTAACTTTTTTCTTTTAAATATAAGTCTTTCATAATTGTTGTTGTGCAGTGTCTCGTTTGTCTGTGTGTAAGTGCATACGAGCCTTGCTCATCACAATACGCGCTGACTCCGGTGCGTCCAAACATAACTGCGGTTTTAATCAATGCCGCCCACTTACACGGTCAACCCGAATACTCCTCATCCTCGTGCTGAGTGTATTGAGGCTTGTTGGTTGCGTGGGCTGCTCTTATTTACATGCCTTCACACAAACACACACTCACCCACACTTGAGCACTCACTTTTGCGCAACCTTTCACTTGTGTTTTTGCAACTTTTACATTTTTTCGCTTTTTTACTTTTATTGTTTGCATTACAATAATATTTCTCTTCCATTTTTATGCCTTTCATGTCTCATGCACATATGTGTGTGTGTGGGCCTTGCTAACAGTTAGCGTTGGCAAAACTTGTCAATTCGGGGCTGTGTCTACTCCTGGCATTGTCCTCCATGTGTGTGGGTGTGTGTGTGTGTGCGTGCTTTGGTTGTGTGAGTGCATTAGTAGGCGTAGCTTTTTTGTTGCGTGCGCATATTAAAATAGTTTATGTTTTTGTTTATGTTGTTTTTTGTTTTGGTATTTTTTTTTTTTTTTTGTGGCTGGTTGTCATCGCAGCTGCTCGCTTCGTTGGCTGCTCGTTATTCGGCTGGCAGTCTTTACAGCCCACATATGCTTCCTCGCAGATGGCTACGTAATGTTTGTGTTGCCTTTTGTTGTGCTTTTTGACATATCCGCAAATAATTTCACATCAGTTATGCATGTGCTTATACAAGTAGTTTTGTTGGCGGCTTCTTTTTTGCTTTTTGCTCTTATATTATAAATTAAAAGCAGCCATTTGTGATTTTCGTCGATTTCATATGGCGAACCCGCAAGGCATGCATTGATTTGTGGCGATTTGCTTTTGGATCAAAGCTTAGAATAATGATTAATAGTTCTGCGTTTAGCTTATGAATATCGCTGGTTTGGCAGAAAAATGTCGTAACTCAAAAATTATAAAAATTTAAATTCTGTCAAAACCGCGCTGGAAAAAATTTAATTTTTTGGGATTTTGAATGGTTAATCAAATTCAAGATATTAGTGAGTTTTTAATAAATTTAAAACATTTCAATAAAAATTTTTATATAATTTGCAATATATATCAAATGCGAGAGATCTGGAAATAATATTGGATAGTCGAAAAAGTAATTTCGTATTTCTAATCAAACTTCAACTTATTTTTTTATATGAACCAAATATGTAACACTTTGGTTGACCACTTTTTGCCATTTTTTCTCTAGAGCTATTATTCCATCAGTGTAAAACTTTTCTGGTTTCTCGGCGAAAAACTGCGACAAGTAATTTCCAGAGGCTTCTTTCGCAGTCATCTTCACTCCATTAAGGGAGTTTTGCGTTGATCGAAACAAATGGTAGTCCGATGGTGCAAGGTCAGGGCTATATGGTGGATGCATCAAAACTTCCCAGCCAAGCTCTCCCAGTTTTTGTCGAATCATCAAAAATGTGTGTGGTCGCGCGTTGTCCTGATGGAAGACGAAATAAGTTCTGGCCGTTTTTTTCGATTGTTTGCTTCAATCTCATCAGTTGTTGACAGTAAATTGTAGAATCAATCGTTCGACCAGGCTGGAGCAGCTCATAGTGGATGATTCCTTTCCAATCCCACCAAACACTCAGCAAAACCTTTCGAGGCGTCAATCCTGGCTTTGCGACCATTGTTGAGCTTCACCACGCTTGGACCATGATCTTTTTCGCACATTATTGTCATATTTGATCCACTTTTCGTCTCCTGTTACCATTCGCTTCAGAAATGGTTCGATTTCATTTTGTTTCAGGATTAAAAGAATCGCAAATTTTAATTCGGTCCATTAAATTTTTCACAGACTATTCATGTAGTACTCAAACATCGAGCTTCTTTTTGTAGCCAGCCGTTTTTAAATGATTCAAAACCGTTTGATGATGAAAGCACCTTAGCGATGTCATGGCTGCTAATGTGACGGTCCTGGTCAATCTTCTCCATAATTTCATCGATTTTATCAACGATAAGTCGACCAGATCGAGTAGCATCTTTCACATCGAAGTTTCCAGAACGGAAGCGAGCGAACCATAGTTGTGCTACACGAACTGATACAGCATCGTCTCCGTAAACTTCACAAATTTCATTGGTGGCTGGCGTTGCATTCTTTCATTTCTTCATTATTTTCGCTGATTATTGGAGAGCTGTAACTTTTTTCAACTTTCCCGAATTATTTTATTGCTTCAAGAGAGCTGAAAATCTCACCTTTCCAACACTATTTTATGGTATGACATAATGTGATTGGTAGCACTGGAGATATACGACTGCAACGACATCTATTGACAAAATATGAAAAGCCTTTTTCGACTACCCAATATATCGATTGAATTATGATCGAAGCGAACTATTATACAACAAGTGATTTGGTATTTAATTGCGTTCAATCTATCTGGGAAATTTCTAATATCAAACCGGTTATAGTATCTTGTCTTCACATGTGATGAAAAGTGATGTGGAAAATTGTTAAAAGAGACTTTCGAAAACTCTCTCTGAAACGGTGGCCGTCTGAGTCGAACCTTGGTCGCTGTGCGCAACCACACTTCAAAATATTGTTATTTATTTAAATTGAAAGCCTTAAATTAGTAGTCGCTGCACGAAAAACTACTTCTTTACCCTATAAAGCAGCAAAATATCAGCAGAGAGCAGAAATATTTTAAGAAACTTTTTGCTTGCCGTCAATATACAAATTTGTTTGCTAATAGTATTATGATTATGCCCGTAAATATGCTTTAATCGGTCACTTTAAAATCGTTTTATTTCGTATTTATGTTAATCGAATAATTTGCAGATTGAGATAAATCGATTATTTGCAAAGCTCCGCAGATTATGGCAAATGCTTCTTTATTTACGGCAAATCGCAAATAAACGCATTTAAGATGATGGCATCCATTTGAAAATATTGTGTGTGTGTAACATTTATGTATATTATATTGAAGATTGTGTGCGTAACTAGAGTTATGCGTTTGCTATAAAATTGCCTCAAGTAGATATTTATGTAAATTGCTTATATATAAATATGTTCTATTTGACTTAATGATTATTTGGCGGATTGTTGCTCAAAAGTATGATCTCAGAGCTGGTCTCGTTGAGTGAAATTTGAACATTTTTGAAATGAAAAAGGTTGAGGTTAGGAATTGAAAAAGTTAAAAAAAAATAATAAATTGAATTAAACAAAATAAAATAAAATAAAAATAAAAAAATCATATAAGATAAAATTAATTATTAAATTAAATTAAAATTATAATAAATTAAAAGAAACTAACATAAAATAAAATAAAAAATAAAAATAAAAATTAAAAAAAATATCATATAAGGCAAAATTAATTATTAAAATAAATTAAAATGATTAATTTAATATAAACTAAAATAAAATAAAAGAAATAAAACAAAAAAAATACGAATATAATAAAAATTAACTAAAAAACAACGTATAAGATAAAATTAATTAATAATATTAATCTAATATAATATATGATTAAATTAAAGTAAAATAAAATAAAATAAAAATTAAAAAAATAAGAAAAATATCAAAAAAGGCAAAATTAATTATTAAAATAAATTAAAATTATTAATTTAATATAAACTAAAGTAAAATAAAAGAAATAAAACAAAAAAATTACGAATATGATAAAAATTAACTAACACTAACTAAAAAAACAACATATATGATAAAATTAATTATTAATATTAATCTAATATAATATATGATTAAATTAAAGTAAAATAAAATAAAATAAAATAAAAATAAAAAAAAATCATATAAGATAAATTTAATTACTAAAATAAATTAAAATTATATTAAATTAAAAGAAACTAAAATAAAATAAAATAAAAAATAAAAAAAAAAAAATAAAAATTAAAAAATAAAAAAAAATATCACATAAGGCAAAATTAATTATTAAAATAAATTAAAATGATTAATTTAATATAAACGAAATAAAATAAAATTAAATTAAATAAAATGGGTTGTTAAAAATATTGAATCAAAATAAAATGTATTTTAATAATTTTAAATAAAATAAAATTAAAAACTTATTAAAATAAAACAAAGTAAACCAAAATTAAAATAATTTTTCACAGATCATGTATAAATAATTTAAAATTCAAACACATTTTTACCCAAAAAAATCTCATTCAGGTCACTGACTTATTAAATTGTATTCATATTTAATTATGTGGCTTAACTGCCATGCAAAATTAATGCTCACATTACGCGAACTCCCGTTCAACTACATCGTTTATGCATTTTTGTGTTTGAAGTTATTCAAAAGCATTTTATATTAACTTTGACAAAGCCAAACATTTGTTAGACGCACACAAACACAGAATTGGCACATAACGCATACGCCCAGCGGTCCCGCTGACACCGTGTCGCCATCACAAAGTTGTTGATGATTTGCTACACCTTTTCACCGTTTGTTTGACTTTTCATGTTAATTTCCATGCAACCTTTGTTGTTGTTAATTCATAAATGAATGAATGCCACTAAAATCATGCAAAATTACGCCACACACACACACACAGTGCACATTCATGTCACGATTATGTAAATGAGTAGTTAAGCATATGGAATTACATACACACATGTATGCAGGTACAACTGGGTGTGTGTCAGCTTTTCGCTTGTATTAAAACTTCATGAAAATTAATGAACTTTTATGTCACATTAACTGTCGGCATCCTGCAAATACACTAAGCGTGAGGGTGTGTGAGTGTGTGGCTATGAGTGTAGATTTGATATGCGAACTTGTTTTACTCATTCTGTTTGTAGGTATGTGGCACGGTGCCTCATATTTGAAGAGAAATTTCATGAAAATATGATTTGTTGTATTTGTTGTTCTTGTTGTTGTATGGGATGTGCTTGTTATACCCTGAATATTGTATATTTAGTGTACTTCGAAGTTTGTAACGCCCATAAGGAAGCGATGTATACCCTATAAATTATATAAAGTATATACATACTGGAGGATGGACTCATGTGTAGAAGTTCACGTAAGTGAGGAAAGTTCTCTGATCGCCATTCACTTATGGCCAGAAACGATTCTTTTATGGCTCAAGCAGCTCACTATCCGGTCTTTGACCAAGTATCCTCTGGGTAGCCTAAGAACATCCGTTCGAAGGCGAGCTAAAGTGAGAAGGCGAAACATTCTACAAGGGTTGTGCGCTGGGTTTGGGACCCGCCACGTAAAAAACACCCCCAGTGAAGAGCTACAACCAGCCTCGGATGAGAGACCCCCCTTTTGATCACTCATAATTCCCGTCCTGCTGTATGGTGCAGAGTCTTGGACGATGTCAACAAACGGATGAGTCGACGTTGCGAGTTTTCGAGAGAAAATGCGAAAGATTTATGGTCCTTTGCGCGTTATTAAAAGCGGCGAATACCGCATTCGATGGAACGATGAGCTGTACGAGATATACGACGACATCGAATAGTTCAGCGAATCAATACGCTGGCTATCGTTTATCATGTTGTCCGGATGGACGAAAACACTCCAGCTCTGAAAATATCGACCTTTTCACCGTTTGTTTGACCCGCCTTTGGTTGGAACACAGAAGAATGCCACTAAAAAGAGGAAGACACTCACTCCGTTGGAAGGACCAAGTGGAGAAGGACCTGGCTTCGCTTGGAATATCAATTGGCGCCACGTAGCGAGAAGAAGAAACGACTGGTGCGCTGTTGTTAACTCGGCTATAATCGCTTAAGCGGTTTCTACGCCAATTAAGAAGAAGAATATACATACTGAATCATCATCATGACGATCAGACTCGATTTATCCCAGATCGTATGTATATACGCGAATAAGACCCTCAGTTTTTGAGATATTCGTCTAAAACTTTGCACATATTTCTTTCTCCTAATGTGGCTGCTCATTTGCCGGAATAATCAATATCGGGCCATTATAGCATATAAACTGAACGATCGGAATCAACTGCTTGTAAGAAAACATTTTTTATTTGACGAGCTATCTTCACGAAATTTGGCACGAATTATTGCACGAGCCAGCGTTGCAATCTACAAACAAATCGTTCAGATCGAATCACTATAGCACATAGCTGCCATACCAACTGGCCGGTCCAAATAAAGTTTTTGTACGAAATTTTTTTTTCTTTGAAGGCATATTTTCACGTAATTTCGGCGCAAATCATTATTCAAGATTTCGCCACAAATTCCGAACATATTGTTCAGATCAGACCACTATAGCATATAGCTGCCATACAAAATGTTCGTTCAAAATCGACCTTAAAAACATTTTATACACTTATATGCCATAAGAATTACACCTGTGATTTATTAAAGTTTCGGTGCAGCCGAAGCTTTTTTTATTCTTGATTTTGTTGTTGTTGGCCATATCACCAGCGCATATAGGGTTAATGTTAGCACAAGAATCAGGGTATAATTAATTTGAAAGTTTGTTGCGCGCCCAAGTCGCCGTAATGCTGCACAACGCCTCAATCGACTATGTGAAAATACCGTTACAAAAGCCTTCGCATTTATTTGGTGCCGTTTCGTTACGCCCACAAAAAGTCGAAAATGGCAAAAAAGAAAGATACACATTAGGATTTTACACTTATGGACATACATACTTTTGTATAAGTGACTACAAGCCTACTATTTGCATGGTCATGTGTGAAACGCGTTCTTATCAAAAGAAAAGTCGTTTTTCGGCATTGGCAGCCTGGTGTTCAAGAAATTTGGCACGCCACTTATGGTGGCACCGTTTGCGTTGAAAATCCTCGAGTGTTAACCGAAACAAAACGTCATGAAACACTAATTTAAAGAAATTGCTTCGTCAATGCACCCAGGTCTTTTAAAAATATTTCATGCGTTTTTTACGAAATATTACCATGTTCTTTGCTAACGATTTTCAATGAAATTCGGCACAGTAACATTTTCTTAACACCCTGATGTGTGCATGGGTGCCGGTAGTTGGTAACTGGCACTTCAATATGCGCCAGTATGTGTGAATTCCATCTGATACACTTTCATGCATATATAAGTATATGAATTAATATAGGAACGAATCAATATCGGAATAAAACTTGACAAACGGTATTTATATGTAAATGACCGCGAGTTATAAAATGTTCGGTGACAGCCGACTTGGTTCATGACATTTACTTGTTTGATTTTCATTTAAATGTCGCCCGGCAGCGCACCAAGCGGCCGGTTAGCATTCAGCTGAAATCCTATAATTTTGGCGCCCAACGCCGTCCAGCCGCACAACGCCTCAATCGACTTCGTGAATACCGTTACAAGGCTTTATGCGAGCCTTCGCATTTATTTGAGTGCCGTTTCGTTAATTTAGTGAAAGTCAACATTGGCAAAAAAATGCCGAGTGGGCCATATGACTCGGCCAGATGTTACACTTATGTACATACATACATACACATATGTGCATAAGTGACTACAAGCGTATTTGCATGGTCATGTGTGAGAAGCGCGTTCTTATTACAGTTAATGCCTGCAGTTAATTTTCGTCAGGTGAGTTGGCATTTCTGGTGTTCGGCGGCAGCGAGTCGGTGCCTGCCACTTATGGTGGCACCGTTGGCTGCGCTTGCGTTGCGTCTCCTCGACTGGTTAACAAACGATGCGTTGATGATGATGGGAATTATTTATTTAACATAAGTGAGCTTCGTGATGTATGAGTGAAATATTTCATGCGTAAAATTAAATTAATATTATTTATGTAAGGTTTTGCGCTAACGTCTTCATACTTAGCTGCTTAACGTGTGCGTCAGTGTGTGTATGGGTGCCGGTAGTTGGTAACTGGCACTGAGTAACTGCGCCAGTATGTGTGTAATTACACTTTCATGCATATATAAGTGAATTAATATATTAAGGTTCATATATAATTACGCTTAAGCCCTTCATAAATACATATAATATTCATACATACATACATACATACACAAGCGAAATGAATGCGTGGCATTACGCGTTAATCGCGCTGACTCTGACTTGCGCTGAATCAAGCATCAATATGACTAAAACACCAACACACAGCAACTGTTTCAGCAAGACACATCAACACTTGTAAGTGTGCGCCTGCCACCGCTAACACCATCACCACCGCCTGTCATGGCACCTCAACGCCGCTGCTGCGCCCTTTTATTAAAATACTGATTCAAATTAAGGCTCTGTGAAGTGTAAAGTGCCCGCCAGCCATCAGCGAAATAGGCGCTACAACGGGGATTCACTGTATGATTTATACGCGCCACCGAACCGCCAAGCTAAGTGAGCGCGCTTAAATTGGCGGTCTTTTCATAGCGGTGGCGCTGTCAGACCCCGCCCACTGCCCTCTTTAAGTGCGGCTGATTAAGGCGCACAACTTGCTGACTTGTTGGAAAAATTTTACAGAACTTATTTTCAGCTCGATTTAAACAATACGGTACATAAACTTTCATTATCTACAACAACAACAGCTATAACAACAAAAACGGTAAGGGAAATAACTAGCATTAACATTCGCGCTATAAAGCACAACATAGCCACATACAAATATACACATGTATACATGCATACATCTATAGATTTATACATACATATGTCCAACCGCACGCTCAGTAAGCGTTCTATGCGCGGAAGAGTGGAAAATGTGCGTATACGTTTGTCTTCACACTTTCAACTGCCTTCCAGTTACTGTAGTACATATATATTATGTATGTATTTAAGTATGTACACATATGTATGTGTTGTTGCTTGCTGCTTGGTCGGTGGCAATCAAAACACCAATTCCCAATATTTGTATACTCACTTAAATATTCTCCGACGAGATTGTTAGCGAAACTGAGCATGACATTGTTGTCTATCTTGCGGTAAACACACGAAAATTGATCTACAGTGTTTTCGGCTCAAGCAAATTATGGTGAAAATTAAAAAAAAAATGAAATTAAAATAATATTTTATTACTAAATTAAAATAATTAAAAAAAATATTTTATTATTAAATTAAAATAATTAAAATAATATTTTATTATTTTATTATAATATTTTAATATTGCTCTTAATTCTCCCGTAGAGACTACTTGCAAGTTAAGCCACCCTTTTGATAAGTGGTTAGAAGTACGTGTTGCATATTACTAGAAAAAAAATTTGACTGACAAGTACTGAAATGTAAAGGTACTATAGTCTAGTCTGGAGCATGATCAGATAACTTTTGAAGTGTCTTAAAAAATGCCATGAATATTTCTAATTTGATGAGATGATCAAGTGGAGGATCTCATAAAATTAGTTCGTGACCATTCCCATGATTTCAACCCTCCTAGCTAACTGAAACTTTGTCTACGCCAACAAAGAAGTAGAAGAAGCTAACTGAAACAATAAAAAAGAGTATAATGTAGAATATTGTGGCTATAACCTGATCTACGGAGAAGTAGGAAAACAAAAATTTTCACAAACTGGCTACTAAATGAAAAAAAAAAACATTTTTTACAACTTTCTTTCATTAAAAAATTTTGGTAAATCGGTCGAATAGAACCTGAGAAAACGTGAGTTTTGAAAAAGACAGTTTCGAAAAAAGCGTTTTTAAAGTTTCCGTTCCAGGCGAAACAATTTAGAGTCCAATTCACAAAAATATCTCCGATATCTCCGAAAAAAATAGAACTTTGAATGCACTTACGAGAACTGGAAATGTAGTTTCCGGTCTGACTTCCATAAGATATCAATATTACACTTAACTTTTGCTAGCCTATAGGTATACTTTATTTTTTGAATTCACTTTCGATTTAAAAATCGACTTAATTTTGACTATACACCAAGCTTTTGTTTCGCACTGCATGATATACTTACATATGCTTAGTAGGAAGTTTTTATACCATATGATCAAATTTGACCCGGACTGACAAAAAACACATTTAATAAAAAAAGATTTGCTATTGCCTTCAAAAAAGGTTCTTGAGCCAATACAAAACATATTGAGTCGATTCGATATTGAGGTATTGATATCCTTTGCTACCTTTCTAATGCCAACATGACGATTTTCAAGCACTGTTTCTCCAACTTTTTCGAATTTACCGGGTTACATCTCCGAAAAAACAGCCTTTGCCCGATAAAATTCAGGTCAGTTTCGGTAACGTAGAACCAGCTGTTGAAGTTATTGTCAATAAGAGTGGTGGTCTGACGACTCTCATAGGAAAAAGAATCGATAACTTCTCGACCTTCCCTGAATGCTATGCACCAGTCTTATGATCGTGATAAATTAGACTCTTAAAACCATTTCTGCTATATTTTCAATGTTTCAGAAGTCGTGGTTTTGATCAAATCTCAAAAAAATTTGAAACAAACTCTTTGCTCAATTCCTTTTCATGCTAAAAACATAAGAAAAACTTTTGCCTGTCCAGGTCAATTCAAAGTTTATGAGGTTATATGGACCCAGTGCCTTCTTAAACTGTCGCTGTAGTGAAAATCAACGGCAGAGAACTAAACGTATATTCTATTGGAAAAGTCTGGTTAAATTTTTTGGGAATTATGAGTTTTCTCTCTCTCGGTCTCTAACCCTAGAGATAATAGAAATAGAAATCGTTATCTAATGAATCTCAACACAGTCGATAACTAATGTTTGTGCTCTCTGGGAAGTTGAGCAGCACTTGGTTTCTGTTGGTGTTTTAAGTTATTGAAGCAAAGAGATGACAGACTTATGATTTTAGACTATGTCAGGCGTTTATAAAAGCATTTAAGAAGAAGAAAAATGTCTGTATATACAAATTTAGTTTCCAATGACTCTGCCTTAGTGATGCAATTGCTGAGCTTTATAGCGCATAAAAAAAGGCTTTTAAGAAGAGTTAGAAACTAGAAACCAAAAAATTTTTCGAGACATATACGTATAATATAAAATGAATTATATTATGATAAAATATAGGTTAGAGCTCATCACACCACAACAAAATATTTAGTATTAAACTCACTCAAAACACTGTGCCGCAAGACCCACTCTCTCAACCAAAGCCACACACACTTCATAGCGGTAAACGCGTATAAGTATGCCTCTTCTTTGTGTTTGTAAATCCGTTGCACACTTGCCTTCGCACATTCTCGATGAAAATAAAAGGAAAGAAAATAAAAATGCGCGGTAATTGTCAGAAGGACGCTCTCAACGATACAAAATCTCCCACCGGAATTGCCAGGAATAATAATAACGTAGAGACAAGGCAGGCAAAACTGCTGTGCTTAATAATAATAGAGGCTTTATTCAAATTTATATACGAGCTTTATGCATAAAAAACCAAAAAGCGATTGTGGCAATATACGGATACTCCAGCCACTAATACATACACACCCATAATGTAGAGATATACAATTGAGCCGCACTTTCAGTGGAAATATGTGTAATTGTTTGGCTCTTGGAATAAAAGTTAAGCACTTGCACAAAGGCATATTTGCAGTTAAACAATTCTTTCAATTCAATTCAAACTTTTGAGCTAAAATAGTTAAGCAGAAATTAGATGAGCGAAAATGGAAGCAACAAAAAGTTTGCTAAAACAATTTGGGGAGCCACAAGTGCACACAAAAGTACTTAACAATAATATTTTTGAAATATTTTATACTCACTTTATCCATTTTCGTTTGTTCTCTACTTTCTCATTTTTACTTTTTTGCTATTATGCGGGTAATTAATGTGCACTGCCCACTTCCGGACCGATGGTGCCAAGCCCCTCCTTTACAAATGAAATTAGTGAATTCGTTCGTTAATTCACTTCTGCGGCACTGTTTAATGTTGCAAGTATGCCAAGTGATTCACAGCAAATACAAATTGACTCAGTCGCGTTTAAATTTTAATACAGAAGAAATGGAAATTATGTGGGAAAGGAGGCAAAGGAGCCAGTACAACAGATATAAAATAAAAAAAAACAAATTTAACTTTTAATAATAATAGATAGATGCTAATAATTACTGGCTAAAATAGAAAAACTGAAAGTAATATTGGAAAGTTTTAGTTATATTATATAAATGAGATTATTACTTTGTACATGTTTTGAATATGCACATTGTTGGCGCTATTCATATAAAAGTTTAGACCTGTCAAAATCAATTGGAGCATATGATCCCGAAAGTAGCAGGCAGCAAACTCTTTTAAAGAAGAGAACATTTTTTGCCAATATAGCGCTTTTATGTTAAAAAAACCTTAACTTCGCCTGCACCAAAGCTACAATAGCCTTCTTAGGTGTATTTTTTATAAAAGTATACACAAAGATCTTTATTCTGATTTGCATCGGTCATTTGTTCGGCAGTTACAGGCTAAAGTGGTCCGATCTGAACAATTTTTTAAGGGGTTACATGGGTTTTCTCGGGTATATGCCATATAAAAAATGAAATATTTTATTAGAATTTTTTATTGTTACAAACAGGCACTATTAACAAAGAAATTCTGAAATTATTGAAAAACAAGAAAAGCGTTAACTTCGGCTGCACCGAAGCTAATATACCCTTCACAGGTGCATTTCTTTTAGTAACTATGTGTTCAGTTTGTATGGTAGCTATATGCTATAGTTAACCGATCTGACCAATTTCTTTGGAGATTACATTGTTGCCTTAGAAAATAATCTATACCAAATTTGGTGAAGATACATTGTCAAATGTGAAAGTTTTCCATACAAGAACTTGATTCCGATCGTTCAGCTTGTATGGTAGCTATAAGCTATAGCTAACCGATCTGAACAATTTCTTCAGAGATTACATTGTTGCCTTAGAAAATAATCTATACCAAATTTGGTGAAGATACATTGTCAAATGTAAAAGTTTTCCATACAAGAACTTGATTCCGATCGTTCAGTTTATATGGCAGCTATATGTTATAGTGGTCCGATATCGGCCGTTCCGACAAATGAGCAGCTTCTTGAAGAGAAAATGACGTTTGCAAAATTTCAAAAGAATATCTTAAAAACTGAGGGACTAGTTCGTATATATACAGGCACTATATACAGGCTCAACATACTGATCATTTTATATATATACTTTATAGGGTTTCCGACGCTTCTTTCTGGGTGTTACAAACATCGTGACAAACTTAATATACGCTGTTCAGGGTATAAAAAATATTTTAAATTCTTGGGATAGAAGATGCGCCCGCGTTAGCAGGATAACTCTTTAAATGATCATATAAAATGGAAAGATACGCGTTTTAGTTAAAACGTTTTAACTTAGAACTTAAGCGAAGGAAAAAACTGAGAATTGATCTTTGGCAGACATTGATCCCTGGTAGACATTTTTACAAAAAAATGAGAATTTTGCAACTTTTTTTTTGTATCTCAAAGATCTTTGTAAAATATTATGAAGGTTTTCGAGAATTTCTCGAGAAATCTTGCCAACTGACTTCAAAAACATAGTTTCGAGAAAAGTGCGTTTAAAAACGCCGCACTTAGCCTAGCTAGCCTCAAGTGCACAAGTGCTCAAGGCGGTATCTCCGAAACTATTACTCGGAATAACTTTAAAATTTACAACAATATTCCAGAGGTGTTGTAAGACAATAAAAAAATCGATTTTTTGAAACCTCTAAGCTCATGTAACCCTTAAATATACCTCGGAAAATGAAAAAATTTTCGTACAATACACTCGTGTAGTTTGTATGACAGCAATAAAGTAATTATTTACCTAATACATACAGCTTTATTTATCTATATTGCAATGAAAAATATTACCTTTCCTCTCTGTCTTGGTATGGTGAATTCAGATATAAGTGATGGATGTAATATATTATCTTGCTTTTTTCGATGTGTTGAGACTAACACAATTTTTCCATTACCCACTTTATGAAATTTTTGGATTTTTGCTTTTACTTTTCGTGATCATTATCAGCAATATTTATTTTTTTTTTTGCTAATGATTCTTCTTTATGCAATACTTATCTATTTTTAAAGCTCTTTGGAAGTATGAAGTGTTTAAAAATTTGTTATGAAATCATTATATTGCGGAATCGAGATGCTTATCACTAATAATTTGCATAAATTTGCACATCCGCCATTTTGTTGGAGTTTTTTCAGCAATTATGTCCAAACTGTCAGAGGCCAGCCGGAGCTATTGGCAAATCATATGCACGAGTAAATATACGCCTAGGTGTGTGAACACACATACATATCTACGTGTGTATATCAAATAGCAACAAATACCAACATGTTTACTCACAGGTATGTAGACAACATATGACTACTACGGATACACGGTTGGCTAGTCATAAATATGCCAAATTATGGCGCAATTTATTCCGCTCGTCCCATGGCCCCTTAAGTAATTCCGATTAAAGTGCAAATTTTGCGCCAATTATCACAAATTTGTGTATCGCCATGCCAATGATTTGTTTGTATCGGTTTATGGGTGCGTTCGTCAATAATTTGCCCAACTAGCCGAGCGTCTAATTGACCGTCCGCCTTAATATTGAATCTGTAATCATCGATTATTGGGTCAACTCCAACGGTTTAGCCGGCAGCATAGCAAACAAACACATATGAACACACACACGCATACATAAATGTATGTTACATTGGACGGCCTGCTTGTCTGCTGTACCGGGCGAGTCCAGGTGAGTTTACTAATCACAAATACATACACACTTACACACAATTAATTTGCTGTGCGCGCCACTCCTCTAAATTGATCTAGTACACACATACATGCGCACATATTGCCTCGATGATGTGGCCTCATTCTGAGCGATTCGCTAAAATAGTCCCGCAGGAGCAGTTCGTTGCAGCAACTCAACGAGCAACGCTGCCAATTTAATTTAATAAATTGAAGGTTGGTCTCTTGTAGCCGTGTGTACATGTACACAATCAGCCGGCTTGATAGTCAAATGTTCCAGTTGCTACCTGCTGCCCGCAGTCGCCCGCCGTGCCGACGGCTCGCACATTCTGTTTGGCAAGCGTTCGTGTTTACTCGGCGTATTAATTGTTTCTATAGAAACTGTTTACCATTCAATATTCCACAAGTTTGCTCTCAAAGCGGCCATATTTTGGCCAATAAGCAAATGCTTTTGTGCACTCACACACACATACTCACATACATACGTATTCTTGAGCAAGCATTCGGCTATTTGTTTGCTATTATGTTTGTACGTAATTAATTGATGGAAGTCCTTCCTGCATATTTGTCCCGGCCGCTTGCCACCAATTACTTACAGCGCTCCAGCGTATGTGCTCGTAGGAACTAAAGGGTGTATGAAGGCATGCTCAAAGCGAAGAAATTGTGCAACTTCGTAATTATTTGCATTTCGGGCAAATTCTGATACATTTCCCTATTTATTGCAAATATATTTACTATTTATAATATTTTTATTTAATGAATTGATTACTTTCTATAACTTGTAAGCGTTCTTTTCTAAGCGAGTTGCAAAAGAGTTCTTAAGGAATGAACATATCTACTTACATGCAACAACTAAAGCTCGACTAGTTTTCTAAATGATTTCAGTGGGGTTTGTTTTAAAATAAGCGTCTCTTTATTAACTTCGGCTACATCAAAGCTATAATACCCATCACAGGCCCGTTCCAACAATAGTTGGGTCTAAGTAGCCCTAAAGGACGGGTTTTTATTCCACCAAGAACTGTCAACTCTGAACTATTCCACGAAATTATGTTATAAATGTTTTCTGCCGCTACAACAACAATAACCTATCAGTATTTCATCTTTTATAGCTAAATGAGTATCAAAAACAGATTTTTAACTTAATTTAGAACAATTAATTTGAATAACAGTTATGTATATCTGTGTAGTGGTCTGGTCTGAACAATTTGTTCGGAGATTGTAGCGTTATCTTGGACAATAATCTATGCCAAATCTGGTGAAGATAGGTTAACAAATAACCTAGGTGAACACCATGGTTGCGGTATGATGTGAGTCGAGTTTTTGACAAAAAAATCGGCAAGAACCAATGCAGTATGATCGTGTATTATAGTGATGAAGGAACCTATAGAGACTTGACCGGTTTGGTGATACTCCAATACTAACAGCGAGGTCTCTAATTGTCAATCGACGATTTTCAAGCGCCAAGTCTATGATTTGTTTGGGCGTGGCCCTCATTGATAGAGGTTAGTGGTCGTCCAGAGCGCGGTTCGTATTTAACAAGTTCTCGATCTTCTTTGAACTCGGTTGTGCCACTTATAAATGATTTTTTTATGCTATAGTTTGATCACCAAGGCATTCTACAGCGTTTTCAAAACCATTATAAACATGAAAAATGCATTTTTGGTTGTTTACAAAAACACTTCTAATATTTTAACCCAAAGACGCTTAGCGTACGTTGTAGACCGTACTACCAACCTTAAGAAAAATATGCCTATCTTCCTGATGCCCGGGAATTTCGCCAAAGGTTTTGATCACAATGGTAGTATGTTTCTTTACGAATTGCTTGACCACGATTATGTCGAAAAAGTTTGGAGGCTTTCGATTTCAGGTTAGCTACGCTTTCTGGAAATTTTTTTTCGGAATCATTCATAATGGTGAAATTGTTCGATTGTGTTTTTATCAAAGTTGTGTTTGTTCTTTTATCTTTAGAGGCGATTCACAATACTACTTTCTCTTCAAAAAGTCCAAGTCAGGTGCTAAGGATCATCTTTTTCCTCTTTATTACGGAATTATAGCCCAGTTTGCGAATTGGTGATTATAAGGGAAGCCAAGCCCTTCTCCACCTGGCCTTTCCAACGGAGTGGAAGTCTTCCTCTGCTTTCCTTATGTTATGACTGTCAACAGTACAGTGGAAGCCTAGTCGCAAGTCAGAAGATATTTCATCTTGCCCTCGTACACTACCAGACCTATTTGCTTCGCTTCCTTATCCAGTCTGGAGAAAGCAGAACTAACAGCGCAGGTATTGAAGACAATGATATCAATATCGTCGGCTTACGCCAGCAGCACTCTTATTGAAGATTGTACCTGATCGATTAAGCTCTGCAGCTCCATTTTTTTTCTCCAAGAGTAGACTGAAGAAGTCGCTTGAAAAGGAGTCGCCTTGAGTGAAACCTCTTTTGGTATCGACCGGCTCGGAGAGTACCTTCCCTGATCCTGAGGGAGATTTTGGTGTTGCTCAATGTCAGCCGTATTAGTTTTGTGGGGATACCAAATTCAGACATCGCGGCATAAATGCAGCTTGTTTTCGTGCTGTCAAAAGCAGCTTTGAAATCGTCGAATAGGTCGACGATGGCCGGTTGTTGATTTTCCAGGCCAAAAGACACACTGGTATGGCTTTATACTTTCACACAATACGCTCGATAGAACCTCATATGCGATTTTGATGAGGCTAATTCCTTGGCCCAGTTCGTGCGGCCTCCCGTTTTGTGGATTCCAATCGTTGGGCATGCTTTCGTCCGACCATATTTTACAAAGAAGCTGTTGCATTCTCCTTATCAGTTCTTCGTCGGCATATTTGAATAGCTCGGTAGGAAATTAATCGGCTTCCGCCGCTTTGTTGTTCTTCAGACGGGTAATTGTTAATCGTATCATCCCTATCAAAATATATAGTATTAGGAATTTAAAATATATTATGCGGATGGTTCCATTCCTGGTACCAAGCCACTGAAAGAGCAGCATTTTTACCGAAATTTTTCGATGGTTTGATTTCGTCAGCTAAAACAGGTTCTTAGGACCAGCGTTTCATGAAAAAATCAAATATTTACTATTGTCATTTGAGACATTTAATATAAGACCTTCAACTTCATAAGACTCTGATAACTAAAATAAGCAAATTACTGCCGCGACACTAACTTCTAAAAGGGAATTATACTGATGGAAGTGTGAGCGGACACCACTAAATTCTGTCCAAATCACCACATTCATGCTTACCAAAGATTTTTCGTTATTTTTCGCTCACCCTTACTCCCACATGTGTTGTTGGTGACAAACCAATATATTTCAATTGGTGTTGAATGTTGCTCTTACGATTACTCTTTTTTCGAGCCTTCTCCAAATCTATTTTTCTAGGCACTATTTGCATTGCATAACAGCAAAAGTAGAAATTAAAAAGGAACCGGCGCCGATAAAGCCTTAATGGCCATCTGGAAGCGCTGTGGCAAAAATGCAAACCGTCGAGTGAACCAAACCGTTATCGGGGCTACCACCATCTTTACTCTCTCTCTCCCTCTGCTCGTCCTCAGTACTGCCAACTGCTTTGTGGCGCAACGCAATATTTTGAAATAATTAACGGTCGGCTGAGCAGTCACTTTGCTTCATTTCGAGTAGCTTAAAGGAATCTAGCGAGAAGAAAAGCCAAGCAAACTTAAGCGATGCAATCGTACCCAGATTGGTGGGAGCCTGCTACTCCCATAAGTTTGCTTTGTCACTCGTTGCGTCCACACTTGTTCGGCTCATTCTTTTTGCTTCGCTTTCTGCCTCAACGATTTTTTAGGCTTTCGCTGCAGCCAAGAATGTAGGAGTATTGTACGAGTGTCAGGCTGTCTTGGTCTCTTTGTGTTGGCTTTTCCTCCATTGTGGCCAATTTATAGCATTCAAATTTATTATGCCCGCTTTGTGATTTGCCATTTAAATGCGATTTGTTATTGTACTATTGTTGTTGTTTAAGCTTATGCTCATGTTGTTGTGTTGTGTTGCGTTTGTAAGCTCAATGTTTATTTGGTTGGGATTAAGAAGATTTATGACCATATGGGCAACGGTACTAACTCGTGTACGCCGGCGACCAGTTCCGGTATCGGCAATCGACTTGCCGCGTTTCCTCAGCGGAGTGCTTCAAAATGACTGGCGTGTTTAATATTCAACTGTAGTAAGCGCAAGTAATAGTCGATCCGATCCGATCCGACATTCATTGGCGATGCTGGCGGCAGCGTTTGGGCCGAAAAGGCGCTTAATTGAATGATTAATAAGCGGGTAACAGTTGGCACAATATTTTTACCAGATAAAATCGCTAACTGTTAGGCGATTCGTGCCGCTGCTGGATCTATGCAACACATACACACGTATATATATCCAAACAATATATTTGTGTATTCGTATATGTTTTGTATTTTTACCTACCTGTTTTATGTTGCTGTTGTTGTTGTGAGAGCATAACTATACCCAAATGGCCATAAAATCGCGCTACAATGGCTTTTAATAAACCCATAAATCTGCTCATAAATTGGAAATCGATTTTTCTTTCCATTTTTTCCAGCGCAAGTGTATTTTTCTTAATCTAGCCTCCGCCGCCGCTACCGTTAGAGAGCGAGTTGAGTGGCTGCTACTGTCATTTCGCTGTTTCCCATCCATTTAGTCCATAGTCATTGTCATTCGTGCGCTCGGAAAAAGTCATCAACGACATTGAACGAGATGCAAAGTGTTTACTATTTGGTTAAGAATAGCGGTGAATTGAAAATTGGCAAAAAAGGGCTGAGAGAAAATTGCTGGCAAAAGGGCAAAATGAGCAACCCAAACGCAGAAGCGATCAAGTGTGTAATGCCTGTCATTGACTTTACGGCCCGCAATCGTCTTAGCAGCAGCTTTGGGTTTACAATGACAATATTTTCACGAAACCGCACTTTCGCGGCATCCCTTTTTCTATTAATGTGAATTGCGAAAGGTTCCTCGAAAATGTACTTTAGTGTATACCCTACGTATTATATATACAAATATTTGAATACGTGAGTGCGTGTTTAGGTTTGAAAACTGGGACAAGTGAACCACAAATACATTTTTGGAGTACTAAGAACTTTTTTCGAGTGTAAGCTGGTGTAATGGGGTAGAGACATGCTTCTATCAAAGCAAGGTTACAGTCGTAGGTGCTATACCCAAATCCCACTCTGGTGTCCTCGCCTTGCACCATGAAGACGAGAGCAACCATCGTACAAGATGTGGTAGCCTAGCGGTGTGGAGCTTGGGGTCATGGCTTGAAGAGAGGAAGCTTGAGCGAAACTACTCCGACATATTCGATTTAAGGGTTCGTTGAATTTTAATTGCAGCTTCTGTTTAGCAGAGGTGCGGCTGCGAGCGGGCGTCAGTCTTGAAATGACCAAGTCGATATATAAATGTGTTTAAAACTTTATATTAGTCGCTTAGCGAGGTTGTGCGGTGGGTTTTTGACCCGCCACGTATAAACCACTCCCAATGAAAAAGAAACAATAGCCTCGGATGAAAGACCTCACTTTTGATGACGACCACAGTAAACGTAATAAGACTGTGATTTAAGGATATTCACCTGGAATGTCCGATCCCTAAATTTGGAATGGGCCGCTACAAAGCAGGTTGATGTCCTCGTAAAAGTTAAGGCTGATATCGCCGCCGTCCAAGAGAAGGACGATATGATTAAAGAAATTAGTTGAGGCTGATCAATTTCGCAGGGGCTTGAAATATTGTTGACTGAAATATCAGATTCCAGCACAGCAAAATTTATGAAGCTACTTGGATGTCTCCGAATCGAAATGTTCTTAACCAGATCGATCATGTTGTGATAGATGGACGATACGTCTCCAGTGCCCCTGACGTGCGTACGCTCCGAAGACCTAATATCGACACGTACAACAATTTTGTTGTAGCAAAGGTACGCGCCCGCCTCTGAACAGCAAAGCACTCCCGTTAACGAACACAAGGAAGCTACTATCACAACCTACAACAAAACGATTTTCTACTCGACTTGAGCTCCTGCTCTCTGAAAGAACTCATTAGCAACTTGGTATAAGGGAACTGTGGAGCGGTATATAATAGATTCTTCGTATATCTTGGAGTCATTATTAACACCAACAACAATGTCAGCCTCGGAATCTAACACAGAATAATTCTTGCCAACAGGTGCCACTTCGAACTGAATAGGCAATTGAGAAGTAAAGTCCTCCCTCGACGAACAAAAACTAAACTCTATAAGTCAATCATTATTCCCGTCCTGTTATATGGTGCAAAGGCATAGAGTTACGAGTTTTCGAGAGAAAGCTTCGGTGGAAGATTTATGGTCCTTTGCGCATAGGCCATGGCGAATGCCGCATTCGATGGAACGATGAGCTGTGTAAGATATACCTCGACTTCTGGGACTCCATAATCTGAGTGTAGTGTGTGAAAAACTGAAACCCACCGTCAACAAACTGATTCTTTACATCTTAAAAATCTTCTACTGGCCAGATTTTTACAATGCGATAATTCTTGAAAAGACCCGTGAAACCCGTCTGAACTTGGTATATCCGCAAAGCTAATGCGCCTGTGTAAGGTGACGTCGAGAAACACCAAAAGCTTAATCAGGATCGGGGAGGACCTCTCCGAGCCGTTCCGTAAACGAGGTTTCAGACATGGAGTCTTCCTATCATTATAACTACGATAAGTTCCACTGTTTTAACTTATCGTTACTTATCCAAACATTAAATCATCTTAAAATATTAGAACTCAACATTTTCATCATAAGCATATACAAGTAACTTGTTTACGGACCTAATTTTTAAAGCCATGAAAATCATATAATATCTGTACTTTATATTTAACGGTAAAATATTTACTTGTTGGAAGCATGACTTTAGCAACTTAGTAAATATTTCAGAATTTATCAGTCGTTTAGCAAAATTGTTTAAATTTTTTATGTGACAAATTCGCATACTAAAACTGCCTTAGTTTGTACGCAATCTTCATACCATACTGCACACAACTGTTCATACATATTATGTATAATTTCTCTTTATGTGCATCGTATTAGCTTTTATAGACGCTTAAAGTAAATTTCGATAAGCTTAAACCAATACAGCTTTCGCTTTTTATAGAAATGATAATATTTTTATATGGCACACATATATCTACTCATAAATGGATCATCATGGAAGAGGAAGACATGTGTATTATAAGCTCATACCCAGTAGGAATTGTAAAGCGTTCATCATTATTGGGAAAATGACGAGCAGTGACAGCTGTTTTTTTCAAAATTTTTATTTCTTCTGATTAAAGCGTTTCAGAAAACTTAAATATTTTCAAAAAACAAACTAAAATTGCATAAATACTATTAATAAAGATAAGGTCTTTTGTTTCGAACAAATAAATAGAAAAGTAATTTTCTTCGCCAATAAAGAATAAGAAGAAGTTTCTTTAACAAGACCATAAACGTTTCCATTGATATTGATACCTCAACTGTAGTAAAAGTCAAGCCCCAGCTGTTTTGATTAGCCATTGTTTTGAGGCTTTTAAGTTTCAACTACCAGCGGCATCTTAAAGACTGTTTCAAACAGGAAACTTAACAAGGTGCATAACCACTAGTATCAAGTGCGCTTCACATCTTAGACATACAAAGTAACTTTTGCCTTCACATTGCCACTGGGCATGTGCGCTTTTCCTACTCTCGTATACATACATACATATGTTTCTATGTGCTTTAAATTTTTAGTGCAAATATTTTTAAAAATGCTCTGGCGCTTACCAGCTAAGCATTATATAAGTAATGTATTCCACACTCTCTGGCATTACTTGGCATCAGCAACAAATCACATGTGTGCGAAATGTCATGTCAACGCCTTGTCAGGGATTAACTTGTATACACGGAATCCATTACCACAGCGACTGCTTATACATCTATTATGCTTATGAATAATTAATTGACTAGATGGATAGGTTGTATATATAAATGTACTACTTACAAATCTATTGATGTAATTGAATATTTCCGTATGTGTTTATATTTCGAGCGTTTAAAGGGCAGCCATGTCGATATCTCAGTTCTTGGATCAATATGGACTACTCGTATTCTAGCTTAAAACGATATAAATGAATTGTGTGTTCGAATTCGAGTTGAGAAATAGTATCTTAAGAAATTACTATTTTTATGGAGGTCGTTTTGTGAAGATTTTAGAAGGGTTTTAGTTTGAAATGTGGGCTCTAATGGAATTCAAAGCTCAATATTTACTCGATTTATTCATGTCTAGATGTACAGACTAATCAATTACTTCAACTCAGATGTTCCTTGGATCTTTTTTTTTAATTTTTCCAGCAAAATGTAATTTACAGATATCTAAAATTACTATTTTCCGCTTCTTTAAAACTAAAAACAATTATTCGTTGACTAATTCTCTGGTGGGAATACATTTGCTTTTACGTTGAGCTGCCAGATTATCTATTTGATTTACTGTTTCATCCAAACTAATTTTTGTGTCTTTAGCACTTGTCATTAAAACTGCGCTCTACACATTTTTGGGCAAAAAGTTTCCCAAAAGAATAATGTCTAAGACTAAAATATGTGCGACAACCTTAAACTCTTTTTTGATAGCACTTCTTACGTTGATTTTTCTCACTTCTCCCTTTCTAGATGGACAATCTGAGCTGGATGTGCAATTAGTGGTGCCGCGGTATGTGGAGCGCGGCTCCAGCGCCACGATGAAATGCAAGCACAATGTGCGACCGGAAATACTTTATAAGGTAAGCAAACGGTAACTTCCTTCTTTCTAAAAAAAAATTTTAAGATAATGGTTAGCAACAGATGCAGCTTGCAATTTCTGCCGTGTTAATAGTTTTTATTTGTCCACTCGGGGTAATGTACAGTTGCTGGGAAGGGATTATAAAAAAGTGACTTTACGAAAGCTAAAGTAGTGAATGCAAATGAAAAGAAATGCAAGGAGGAGAAAGTACATACGAAGTAACAACTGGTGCTCACTACAAATGAAATCCTGTGTATTCACTACCTTTATTTGTAGGTATATACATATATGTACTTGTATATTAGGGTGGTTCAAAAAAACAGCAAATGATATTTTCTTTTCGCTTGTTACTTTGAAAAACTGCTTCATAGACACCTCTATGTATAAGAAATGTTTTCTAAGTACGAGCTCTTGATTATAACGAGAAGGTGTTTCGCCTAACGGATTTCTATTTTTTCTTGTTATTAGTATAATGTCCTTTAAACGTTTGGATTTACGAAAATATCAGACAAAACCTTACAAAATCCACAAAATGAAATATGTTTTCAAAACTTGGAAGCGAGATTTTTCTATCAGGTAATAAGGACAGAATAGAAAACTGTTAGCCGACGACGTTACCGTTAAAATTAAAAGTTCACACTTTAAGAGCCTTATTTAAAGATGCTTATCTACCAGTTTTTTAAAGTACGAAGGAAAAAAAAAAAAAATTTCACCCACCCTAATGTATTTAAATTTAATAATGTATTTATGTTTGTAGATAGGTTTCTTAAAGACTCCGAATAACATTTGAATATAATAATATATGTAAATAAATAAAGAGTTTAAACTTTAAATTTTTTGAGTTGCCACCTGTTTGAAAAAAACAAAATTAATTTATATGTAAATTAAATTTACCAAATAAAAAATATTTAGTAAACTTGCTTGAGAGTACATACTTTAAAAAATATTAAACCAGAGTTGCCACATTTCTAAAACAAATTTGTATTTTGTTTTTGGTCAAAAATGATGCGAAATGCTGTGTTGTCAATAAGTTCGGCCTAGAAGATACATTTATTATACTTTATTATACATTTAATATACTTATCTGAAAGTCCAGCTGTCCCTTAGTTTTAACTTTAAAATAATTTTCGTATGCCTTGTGTGATCCACTTTAACTAATTTAAGTATTTTAGCTTTATTAACTCATGCTTCTTCTAAATATGATTATACGAGTATCTCTAGTTAAATTTTAACCGAATGAACGCACACACACAAACACAAGTCTTCTTGTGCGCAAAGCATCAAAGGCGCTTTTTCGTGCTCTTAAATTCCTTTGCTTGACGCCTTTCAGTAATTTACATAACATTTGCTTTGGCTTTGACTGCGGAGTAATTTCCTTTTCCTGCTAATTAGCTCAAAGCAGAAAAAAAGTCGCACTAATTCCACAAAAATCCCTTAGCCGGATAACTTTAAGCTTGCTGCCGCTCAAGTTAATGAAAAATACAAAAATTCGAGAAATTAAAGAAAGCAGAGAAGAGTGAAGGAAAGAAGAGACGTAGCAAGGCATTGCTTCAGATTAAGTTTTCAACTATTTATAAATACTTGAGCGAAGCGCCTGTGCAATCTCGTTTCGAATTTGGCACTTTCGACCTTAGCTTTGTGCAACTTTTCTTTCAAGCTTCGCATTGGTTCGACTAGTTCGAGGTCAGAGTGCTAGCTCTTTAGCCAAAAGTCTGCCAGGAAACTTTTTACTCACACTTCCAACAAAAGGTGCCATTGTGGGATTTAAGCGGAAGACAATTATCAAATAAAATTTGTGAGAAAGTGAGCACGATATTTTCGTCATTGAAGGAGGCATTTTGTTTTTTCTAAGTAATTAAAGTCAGACAGATACCAGATTAGTGCAAGTAAAATATTTTTAAATTATATTTATATTCTCTTCTCTGTAAGAAAAAACGTTACTACTTTTGGTGATGGCTTCAACACTGTTCATACTGACTATTTAAGAACCCACTCACGCACAACCAGCTGCCTTTTCACTGATAAATTCAAACCGACAATACCATCAATTGCCTGAATTGCCTGAATTGCATGCTTACTTAAGAAAGTTTCTGTCAGCCAGTCAGAGTCGGCTGTCACGCCGTAGCTTCGCCAGCGTCCAAGTTCTGTTCGTGAATGTGCCAATTAATTTCACTTCAGTAGGTTATTATCGACACGAATGACAGAGGAGAAGTTGAGAAACATATGTATAAGCCATACGAATATTGTATGTTTTCCAGCTGTGAAATTTGGTGCAATGTCATACGAGTATTTACTTACGTGGAAGTTAATTGGGTCATCTTTGCTTTCAACGAAAATCACTTTCAAAGAAATCTGAAATTAAACGACGGACAAATGAGAGAGTATTATTGAGTATACTCGTAAATGACGTGTAAACTCTGAGGCTTTGAGGATGAAAGTCTGCTATTTTCGGAAATCGTTTACAATGGGTATTTTAGTGATTTTATTTTTAGATTAATCGTAAGAGAATTAAAATATTTTAAGATTAAATAAAAAATTAGATAATAAAAATAAAAGGTTATATACACGAAATTTCTGAACTATTTACCACCTTCAAAAAGGTCATCGACAGAAAACTTCTTTAACGAGGTGTGATGGCTTTCGACTGTAATACTTGTCTGTAATTTGTCGTTTATTTATATTTGAAAGCCTTTTTAATAGGTGGCAACCCCATTCAGAAATTGTTAAAGTATAAGCATTCTTAAGACACTTTGGTTTCGTGTCTAAATATTGTAAAAATTTGTTAAACTACATATTAACTGATTAAAATAGGTGGCAACTCTATTGAAAAAAACCGCATTCAGAATTTGTTAAAGTATAAGTATTCTTAAGAAACCTTGGTTTCGTGTCTAAATAATGTTAAAAACTTTAAAAATAATTAAAAATTAATTAAAATAGGTGGCAACTCTATTGAAAAATAATCAATTCGAAAAATGTTGAAGTATAAGCATTTTTAAGACACTTCGGTTTCGTGTCCAAATATTGCAAAAAAATTTTAAACTAATTATAAATTTATTAAAATAAGTGGCAACTCTATTAGAAAAAGTCAATTCAGAAATTGTTAAAGTATAAATATTCTGAAGACAATTTGGTTTCGTGTCTAAATATTGTAAAAAAATTTAAACTAAATATTAACACATTAAAAAGCTTTTTTTTCGAATAGTTTTGAGTTCCTGTCGAATAAGCGACTTATGTCGAAAAACAAAATCCAAAGAAATGAGGCTTATTCAATAAAGTAGACAGACTAGGTTCAATCGTATTAGTATTTTCATTTCTAACTACTTCAACTGACAAAGATAGTCATAAGGTGCTATCGAAGCCTCGTCTGGTCTTACAGCAGGGACCCTAACGTCAATTTGTTGTTTCCTCTGTTTCAACCTTTCACTCACCACCGTTTACTAGTTTTCTTAATTTGATCACAGTGCGCATAAAAGTATACTTCAAAAAACTCGGTATTAATTGCTTCATTTCAAAATTTTCTTTCGGCTTACGTGATTTTGATTCAGATGTCCCATAACTAACATTATAGGCTAGCTTTACAAATTGTGTCTCATGTAAATTTATTTAAGTGAAAGTAAATTCTAAATATTCCGTTTATAATCTGTGTACGAATGTGGTTTTTTGAAGTAAAAATATGCACAAACTACTCAATAAAGACGAAAACGTGGCAACGCCCACTTTACAAGCAATTAAGTATTATAATGACGCGAATGAAAATGCAATGAAGGGGCCCCGCCCCGTCGGCTAATCTGCACAATTTACTTTAATGTATGCATTTTCCACACAAAAGCAACAAAATCCCCCAACAACAAAAAGGTCACAAAAACGAAAATCAAATTCACACAAAAGGCCGCAGCTAATGTGTAGGGGCGCGGGAATTATGGTCGCGTTATTTTAATTGCAATCCGCGTCTAATTAGTATAATTAACTGAATATCGGAACACTCATTAATTGACCAAATTTGCCCAAGAACGAAAAAACTGCCTTGTTATTGTGGCGGAATGGCAGCGCAAAGGCAAATAAAGGTGAACAACTGAGTTAGTGGAAATGTGGAAAGGGAAGTAAGTGAAAAGCTCGTCAGCGACCACAGCACACATGCAACTACAAAAACAAATGTAAATGGGTAAACAGTCAGCTGGCAGGCAATCGTGGTTTGAGCATACAAGGAAATTATGAACCTTCAGTAGGGTGGTTCTGTTGATGAAAGGCCGGTTGTTGAGCACATGTAAAGGCTTCGGGCTTAAATTGCTGTGTTCATGGCAGTTAACGAGCATAGACCTCGGTGGCATTTATGTAGGTTCACAGAAAAAATCGCACATCAAACGCTCTGAGGGCATAAATAAATACTCAGTCTCATATTATCATACTACATGTGGTACAAAAGTAAGAATTAGGTTAGTTTAACTTTGTAAAAGCAGGTAAAATGGTGAACTTATGTCTAGTATCAAATTTGAGCAATTTCAACAAGACCTGATGTTCATTTTTGCGAAAGGAACTGCGAATGGGTTTTGATGCGGAATTGGACGTTTTTGTGTGGCCGAGACTTGATGTTGGTTAAGGATCCCTGAACTAGGCTAGGCCCTGAACTGGTCTAGTATCAAATTTGAGCAATGTGACGATCGTCAAAGATTTCTTCTCCGGAAGGAATTGCGAAAGGCCTGCGATGAGGAGTAGGATGTTTTGATATGGTCCAGGCATGGTCTTAGTAAAGGGTAACTGAATTCGATACTCTGGGGAAGATAAACACAATATATGAGCTAATAATTAAAATGGAGCATTTTTCAACCTTCGAACTCGTTTAGTACTAGTCTCACGAAGAGGAAGTCGGATCGCTCGATATTACAAAAGTGGTTCCGTGTTACTTCACTAAAGTATTGAATATAACCTGAAAATTTATTTCTGCTATTGAGCCATTATTTGTAGAATTTGCCGTAATTAACACCTCAAACCCCAAAAGGATCTTGAATTGAAATCACTGTCTTGTCCATGGAAAGGAATGGCCACGGGAAATCCACAATCATTTTGACATCTAAAAATGGAATCCAAATTTTCTTTAGTCTCTTTAGGTATTGAAAAATAGCAGACTGGGTAAATTTTCAGCCTTTGGATACACCGAGTCGATGTTGAAGTACCTTATTGTAAATAAACTCCAGGTTGTGAAAATAAAGTGCAGCGCGTTGTATAAATAAATTATATATGTAAACTAATTAAGAGACACAGGCGCAAATGGCCCTATACCATGCCACAGGTAACCAACAACACCACAACGCATAACTACACAAAGGCGCTGCGAAGCTCATGTGTGTGTTTGGGGGTGTGTGTGTAAACAAAGCTTGGCCACGGCCTGTTGGTTTAGTTTTGACTTTATTCTCTTCGTTTATTTTGTTTATTAGATAAACATAGCACTGCTCAAATTACCAGGGATCTGCGACAATGGAAACACAACCGAAAATTACGGCGTTGATAAAAACGAATACCGGAAATGAGCAAATGACTGAAGTAAAAACACAAACACGTACACGCTAAGGTAAACAAACAGACCGACTGACCGAAAGTGCTCGACACAAGCAATCAGAATTTCACAAATACAACAAATGGCTTTTGTGCTTGAAGCGACAAGCGTTGACTTTATGCGCATACTTAACTAGTCCATTTTGGGTTGGACCGCGTCAGTGTGGTAGTTTGTTGTGGGTCGAAAGTGGTGAACGGAAGGGATAACATGCAATAATCGGAAAGTGATTCAAGATATTAAACAACCGCATTTCTCTTTTAACACAGTCCTCTCTGCCAAAAAATAAGTGTTGATACCTACTTTTAGTTAGGTTAGGTTAGGTTAATAGGTCGATACTGACACGGATTTCTCTTGGACAGCTTAGAACGTCGACTCATTATATTAGCTAAGAAAAACTCCTATATAATAGATCAAAAGACCCTTACGAATTGACAAAGCGCTTTGAGGCTCTCACAAAATTGTCGTCCAAGTACGTTTCAGCTAAGTCTCTTGGTTCGCCGAAGGTGACACTATCTAAATGTGTCATCCTCAGTATTTAAAATACTTGAAAATGGAGAAAAAAGTGACTGAATATTTCCACCTCACCCTCTCTGTTTAGTAGAAACCCTCACTAATGCGGGAAGATAAACTTTGCAAAGGTTAAGTAATTTAGAAGATCTCTGTCTAGGAATTGTTGAGGCGGTCCATCTAAGTTTCGGTTATGTCTCTTGGTTTTTGGATGGTAGGACTACACAAATCTGTCATTCTCAGTTTTTAAAATGCTGGACAATGGAGGAGAAAGTGCCAGGATGTTTTCACCTTACTCTATATGTCCGGTACGAAGCCCAACTAATGCGAGAAGATGATCTTTGCTAAGGCCAAGTAATTCAAAAGGTCTTCAGTAAAGCAGTGCCTGCTAAGTGTAAGTTAGATCCTTTGGTCTAGTATTACGAAGCAGGTTGCCAATGGTGCTCCACCGAGATCCCATACCGATGTAAATTTTTGAAAATAGATTTTAGTATTTTACGTGCCAAATAGAGTATTTAAGACATACACAATTTTTTCCGTTCTTTTGAGCCACCGTTTCATAGATGAAAACAAGAAAAAACGTTAACTTCGGCTGCACCGAAGCTAATATACCCTTCACATTTGCATTTCTTTTAGTAACTATGTGTTCAGTTTATATGGAAGCCACAAACTATAGTAATCCGATCTGAACAATTTCTTCGGAGATTACATTGTTGCTTTAGAAATAACCTATACCAAGAAAATGACGGACATGGCTAAGTCGACTCAGCTCAACATACTGATCATTTATATATATATTTTATACGGTCTTCGACGCTTCCTTCTGGGTGTTACAAACTTCGTGACAAATTTAATATACCCTGTTCAGGGTATAAAACAATCTAATGAATTGGTAAAAATACCAATTTCATATGTATTTCACTCAAATCACTCGTAATCTTCGTACTAATAGAGCTTACTAGACTTACTATATATATAATTCTAACCTCAAATTTCTTCCATTATATTCAGTTCAAGGATGTGCAACTCAGATAACCTAAACTACGGTTATATACAACACATATGCTTATTTATAGTCGACGCGGTTACTCGGAATTACGTTAAATGACTAGTGGTCAATCTCAGTAACTTTGGTAAGAGTCTTGATTTCGTCAAACAAAAGGAAAGCTAATTAATTCTGAAACTTTACTGGATAGCTGGTGATTTGTATTTCGTCATATAAAATGAAAAATAACGCAACATCACTTTTCTCAAGTTTAAAGGCAAAAGAAACAAGTAAGGAAGGGCAAAGTTCGGGTGTCACCGAACATTTTATACTCTCACATGATAAAGTGATAATCGAGATTTCATTATACGTCATTTACATATTTTTCAAATACCGAATTTTTGTAAAGTTTTATTCCGCTTTCATCATTGGTTCCTAATGTAAATACTCGTATTATACAGAGAAGGCATCAGATGGAATTCAAAATAGCTTTATATTGGAATAAGGCGTGGTTGTTAACCGATTTCACCCATATTTCGTACTTGTCATCAGGGTGTTAAGAAAATATTATATACCGAATCTCATTGAAATCGGTCAAGTAGTTCCTGAGATATGGTTTTTGGTCCATAAGTGGGCGAGGCCACACCCATTTTCAATTTAAAAAAAAAGCCTGGGTGCAGCTTCCTTCTGCAATTTCTTCCGTAAAATTTAGTGTTTCTGACGTTTTTTGTTAGTCGGTTAACGCACTTTTAGAGATTTTCAACATAACCTTTGTATGGGAGGTGGGCGTGGTTATTATCCGATTTCTTCCATTTTTGAACTGTATATGGAAATACCTGAAGAAAACGACTTTGTAGAGTTTGGTTGACATAGCTATCGTAGTTTCCGAGATATGTACAAAAAACTTAGTAGGGGCGGGGCCACGCCCACTTTTCCAAAAAAATTACGTCCAAATATGCCCCTCCCTAATGCGATCCTTTGTGCCAAATTTCACTTTAATATCTTTATTTATGGCTTAGTTATGACACTTTATAGGTTTTTGGTTTCCGCCATTTTGTGGGCGTGACAGTGGGCCGATTTTGCCCATCTTCGAACTTAACTTTCTTATGGAGCCAAGGAATATGTGTACCAAGTTTCATCATCTTTACTCAAATTACAGCTTGCACGGATGGACGGACGGACAGACGGACGAACGGACAGACAGACATCCGGATTTCGACTCTACTCGTCACCCTGATCACTTTGGTATATATAACCCTAGATCTGACTCTTTTAGTTTTAGGACTTACAAACAACCGTTATGTGAACGAAACTATAATACTCTCCTTAGCAACATTGTTGCGAGAGTATAAAAACGATAAAATAGAAACCAATCATATTGATACACAATTTGAGTTTTGGTTATAAAATGGTTATATATTATATCTGAAAAAGATTTTGGTTATCAAATGGTTATATATTGGTTGTATCTCACAGCGGATGCTAAACATTTTATGCTACACATATACAACATAATTTAGTGAGTCGTTAGCAGTAAAAAACTCAATAGCGATTTTTTTGAGGATACGTTGTTTTGCATATCAGTTGACGATATGTATTTTTATACCCTAAACATGGTATATTTAGTTTGCCATGAAGTTTGTTACACCCAAAATGAGACTCGGAGACCCTTTTGTGACTAATCGCAATACTGGGTTTGCAAATGTATAATTATTAAAGGACGAGGTAAAATATTTGCAATATTCCCGCCACATTATACCGTTACCAAACAACACACACGTGATTAGTGAGTTAATATGAATTTCGAATGACTTTGCTGAATAAATGCGCTCTCAGTTTTGTGGTAGTTTTAAATATTTATGCTTTGTGTTTTTAATATAACTGTGTTAATAAATGATAGCACAAGTGCAGTTGTCAATTGGATTAACCGTAATTCCTCATAACACATAATTAAGGCTTGTATAATCAATTTAAATGCCTAGGAGTTGAATAAACAGATTATTTAATAAATAATTTGTGTGTGTAATATTATATGAACCAAAGGAGGCAGGTGTTGAAATGAAGCTAACAATTGCATAGAAGGTTAAATTTTTTGGTTGTGATTGTGTTCCTGGTTTATTGAGTTGAAAGTATGATGTTTTTAAATTAGAACTCATAGCGAATTATTTAAACGAAGCTAATAACGTGCTTACAGAATTAGCATGGATGGTGTCATGGGCTCTGAGACAATATGACCAACTTGCCGGAACCATAATTTCAACATTTCCACAATTTGAAACCGATACTTCAAGCCTGTGTTATAGTCACTTTTAAAGTTCAATGTGTGTTTAGTGTACTCATCAAAGAAAAATTAATCAATCTTATCACTAATAAGATAACTCTAGCAGTGCCTTTTCAATGAAATATCTCAGGCATTTTTACTTCTACTTTTGGTATTTGCAAGCAAAAGCTTCAAGTTGAGTTCGATGCATTTCTCGCTGTGAAGTAGTGCTAAAGACCGTCGAAAACGACTGTTTCCTTAAGAATATCTACTGTTACCATATTGATATTATAGCATGAATCATTAACGCTGACGAATTTCCTACACGGACCTCCCATGTTGAAAATCACTAAAAGTGCGGACTAATAAAAAACGTCAGAAACACTAAGTTTTACGGAATAAGTGGCAGAAGGAACTCTTTTTGTAAAAATTTAAAAGCATCTGGACCAAAACATTCCACTCAAAATTGAAGCGCATTGAAATGCAAAAGTTTTATAGAAACCAAAATAAACTCGTTGAATTTAAAATAGTTCCAGCAACAAAATAAAAAACAAAAACCGTTTATATTGACGTGAAATTTGCAACAGCTAAAGACCGTCGAAAACCAATATCTCGTTACCATATTGATATTATAGCATGAATCATTAACACTGGACGCTACAAAAACATTCCACTCAACTATTCATATTCAAAATAAATATATGTACATATGTATACATATAATCCAACTTTTGCCAGCGGAATGCAAATGTATTTTTATAAGTTCATCAAATGCTAAAAATATTCCCATGGGTAGGCAGAAGTATGCATTTTGAATATATTTCGAATATGCCTTTATAATATAGAGAATATGTGTGCGGTTTTAGGTGGAATTCTAAATAAATTTGTGCTCGTGGCGAAATTCTAATGCCATTAAGGCATGCGGCTTCTGCAAATAATTTTATATAATACCCGTGTAGGTAAGCTTCGCTGAATCCATTGGAAATTTTCCGTGCGACAATTTCTATTTTGCCTCGTGTACACCCGCACATACAGACATTTAATATAATCGTATAAATACGAATGATATTATGTGTCCAGACGAATGTGGTTCTCAAACGAATGCTCTTTCGAGTTAGGTGAAGAATTTATATTTGGATATTGTGACAAAACAGTACCCGGTTGTTTATAAAGCGTACACTATTTAATTATTCATTAATATTTATTTGATCACCTTTAAATTAATCCTCAACAGGTGTAATACAATTGTGCCAACGATTTTTTCAGTTCTCGAATTTTGTTTCACTATCTCTACGATGGATTGGAAACGGGTTCCAGTGGCAATTTCAGTTTCAGTTTGGGGAACAAGAAAAAATCACTCGGAGCCAAATTTGGTGAATGCGATGGTTGATCGGTGGCATTCAATGTGTTTTGCATTATCATCATTTAAATCCATAAACTGTAACTCTACAATTACAACCGTTTTCGACAGATATTCTCACGAAAACGCCTCAATACGGCCAAATAGAACTCCTTATTGACTGTCTGTCCCTCCGAAACAAATTCATCATGAACCAAACCACGAATATCGAAAAAAAAACAATGAGGATCACCTTGATTATTGCAATTTTGGTTTTTCTTTTGGTTTCGGTTCGTTTTCTTCCCTCTATTCCGATGATCGTTGACTTGTTTGCATGTCAAACTCATTTCCTCACTCCTTAAGAGTCATTTCATGACAAAAATTCATCATTTTCGGTAGCATCCTTTGCAATAAAGATGGGAAAGTGCTTATCTACGCTAGATTTTTCGGAATAGCTAGCATGAATCTACTAACGCAGCTCAGGCAAAGGGAGCCAATTAAAAACTTTTTAGTTAAGGTTCTCCAAAACTCTCAAATTTATTAGAATTTTAGTTGCTTATGGGTTATATCCACTAGAAAGTCAGACAAAACGCATTTTTTATCAATGTTTTTTTATAGAGGCATTTAATTTAACCAAAAATTAAAATAATATACATTCATTTATAGATTTTAATGGAACAAAAATTGGAAAAATCTACAATAGGATATCCGAAAAAAGCTGTCTGGCGGTGAGAAAAATTTTTCTGTTTAAAATTATTTCAAATCAAAAAAATTAGTTTAGATTATTAATTCACAAAACTCGTTTTTGGTGAAAATTTACACTTAATTACCTTGATTTTTGATCTCCTTACTCCTTTTTGAGAGTTTGGTTGCTCAAAAGTAATTCGGAGTGCACCACGTCTCGATAATCGAAGAAAACTGTCAACATAGCCTTGATTTTTGACGTGGTTTTTTCTACTTTGAATCAACTGTACCGTGATATTCGGTCCATTGATCATTTAATTCCGGACCGTAAACATAGATCCAAGACTCATCGCCAGTAATAATACGTTTCATGACATGCTGGTAGTCCGAAAGCATTGTTACGTTAACACGATGTTGTTTTTGGAAAAAAATTAGTGAATTTGGAATCAATCGAGCTTTCACCTTTCTTAGGTCAATGAAACCAGTAAGATCTCTAACTGTTGATCTTCGATTCACAATCACCAACCCTTCTAATTCTATAGACGTTTTGATCATCAGTTGAACTTAATGGTCGTCCTGGAAGTGGTTCGTCGTCAATACGTTCTTGTCCTTCTTTGAATATTTGCTCGCGACAAAGAATTAACACCCAAGGTATTTTTCAAACCTTTCGGCATCAGAAATTTGCTTCCGGACACAACATTTAGTGGAACTTCTTTCTTGAATAATTTCAGTCTTGGCAATGTACACATGTCGAAAGAAATTACAAATTTATGCAAACAAATAGCACATAATTCCATTTTCTACTTTAATTGCTTTAACTCCTCACCACTTCACTGTGTTGAAAAGCAACTTCCGTGTGTTGAGAAAAAAATACTACAAAATTTTATGTTACATTGACTTTAACACTTTCCAGAGACCCCACACAGCGCACACTTTTGCCAACATCTGGCTGCCCTCGCTTGGTCGCCGAAAGCAAAGCTCATATAAAACCATTTATAATTCATTATTTATACTCTACCGCTCGTGTGTTTTTTCCACATACAAATTGTTAATACTTCAAAAACTAACTTTTTCCAATGACATGCAACATGCAACATGCATGTCATCCCTTGCCGCAGCTGTGGCCATCATTTTTATTACGCCACTTAACTGGTGGGGATCTTTTTTCCAAACAAATTTTCCTCATATTGCATTTTAGTGCTTTGAACTTGTTGATTGCTGTAAATGCAGCGCAATTGTGCGGAAAATTAAGTGCTTTTTTCCACTCCGATTGACTCCGATTCAACACATTCACACTTACACACAAACACACTGACATCTGTAAATATAGGTATATAGCATAAACAAAGAAGTCACGGCTGTAGCTTCATGCGTCAGGTATGTGACTACCGTTCTATTGACGGCATGTACGAATGCTGAGTTCCGGTGATGGTGTCTTCATTTAAGACAGATCTTCTGCTGTTCTCCCCCTTCAACAGATTTAGTACCTTTTTACCATCAAATGCGTTGTTTTTTGTTTGTGAGTAATTTAATTTGGTATATATGCATTAGTTGTTAATCTGAGTATCAGCCTAAAAGTCTTTCAAAATGAGTTTTCGAAAAAGGGCCCCAAAAGTGCAGCGCTTTTTGGCCTTTTAAAGGTTCTAACCGCCACTGGTACCTATCCTATGGATTATAGCTGTCCGCCAGCTCTTCAGTTTATGTAATTGAAATGGATAATATGTACGCATGAGTGTGCTCTTTCTCATGCCTGAAAATGAAAAGTCAATTACGATTTTTTTTGTGTTTTTTTGTGGGCTTAGTAATCGCAATACTGACCATTGGATACCATTCGAGTATTTGGGGAATAACTGTAATGGAAAGCGCATATTTCGTTCAGTTCGATGAAATTGGGCATTATTAATCGATCCTACAAAGTAATTAAAACTGAAACACATTGCTTGATTGCTGCAAATTAGCAATTTCACTCGATAGAAAATGTCATGAGATATTCTCAGAACAATTTTATTTTAATTGCCGGTAATAGAACTGTGTGCAAATTAAATATACAATTAAATAACAAATAAAATGAATTGCTAACTAAATTGTATCTACCTACATATTTTAAATTATTATTTATTTATTTAAACTATAATACACTTAAAAATTAAAAAATTATGAATATAAAATGGAAAATGAGTAAGTGAATTATATAACGGTTTCTTGATATTTTCTGCTGAAGAACTTGACGGATACTCATTAAAATACCTCCGAAAAACGGAACTATTTTGTTTGAAAAAATCAGAAAATATTTTAAAATTTTGTCTGTAGTCAATTGAGGCTTTTTCCAGCAGACTAGAAACCCGGATGTGACCAGTGAGAAGATAGCTTAACCCCAATCAGTAAAAGTTGAGCGTTAATTTTTTAGCTTCTACATCAAGGCGGCTCCTCAGCATGGGTAGTACACTAAGGTCCTTTCCAACCATGGCACTTAACGCCATCTTGCACATAGTGCACATAAACGTCGTCGGAATGTGTATGGCTGCGAAAGTAGCTATCAGACTCAGAGAATCTGGGTATCTAAAAGAACACGTGTCTGAACAATCGGAAGAGCAAGCTTCTTTAGGTATGGATCAAAGCTTTGGGAAAAGTTTGGTGGAGGGGTTTACTGTCAGAAGCTCTCTATCAACTCCAGTTTCAGAGTTCCTAACTATTGCAGTGCAGCGGACTTACTACTCCGTGGTGCAGCCTCTTACACAGAAGAGCGCGTTCAGGGTTGGTCAAGGAGTGCCTAACCTCTCTATAAATAGCATCGAGTCTCTTTGTGGTAAGACTAGTATGGGTTCCAGGTCACAGCGAAATGGCAGGAAGTTGTAAATATGATGAGCAAGCAAAGAAAGGCCCCTAGAACTGCTATCAATAGAATGGGACCGAGTCGGTGCTCCCGTATCGTCTTGTGTTCTACTACTAAATACCTGGACTTCTCCGGAGCTGCTGTGGCAAAAGCTTTCTGGCCCAAGATCGATCGCAACAGATCTAGTGATCTCTTTGCCCTTAATAATAACAGGAAAAAACTCAATACTACCTTCTTGACTGTCCAGCGGGAGTTGAATTTTGACATCGTTTTGTTAATTTATAAGTTCGTTCTTCTTTTTATATGAAATAACACGTGCGATCTCTCCAGGCTTTTCGTCAAGTCAACAGTAAGACCAGCCGAACTATGTTGCTTGACTCGTTAGCTAAGAAATAATGATAGGCAAAGATAGTATTTCTGTTTAGTTTATAGGTGATTTCTTCTTTTATAGAGATGCTGTGATCTATTTGCAGTTAAAATGATACATCAAATATACTGAGTCTACACATATGTATGTAAGTGTCCAAAACATTTTATGTTGCTCATACGCAATGTAGTACTATATGAATTCAGTAAATGAAGCATAACTTCAATTGCGTGTAACTTTTGAATCAATGTTTTTATGGCAAAATTCACTAAGTTTATTTTTGTAGCAAAAAATGTATTAGAATATCCTTTTTATCCTTTACTTGCCTTGGAGTTGAATTTTTATTGCAGAATATCCAAAAATTCCTTATCAAACGCATGGGTAAAGTAAAATTATTTAGGTACGTTTTAAATTGAAAATAAAAAGCTTATTTACGTTTAATAATTTTTTTGGGCAAAAACTGCAATATCATGGTGTACCACGAAAAAAAAACAACTTGCGAAATAACGGACACCATATTTTATATATACAGAGAGACATTACCATCACATGCAGCGGTTCAATAACTTATTTACAAGCAAATGCTTTACATATGCACTCATGCGATTTTCCTGCCTATCACTGTCACTGTCGAATTTATCAATCAATTCAACCCGAACCAAATGAAGCGGTGTGTCCAAATTCTCGAGATTCCTTCAATACCGTTAACTAAATGAATGTAACCGGATATGATATGCTATAGTTGCTCTTGTATGCATATGTGTGTGTATGTGGTTGTGTGCGCACATCACTGTCAAGCAATAAGATTTCTGTTAACTTTTATTAAATCTTGGCATTCCTTGCCATCAATTGCAGGTGACGTGGCTCAAAGTTGACAAGGGTAAATTCTTCGAATTCATAAATGGACGGAATCCGCCATTCCGGAATACATCCATTGGCGGCGGTGAAATTGATGTGAGTACGAATTCATGAATTCCATTATAAATGTTTATTTAAATCTACACTCGTCATTAAATATGAAGACATTCATACAAATCTACACTAATAATCTTTTATAATTGCATAAAGAGATATAAATAGTCACAAAACAAGTATGCCACCGAAATTAATGTCTATTTATAACAAGTTCTCATTTACATACATAGCAACCACCCACACAAGTTTTAGTTATAAATGCCATGGCTTATTTTAGAATGTTTGTCGTTAGTGCTTACAAATCTCTGTGCATTGCCTTTGTAATACTAGTAGTTCGTCGTTTTGTACGCCCTCAGTCATTTGTTGGGCGGAATTACAAAACAATTTCTATGCAAAACTAATGTTAGTGATCGACCGAATAGTTTTGGTTTTGGTTTCGGTTTCGGTTTTAGTTTTTCTTTGGCTTCACATTGCAAAACAATTTTATGCAAAACTCATGCTAGTGACTGAAAGTATACTTTCAATTTCGGTTTTAGTTAAAGTTTTTCTTCGGTTTCCGAGTGAATAGTTTTGAATTTGGTTCCGGGTACGGTTTTAGCTTTTTTTTGCTATCAACTAGTTTCATTTTCGAAACGAATAGTTTTGATTTCGATTTCGGTTTAAGTTTCCTTTTGCTTTCAAGTAAGTAATTTCTGTGCAAAACGTATTTAAGTTTTCTTTCGGTTTCCATGCTAATAGTTTCGACTTCGCTTTCGGTTTCAGGTTCGGCTTAAGTTTTTTTCTGTGTTAAATTACAAAGAAATTTCTATGCAAAACTAATGCTAGTGACCAAACGAATAGTTTCGACTTCGACTTCGGTTTCGGTTTTAATTTTTCTTTGGTTTCAAGTATGTAATTTCTATGAAAAAATTAGTAACCAAGCGAGTTCTTTTAATTTTTAATCCGATTTCGGTTTAATTTTTCTTCGGATCCTATCACTAGGTAATATATTTATATAAATATGTCTTTTGTGTACAAATTTTGTCTGTGATAATTTATATAAAATCGGTAAGATATATAAAATAATAATATGTGTTACCTCTTCTTCATCAATATTCCTTCGTGTACAGTACATACAAAATAGTACAATATGATTACGTTAATAACTCTGAACTGTTACTTTGTATTTTACTTCATATTAAACAGCAATTAAGGGAGTTTTGTTTCCCTTACAGCAGATGTAATTACTTTACCATATTAAGCTTTTAATATTTTTAATTGTTTGCGGAAGTTTTGTTGCACATAGGGTATATAAAACTAGTTATGTAGTTTGCATACATACTTTGTTAGCTTTTCATAAGCTGTAAAAGTTAGCCGACATTTATGGCTGATTTAAAAGGCTAATAAACAGTTTATATATTTACAAACAACTAACAATTCTTTCGTTCTTATGTCATGAATTAACTAATGTCATTCTCAACATACAATGTATGTTCCTGTAAAATTAATATGGCGAGAAATCCTTTTGAACGATTCTATGAATTGTCTATACTTTCACTTCTGAGAAAAATTCGATGAGTAAAATTTATACTTATGGTACAGGATGTTCAAACCTCAATTTCGGGAAATAAATACTAACAAACGTATCTCTTACTCGATGGTTTTATACATTGTGAGGCTTTTTGCATTTTATGTAGAGACCTTTTAGGACAAATTCTTACTTTGTTGTCATCAGAACTATGGCGTTTGCCTGAAAATTTCAGCAATGGAAAAAGCAATTTAACAACGAGAACGAAATTTTGAGTTTATATTGGGATCACGTCTAGGGAATCTTTGAAAAAGTGTAGTGTTTTGGGGTGTCTACATTGTATCGAACAAAAGCTCAAAGCATTCAGGTCATAAATCCAACAAAAACTTCTCTCATGTCAATTGTTCATCCACTTCTCTTAATAACGATAACAAAAATACCTCGCGTTGCCATCAGAAAGAGTCAGAACATGTCCTATAGATTGACTCAAAATATTTGGGTTAATGTTAATGGTATGAAGCGTGTCAAGGTTGGAGTCGGACCACAAGATCAGAATCTTTCGCAAAACCGACATGGAGTCGGGGTAGCAAGAGAGATGCTTGACAATGTAGCTGAGATCTTCCAACATTCAACCAACGCAGCATTAAGGTGACAAGACGAAACCGCTCAATATTCTAGCCAATAGCCGAAACCTAAAAAAAATATGTTTAAGACGCTAATAAGGATTTGGACTAAAATATGAAAAAATGTAGTTTTTTTTTCGTCAGTCCGGGTCATATTTGATCAAATGGTAATATTTAGACAAGAATTGCAAACCGATCGAACACTTGCTAGAAATGGATTGGTAGGAAAACAAGGAAAAATGTAAACCTCGGTTGCATCCAAGCTATAACACACTTCACAGATAGAAAAAATTCCTTACAAGAACTCTGTTCCGATTGTTCTTATATCCTACATTAGTCCGATCTGTACAATATCTTTGAAGATTTCTGGTTTACCTTGAATAATTATCTATTCCAAATCTCGTGCAGAAATCCACCAAATAAAAAAGACTTCCATATAAGGACCTAATTTTGATCGTTCAGTATCCATGACAGTTATATGCAATAGTGATCTGATATCGACAGTTCTGTCAAAGTAGCAGATTTTTCGGGAGAAAGGAACATAGGCACAATTCTTAATTCTTAATTCGATATCTTAAATACTGAAAGACTAGTTCTCGTATATACAGACAGACAAACGAACATGCCTAAATCGACCCAGCTCAACACGCTGATCATTGAGATATATATTTTATAGGGTCTTCAACGGTTCCTTCGGAGTGTTGCAAACATCGTGGCGAACTTAATATACCGTGTTAAAGTTATATTTGGCTATGTGTGGCTTTACATGGCAAAGCCAATCTGTTAGGTTCTCCCAACGAAACCACACAGGACGATTAAATTTTTTCAAATCGTCAATTGTCGAATTGTAAGGGTGTTATGATCTAGTATTTAGGAGATTTAAGAATCACAGCGGACCGGCGTTATAAACTGCCCAAGTGAGATATTTCTTAGGATCAACCTCTTAACCTAACGTAACCTTTTGTAAATCGTGTTTGCGCTCATATAATGGGTACAATAAATTGTCAGCAAAAGTTTTTTGTAATTTTAGCTCCACACATCAAAATACTACCAACAAATACCAGATGCACAAGAACATCAGTTAATTTATTCCAATATCTTTTTCCCACGATTTCACAAAAAATCTCCTCTCATGACTTTTTCATGTTTCAAACCACTTTATTAATAATTAATGACACATATATATTATTTAAATTAACCAGATAATAATGTGTAGCTTATACACCACACTCATACATGCATACTATGTGTGTACATATTATTTCTCTACGCACCATAGATAGCCATTTATTTAGCTCATCATTTAATTTGAATATTTAACAGTGGGAAAATTCCAACGAGACGCAGGTGACGTTGAAAAATGTTGACTTTGAATTGTCGGGACAATTCTTCTGCGAGGTTTCAACGGACGCGCCTATCTACACCGAGGCGTCGGTGGATGAATTATTATCAGTATTCTGTAAGTGCAGGCAGCGAATGAAATAAGATATGCTTATTGTTTGTATGTTTGTATGTATTTGTATTTATGTGTCACATTACACTTTTAGTGCCGCAAACTGGACCGCCCATAATAAAATTCCGGAAGCGAATGCCATTTGTCATCGGCGAAAAGTTATTTGCTTTATGCAACACGACACGCGCATTCCCAGCACCGCACATCACGTGGCTCATCAATGGCAAGAAGGTGAGTAGACAGTTTATCAAATGACTTTTTGTTGCCGCTTGATCCCAATGATGTTGATTGGCAAAACATTACAATTATCATTGATGACTCATTGGTTGAGAGCAATTTTCATAGATTAGGACTGCCAAAGCATTAAATAGCTAATAGTCAGTGTTACCACGTGGAATATCCGCAAATTGGAGTTTAAAAGTTTGCTGACCCTTTTAATTGAGACTAATTGCCCAATTAAGATATTTGACACTTTCATTGGAATAAGAATATGGATATAAAATTAAGATATCAAAGCCAAAGACCCGAAAAGCTCGCTGTATTCAAGTGAAAATAATATTATGGTCGCAAAGCCATGATTGACGCCTCGAAAGGTTATGCTGAGTGTTTGGTGGGATTGGAAAGGAATCATCCACTATAAGCTGCTCCAGCCTGGTCGAACGATTGATTCTACATTTTACTATCAACAACTGATGGGATTGCAGCATGAAATCGAAAAAAAGGTCAGAACTGATTTTGTCTTCCATCAGGATAACGCTAGACCACTCACATCTTTGATGACTCGGCGAAAACTAGGAGAGCTTGGCTGGGAAGTTTTCAATGCATATCCAATATAGTCCTGAACTTGCACCATCGGACTACCATCTGTATCAATGTCAATGCAGAACTCCCTTAATGGAGTAAAATTGGCTTCAAGAGAAGCCTGTGAAAATTACTTGTTGCAGTTTTTCGCCAAGAAACCGTAAAAGTTTTACACTCATGGAATAATGTCTCTAGCGGAAAAATGACAAAAGGTGGTTGACCAAAATACGAAAATACTTTTTCGACCATCAATTTATTATTTTTTTTTGAATTTTTATTTTCGTCACTTTAAGTTATGTGATATACATAATATAGTGATATATATAGTACATATATAACATAAATATACATATGTATGGTACAGGTAAATCATTCCTCACACTCACTTCCAGGTGGACGATAAATATGTGCGCACGCATCACGCCTACTCAATGACCAATAAAGGTCATCGACGAACGCAGCAACAACAGCAAATACAACAGCAATTGTTGCAACAAAAATACTACCAACAACAATACTACAATCAGCATCAGCAACAGGAATATCATGTACCATATTTGATCGATCGATATGACAAGAGCTTACGCAGGAGCGGCGGACGACCTGGTGAGTTAGAAAAAATTGAAAATTAAATATTGGAAGTTAAAAATGTAGACATTTGATTCGGTATTTGTCTTCAATGAAATGAATTTTAACGAAAAAGTTTGCTAAAGACGATTTAAATGTAATTGAAAATCAAAATGAAACCGATTAAACTATCGATAAATATATTTTTTATATTTTTTCAAATAAAGAAATGAAAAAGTGAATGAAAAAATTAAATAAACACCCATTTAAAAACTTTTTGTTTAAATGTTTTGAGAAAAAAAGTACGGAAATCTCTAAAAATTTAATCGAAAGTCAAAACGAATGCCATACAATAAGCCAGAAACCGATATTATTCCTTTAAAAAACACTTAATTAAAACACAAGTGATAACCGATATCAATAACCGATTGGCTAACCGATTAACTATAGATATTTATAACTTTTTACATCAATAATATAATGGCTTCAACTTGATCAATCTATCCACTGCGCTGGCCTAGAGTTGCTTTCTTTGTCGACTCAAATAAGCAATCTGAATTGTTGAGTCGCATTTTTTGGCATTTTCAGTGGTCATTCCGTCTAACATGATGAAATGTGCAAATTTTTTATGACTACAAATAAACCGACAAACACTTGTACGACTAATAAAATGTTTGGATATAGAAGTATGGGTGTCTCCATACAAGCTTTCATGGCCAATGAAATAGCACAATTGAGCATCTGCTGGTACCTGCTTTGATTCCAGCTCTTCCATTACTCCGTATGGCATTCAACTGCCTTTTGAGCACGACATGGCTGAGCGTGGGCGCTGGAAGTACAGCAGACGCTTAGAAAGATGTGCAACAAATGTAAATAATAAATGTGTATGTGCAGGTGGTTGAGTTTGTTGGCAGATTTATACTCAAAGGAGAATTATTTTTCTGAAATTATATGTCCTTGTCGTAAACGGTAAGAGAGGCTTACGGGATGCCAGAAAATATAATAAAATTCTTAGTAAAAGTGAAGGTAATAATAATGCAGTAATAACCCGTATTTGCCATGAGCCTTCAAATTTTTTATGCGCACGTAATATTTTAATGGAGCTATGTAGGCAGTGAATTTGAGTACCCAGTGAGAAATTAAGCGAAATAACAAGAGATAACGTTAACTTCGGTTATACCGCAGCACAAATGCCCTGCACGAATAAAAATAATCCGTACAAGGTATATATTTTTATCGGTTACTTTATAGGGTAGCTATTTGCTATAGTACTCTGCTTTGAATAATTTGTTCGAAGATTAATTATTAATAAACTTCTTCAAATCTCGTGAAGATATTTTAGCTAGATGGGTCAGTGATTATATATCGGCGATTCCAACAAATAAGCAGCTTCTTGGGGACAAATAGACGTGTGCGAAAGTTAGATCGCTATTTAAAAAAGATGAGGGACTAATTGGCGTATATTCAGACGGACAGACATACGGATATTATTTAATCGATTCAGCTCCTTTCACTGATGATTTACATATATATTTTATAGATCCTCTGACGTTCCCATCTGTGTGTTACAAACTTCCTAGTAAACTTAACATACTCTGTTCAGTGTTAACTTCATTAAAAAAAAATGTATGCAATTTCCTACTTGGTTGTTATAAAACTAGCCAGCGGTTTAGCTCTAAGAGTCGCTCCGTAAAGAGATATAAGAAACTTTATTAATTAGATTAACTGCGCATATGCACGTATTTAATTATGCTAACCTGCTAGTTTCCCTTTGATTAATTATAATATTTATTTTTCTTTCGCTCCTCTGCTTCGCTAAAGACGATTTCACTTCGCACAGCTCATACCATCATGATGGTCATCATCATTCTGCGAACATTTACAATAATCCCTTCAGCTCCTTGGCCAACATGCACGAAGTTTATGATAACCATGAGATACATCAGCGGAACTACGACAATAAACCGAGGGAATCGAAGAAGCATAGGTAAGTGCAAGGCAAAGATAAAAAAGCACGTTAATACGGCACAAAGGTAATTGAAATGTGTTCATAATGCAAATTATATTCTAAAAGTGTATAATTTAAGAATATTCATGCTGTAAATATTTTTTTTTCTATCTTAAAATGGCGTACAAAAAGTGATTTCCGTGCAAAACAGCATTTCTGTGGAATTTTCAATTCATCTGCTGCAGCAGTGTGCGTTTAAGGGCATATCCTTTTTAGCAATTTTATGCACAATCTTCAACTAATTGCTGTTTTCGTCAGCAGTGAATCGTTTGCAGTCAATTTATGTTCGGGATTTTGATTTATGAACGCGGAAATTAAAAACTTAACTTCTTAAGCGCAAAGTCAAAATTCCCTTTATATGCTTTTGAAAAGGGGCGTCGTTTGGAGCTGTTCATGCAGAAAATTACTAATTTCCCTAACCCTCTTTCAAACATATACCATCTACATGCATATGTCGGGCTAGTTTCGTTACCCTTTGACTGGCTGCACCTGTATATACATATGTATATTCACATATACCTATACATACACGTGCTTTCAGCAAAGTATGTATGTTTGTGCATCACTTTTGAACAACAACTTCGCTTGGGTGCCGCAATATTGAGGTAAATTTCAAAAGTTTTCACCTGGAACAAATGCGCTCATATGTATGTGTTGATGTGTGTGTATATGAGTGATTGTGTACGCATACGTTTCCGACGTCGGCAACAAGAAATAGCAGCACACTGGGACATTAGGGAATATTTTAGAAATGAAGGGTTTTGCTGCATTATGGAATCTCAATCGGTTCAATCGGTTGTAGGTTCGAGGTAATGCACAAGCAGGTGATAAAATTATATAATATGTATACCTAAAGGAAATTGTTTTGAAAATCTTTACTTTGGTGAAGTTAGAGTTGCCACCTGTCAAAAGAAAATAAAACTCAAAGACACAGTATTCCAAAAAGTTGTTAATTCAATTAAGTTATGTTATAGAGTTGCCAACTTTTCAACATATTAAGTTTCTTTAAGCGTTTTTGGAAAGGACTTGCCATCTGTAAAAAAATTATACCGAGAAAATTATGTGTCAAACATAATGCAAGTAAGAAAGGCCCTTCCGTCCATGCTTCCATATAGAGATCACATCGCTTTGCTAGCACTCAGCAGTATAATGGACTTTATCTGTGTGCTGGTGCCAGGTGAGTCTTTGTGATTTAGCAGAGAGCAGAGCAGAGAGCACAAAAGACTCAAGGTAGCAGTCATTACTCGTCTATCTATCTAAGAAATATTTCCGAAAAACATTCGGGAACTTTTTCAAGTAATGTAACAGTGCAGCTGTTGGCAACTGTGTTGCAAAATATGTAATAATATAATATCCGAAAAATCCTGAAATTATACCAGACTTGTTTTAGCATGGAGGTTATGTGTAAGTAAATTAATAAATAATTGATTAATATCGCTCCGATGAAGTATACTTGGAACGGTTCTCCATCTTAATCCTAAAAATACTTTAAAGGAACTACAATATAGATGGTCGAAAAAGTCTTTTCGTATTTCGAATCAAACTTCAACTAATTTTTTTATATTTATAATAATATATAAATAAACATATATGTACTATTTTGGTCGACCACTTTTTGCCATTTTTCCGCTAGAGGCATTATTCCAACAGTGTAAATCGAAACTTTGAAATTTCCAGAACGGAAGCGAGGGAACCATTGTTGTGCTACACGAACTAATACAGCATTGTCTCCCGTCAACTTCACAAATTTTATTGGTGGCTTGCGTGGCATTTTTCTCCTTTTTTCAAAATATACAAACTTCATTATTTTAGCATTTTTGAACAGCACTTTTTCCCAAGAATTAATTTTTTTGGGTAAATGAAGCTTAAAATCTCACCTTTCCAACTATCTAAATTTATGGTATGACACAATGTGATTGGTAGCACTGAAGATATACGACTGCAACAACATCTATTGCCAAAATACGAAAATACTTTTTCGGCAACCCAATTATTCATATTTGTATATACAACAGTTAAATACCAGATAAAATTAAACACACTCAAAATCAGTACCTTCCGGCAATTCTTACTAAGGAAATACAAATATGTTCCAAAAACTAAAGCGTCAAAGAACAATGAAAATATAAATGAGTCTGTCCGAAATATTTACAATATTCTTAAAATTAATTAATCTGATTAAAATTTGCGTGAAAATCACGCTCCGAAACACGGTAGCTCACCAATAAATGTATTCACCGAGCCACCGGCATGCACAGACACTCTCCGCTGATTGCTCTTCCCCAACTTTGCGGCATGTGTGTGCTCATCGCAGGGAAGTTGCCATGAATGTGTGACCCGAGCTTGGCGTCTATACTGGATATGCTTATGCATGCAAATATACATACATATATATACACGTGCATAGTTCGTTGTTGTAGGTGCTGCAGGGGTCGTGTGTTTTAGTTTTCGGTTTTTGGCTGCTGGTTCTTCGCACGATTGGATGTGAGACGTAAATTAATGCCATAAATTATTTACACCCACCTGCGATATTAAAAATCAACGGAAAACTTTTCCAATATCTACAAGTATTCGCTTCAGCTAACTTCAAATTCGGGCTGGAATGTAGAGAAGTGGTGTATAGCATGTCTCCGCCACCATAATTTCGCCTTTGTTCACGGTGTGGCATGGTGTAGACATTTGTGTGGCGGTGTGGTTGAACTTCTGCTTGTGTATATGGTAGTTATCTATGGCATTGCATACCTGTATGTGCCTATATATATTAACCTTTGAACATATATAGTACATAAACATATATTCGCACACATTGTCTACCTCCGTTATTTACTATTCATACCGCAGCCGATATAATGCGGTTCATGGTTATTGGTTGCACCACGAGGTGAATGTTGTAGAAGACGCTCCCATCTGTTATTTGACCTTGCGAATTGTATTTGTATTATATTTGAAAAAGTGTACCCATTTAAGTACAATTGGCCATTTAAGTATTTGGCGAATTGTTAATGCAAAAGCTTGCTTTTTTGTTCGGGGTAAATAATTAAGGTACTTATTTGTTTAAGTGGAAAGAACGAATTTAAAAATATAACTTATTTTCTTTTTTGGTTTTAGTCAACATTTTACGAAGAATAAAGCTTATAGCAAATGCGCATTTGATACAAGAGATACAGATATAGGATCTTCTAGGTTTGACTCATTATGATGTTAGTTCAGCCTACGTAGTCCCTGCCAGGGATCGATGATTCAGCTATTGAAATTCCAAGCTACAACTGGTTTCGCAAGAAACGAGGCTTATAAGCCTTCTTAGCAGAATCCCTACATATCTACATACTTCTGACCTCTAAAGCATCAATTTCCTTCTTTTACTAATCGATCAGATTGCTTCTATGATACTTTATTTCTGCTGATTTTGCCAAATACATATTCAATAATTTACTAGCCTTGTATGATCTCTCTGACTCTCTCTCTCTCTCTCTACACTTACTCTGATTTAATTTTGGAGCTTTCTGAAAGCATTCGAAAAACTAATTATGCGAAACAGAGTCTTCAGTTTTAGAGATTATCTTGAGAAAATTTAGTCATGCCTTACAACACACCCAGAAGAATATTAAAATAAAGTAGTAGAAAGAGTACTTTCGTATTTTGTCAATACAGCAGTCGGTATCGCCAGTGCTACCAATCACATTGTGTTATACCATAAAATAGTGTTGGAAAGGTGAGATTTTAGGCTTCATTTAACCAAATGAAATTAAATTCGGCGAAGTTGAAAAAAAGTTACAGCTTTTCAAAAATGAATGGAAATAATTAAGAAACCGCTATATTTAAAAATTTTTATATAAAAAAGAAAAGAATGTAACGCAAGCCACCAATGAAATTTGTGAAGTTTACAGAGACGATGCTGTATTCAGTTCTAGTAGCACAATAATAGTTCGCTTGCTTCCGTTCTGGAAATTTCGATGTGAAAGATGGATCTGATTATGTAGCCTGCACCTATCGCAAAAGTCGAAGAAATGATAGAGAATTAACCATATATCATAACCATGATATCGATAACTTAAAATTCAGCATCAAACGGTTTTGAACTATTTAAAAAAGGCTGGTTGCAAAAAGAAGCTCTATGTTTGGGTACTATTTGAATTGTTTTGAAAAATTCAATGGATCTAAGTGGCATCTGCGCTTCTTTGCTGAAACGAAATGAAATCGAACCATTTCTGAAGCGAATGGTAACAGGAGACGAAAAGTGGATCACATACAACAATAATGTGCGAAAAAGATAATGGTGTAAGCGTGGTGAAGCCTAACAAATGGTCGCAAAGCCTGGATTGACCCCTCGAAAGGTTAAGCAGAGTGTTTGGTGGTATTGGAAAGGAGTCATCTACTATAACCTGCTCCAGCCTGATCGAACGATTGATTCTACATTTTCCTGCCAACAACTGATAAGATTGAAGCAAGAAATCGAAAAAAGGGCCAGAACTGATCAACAGAAAGGGCTTCGTCTTCCATCAGGACAACGCTAGACCACACACATTACATTTTTGATTTTTTTGGGGTCCTAGCTTTACAGGCTCTTGATTTCTAATATACAGTATTTTTAAACCGTAAATGAAAAGAGAAAAAGAAAAGTCATTGGTGTCAAGTTGTCATAAACTCTTGTGCTACATCGTAAAAACTGCACATTAAGCGGGTATAAAATATTGAACTATGTGGAACGACCTTTAAAAAAGCTACTGCTAAAAGATATTCGAATCTTAATGGCTTATAAAATATTTCTTTACAGTTTCTTTTATACAGCAGTACGTACGAGCATGGGTGACAAAGATACCCACTCCACTCACAAGCGATTTGCAACGCTGTCTTAACTGACCTTGGATTTTGTTCTCCATTAAGTAGACATCTTATGTATTTCAATGACATTTGCTTTTATAACGGTACAATATCATATGTTGCGAAGCAAAATGAGCAATATAAAATTTTAAGTCCGGCGGTCGGCAGTACATTAGCCTTAGCCAAGGGCCCAACAGCAAATGACTAATATTGAGAAATCACTGACCACTATTAGTGACCCTCATAGGCTGGTAGATTTGTTTATGTACCATACAAATACACAGTAATTTGCACACATTTTGGCACGCAAATGGTGCGTGACATTGCGGACGTTTGTGCCTCAAAAAGCTGTAAATTCTTACGAACCGGCACATGCATTATATGCGCCCATATAATGTGCGGGTTCGTGTGCCTGTCGGTATGGTAGAAATATTCGCATTCGCATTTCGGTCTCGATATGGTAATGTCGGTTTGCCAATCTGATGAAGTAACGCCAATGAAACGCTTCAACTCAGCTACAAGCGAAGCAGAAAAGTGTAATAAAATGGAGCAATTAAAAGCCAGACGATTAACCGGGCACTAAATTAAAGTGACCCTTGCCTAGGGGTCTAAATATGTACTATATATTAGGTAGGGATTTCGGTTTGTAACACATACCTTGGCTTAGATGTATATTTGTATATGCTCGTGTAGCTAATGCTTATCGAGGAAAGGATGTTCTTTTGTTGTAAAATTATTACGGTAACAAGTGGCACGCGATTTCCGAAGTATAATTTGTTAGCAACAAATTTCCTTGTAGTGGAAATTTTTTACAAAACGAGACTAATAATAGAAATTATATTGATTTAAGGATTTCAGTGCCTTACTGCTTTGAATCTTTTTCATTTGAGGTTTTATTCGTACCCCTTAATTAACCAATTAGCTGGAGTTGGCGCTATAGGTTGTCTCAACCGAGAAAGGTATGCGAGAGTGCTAATACCAGAGAAAAAGTTGCTAAAACAGCTGTTTAAATTTGCTTTCAAATTATAGTCCTCATCAAATCTCAAACTTACCGTGGTTTACTTATGTTCAACAACCGATATTTTTTGGATTTACTTTTCTAAAATACTAAAATAGTCCTCATTTAAAACTGTCAAATTTACCTACTTTACCTCCCTCCAGAACTTTCTTAACCCTCATCACATCTCCTTTCGAATTTGAAACAATGACTTTAGCGCTATCTAACGGAGCTTTACAGAGTCTCCTGTTCGTAAATACTAGATTACATGAGCCCTTTTTCTTATACTTTTAATATATTTGGGTCTTCATTTTCCGCGTTCCGAGCTCTAATTTAAGACAAGGAAAAGTAGTATACTTGTGATAAATTAAATGCGATTGGGCAAATGTGTTATCCATTCTTATAAGAATTTGCTGACATCCATGAAAAATTTAGAGGTCTTCCTTTTATTAACGGCAAAAATCCTCTGAGCTGTATCATCTCCTTATGTTGAACTGCTTTACATGCATCCTCAGAAGTAGGTGTATGGGTAGTACAACGGCCATTGCTAACGAGGTACCTGGCGGTGGGTGTAAAATGCTAGATGTAGGGACCCCTGAATTTAAAAGTCAACATGGAGGACAAAAAAGGAACGAAGCGGACACAGGCATCCTAAAGGATGACTACTTCTCTAGGACCTAAGAACTAAACTCATCTGGTAACGCAAAGGACCAAAACTGGTCTATGCTTGGCTTATTGGCCTACCAATTTAAACTGAAGTAATCTTTAGCAACCCAACATCGCGGTTTCAAGGCTGGTAATCCATTGAAGTGATATTAAATGACCAACAAAGACGAGCCATCGAGTTAATTGTCATCAGAGGTTTCATCGTATCGCTAAGTTGGTGGCCTTATGGATCTTAGTCCACTCTGATTTTCTGTATCAGTGTTTAAATCAGTAACCGAGCAAGGTCTTCATATTGTAAATTGAACTGATTATCACACAAATATTTATCGATTTAATATGACCAATAGATATTCTTAAATTTCCGGCCATATATCACAGTATTTCTTAGCGTTCATTCAAGATTCGAGAAAATACTAGCAAAAGACTCTTTCGATTCGCCAAAATTTTTGAGACTGCCAATAGGACTAAGCATGTAATATAAATAATTCGGTTCGGTTCAGACAACTTAGTAAAATAATGGTTCCAATGACAATAAGCATCGCTTTAAAAGCACCAAGTATCTTCTAAGTCATTTTACGAAAATACTTAAAATTCACTTTTTGCATGTACCATAACTTGAGAGGTACGTAAAAGTTGCGAAAAATATTTCACTTTATCTTGTTGTAAAAACAATGAAATTCATTTTCTTATACCTAGTTAAACAACTACAACAATAGTTCTAACAGCAGCAACAAAAAATCCTCAAGAGCAATTACTTACAATTCGTTGCTCTCTTGGTCAAGCATGCATTCGAGCACTTTTGAGCTTCCTGTTGCGCGCCGCTGTTACCGCCAAGCACGTGAATCGCTGACCAGCGAAGTGTGAAGCCCGCCGACAAGGGCACTGAATACAATTGCTGCCCTTAACACATAACCTGTGTGCCGTTGGGCGTAATGCGTTTCCTTGGTTAGGTGCTAAGGCTCGGGCAGTTAGGCGGCTTGATTGAATGAACAGGTGAGCTGTTGGGTCGTGGGGTCGTGAGGTCGGGACCTGCGGTTGCTTTTGTTTTAACACCTGCAAAACATGCTCACAGACTTGCCGTCGATAAAAAGGTTTACTTAGAAGAGAAAACCAACTGTGTGCGCAATTGTTGAACAAGTCTTTCTAGCAGGAAGTGTTGGCTTTTTTTTCAAATGTGCGTGTGTGTGGGTTTTTTGTTGGTTGTTACTGAACCTAGTGAGCAATAGAAAACTGTATGAGTCGCACTTCGAGGCAAAAGTAGAAAAGATTCTTTGACGCGGTTTTGGAGTTATGGGGGTTAATGATTGCTGACATATTATCAGTCAGACCGTTTCTGTTTGGACCGAAATCTAATATTTGTGCAAGGACAGCATGGTTTATTTAAAAATTTTCCATATTTCATATGAACTAAGTGAAAGTTTGTTCTCGCTAATCAACTGGAGTAGGTTATCGAGATTATGAAATTTCAAGGCTAGATTTTTCTTGGAATTTTTTAGGTAACTACTTACTAACAAGATAGAGGAGCAAAGCAAATAGGTCTGGCAGTGAACCAGGGCTGTGGGTAGTCATAACTTCGAAGTCGTAGATAATATCGTCTATCTTGAAACCAGCATTGGCAACAACAACAATGTCAGCCTCGAAATCCAACGCAGTATAACTCTTGCCAACAGGTGCTACTTCGGACTGAATAGGCAATTGAGAATAAAGTCGAACAAAAACCAAACTCTATAAGTCACTCATTATTCCCGTCCTGCTTAATGGTGCAGAGGCGTGGACGATGACAACATCTGATGAGGCGATTTACGAGTTTTCGAATGAAAGTTTCTGCGGAAGATTGATGGTCCTTTACGGATTGACAAAGGCGAATAGCGCTTTCAGTGGAACGATGATCTCTTGACATAGTTCAGCGAATTAGAGACAGCAGCTGCGCTGGCTAGTTCATGTCGTCCGTATGGATGAAAGCACTCCAGCTCTGAAAGTATTCGACCGCCATGGGAAGCAGAGGAAGGGAAAGACCTCCACTCCGTTGGAGAGATCAAGTGGAGAAAGAGTTGACTGCACTTGGTATCACGAATTGACGGGTAAGCGGTGACTACGCCATTAAAGAAGAAGAAGATTTACTAACAAATAATAGTTTTTCGATCCTTAAAGTGAACATAAATCAGACTATCACTCAGTGGCATTGCGTTATAGGAGTTAAAGTTTTTGAAATTTGAGTTTTTCTGAATTCTGAATATTAAACGTTTTTTCTCATACTTGATAACATATAGAGACCTCTCCAATATCCCTTGATTATTTCGGGTCCATTGAAATGCTCCACAAGTTCCAAGCACAGTGTCTCACTTAAACAAGTCCCTCCAGAGTCTGTCGCGAACTAAACCACTCTCGCGTTTGTTACATCTAACTGCATATTTTAATATTCTTTTCTTCATTAATGTTTGGTTTATTGGGTTATCAGTGGAATGTAGACACGTGTGTCCGCCCTTTATGAGTATTACTTTGCTCTGCAGCTCCGACCACCACCTACCAAGGACTAAAATAGCAAACCGAAAATCAACTGCAAAAAGCCATCGAGCAAGAAAGGCAGACGCGCACACAGCGCCACCGCATTAAAACGTGGCAGCGATAAAAATGCAACAGGAAGCGTCTGCACGCTGCACAATCATAAATTGTGCAACAACGTGTAAAGTACTTTTTGACCGCTTCAAAATAAAGACAAAACGCTGAAACAAGTGGGGGAAAAATGCAAAAAAAAAACAACGACAACGACAACAACAACTGTTGCAGCGCAGTTTAGTAACACTCAACATTATGTATTGACTTTCGTTGCACGCAGCTTCCCGTTTTTAACACGCCTCGCCACACGTGGCACGTACGGGCTGCCGCCTTCGTCGCTTTGCTTTAAAGCGCGCTGAGCATAAAAAGTTGTGCATTTGAGTTTGCAAATAAATTGGGTTATGCTTCAGGTTTATGTATTTAAAGCTTATCTATTAAACACACACACGCACGCACTTACTTAAGGTTATTGCCGCTTATTTCACTTGGCTTGTGGCAAAGCGCTTTTTCATGCAATTTATATCCTCTAATCATATATAATGTACGCGCTTCACGCATTTAAATACATACATACATCTGCTAGTTTACTAATTTATTTTCGGTCGTAAATTCACGAAGCGCCGGCTTGTCTGGTTCACACACCTCAACTTGCTGCCCCAAACTGCCGCTATTAATTGACACTTTTACAAATTAATAGCTTTCACACACCCACCTTTTATCGCCACACACACTTTGTTGTTGCTGGTTTTTGTTGTTGTTGTTGTTTGGCTCTCTGTCGATGTTTTGCCGAAGCCATAAGTGGATTAGTTGGCAGCTTGTTTTTGTGCATAGTAATGTTTTTCTTGCGGCAGGCAGCCCGCATTAGCTGCCAGGCAAAAAATATATACAAATGACAGTATTCAGACAGGTTAATCCTGTGAGCGAAAGCTTGACAGGCAGCATAACTTTTTAATTCCATATATGGAATAGTGAGTGTGTATATTTTAATATTGTCAATAAAGGGTGTTGTTTTAGTAATATGGTTTTTAAGAAGAAATAAAACGCATAAATTTAATGTTATGGCCAAGAGTTTAGCTTTATTATAAATACAAGAGTTGCCATTATATTTTAAAAATAATATCGGGGAAGCTACCACCATGGTTGGTTTTAATAAATTATAGCCGAGAGGTCCATTTTTCGACCAAGCGCTGAATTGTCTCTTTCAAGACGTCCCTGGTCTCAGACTTATCGTCATAGACCAGCGACTTCACAAAACCTCATTAAAAATAGTCCAGCGGCGCAAAATTGCATGATCTTGAAGGCACGACACAGGTGTAAGGTTAAATATTGTGCTTACCAAAAGTTGCCTTCAATAAATTGTGGATTGTTTCGTTGGCTGTATGATATGTAGCGACGTCTTGTTGGAATCAAAGGTCATCAACATCAAGATTATCAAATTCAAACACGAAAAAGTAATTAATTATGGCTTTATTGTTTTTCCCATTAAGTGTAATACTATGGGCGGTTTCATTTATAAATAAATATGGATAAATATGGAAATTCTGTTCATAGAGTCTCAATAATGACTTGTGAATTATCATCACTCTAAATGAGGAACAATTTTTTTAATTAATAAACCCATTCCACCAAAAATGAGCTTCATTGCTGAACAAAATATTCTTGTGAAAATCGGGATCGTTGGCCATCACATTTGGGGCCCATACACCGGACGTGCGACGTGCTTATTGATCGTCCGGCTTTAATTTTCTATTCGCTTATATTCTCTGGAGTTAACATAGTGTGACACTGATCCATGATTGCTTGAATTACCAACCGTGTAGGGTTATTATGTTTTGTTGATCGAATATTGGACACAGCGCGCGATGCGTCGCCCCTACTGAGTCACTATTTTGGTAATAAATTTTGCAAGATTTGCAACCGTTCTTTTACAGTAAGTCTGCTCATTATAAATGGCAAACCAAACTGAGTATAAATCAAGTAACAGCTTTCAACGAGACTAACTCTGAAAGAAGTACTGCCGCACTGGAACTAACGTCTCAAAGAACACCCGTTATATAACTACTTGCATATATAATTATTTATATGTGTAAAGCTTTATAGGGCGGAAATTAAGGAAGGGTGATTTCGCAAGTTTATTTTTCCATCCGTATATTATTTGACTTAATTGAACTGTAAAATGCTGGTTGAAGCTTCAAAGGGTCTCACCAATTTCAAACGTTTTCTATCTCAAATTTATCTGTAAAATCTCTCTTAAAACTAGAGTCTAGTGTAGCTATGCTTATGTTAAATAACAACATTTTATTCGCTGTGTGTTTGAACGCCTTAATTTTATTGATTCATGCCCATGCTTCATTACCTTTTATGACCTCACTTAAACCAAAATAACTTATGAGCTGAATCTACCTTCCAGATCGATTAATTGACTTCTTTGGCATATTATAACAAGTTTGACAAAAATTTAAGAGTATCATTGAAATCAATGAATATACGGTGCATTGTATATCAGCTGATCAAATTTGACCTGGACTGACAAGAAAGCTTTAATTTCTCTCGCATGTCTTATTATCGCTTTCAAAATGGGCTTCTAGGGTCAATACAAGCATGTCCACGATTAATCCAATTCCTATGTACTTGTTAAAAACCTCTGGTAGGTGCTCATTGTTCATTTTTTCCGGTTTCGTCTCAGTTTTCAGCGCCAATTTTTAGTTTGTTGGATATTTTTGATGTGATAGTCATAAGCCACGTGTCGTCATCAGTAATATTGCGTTTGAGGAATTGAGTTTCGTTAACAAGCATCCCATTTGCTATATCTAAGCGACCTCGTTTTTGCAGAAAAATATCAGAACTCTTGGTACGGGTTCAGCATTGACAAGTTTCATACCCAAAACATTAACCAAAAAGCTTACATGATCCATAATAGATATTGAGTATCTCTGCTATCTTACTGATGCAAATCTCATTCTCTTCAAGCACTATTTCTGTAATTTTTCAATAGGCAGCTCAAATGAGTCTCTCTCAATGGCTTCACGGCCATCACTGAAAGCTTTTTGCGGCTCAAATACTTATTTTCGTGATAAACAAGGCAACCCAAAACCATGATATAAAACACAAACTGTCAACCAAAATCGTTACCGTAAGCCAACGGCTCTCAAATTAACTGACATATGGAAATCGAACTTCACAGAAGCATAAAGATGACATCAATCTAGGAAAAAATTTGCAATCGATTTGCTTTCCGCTCACAGTTTATATGAACCAGTCCGTGCTAAATTTGATCAAATAGTTTAGCTTTTGAATAAAGAGAATAAAAGAAGGTACCCCTATCACTTCGCATTTTGGCGAAATTAGTACAAGTAATGGGATCTAACCATCGTTATGTCTTAAGAATAAAATTTGCGTATACTGGTGGACTTTATATGGCATAGTTCATATCTCTTAGTTGAGAGACTGTATAACATAACTTGACAGACACTATAACATGTAATTTGTTACCAATTGCTCCGTATAAATAAGCCACACTTGACCGCAAAATTTCAAAACTGCCAACATAGCCTTGATTTTTGACCTGCTTTGACATAGTTTTTTCGGCTTCGGCTCAACTTCGTCACGATATTCGGCCGATCTATCGTCTGTTTCCGGGTCGTCAGCATAGATTCAAGACTCATCGGTAGTAATAATGTGTTTCTTGACCTCGTGGTAGTCAGAAGGCATTGCTTACAGAAGTTAACGTGACGCTGTTTTTCGAAAAAATGAAGTGATTTGGAACCAATCGTATTACTCTGGATTTTCGTTCGAAATTTAAACTAAAAAGTCTTACTATTTTTTGCCCACAGTATAACCCTTGCCTAACTAAAATCAAATATTGCTACCCGTCTAGTTGTTAACAACCAAGTAGTAGCTGCCTTCTAAACTTCATTAATTTGTCAACCGACTTTTTTGATCCACTTTACCTCATTTCAGCGCGCGAATCACTTAGCAAGCAATGAATATTCAGATTTTTGAAGATGCTCACCTTACTTTGGTTGTGTTGTTTGTTTTATTTGTTGTGTGTTTAAGGCAAATTTTCTGTATGCAAATGAAGCTGCGCTTAGATAACAACAACATTTTACACGTGTTCCTCAGCATCACTTGACGAAGGTCAGGGTTACGAACGGAATACAAATTATGCGCAGATAAAATATTTAAATGAGACAAAGTTTGTTAAAATTGATTTAAGTTTTTTATTAACTAATTATGTACAAAATAAAACTAGTTGTGTAACACATTCATGAACATTATTATACAATGAGGGTAAGCGGGAGATTTGTCTGTTACTTTGTACGACCATAACTCAAAAAGTCGCTTACGTCAACAATCACCTTAGAACTTCAGGATTGGCAAGTAGGCGTTGCTTGGTGCCTGTGGCTGGCTGGCGGGAGGAATGTAGGTGTTGGCTGGTGCTGCAGGTGGAATGTACGAGTTCGATGGCGCAACTGGAGCGACTGGAGCAGCATTGGCTACGGGTGCTGCGGGAGGAATGTATGAGTTGGAGGGAGCGACGGGTGCAGCAGGTGCAGCTGGGGAAGCATAGTTATGCACTGGGGCCAAGCCACCGTCATGCGACACGGACTTTCCACCCAAATCGTCGTATTGCTGTTGGATGGCATGTTGAGCGTGAGCCGCATCTTCGGGTGTGCGGTATTTAACGAAGTGCACTTCGGGTTTGTTGGTGTTCTGTCTGTTGAGGTTCTGCAATTGCTGAGCCAAGCCAGAGATGTCGTTTTGTTTCTGCAACACATAAATGGCGGTTCTCTCTTCACCGGCGTGTTTAGCCAGTTGGAGGGCAGCATCTGAGAGTCCATTGTTTTCGGGTCCCTTAATGAAGACGACACGCAAGTTCTTCTTCAACGAGCCAGACAAATCACCCAGAGACTTATCATCATCGAAGTCAGCTTCTGGTGCGGTGTAGGTGAAGAATTCCTTCTGGAATTCAGGTGCAGCCGGAGCTGGTGCTGCGTGACCGGCATCAACAGGCGCACTGAGTGGGCTACCGAAATCACCAATACCGCCACTGCTCACGGGTCCAGCACCATGACCGCCAATGGGTGCACTCAAGTGCGCAGCGCCATCGCTGCCGTGGGAGCCACCCAAACCGCCAAGGGAACCGCCTGCAGATGGGTAGTTGTAGCCACCAACATCAGCACGCGCTACGGCGAACAAAGCTAATACCTGGAAATTGAGAATAGGACATTTTTTGTTTATATTGTGCTTTGAATAAGTCCAACAATTCTACTCACAATGAAGGCACGCATTATCGGTTTCCTCGAGTGCAAGTGTGATGCTCGACTTGAGAGAGATGAACTGTTTGTGATGTCAGTTGTAGATCTCCGCGGTTATTTTATATCAAAAATGAAGTTCACTTATTTAGTCCACCTACAACAAGAGCTTTCGCAAAGCAGTTGAAGCAATAAATTCGTATAATGCTCAAGTTCATGTCTCGCAAATGGGACGCGCAGTATTGCATACTCACTCAGTCCAAATAACTTGTGATATTGATGTCTTGATAAGGGGCAGCCGCCGCCACTTAGTATGGACTCATTAAAATTCGTAACAGATTCGCTAAAAACTTTGCAAATTAGTTAAGTGATTAATAATTAATGGATAGATGTTGTTATTTTTGTTATCAGCAAAACGCCCAGCTACACGGATCAATTTAAATAAGTTCAGTCGCGTCTCACAGCTGTGCAATACGAATTCATTTTTGCTGGCTCTCGATCACGCGAGCTGAAACATACGTTTAGGTAGGTACACACACGTAGTTATGGATGTTCGATGTGTGGATTTGACAAGACGATCGAATATGCTCTGCTCCGTGTTTTACACTTTTTTTTGGGTTATCTGCTAACACATGTACTAATTTGAATATAAAATATATACTTCTTTTCATTTTTTTATTAATATTCGCCTCTCTAAGGCCGTTTGTCTGGTTAGCAGCCATCTGACAGTTAAGTTTTGGTTAAAAGAAGTGTTCTTTACTGAAAGTAGGAGTCTTGGCTAAGTTAACCAGAACAGAACTGGCTCATGGCTGCTAAATAGATATTGAGAAAGCGACCCTAGTTGTGTTTTATTGATTACATAGTAGATATACTAAATTTATCTTAAGCACTTATGACACGGAGGTAGTCCAATTAGAAAATGAGGTTACCTTTCGTTCGAGGATAGATCATAAGCTGAGTTGAAATCGGATTACTTCAATTATAGCTAGATTCCAAGCAGAAATTCTTAGTATGATTTACTTGACATTTTGGTTAAATTATTAGTTATAAAATGTGTCCCCAGTTGGTAAGTTTGAAAATCCCCGCATATTTTGTGGAAATAGAGTCGATTAGAGTCCGGAAAAAATATGCTTCTCTACGAAATACAACATAAAGTTCTTCCAATTCTCCATATTTGGCTTTTCTTTATTTTTATACTCTCGCAACAAAGTTGCTAAGGAGAGTATTATAGTTTTGTTCACATAACGGTTGTTTGTAAGTCCTAAAACCGCATTAGGGAGGGGCATAGTTGGAAGTAATTTTTTGGAAAAGTGGGCGTGGCCCCGTCCCCTACTAAGTTTTTTGTACATATCTCGGAAACTACTATAGCTATGTCAACCAAAGTCTATAGAGTCGTTTTCTTCAGGCATTTCCATATACAGTTCAAAAATGGAAGAAATCGGATAACAACCTCGCCCACCTCCCATACAAAGGTTATGTTGAAAATCACTAAAAGTGCGTTAACCGACTAACAAAAAACGTCAGAAACACTAAATTTTACGGTGCACCCGAGGCTTTTTTTAAATTGAAAATGGGCGTGGCGTCGCCCACTTATGGACCAAAAACCATATCTCAGGAACTACTCTACCGATTTCAATGAAATTCGGTTTATAATATTTTCTTAACACCCTGATGACATGTACGAAATATGGGTGAAATCGGTTCACAACCACGCCTCTTCCAATATAACGCTATTTTGAATTCCCTCTGATGCCTTCTCTGTATAATACGAGCATATACATTAGGAACCAATGATGATAGCGGAATAAAACTTTACACAAATACGGTATTTGAAAAATATGTTAATGACTGATAATGAAATCTCGATTATCACTTTATCGTGCGAGAGTATAAAATGTTCGGTGACACCCGAACTTAGCCCTTCCTTACTTGCTTTATTTTGTCGAAGATACGCACCACTGAATGTATTATATGCCAATTTAAGAAACTAAAAGGAAATTCACTAAAGAAGGTCTGATTCGGTCGAGGATAAGGACCGGACTTTTTTGTATGGACTTGAGCGAATATATACATATATGCTCTGAACAGCGAACACTATGCTTTTCCAGAAGAAAACGTCTGAAACCCTTTACGGGAAGGTCTAAGAGATCATTTTCCTGAGTAGCAAGTGGAAAAAATGGCTGTTTGTATGTTTCAAACATTGAAACCTGTGCAGGTTACACAAAAGGGTTGAAATACCCTTTTCACCGCATTGCCACCTGTTTTCAGTAAAATAAAGAATAGATATTAAGAGGTTATAACAACCTGAACAATATAATGTCAATAATGCAAATATTAAAGAAAATTGGCTTAGGGTTGCCAATGACTATAATAGAAGTGATTTGCAAATAATTTATCAGTTGAATAACTGTAATGAAAAAACTGTGTGGGATAGGATTATAGGCATTATATAATCCCGCTAGAGGGCATCAAAATTATAAAAAAATGACATATATTTGGTTGTTGAAGTTGAACGTTCAAACCACTAATCATACCAAAGCGAGCTTAATGATGATTATAGTATTTTATAGCGGAAAGAAATGTGTCAAAGTTTCTATTTAAATCGTTTTTTATAATTTTTTTACAATCACTTTAGAACCTTATATATGCACACATACAAGCACACATATTTGCGAAACCCAAAATTTATGTAAATTAGGCGATTTACCGGTGCTAATCACAGCGCAACGAAATCCGTGAAAAATTAGCATTTAATTACAATAACAGGAATTTAAATGTTGACTGACAATATTGGATCGATTTCTGAATAAAAAGCCAAATCGACTAAACAAACAAACCGCAAAATGTTGGAATATTTTTTTATCACATTTACGAACTTAATATGTGTTAATTTATGTTAGTAGGCATATAATAGCCTAGCAAAAATTGTGTGTTTTTATATATTTAATTGGCAAAAAATTTAATTCAACTGGCATTTTGTGAATGGAGCAAATCTGAATTAAAGTCGAATTCGCAAATGAATGAGCAATCTAATGGCCACAAAATTGACAAACGGTATCATTGAGAAAAAATTTAAATTTTTCACTAAAATAAATATGTAAAGGCAAAGCGCAACGAATTTAATTAAAACTAACAGTATTCAAACGCATTATAGTTTCACCTAATGTGAATATTTAACTATTGGATCGAGCAAGGCTGCGCGTGTCAAAGTAGAAAAAACCATTAGTGGCTCCGAAATTAATGAATAACAAAGCTAAGTTTCTAAGTTAGTGTTATCACACGCTTTCACTATGAGAAAAATTACGGATTTTAAAATTTAATAAATTTACTGACAAGTTATAGTGCCATTTTCACAAATTTCCCCACAGATGATTCTACAGATGTGTTAATCTGCAATCATCATGATAATAATAATAACTCGATTGACCCGTCGTAACAAGAAAACTACTTTCTTTGCAGTTTTATTGAAGTAAAGGGGCAAAGCTCGTATAACTCGCAAACCCACAAATTTAAAGCCAGCAAGAATTTTTCCTAAAAATATATTTGGAATGGGAAAAACTGCTTTTACTACTACTACTATTGATATAAAGACGCTTTCAGTAAAATTCCCAAAAGTTAGTAGGTTAAATTTATTACCTCGAATAATAATTTTGAGAGAGTTCAAATCGAAAGTTAGGGCTAAAGAACGAAACTCAAAAAATGCGAGATTCTTAAGACTTGTAAAAGAGCATTTGACTGATTCTGACAAATTGAAAGTCAACAGTGAGAAGTTCATTTATAATGTAAAAAATGTGATGCGATCTGAACAATTTGTTAAGTATTGTGGTATAAGATTAGATTGATAAAAGAGGAATGCACCCCGATCTTATCTCCTAAATCACAAAGACTCACTTAGTCCAAGCACATTGATAAAGTCCATATTGTAGTATTACTTTGAACATTAATCTGTTCCGTGCTAAATTTTAGAAAGACATGCTGTTTATTAAGAAAGTTTTCCACTTGTAAAAGGACTTTACTTGTATTTCGATCCGCCAGTTTGTATGGTTGCAATTTGAAATAGTGGTCCGATATCGACGGTTCCGACAAATTATCAAATTCTTCAAGAGAAGAAAGCGTGTACAAATTTTCGATCTATATCTCAAAAACTGAAATACTAGTTTGCGTATATACAGACGGATAATCAGGCATAGCTAAATCGACTCAGCTCGTTAAGCTGATCATTTATTAACATATTAAACAATTAAGAGTTCATGCTTGGAGAGGCTTTCTAAGAGGTGTCTAAGAACTTTGTTTTCAGAGCACTAAGGGGGAAAAAATAGTTTTGTTTACCCACCCTAAACATATATAAATGATCAGCGCGCCAAGCTCCGTCGATTTACCTATTACCGTCTGCCCGTATGTATGTATTACCTGTATATGTCGGGTCAAAATTGAACGATGTGCGCTCACCTTTGGAGAAATCTTACTTATCTTATTACATATCTCGAGACCCGCCCGACCGATTTTAACCAAATTCAAAGTATGAAATTCTATTGACATTCCCATTTTACAGTGTGAAATCTGTCCTCAACCAGGTCTACTTCCGATATACCACAATTTTAAATTCCACTTGATTCTTTATCTTTCCTTAAACAAATCAAGAAGCAAGTAACGTAATGACGTTTTTTTATAACGGTGTATGCGGTGTGTGCTGAACTTAGCTCTTCCTTATTTGTTATTTGATAAAATATCTTAATCCAATATGGCTTGGATTTCTGTAAAAGACATCTCCAAACATTTTGTTCAAATCAGACCTCTATAGCTCATAGCTGGCGTAAAAACTGAATGATCAAAATCAATACCCTTTTATGCCGAAAAAACAAAGATGTGAAGGGTATTAGAGTCTTGGTGCAGCAAAACTTAACGGGGTGCTAGGAATATCTAGATCGATATGTTAGGAAAAATATTAGTTCTTCTTAAACTTAAAATCATCAAGCTCCAACACAGGCAACAACACCAGCAACAAGTACAATTAACTCTCCTCACGATGAGGTACCAAAAGGAGTCCAAAAAACCCTACTTCCCACTTTATATACATATATTGTAGTAGTGCTGGCATATCGGGCACGTGTTGAACGTGCTCGCTGGTACACTTCCGAAAGTATTCTTTGTTTGTATTCATTAGTGACACCCATGCCTTGCTGGCCTAAAAATGCTCGCTTTTTACACACACACACATACGTATCCTACCCCGACACTCGTTAAAAGCTGTTTAGTATTCAAACGGTTGTGCGTACCCCCACCCTCCCACAAGCTGGTGCTAACGTACTCGTCACACTCGCAAGTATGTGAGGCCATGATGGTATGTGTGCGTGTGAGTGCGCGATCGCTTTGTTGCCTACTATCGTTTGTTACCAGGCGGTTGTCGGCCACAAAGCAGACACTTCTAATTGAAAGGCAACCAACACCGCCGAAGCACGCGCGAAATTCAACAAACACAAAGCCTCTGCTCTGAAAGGCATGGCGTTCGCGGTTTGTAGAGAAGAATAATGCCGAATTAATTTCGATGGGAGTGGATGAGTTCATTTTAGGGCTAATCAGGAGCCTTGTATAATTCACTTTATGTACAACTGGTTTCCACATATGTGAGCGCAAATATGTTAGATGTTGGTAATTAGAGGAAATTCGCGTTAACGGTTGGATTGTGGCGCACTGGTAAATGATTAACGGTGTTTTCTTTAAATACGTTTCCCGAGGCATCTTTAGATTTGAGCACTGGCTAGTGCCAAGAGGTATTCTTCACTATTACAGAAATTTTGATGGACTATGACTTCACGATTTATATCTGACAAAGATGGGCCATCCATTGTCCAGTTAAAAAAAATAGTTATGTACTCTTGTACCCTTCAAATATGTATCTGAACACTCAAGAATCCCCGCACGCTTTGAGCAAACTCAGGCAGAATTTTCTCTGCCCAAGTCTTGAGCTCACTAACCGTGCTTTTAAGGCTAGTTAAGGAACGAACCTTGCGCTGTCGAAAGATAATGTTGACTTAAAATCTTCTAAGGTTTTCCGCTCTCTGTAAGGCTTTCCTAGTGGTAGGGGTTCTAACAAGTCATTACCTTCTTTCATATCAACTTTAAGAAAGCTTTTGCAAGTGAGATTTTCAACCATCTCTATTTAGAAACTAAAAACTTTATGTTTGATTTTCATTTCAAATTATCTGCTAAAACTTATGGCTTATTATTGGGTCTTCGGCAGCGATATTACCCTTGAGCTTGAGACTAGCGATGAGATGCCTGAATTCCTTATCTCTATCATCAAGTTATTTTTTGATTAGATTGATTTGGGTACCTGGCCACAGCGATATTGTAGAAAACTGTAAGGCTGATGAGCTTATTAGGACAGTTAATTTAATTTCAATAACTGCGGAATGGGAAAAGGTAAATAGCTCCGTTGGCTTCTTGTGGTTTACTACTGGACTGCTGGACTTCAGATCAACTCAGTAAGCATGTTAAACTACGACCAGTTGTGCAGTGACAAGGCTCTTCTGCTCTAGGGTATACCGTAAGTGATCTAGCAATGTCCACCGTTCAATGATTGTAGGAGCTAAAATCGGGCACTGTCCTCTTCGCTTTTAGCAACTTCAACATTCTAATGGTTGAAAGAGCTCTAACCTTACACTGTCTGATTGAGATTTAAACAGTAAGACTGCATTCCAGCTGCATCAGAATAGCTGATATCCATCTAGATGACTTTTTTCTACTGGCTTCTCAGTTAAAAAGTCCCTACCATTAAGTAAATCCAACATTCCTAACTAAAAGTAACGAAAAGCCGTTCAGAAAACATTAAATTTTATGCTATCGGAAATGTATGCGGGCAAATTACGCCAAGTCATGCGATCCACCGTGAGCGAAAATGAGTTAAACTCGGAGTACAAGTTTCGTGGGTTCGCATATTTACCGTTTTATTGCCAGACATTTCGTCACCACGTCAACTTGCGCGTTCAAGGTCTCAGCACTTAGCTAAATCGCAGGCGCAGGCGAAGGCAGGGGTGGACACACCGCAACTGGTGCTTTAAGGCTGCAGCGCTGGAACTAGCTGCGTTGCGTCGGCCTTCTTCAACGCCTATAATTTGACCTTATATTTGGTAATCGGCTTTAAACTATGTCGGAAGCCTTTGAGCACTGACGCCTGGCTAGCATGTTGTTGCAAGAAAAAGCATTGCTATTATTGTTATTGTTGTCGCCGTCTTTGCCGGCAATGCGAAATTCTAAATTGTCTACACCTGTGCATGCGCTCCCTTTAGCCAGGTCTAGCGGTTGTGCGACAAACACTATTGCATACACACACACTTCCCATGTGCAAGTATATACAAATACATACACACACATTTATAAATACGTGATGGCGTCAGTTGGCGGCGCTGTGCGTCTCGTGGCGCAGTGCGTCCGGTCCTAATGAACGAAGTTAGTTGTTAGCAAAGTACAAGCACACACACTCACATATACATATGTATAGTCAACAATAAATATAAATTTGTTTGCGCTCCTTATTGTTTGTGTTTGTGTCAATATGTATTTCTGTATTTGTATGTGTGTGTGTAAGCTCGTATTTCAAGGTGCGCCAAAGTAACAAATATGTCAGGAAAATTAATGACAATAACAACATTGGAAACAACACACCGGCCTGAATGCCAACCTTAACATAAACATAGCTGTGTGTGTATGTGTGTGTGCCTCTGTTTTTGTGCATATATGTATGTATATATGTATATAATATTACCACAATAATGTTAGCATTTTCGTTGCTCTACTGCCGTGGCTTTTTATACGTAGAGACTTGCCCTCTTCGTAAATATAAATACATATATATAAGTAAGTAAAAATACAGACATACTACCCACATACATATGTACATATGCATGTATGTGCATGCATACATATGTATGTATGTTGATAAGTACAAGGATAACTGAGAGAGTCAGTTAGTTTTTCTTCAGTCTTCGCTGGAAGCAATCAACAAAAAGTTAAGAAGTTAAAATTTTTTTCACCAATGTTGCCAACTTTAAAAACAATTTAAAATAAAATAATATTTTTTTATTGATAAAATAAATAAATTGTTTCGTTATGGTTGTCAAATTAAAAAAAGTCACAAATATTTTTTAAAAAAGAGTTGCCACCTTTTTAAACATTTTATGCGTTCATTTAGTTCGTTATAAAAGCAATGCGATTTGTATCGCATAAATTAATTTTTTAGGGTTGCCACCTTTTTGAAATTTTCAATTCAAAGAAATTGTATTTTTTTGCTGTTTATGAAAATTAAAATATATCTAGTACTGGTTTTACACAATTTTTCCAGGAAAAAATCCAAGTTATTGCTGAAGCTCACTTAATACTCTTCCGAAAAAGTAAGGGAAGGGTCTTGTAAAAACAAAGAGTTGCCACCTTTTTAAAAAAAGTATGCGATAATTTAATACGATATGAAAGCCAAGCGTTTTACGTCGCATAACTAAATTTTTTAGAGTTGCCACCTTATCGAAATTTTCAATTGAAACAAATAAAATTTTTTGCTGTATTTTGAAAGTAAAAAGTATAAATATACATAAATTAGTACTAGAGGTTTTACATAAGTTTTCGCAGAAAAAACCAAATTTTTGCTGAAAATCACTAAGGAGTCCTCCGAAAAAGTACATGTATAGAAGGTTTTTATTTTATAGCTTTAAATTATGTCTCAAAAATTGAAAACAAAAACGAGTATTTTAAGGCATTCCTAAAAGGGTACAAAGCGTTCCAAAAAGTCACTGACTTATCCATCCACTCTCGTATTTAGTATTTTCATAGCCTATTTTGTGTATTTCGTGTACACATATAGGAAAAATATCGAGTGCGTTGTAACCTCAAAGCATTACTTTCAATGTTTTTTTAGTGTAATGAATTGTTTACCTTTTGTTGCGCCGCTTATGAGACAGAAGGAAAGAAGCATTATCTAAATGGGTTCATTAGAGTGATTGGGTTGGTGAATTGAAACTTTACACTGCAAGTGTTTGCAAAGGCGAATGACAGTTAAAGGAAACAAATCAGACATTGAAAAACGATCGTTCCTTAAGTACGCACACAACACCGGTAAACAGGCCCCTAAAGAATTCAAATGTAGGCCACACATAAGAGATATGCAAAAGGCGTGCGTAAAAATATTATATACCGATGCGCTGGCAAGTTGAGGTCGACTTTAAAACGGTAGCTTGCTTAATTGAGATGATATGTTGGATAAACAATATTTCATGACAATTGTGCCAAAAGAACGGAACTTAAGCTGAAATCATAGTTAAATTTATAAATGTTAAGTGAATAATCCGATTCGTCCATGGGATTCAGTCGATACCAGTGAATACATATAGTATTTCCTTAAAACCTGACACACTAACTATTCTCTTACATATGTATGTATATACACATGCCACAAAACACTATCTCACTAACATATGTATATCATCTAATCATTCGAAGAGGATAATAATACTTACATTAGATAAGTTGGTTCAGGAAACGTACTGTTTCGACGGGGCCGGGACCATGGGGAGAGGGGTATCAGATGTGTACGATTAGCAGGGCATGCAAATAGGTGGTGGCAAATAGGATGGTGGTTTGACTCCAAGTACGCTTTCACTGAGAGGGAGTCGGTGAAGTTGTTAATGACTCCACTGTGAATGGCGGTCAGTACATGTCTGAAGTTTGTTGCGTCCCGAAGTTTGATCCATGTATTTTTCTATGTCGACAACGTAGTTAAGGAAGTACCCCTTAATGTTCCTGGGCGGTGGTTCCGCTACAGGCAGGTGACTGCAGGTATGATTTCTACGAAAGCACCTACGCAGAAAATGCTTCAAGAAGAGTTCATTATGCTCTTTAACTGGGAGTCTCACTGATTAGGTGTTCGCTGGGAGACATCAAGAGGTATCCCGTTGTAGTCCGGTGTTCTGACATGTCTGTAGTTTCCTCGTCTGCGTTTCACTACATCCAAGCGAACATATTGGTACGGCGTAGTTACAGAGTGGCCGGCTGATTGCCTTGTATGTTGCCAACAACGTTTCTTAGTATTTTCCCTATGTGCTGCCGGCTAGTAACTTGAGAATTTGTTGCGGCTCTGTACTTTGGCAAAAATCGCGGTCATGTGAGGAGTGAAGCGGCTGTCGAATGTCACACCTAAAACCTTAGTGTTATTGACTGTTGAAATTTTAACGCCATCGACTGCAATTCCAATGGTCTGAGAATGGTCTTGGAACTTTGCAAGTGCTCATGTAACCTCAAGTTTTGCTGGGCAACTTTAATTTCTATTGACGCAGGCGACAATAGCTGGTATCTCTATTTGGTAATAAATGAAAGAAAATAATTCTTAAAAGTAATTAATCTTAAAACTCATAAACCCGTTGCCATCCAACAAAGGGTCTAGAGTCATCAACAAGAACGATGTCGACTTCAAAGTTTGTTTGGAAATCATATTCGACCAGAATTCTCAGTAGTCAGCATTGTTCCTAGTTCCGAAGTTAGACGAAGTTTCAGCGCCTTTTCTAGCTGTCAACTAAATTCCCTTTATTGGTAACCCTCCACCTCAACATTAATTCCATACAACTGTTTCGCAATAAAAATCAATTAGATCATCATCGAATGTTATAGACCAAATGAAGAATGATGTAACCGAATGAAATAAAGTAGTATTCTGCTAAGCAAATCTTCACTTCTTCTACAATTGCAATCCTTTTCAATAAATTTCCTGAGCATACATCCTGCTCATCCAATTCAATTTAATAAATTAGTATTTTATTCTTAAACTAGGCCAATAGGACAAATAAATTGTGAGAAAGCAGTCTGCTATGCCAGTTGTTGGTGGCTTGGTGGTTGAGGTATAGATGTATGTGTGGTATTTAAATTGTGGTGAGTGTGGTATGTAGGGCTACACCCCTGCCAAGGCTGGGCTAATCATCTTCATGGCAGCACTGGCACACACAAGCGCGCAAAGAATGTGTCTGCTATGTCCTTGGAGATAGCTGTGTGTGTGTGTGCCTGTGTGCGGACTACAGCCGCTGGCTCTTTGCAGCTTCCTGCCGTCGTCTAATGTTTCCCCTAACCAGCATGGCAGCTGTGGCTGTTGTTTCGTCCACCCCTCCAACGCTGCACTCCTTTGTCGTTCGCCATGCATGCAACGAGGAAGTCGCAACATTTCCGCCTGATTTGCATGGCTGCCTCTCGGTCCGCCTCGAACCGGTAGTTTGACAAGAACTTTATTATTCCTCAACTTAAAGAGTTTCTTCTTCGGTTTAACTGCAACAGCAGCAGCATCGTCCTTGTCTGCTGTTTGCATGCACTTGCTTGGTGGTTATCCCAACTATGGTGGCCTTGTGCGTGCTGCTGCGGCAACGGCAAGAAGAGTGGCTCAATAGCCCGCAGCCTTTTTTGTATGTATTTGCACTAATGTTTCTTTTGCTTACTCTTGTTGTTATTTTTGTTGTGTAGAAACCGACTATTGTTCGCAACTTGTGTTGTTGTTGTTGTTTCTTAGTTTGCATATTGTTAGATAATCCACTTAAGGCATACAGGCATATATATGGGCACTTGTGTGGTAAGACCAGCATGGAAATCTTGAAGAAGTTAAAAAGGGGTTTCAAGTTCGAAACTGTTGCAATTTATATAAGCTCGAGGAGACCTTGAAAGGTACCGGTTATAAGGAAGTCTTTAATATATGCTAACATTTGAAAAAGGGGTTTTAAGAAGCCCTTTTATTTCAAATGTTTTCTCGGAATTTTAACGCTTGCCTCCTCTAGCTTTAAGGCACCACAGTCAAGCCCATTATGTTCTATGGAGTCTTTATGTTATGAAGGGCTCTAGTGCACTAAGGTCCACCCCAACCATGGCACTTAACGCCATCCTGTACGTACTGCCCATGAACATCGCCGGAAGGTGTACGACTGCGAAAGCTATCATCAGACTGAGAAAGTCTTGAACACGGGTCTGAACACTCCGAAATCCTCACTCATTTCGACTTCATACCGCGTCACTTGGATCATGGAGTCTCTAAACTGAACTCTGACGGCTCCTTCTTCAACAATATACCGGCGAAGGAGTTGTGGGTGGGAAGAAGCCTTTGGAGGAGAGGGGCAATGAGCTTATTCACGGATGGGTCAAATGCTTGGAGGGAAGGTTGGTGTAGGGATCTAACGTCAAGAGCTCTCTATCAACTGCAGTTTTAGACTTCCGACTATTGCAGTGTATTCCAGGCCGAGGTTTCAGCCATTAAGGTAGCAGCAGATTTACTGCTCCGGAGTGCAGCCTCCTTCAGAGAAGTGACACTCAGGGCTGGTCAAAGAGTTCCTAAGCTCGCTATCAATAGCATCGAGTGTCTGTGTGATAAGGCTTGAATGAGTAACAGACCACAGCAAAGAAATCACAGGAAACTGTAAAGCTGAGGAGCTAACAAGAAATATTTTCCTGCAGGGCACTCACTACTCGTAAGAAACTGAGAGAGCTTAGATGGAAAACCGACTAAAAGTAAAACACGATAACGGACCGATCTGGTTTATGACACTGTTGTTGCTCTAATCGTATTTACCCTCTGCTCTACTAACTGCAATCGTTTTTGTCGTTGTTTACAGCTTTGTTGTCTTGAAATGCCGACGATGATGGCTGCTTGACGAAAAAGATGATCATTACGTGTGTGCTTTGCTTTCATTGTTGCTGCTGTTGTTTGTTTGATGTTTGCGTAGAAGTACTCATGACACTCGGAGCGTTGCAAGCGGCCGCACTTTGCTGCATACACGAGTGCATCCGTCAACGAAGTCTAGTCAAGTGCATACATAAACAATGCGTTTGTGCACACAGACAGGGGCATGTTAACCAGAGCGTTTGTGTATATGTGTGCGTTGCATGCAAAGACAAAAACAACGCGCTCCACAAAAGGAACATTTTCTGCTGAACTTCTTTCTGTTGAAATGACGTTGTTTTCGCTTGTGCGCCGTAATGTATGCAAATATTTAAGAAATTACTTCGGAAGTCAGAGAGAAAATTTGCATAAAGCATTTTTAAACGTTCTTAAACGTTCTGGGAATTTTCTCGCTCGCTCGGCAGGCAGACTCTTAATTTTGCTGACAAACTGTTGGTCCATGTAGTTAGAATTGGAAACAAAGTAGTTTGAAATTTTCTCGGAAGTAGTAGGAAAGTGTAAAATATAAAAAAAAGTATTGTAATTTACATATTTCTTTGTATGTGTTCTCATAAATAACGTTTAGTTCAAGACCATGCATTTGCGTTTGTTTACATTAGTTCGAGTAAGCGGTGAAGCGTTTCGAAAGATCTTGATATATACGTACATATATACCTTTAGTATAATTTAAACATATATTTTCTTATGCTGTAATTGTGCGCCAAATGGGACAAATTATCAAAATTTCGATGAAGCCAACATTATATACACTGCTGATAAGTAGTTAGTCTGCTAAGCTTATAAGACAAGCTTTGGTTTTTAGTAATATCAGATGGCGGAATGGCAAGCATTCCAGGAGGAGTAGCAATCCCTTAGTATGCCAGCGCTTGTAGCGAATTTCAGCAGGTTTGGTGGCCCTATAAAAGGTACCTCTTCCATTGTTTCATACTATAGAGCCTATAAATTCTGAAAGCATGTTTTTTAACTATGGGGTTAATGCACAAGAGATATTCCATTGCTTCTCTGGTGTATTGCTCTTGATATTTCCTGCAGTCTTCTCGATGCAGGCGGGCGCAGCCAGCGATCAGAGAGCATTCAAACCATGTTTCTACAATCGTTTTTTTGAAGGAAGTAGCAAATTATTAATTTTTGAGTTCGCTTGATTTGTTTTGTAAATGAACCAATTTGGATTATGTTTATTGAGAAAAAAACTCCTGTACTAGTATGAGCAAAAAATAGTTCGACAATGTTCATAATTTTAAAATTCATAATTTATTCATCAACATCTATTTCGTCCGCCTCAAAGTAATACCATTGATCTCAATGCATTTGTGCCGACGTTTTTTCAAAACCGTTTCCCCGGAGCAGTCGTTTGAGTTGGCTGAATAGCCAGAAGTCACACGGAGCTAAATAGGGATTGCGACACGCTATTGGTTGAAATTCGTCAAAAGGCACAAAACACTTAAACAGACTTCACCTCAATAACACTGTTTTAATGCAGTTTGATACCCTGAAGTCAATTCGGAAAACAAATCTATCACCCACAGATATTCAGTTAGAATTTATACTTCGCGTGTATTTCGAATCGGTAAATTTTTTTTCTTTAAGTTGGTAGTACTGTTAGTGACATCTTTGCTAAATTTCACGTCAAAATATTGTTTAGTATTTAAGATACGCGTCGTTTTGTGAGGTTCTCAAAGTGAATTTTTACTATGTCTGAATTTATTGAACAAACAAGTGCGATAATCCATCATCCTGCATAGGTTATTCGTGATCATTTCGCCACTTTTTCAACTAATATCGTGCCGCAACCACCGCATTCGCCTGATTTACCTTCTTGTACTTTCTGGCTATTCAGCAAATTCGCATGACACAGGCCCGTACGTCAGGCACTCACTCCGGGACAAAAAAACGTTACAGGTGAACCTCTAGTTGGTCCCAAAAATGTATTTCTACCACCTATGCATGTTAAATTGGTTTTAATGAAGTGTTTTGTTAAGGCAATGGACAGAAATGGAAGAGGGTTCTTGTATCTGAAACACGAACGGGGGAGACGAACATTTAGGGACCGTAAGGGACGAACATGGGGAACGGTTCCGCTAATACATTGCTGCTATGGTGAAACGGTACCAAGGCAAGTGGAGTGCCAGTTTGCTTGCCGATTACTGCTGGACATTGTTAAGGGATACTTCAAAAACAAAATATCGCCGAAAAACATCGATAGTAACATTTTAAGGTACTCTTTGGTTAATAATATTATAAGACAATAATATATCTATCGGTGTTTTTTTTTAACAAAAATCCTCATAGTAAAAAAAACTATAGGAAATCTGTAGCTACTTTCTGCATTTGTGGCAATTTTTACAAAATAAACACTTTGTTCTGTTCATGTCACAAAAAACCAGTGGATTTTTATTTACCAGTGTTATTTTGACGTGATTCTTGACACAGATGTCACTGACAGTCATACCAACCAAGAAAAAGAAATTTTCGGCGAATGGGTTTTCGAGCGAAATTGAAATTAATAGGTTTTTTTCACGGTAGTATTCTGTAACTCCGAAGTTCTGTACAGGAGACACCACAGTATTCTTAGTAATTTCTCAAACCTTTGTATTAAGCCAAAATATTTTTCATACTTCTTTCGAATTCTTCGATTGCGGTAGACTCTCATTGATACGGAAAGCTCTAAAAATTTTTTTGATTTTTATATTCAGATATGTAACGTAGAGACTCAGTTATCTTCTATGATTTGTGGTTTTTGTACCAAAATATTACTGAATTCGTTATAAGCCTCCCCTAATTTCGAATGATATTTTTCTGAGAAATTTCGAATCGACTTTCATAGATGCTTCTAAATCGAACTTCTTTATGCTTCTCTTTTAAAATGTTAATTTTTTCAACAAATATAGAGTTTTCGAAAAGTGAAGTACGAGTAAACTCCGAGTACATGTGTAGGATTAATAAAATATTATAGAACTTATAAGGCTTTGTCTAATTACAATATATAATTAAAAATTAATAATAGTAATATATACATGTGTAATTGTAGTACGCCTTTATAAATAATAATTTCAGTAAGATTCGGCTTATATGCCATTTCAATATTTTGTTTTAATCCTAAGATTATCTTTAATACAACGCGCAAAGAATTTTGAAGCCACTGAAATAAACGAAAAATTCATATTTATGTATGGACTTTCCTTTTTGCAGAACTAAGCTTACCCCAATTTAAGCATATGCCCTCAGCTCATTATCATGTCATAATTCTGTAAACATTGAGCAATGAAATCTCCTCACAATTTACACAAAAACACACATTCAAACAAATTCCTGCTTGCTTGCAACAGATGACAGTGCAAATGGGTTCTGGTTCTGGTTTCTGCTGATTCGAAGTGCTAATATTCACATTTCAAGCGCCACGCCGCAGCGCTTGTGTCCGCTTTGCTGCTTGTTGTACATAAAACAAAATCGATAGCGGTTTAAACCGGCGATGGATGTATTGGCAAAATTTCGCACATTTTTACGACGCACTTAAACAGTTATTTCATGGCGCCATATTTCGGAAGATTCCCCCAATCGTGCATTAGATTTTGCGAAAACCAACGTTTGCGCCCACATACCCACACATTCACATAAACACATATACACGGAGAGCGTGAGTGCAATGCGTTGCAATAACGTCGAGTGCCATAAAAACGAGCGAATAAATAATAATATCGCAAATATTTGTACTTTATGATTGATGTGTGAATATCGTTTCCACAATACAAAATACATAAATGAGCAACCACTCAGCAGATAGTCGCAGCGCACGTGTGTGTGTGTGCATGTGTCGTTCCGAGTACATGTCCGCAAAAACCCATGTCCCTGCATAAGTAAACAGCGAAATCGCATTTTCACAAAGTATTTAATTCGCGCCCCTTCCTAGGGACGTACCGACAGCGAAGGACGACTGGACGGTGCTTAAAAACGCGATTTTCTCTTTATCGACTTGTGTATGTGTAATTTTATTGTGTTCGCGCATTTTCCCTTTAGGGTGGCATGAGAGGGGCTGTAGAGGAAAATGCAAAACTAATAAATATTTGAATGACCTTTGAATCGTTGGCTAGTTTGTGTTGGAAAATGCAAAATATAATAAATATTTGAATGACCTTTGAATTCAGACCTGTAGCCTTAACAATTGTTCGGTCTGAAAACAGCAATAACTCAGAAGCGGTCCGCTTCGGCCAATGGGAGCCGCTTTAAGACCATTAGGACAAAGGCAGACCTCTATTCGTACATAGTGATTCGCCAGAAGCTAAGATATCTTGGTTGCGAGGTTTTTATGCATTTGTCTTATAATCCGGACGAGACAGCAGTGATTACTCTCTCTCTCTTTCCTGTAGATACTGAAGAATCTATACGGAATCGACCAATTGCCTTTGTTTGAAAAGTATTGCTTTGGAGTGTAGCTTACTACACAGTCCAGAGTTTCTCAATCAAAACAAAAAAAGTCGACGGAAATTATGCCTTCCGCAAAATAATTGCTATCGTCAAAGCAACGGTATGTGCCACCTGTAGGTCACTTTTTTGGCTGGAGCCCCATGTTGCCCATTAGTCCGCTAAGTTGGGAGGTAGTTTTCGCTGCCTTTCCTGCGGCGTGCTGGATTTGTATCCAGACGGTTAGTCTGATGTCCAGTCTTACGCCTAGGTAGTTTACTGCTTTTTATGGCCTAAGTATATCCATAGCCGTTTGCATACTTACTTCGAGTGATACTCGTATGTGCTTATTTGTTACCAGTAGTAGCTCTTTTTTTTCCGTAGCGAGCTGGAGGTTGTGTGAGTCGAGCCATTCTTGGGTGCGTACCATGACCTAATTATGTTTTCTTCTCGCTACTTCTGTGTTTCTTGCTGTAATTACTATTGCAATACCTTCCGCTTAGTCTATTAAGTACGATTCTTTTGGCATTGTGAGTTTTAGTATAGCATCGTAGCTGATGTTCTACAAGTCTGGGCCTAGAATGGATGCTTGTGCTGCTCCTGATGATGACCGCTATTTGTCGTGATCTCTCTCTAGTTTGGTACAATAGTTTTCTGTTACTAAGGTAGCTCCGCAACATAGTTCTCATGTAGTCGGGGATTTTTTAAACTATTTTGATAGCGTCAATCAAATCCACTCAACGACCGCTGTTGAAGGCGTTTCTAACATCTAAAGTCATCCAGCAACACTATTATTTTGTTTTCATGTCATCTGCGATGTGCGGTTTCTACACTTTCAATGACGCATTTTACAGCTCCTAGAGTTGATCTGCCGAGTCTAAACTTACTGATTAACACCAACAGTTGCCTTTTCTAGGGTTCAGGGAATATTCCGGCTTCGAGGCAGGCGTTGTACATATTCAATAGTACTGCCGACTGTTGTGCAGCGATTATTTTCAGGATTTCTGCTGGGATCTCGTCCGGGGGCGTGATTTAATGGTCTTGAACTTGTCAGTGGCTAGTTGCAGCTCTTCGATAGCAAACTGTTGAGTCGACTTGTGTTACTATTACTAATGAAACTATTTATATTCAGATCACACCAGAATAAGTTATAGACATGAGAAATAAATTATAGACTAAGGAAAGCCGAAAGGTGTCCATTAAATCTTATTTTACATATTTGGATTAAGAATGAAAAAAATCGGAAATAAAATGAAGCTTTTTCAAGCATTTTTAGGGTTAAAAGAGAAAAGGTGACGGAAAATTTCAGTAGATTAGCTTCAAATCTCCTTGATGACGAGTTTAACAAATGCAATTTTTATGCGGCAAAATCTTGCTAAATCTAGCAGATTACTAAAATAATCTACTCAACAACCTAGTGTCGGTCGCAACATAGTAAAATTACTCATACCTTTCAGACTGAGTTGCTGGAGTATTATTTAGTGTTTCTGGAAAACAAAAATTTGCCGATTCAGATAGCGATAGTTTGAAAATTAGTCTTAGGAAAGGTGTTCAGTACATTTACTTCGGAATTAGAAAGCCCATCATTGACTTTACTAATGGTTCTTATCAAACATATAATTTAAGCCTTTTGGTTGAAGTAAAAATACGCATGGATCAATTTTAATTCAAGTTTATGCAAAACTTGTTTTCGATGTTAATATCTCATAAAGTTTAGTCAATTTTGCCAAAAACTTACACTAACTTCCTTCTAATCATGTCCTTAATGAAGTTATCGCTGTCAATTTGTATGCTTCAGTCAATTTCGTCAAAGTCTTGTTTAGTTTAGCGGAGTGCAAAATATTTATTGCTTGCATAAACGAACACACATGAGTTTGTATATGCCACCTCACTTGAAGTGCCACCCATAAACACACATACACGGCCACGTGAAAATACACGCAATAACAAACAAGTACACGCCCGTACGAGTTCATGTAAAATATTGGAGCAAATTTAATAATTCTATGTGGAGTACATGACTGGCAGCGAGCGAATGTGCCACACTTGCCACACAAGCATGAATTGCATACGAAATATGTATCACCCAACTCCACCGAACCACCGCTCCACCAGCACCACAACCGCGGCGGTTGGACTTCAAGCCCCGGGCAAAATACTTCGTTTCGTTGCGCCCGCAATACGCCGTGTGGATAACAGGGCGGTTGGCGACGCCGTGTCGGCGGCGGTGACATTTGTTGCATCGATAATTTTGTCGCCATGCCATGTGTGTGTGCGTGTGGGTGTGTGTGTATTCTTGTACGTGTGTCGAGCGCTGCTTCTTTTCAATTCACGCTCGTAATTACGCCGGAAGCACGCCAAGCTCATCGTAATGCAGCCACTTAGGAGTTGGTGGGGGGCGGTTGGGCGGCTGCGTGAGCGCGGTTGGAGTACTACGTATTGCCACACAAAAATGTCGAAGTGTTGAGTCATTACGAATGCAGAATGACGATGAAATTACCGCCACTGCCAACTTGGCTGCGCAATAATGCAATAAAAATTTATGTGCTTCGCGATATTATAACTGATTACCGTTAGTTGCGCGGCGGATGGCAGTGATAAGAAGGAAGCACGGAAATGGGCGTTGAGTTGTGTATCTGGCGCGCGAATGTGAGCGTTCGTTAAAGTGTTGAGCATTTGTTTGCGTTTGCAGCAGTTAAGAAAGCAACGAGCTTTAAAATATTGGGGTGTTAAATTGCGAATGTACTTGGTTTAGTAGAAACCTGCGAGACTTGAAGCTTTAAAAGCGTGAAAATATTGATTTAATTTTTATATTATTAGAAATTTCTTTAGCGAGTCACACTGTCTAAACTAATACTTGGCATGTAATTGGAAAAAGTGGCACCTTTGTTTGGCAAAGATCTGAAGGACTTGTTCGGAAGTTGTACCGTTGCTTTATATAATAATCCATGCCAACTTTTGGACAACATCTTTTCAAAAAACAGTTTAATGATTAGATCGCTTACATTATTCCTCGTTGATGGCTTCCAAATTGGGATAGTGTTGTTATACTTAAAACTCCCAGAATGTTATGGATGGCTTTCGCCCTGAAAGTAATACTTCTGGAAACAGATATTGAGATCTTTGTAGATGACGCTCAACGGATATAAAAAAAAAAACGTTTGAGGCATCAGTTTAGCGACCACTTCTTCATTCGACGAAAATTTCGCCAGCGATTAGGAAATAGTCGTTGGGGTCAGATCTGGAGAATGTAGTGGGTGCGGCAACAATTAGAAGATCAATTCATGAATTTTTGCCATTATATACATCCCAAAACAGAAGTGTTGCTCATAAATACTAGAAAAGTAGAGGAAAGTATATCTCTAAGTATATCATTCACAACCACAACTAAGGAATCTGGGAGTAATAATAGACTCAAGACTCGAATTTAAGGATCACCTAGAATACAGTGCAGGTAAAGCGAATAAAATGTATTAAACGCCTTATCAAGAATAATGCAAATAAGAAGCATAAAGGTAATAAGACAGTGCACAGGTTCTAATGAGTTATCAGTGCTTTCCGAACAATGCTAGCGATGCTGTTGAAGTCATAGACAGTATGATGCCCATTGACATCCAGGGTGACGAATACGAGTGGGTATACAAGTTATCAATATAGTAGCAGCGGTGACAAACCTCACTCAAACGATGGTGGATCCACAAACTGATACCGGACATCCACTGGTGGATAGACAGACGACATGGGGAGCTGGATTTCCACCTAACCTAACTGCTTAGTAAACATAGGTGCTTTAGAAGCTATCTATACAGATTTCCGAATTTTCCGACGTGTTCAGAGTGCTTTGAAGGCTTTGAGCATGTATTCTTTTATTGGTCTCGCTTTTTAAGTACAAGGGAAAGACTTGGAAACTACACTCGGTGATAGTTTTACGGAACTGGAAAGCTGTCATCGAAGCGCCAGCCTCAGACGTGACAAACCTAAGACATATAGAGCAGATTGGACATCCGTCAGTCCGTGCCATGGAGGAGTCTTATCACTTCAAATGTGCTTAATCAGGTGGATCCGTGGGAGAGTCTGGAGTTCGGAGCAGGTTAGGTTTAGCGGATTGAAGTTCCGCACTCCGGCGTTTGATGCTTTTCCCTTCATAAAAAAAATAAAAAAATACGCCATAAACTTGCCAGCCGACTATTGCGTTTTTCCACGCTTTGGAGGGAGTTCATCGTCAATCGCGATGGAAAGGGCTTCGGAGTGAAATTCTTGGAGCCATGTTTCATCCATTGTCATATAGTGGCGCAAAACTTTAGGTTTACACTTGAACATCTGCAAGCACTGCTCCGAATCATCAGCTCTTCGTTTTAGTCAAAAGTGAGCTCGGACGACACCCACTTTGCACAAAGCTTTCTCATACCCAAATAGTCGTGAATGAGAGTGCCTAATATCTCGAACAACTTCACTTTATGGTCATTCCAAGAAATTTGTAGACTTTTTTACGTTTTCGTCGGTGACAACCTCTTTTGGGAGTCCACTGCGTTCACTGTCTTCGGTGCTCATTTCACTTGCTTCCTCCTTTGTTGGACCCTAAAATTGTAATTTAAATTATTATTCCTATTGTTTCCGTTATATAAGAGTATAATAAAACAATAAAACTTTAAAACAGTAAATTTCTGAGTGTTAAACTTTAGTCACTTGACCTATCTAAAATCCATTTAAAAACACTTTAACACTCGAGCATTATGACGCACACAAACAAACTTATCGCCCCTAAGCGATTTGCACTGCAACTATGGTACCGTTATAACTAGATTTCAAATTCATTTTGCATTATTTGCTTGCACTTTTCACAGAAACTCATCAAAACAGAAATATCGACGGCACATCAACGAGAATGCTCTCGGCATAATACGCAGCACACTGAATAGCGGCGGTTTTGGCCCACAGCCGCCTAACCTCAACAACGAGCTCGGCATACCAGCGAATGCAGGACCGATGAGCCAACTGGCCGCCGGCTATGGACGCCCCATATCACATGCCGGCGGTGGCATGGGTGTGGCAGCAGCAGCTGCTGCCGTTGCGGCAGCGACTAAAGAGCGTGGCATGTTCTCGCTTAGCCAACTCAATATAGACTTGGAGGAGGCGCATAACAATAATGGACGCATGGAACTGACGTGCTTGTCCACAATACCATCAGCCATAGGTCAAGGAGAGCAGTTTGCTGATTACAAGACGTACTCGGTAAAAGGTGAGTACTTAGGTTAACCCATCAAATTCTACCGTAATTTCTGCCACATTATTGACAGATGCTTCAAACTCAAACCTCACCGACAGCAGACCCTAATAAATGTTATAGCTAGTATGTATGTAGGCAATTATGTGTGTGCTTAGATATTGATGGGCGCTCAAAGCGTAGGTAAAAATGAAAGCACAGGTTGCACGACTTGTTATACATACCACGTACAGTTATGTATGCGGTGTTAGAGATTTGTTGGCTGTTAAAACCCGAACCAAGTGCAATTTTACCAACGAAACATTTAAGCTTAGTCGATGTTTATACATACATATTTTCCTAGATATGTATATAAAAACAATGTTCCTGCGAGGCTTAAAATTGGGCGCTCTTAGCTTTACTGTTGCACGTTCTTCGTATCCATAACTCAGGTGCGGACAGGGACAGTGACTGCTATGAATAGCTTATGAGGTTTTGGTGAGTTTCATTGCACTCTGAAGTGATTTATGTAGGCGTAAATTTGGAAAACAAAATAATTGAGGGTTTTGCCATTTTTCTTCAGCCGGTCAGCCTATTAATCACACTTATTCAACGAATTTGTTGATACGAATTAGAAAGAGCAAATAATTTGAAATTCTCAAGTTTTACAATTGACAAGGAGAGTTACTTCAAGTTAAGGTTCAGGTATTGGTTAGTGAGTCACATCTTCCGTGTCACTGATTTCATTGCTCACTTTTATCGTATTGTGAAGAGAAAAACCATGTAATTGAATTCCAAGCTTTATAAAAGCTCGCGTATAGCCACGTAAGTTAAAAAAATAATGGAACAACATTTTAATCATAGTAGAAATTTTAAAAAAACTCGACTTATGCCAATATACTAAAGGGTAATCCATTACGAGATTCAAAACCACAGAAATTCTAAAAATACAACAGAAATTTTGGCATTCATTTTTTCAAGGTTATCTAATGTTGGCCGCGGTACGTCTTGAGTACCATTTTCGAAGACATTCTTTCGACTGGTAACTGACATGACACGCGTTTTGCAAGGTCTATTTATGAATTAAATGTTGTCCGCATAAACTTTAGACTTCGCAAATCTCCACAGGAAAAAGTTCAACTTTAACAAGACATGCTAAAACCTTGAGGCAAGCCCAAAGTACAATCATAGCATATTGATTTTAGTGTTCTCTCAATAAACGACAGGCATTGATGCGATGTGTATGACTGGACTAAACACAAAGATATAAAGTATAATGAGTAAGGAGGTTTAGCTTAAAATATTATAACTTATTTATAAGAACATTTGTAATTTTCGCATCGAAAAGTGCTCAGTTAAAGAGAAAAACCTTCGAGTGTGAATCTCCACAGGAACAAACGCCCTGTTTAACTTGTGAAAAATTAATATACGCCTTGATTATCAGACGACGATTATCGAGTGAATGATGATGAAAACATTATTTGCCTGTGTTCTCTCAATTTAAATCAGGAAAAGCAACCGCTTTAACGTAAAGAACGTTTTAACACGATTGGAGTTGTTTACAAGACTTTAGAATCAAAATAAAAAAAAACCCGAAATAGATTTGTCACGGTTAACATCGACAGAAACTTGCATTGATTTGATAAGTCATTCACCTGACTTGGTCCGAATTACTTTGTTTTACTCCCGTATGTGAAACATAAACGGTAAGGCGGTTGATGCGTCCTCATTGTTTTGAATAAACTCAATGAGAGTGCAAAATTCTTACAACAATTGGATTCAATTAATACAAAAGTGCACAAATTATAATTGATTATATTTTGAAAAAAATAATGCCGAAATACAAAAGGCACCCCTCATACCAACTTGAAAATTTTATAAATCCTTACAGCTTGTTTCAAATATAGAACTTTCTTATTAAATATCAAAACACATTCAAATCCTACGCTCCTTTTATTAAATCTGTATCCCCATATATACTTGTAGTATATTTACAAACATAAATAAAAATTTAGCTCCGACTAAAATGTATGTAAAGTACATGTTGCTGTATACTTTGAAGTGCTAACATAAAAAAGACCGCCGGAAGTGGCACGTGGCTAACTGCTCCTACGCTTATCCCGCCACAAAAGATTTGTGTCCAAATGTGTTGACAACTTGAAAGCAATTTCTAATGACAATCATTTATGTTTGTTAAATTTATATTTAAATAGTCAAAAGCAGCAGAGCAGCGGCAAGACAATGCGTACCTCATCATTGTCATCATCATTTTGTGCTGCCGCAGCGACCAAATTATCCTTATCACTCATGCTATTATTGTTGGCGCTGCCGTCGTTTTGTTTGTGTGTGTGTGCCTAGAGGTATAATTCAACTGTTTCGCGTTCGCAATTTTGGCTGTCTAAAATAATTTATTTTTAAGCAGAATCCACGCAATGCCTTTCCTCCCGCATACAAATATTTGGCTGTTGAACAAGCTTGCTACATGCATACAAACATACATACGAGTACTATGGATGAGTACACGTGTGCGTAGATAATGCTTGGGCAAATGTTTGCCTTTGTTTTAGGGTTCTGCTCATATTTCTGTGATGTTTACACGTAAAAACTCGGAATTGTCAACATTAGGGTGCGACGTTTGATGTGGACGGATGTGGATGTAGCAAATAGCGAGTTAATAACGCATACGCACAGTCTGCATACAGTTGAGTGTCCAATAAAATCAGTTTCTATTTCATTTTATAATTTTATAGCCGTTAATTAGATTGTGTTGATATTAAGTATGTACAAGAATTTCATTGAAATGAATGGAAAGTATTCAAACACACATTGTGATATCAATAATACATTTTTAAGAAATATTGTAGAAATCAATTAGATTGATTATAAACTGAAAGCGTACAAAATAAGTATTCGAGACAACGATGGGGCTCATTTCTGGCTGAATGACGATGTAAACAAGCAAAATTTCTGCAACTTGGATGAAGAGCAACCTGAAGAGATTAAAGAGCTGGAGAGCCGGTGGAATCATCGGTCCACATTTCTTCAAAAATGATGCCGGTGAGAGAGTAACCGTCAATGGTGACCGTTATCGCGCCATGATAACCGACAATTTGATGCCTGAAATTGAAGCTCGTGATCTCAGCTACATTTGGTTTCAACAAGATGGCGCCACTTTCCTCCAATCGCATCAATCAATGGATTAATAAATGATGAAAAATTATTATTTTTTCTTTAAAAATGTTGGGAACCTGGAAATGGATCACTCTTTACATGAAAATGTTAAAGAACCACTCGAGTAACAATAAGGAAACGGGTGTGCTTAATCGAAACCGGTCACAATGCTTAATGACCAAATGGCCACAGCAGCTCCGTTTGCATATCTCCACCCATTTACGTCATTTTCGATGACCCAGTGGAGCATTTCTGCTGGAATTTCGGCTATAGTGCGCTGAATGTTGCCTTCGAGCTGCTCGATCGTTGTTGGTTATTTGGGGTAATGGTTGGCAGCCATTTACCTGGGACATTTCTCAAAATTAAATAGTCGCCAAACTTTGCACGCAATGGGTCCGTGTTTAGACGCAAAAAATGAAGCGGCGCGCCGTCTTCAAACAAGGCCCTCTGATGCCGCCATACAACAATCCCCACTAAACTGTAAATTTTTGGCTTTGCAATTGAGTTTTCTGAACCCCAGGCGTATTTGACTCACCCCAATAGCGACAATTTTGTTTGTTGACGCAGCCATTAAGCCAGTTATCGGCCTCACTTGAGAATTTGACCAATAATCCGAAGGTTTATACCAAAGCGAGACGTGACATAATAAAAAGGCAAATCTTACTTACAAAATTTTATCAGCTAGAACTTCCTTTTAAAGGGTCAGTAGGGCAATCTTTTTTAAATTTTTTTTTTTGCATTTTCTGATCCCTTATACCCTTAGAATTCATGTAGAAACACACTTTACCATTACTCAACTACTCAACCGATTTGCTTATTTTTTTTTTTAAATGTTCACAAAACGACTGGCTATCGTCTCTACTAGATTCATAATTTTTTATAATTTTTTGACAATGTTATGACAAAATTTATGTAAAAAAACATGGGGAAAAATTAAAAAAAAAATGTTAATTACTTTTTTATTTATCAATATTTTTTCATGATTCTAGTAGGTACGATAACCATTCACGTACTTTTTAAGAATAAATTGGGTTTTTGTGTTTCAGATGATCCAATTATGAGAAATCGTGTTCGCCAATGAAAAAACGCATCTCATTCACCCGGCCGTTTCTCCCACAGATGTCATCAAAAAATTCCGAAAAAATTTGCTTATACACTCCACGATATTCCTCATGATATATGTATGAAAAAAGTTTTATTGCAGAATAAAAATTTCTATGAAAAAAATGTCAAAAAACAGGCCAGATTACCCTACTGACCCCTTAAATATTCTACCATACTATAAAGCGAAATGCTATATTCTGAAAGTCAGATATATAATATTCAAAAACTAAGTTGTTCTAAAGATTTTATATGAAAAATACCTTTAAAGTAATTATTTATCGTAGCGGCAACTCTGGGATATAGTGTTGTTCATAATGGTAGTGACATATAAGGGCAAAGTGAACTTGTTTCGAAATCGAAATACGAATCTTGGGATTCCTCTGCCGTTCTAAGGAAGTTTAAAATAAACATTAAGGCGCACAACATCCTACTTACCTCCTAAGTATATACGCCGATTTAAAATAAAAAAAAAAAAACAACACGAAAAAACGTAAATTTCGGTCCCTTAGCCAACTCAAATACAAAATATCCCTTACAAGAACTTAAATTTGATCGGTCAGTCAAGAGAGATGTCGAGCTCTCTTGCTATCTCTCTAACACTAGCCTGACGATTTTCAACCACCACATCATTCCGAACGAGGCATGTCTTCAACGATCTTTAGACCGTCTTTGAAGGCTTTGTACCATAAGCCTTTTCACCAGCAACACTTAATACATGTTTTTGTATATTAATTTAGCGTTAATATTCTTTATATTCTATCCAACCTAAAATAAACGACAAAAACTAGGACATTCATAACAGAGAAACACTCACCCTAATCAACAAACGAAAAATCTACAAGGTCTGTCGCTAAAGAAACAGAACGTTTTAAATATATCTGGTGGCGCCACCTATACCTGGGTATATGAAATAAAAAGTTTGATCTCTTGTTGACATTTCGTAAAAATTTTAAGACAATTGGATAACTACAATCGATGTTATCGATCAAAAAGTGACAGCAGCTTTTGGTCATCGGTCGTAAAATGCATTTTGAACAAAGAGTAAATATTAAATTTTGTTTTAAACTTGGGAAAGCGTTTACTGAAACATTTCAAATGGTGCATGCGTGGTTTAAGCGATTCCAAGAAGGTATGTACCTCTGTGCCGAATAAAAATCAAAAATAAAGACAATGCTCATTTTTTTCGCAAATTTGTCACACCGAGAGTTCGTCAAATGGCCAAAAGATTAAGTGTTTTAAGTTTATGACGTCTTTTGTCACGCATCATATGCTCGAAAATACCGTCGTCTTCAGAAGTCAAAAATAAAGACAATGCTCATTTTTTTACGCTTCCGAGGGTATTGTACACCGAGAGTTCGTCCCACCTGGCCAAAAGATTAATGCTGTGTTTTACCTTAGTGTAATGAAGCGTCTTTTGTCACGTATTCGTCGTGCTCGACCACAATACCGTGAGCAAAAGGGTCTGGCGCCTGTTGCACGATAATGCGCCGTGTCATCGGTCGACGCTTGTCACTGATTTTTTGACAAAAAACTCCATATTAACCATTAATCACTCACCCTACTTACCTGATCTAGCACCCTGTGATTTTTACCTATTTGGAAAACTTCATTTGCCCTTGAAAGAACACTGGCGACGACCGATATTCTCAAGAGCATTCCGAAAAATGACCTAAAACACTCATTTGAAATGCTAATTGACCGGGCTAAACGCTATATCAAAGCACAAAAAAACTACTTTGAATAAAAAAATATAACTTTTGAAAAATATTTTAGTTTTTTGTTGTTTTCTTTAACAGTCCTGTTTCTTTTGCGACAGACCTTGTATTTCCGGCTTTATTTCATGCTAAGTTTTTCATCCGCATGCCCGAAAAGACACCTCTTCAGATTTGATGCATTGGCATTATTTAAGCATGCCTACACGAAAATACCAATACTTTATAAAAAGTACATATGTACATGTGTATATTTGTATATATGTATATTTTATGACTCCACTGAATATATGGCACAGTAAACCTCATAGGAAGTCATTAAGTTGTACATTAAATGGGCGCTTTCAAGGAGAAAAGTGAAACGCACACACGTATGCATATCGCTGTATTGCTGGTGGGTGTGCGCTGTGTACCGTTACTGAGTTGGCGTCAAAACTGTCGTAAATTGTGAGAAATAATTGTGAGCCATTGTTTCTGCGGACTAACGAGCAACGCCGCCTCATGAGCTATGGCAGAGCAGGCATTCACAGCTCACACACCGCACCGCCCTTTTCTTACTTCTTACAAACATTACGACTTTCACCTGTTGTAATCAGCAACAGTAAGCAGTCAGGCTGTCCTTTGCTTTGCATTAAAATATCGTTTTTGTTTTTGCCTTCGCCTTTGCCTTTGCTGCTGTTATTGTGACTGCTTGACGAGCTGGGCGGACAGGGAAATGAATGGCGCCTAGTCATGCGGCTGAGAGGCCTATTATGCGGCAAAGGATCCTAGTAATTTATTACACACACACATATACACGCGGGCGGCGAAGGGCTCAATTTCTTTGCTTTCGTCTTTCGGAAAATGCGTAGAAAATTAATTTGCATTAACCACAAAAGCCACCGCACACAACAACAAGGCATTAAACAAACTGTGAACCATCTACATTTGTATGTGTGTGTGTAGCCTACACAGAAGCACATTGTGGAGTTCGTTTGCATGTGTGTGCGTGTCTTTACTGCCATTTTGTTTAGTTTTTCGGCAGTTTATGTGCTAAAAGTGAAATAAAGTAAAAGTGCGAGCAAAGTTGCAATAGCAACAACAACAACGCCTTCACATCTCAACTCATAAATAATTAATTGTGCAGCCTGTCAATGCGATGTGCCAAGGCAAAACGGTATTTAATGCCTCTGCTGTCACTCCGATCACTGCTCAACTTCCACATCCAACAACAATTGGACAAACTGATGGCCTGCCAAACCAACAACACCACCTCTCAGGCGCTCACCCGTATTGTCGACCAATCATCGCTGCCAGCAGAGATTAGCCGAACAAAGTTTCACTTTCACTTTCACTTCTAATCCGCCAAATGCACGTACAAATGGGCAACAAATCAGAACATAGAAAATCCTTTAGTCAGTCATTGGATTGAATTGCTTTCCGAATATTTCTTTCGACTGACCTTTCCCACAAATCCCGCGTTTAGCCAGCAATTGCCAATTGCTTTTCCAACCACCACGAAGCCCCCTCTTCTTCTGTGCCAAATGGGTTTGTCGCACAGCTGAGACAGCTGAGTGCTGCTTTGAGCGCGGTAAGCTGCCGAGTGTGTTCCTGCTTAATCCTTGTTTGTTTTGTTGACATTTTTGTTTCGGGTTTCAATTGCACAAAGGCGCTGTTGAATGCTTGTCGACAGTATTTTCTGGTATCTGGCAAAGTTTCGGTTGAAGTTGACTTGGAATTTCGTTTGTGGATATTCACACCAGCTGTACGAGTATGAGTTGCTCGAGTGAATTTGGGTCAAGTTAACACGCATTTATTCGGCTCAACCTTTTTTCGTTTTCATATTTCAATTATTTAAAACTGAATCCACGCCATCAATCAAGCAGTCATAGCTGGACGGATATTCGTTAGCTCATATCCCGTGGGCTTGAATATGAAATTCAAATAAATACTCGTGTCGCCTCTTCTTTCGCTTAAGCGTTGTCTTCTATCTGTGCGTGTGCCTGATGTTGAAATTTAATATTCAATATTTTTAAAGTGTTAGCCGGATTAAGAATCTTATTGTCAGTTAAAAAATCTCAGTCGTGTGGCAAGTAGTACGCATTCGTGTAACAAATTTGGTGAAAAGTTTGTTTTTCCTTTTATAAAGTAGCAACAATATTAAAGGCGACTTTGTGTGGGATTAATGAGAAAATAGAAATCGGATATTACAATCCTCCAGTCATTGCTGGTAGTAAATAATTGGAATTTGCATATTGTAGAGGCATTGAATCCTCAAATCAACTAATGTATTAAGTCTTGAACTGCTAAAACATTTAGTTTTCGACTGTCTCTCTTTTTATCCCTTACGGAGAAAGTCAAAAGTACACTGCAAACGAGAATAATATGGTGAAGAACATTTTTATTGTTGAGAAAGCCAAGTAGCTCTGAAAGTTTAATGGACTTTACGAGATCTTGAAGTAGTGGAGTGCTCTAGAAAATACCATACTCGCAAACAACCTCGAGAGTTATCAACGGGTGGCGCTCATCAGCAGGTCCACCCCAACCATTGCACTTAACGCCATCTTATACATAGTGCCCGTCGGAGGTGTATGGCTGCGAAAGTGGCAAACTGAGAGAATCTGGGTTCTTAAAAGAACTCTGAAAACTGGGATATCGTCTTTGACTTCATACCGGCTCACTTGGATCATGGAGTCTCCAAACCGAACTCTGCCGGCTTCTTCTCTGCCCATATACCGAAGAGGGGCAGTGAGCTGCTTTGCGGATGGGTCAAAGCTCACGGGGAAGGTTTGTAGAGGGGTTTACTATCAGGAGTTCTGCCAATTCCAGCTTCAGACATTCTGACTATTGCAAAGTTTTCCAAGCTGAGGTTGCAGTCATTTAGGTAAGAGTAGATTTACTGCTGCAGGGTGCAGCCTCCTTCAGAGAAGTGATTATTCACTCACATAGCAGAGCGGCGATTATAGCCTCGCTATCAATAGCATCGAGTGTCTTTGTGATAAGACTGGTATGGGTGCCAAGCCACAGCGGAATAGCAGGAAATTGCAAAGCTGATGAACTGGCAAGGAAAGGCACACTAAAACTGCTATCGGTAGAATGGAAGCGGATCGATTCTCCCGTATCTTCTTGTGTTTTACTACTATATAGCTGGGCCATCATCGGTACATGCGCTGTCGCAAAAGCCTTCCGGCCCTCTGATGGACCGCAACAGATCTAGTGATCTCTTTGATTTCAGTAAGAGTCTCTCGTCCTATTGACATCCATGCTGTAAGGTTGGGGATCTTACTAGACGCCATCTGCGGAAGCTGTATGGAAAAAGGTGAGGTGGAAACAACTCAACACTTCCTTCTTGTCGGTCCCGCGTTTGGGAGGTCAAGACTTAAACACTTGGGAGCGCATACCTTCAGACATCCCACCCAACTGGTGGAAGTGGAAATTTAACGCCTGTGCAAATGTGTATTTTCTACGAAGCGTTTTGCTAATTTATAAGTTGGAACACATGTGTACTTCTTTTCTATGGCTTCACAAAGAACTACATATAGCAGTCCTCGTGCGTTGTTTGATCAGCCATCTAAACTAACCTGACCTTAAGATATCTTTTTCATGACAATCATACGTTAACAAGTTTGCCATTACTTACCGTGTGGTTACTGTTACCGAAAAAACTTGTTGGTGATCAAACTTTTTGAGCATGCTTTATTCTTAAGATGACTTAGAATGTTTTTACAGAATTTATATAAATATATGTATACATATGTTAGAACGTGACTTTTTCTGTTTTTATATCGCAAACAGAATATGTTTAGTTTGCCACGAAGATGGTAACACCCAGAAGAAAACTTCAGAGGCACTATGAAGTAAATGTGTAAATGCTTAGCTTGACAAACTGAGCTGTCTTAGCCATGTCTGTGTTTCTGCATACTCATACTAGTTTATCAAATTTTGAGATATCGATCTGAAATGTCGCAAATTCTACCCAAGAAGCTTCCTCGGAAACATATTAGGCCACTATAGGATATAGCTACCCATAAGGAGAACTCTCTTATTTAACAAGAAATATTAAGGAAATTTGGCAAATTTGGCCAGCGCTATACTCTTCCAATATATTATTCAGAGCGGCATACTATAGCATATACATAGCTGTCATACTATATGGTTGATCAAAATCGAAATAAAGTTTCTTTTGCTATGCATATATGAAAAGTATTTTTGTTTCATCAGAAAGGTCATCAGGTATTTTTGCTTTATCAGAAGTTTAATGTAGTTCACATTTCATACCCTTTCAGCAATTTTTTTGTTTTGCCAAATTTCCTGCATTAGTTCATTAAGTAGACGGTTGGTGCTTTCGCCTTTTGGTTATTTTTAACTCATGACTGATTCATTTAGTTTGCTTATTAGAAGCATCGCACAGCCACTTAGCAAGTGACCTTTTTTAACTGCCGGAGCTCAGTTACTTCTACGGACGGCTTAAGTGCTGCACTTAAAATAACTGAAGACCTTACTTGTAATGCCAACCAAAAGCACAGTTACACAGACTATTTAATATATCTAAAAATTTATATATACCATATATATATACCATTTATATATACCATATAAAAAGATGTGTCTGGGTGTTCTCAAAGCTTGGCGGCTTAGCTTCGCCGCCATTGCTCAATTAATTTCATCAATTTACCTTCGCTCCAAATGTCAATCTAATACTTTAGCAACCAATTTCGGCAGTTACGGCGCCACCACTGCCAGCAGCCGGCAATGAGGCGAAGCTAAGCGCGGGTTGGAGTGTATTTTGAACGCTTTTGAAATTTACCTCCAAATTAATTTTTATTTCTTTCTTTCTATTTTCTCTTCCATGTGCCGCACCACCACCGCTTGCGTCACCTTTAAATCACCGCACATGCTACCAAATACTTATACACCGGCTGACGAACTACGCCCGGCTACCCACCACAGTTGAACTCATGCGAGCGGAAACTTCGTCGACAACAACAACGGCACCCAGCATAGGGATGGCAGCATTAGGGAACGGCGCCTCACATGCCGCGGAAACAGCGGCGGCGGGACGGCCAACAATGAGCCTAACATTCGGCACCCGCTACACATGGGTCACAGTGGCAACGCTGGCAGCTGTGTTGCAGATGTTGTGCTATTGAAGGCGCCAATAGGAAGCTACAAAGGGCAGCGGCACCGGCCCGCCGCCGTTGAGTGCCACCGCCTTCGGTTTGTGCTGCAGACCTGCGACGGCCCACCGAACCACCGACCGAAGGTAATGGAAAATATAGACAAAATAAAAGGCCCGCTGTAGCTGCAACTACAACTACAATTTGACCCAGCTGATATGTACCTTTTGAAAAATATCCATCTCCATTTCTTCAACAAAACGCGAAGCAGAGTACAGAAACAAACAGGCAAAACAAAAGTACACACATACATGCATACACACGCACACTTAGGAACAGCCGTGCATATTTAGCAGGTGCAGGCGCAGGGGAGGGGCAGACGAGTGCGCATAAAAATAAAAATGAAACGGTGAAACGTAAAATGGAAAAATCAAAATGCGAAAAGGTGAAGCGGTGATTGTGTACTTGCACTGTTGTTGTTGTTTTTGTTAAAGGTAAAGGGCCTGGGCGGTGCCGCTGCCGTTGTCAGTGCCGGCTGGCCAAGGAGCTGGGCAGCCGGGCGGCAAACAATGGATAATGACTGCATGTAAAAAGTAGGAATTAAAAGTGTAGCAGAAGAAGAAGAATCAGACGAGGCGGGAGCAGAAGTAGTATAGCATAATAAATATAAAAATATATCAAATTAGAACAAGTAAAGCAGGCAGCTGCTAAAAGGGAAAAGCAACAAAAGACAACTAAATGCACCGAAAAAAAACAAGAAAGAAATTGAAATTTTAACTGAAAAACTTTGTGAACTTTAAAGGGAAAACACACACACATACACAAACAACAAATATATACGAGTCTAAACTACGAGGCAACCGGAGAACCGGAAAACGAACAGACTAAACTTAATTGCACAAAAGAAATGAGGCGAAACGTCCGCCCCACCGGCGACGAGCGACTGACGACTGTGCGCCGAGCACAACATACATACATATGTATGTGTAAGTGTAAATGTAAGTGTTTGTGCTTGTGCTTGTATTTAGTTGTATAGGTGTGCAAAACTGTAGGTGTATATGTACATGTGTAAACAACGGCGCAGACTTCGTTGTTGTAGGGGGCGAGGGAACTTTTGAGAAGCTTTGCTTATTTGCTCGCAATGTAAGACGAAATAAAACAATAATTTTTCTTTTCTATGAAAATTGAAATACAAATAAAAATTCAAGTGAAAATAAATGACTAAAAACAAAAATAGCAAATTAACAAAAACAAAAACAAGAAAAACAACAGAGTGACGCAACATAGAGCATTAGTTGAGCGTAAAGTTTCAATGAAGAGGAAAAGTTAGCCATCCGAAATCTACAGAGCTGTGCTCGAAGTGTGCATGTGCGGTGTGTTTTTGTAACTTGTAATAAACAGTAATAAAAAGGGTAGTCAAAGGATAATAATTTTTTAAATGCAACCATTTTACGAAGCACACATTTGGCGGTAAGCTTCCAAGTCAGTAGTGGAATTGGCAAAGTTTTTTACCTAGACGAGTAGCATTTTCATACATACACACATACATACATATATATTTATATAGTAAAATACTCGTACGCTAGCAAAAGTGTTGCAAGTTTTGTGTACATTTTAGCGCAATGTTGTGGAAAAAAGTAAATTAAAAGAATTTTGTGTATTTGCAACTACTTTCTTCAGAAATTTGCAGTATTTATTTTTTTTTTGTGAAATTGAGAGCAGTGCTTACAAATTTGCTTGTGTGTCATAAAATAATTACCGTTGTTAGATAATCGATGTGAATAAGCCAAGCACATGTGTGCTTACTTTTATGAACTTTTTTGTTAATGTTTAGATTTTTTCCTTTCCTTTTCAGTGGTTAGTTTTATAATTTTTTTTTTTTAATATTTCAATTAGATAAACTTATTCCCAATTAGCTTAATTAATTTTTTTTTTTTTTTTTGTAACATAGCTCAATTATTTAATTATGACTGAATTATTTTTATTTGCCTTATTTAATTTTTTCAATTTTGTTTTTTATTTGACTTTAATTTTTTTTCTATATTCTGTATGATTCAAGTAAATTTTTTATATTCATTTAGTTTATCTTATTTCATTCAAATTTTTTGTTTTTTATTTTATTATTTTAACTAAATTTTAACAACATTTTTATTTCAAAATAAAATAAAATTCAATACTCTTCCTAAATGAAACAAAGCATTTTTTTTCATTTTAATTTTTGTAATATTAATTACTTTTTCAATTTGCGTAATATGAATTTTTCTTAATTTTAATAATATTTTTTTTTTGTGTTTTTATAACATAATTTAATTATTTAATTCTAAGTAAATGATTTTTATTTGCTCAATTTTTTGTTTGTTTTTTAATTTGGCTTTAATTTTTGTATTTTTCTATTTGTGTATAACGTATATTAATATTTTAGTTTATCTTATTTTATTCAATTTTTTTTTTTTTTTTTCTTTTGTTATTTTAACTAAATTTTAACAACATTTTTATTACAAAATAAAATAAAATCCAATAATCTTCCTAAATGAAATAAAGCCAATTTTTTTTCATTTTAAGCTAATTTATTTTGCTTTAAATTATTTTAATTTTTGTAATATTAATTACTTTTTTAATTTGTGTAATATGAATTTTGATCTTAATTTTAATAATATTTTTTTTGTGTTTTTGTAAAATAATTTAATTCTAAGTGAATGATTCTTATTTGTTCAATTTTTTGTTTTTTTTTTTTTAATTTGGCTTTAATTTTTGTATTTAAATAGAAATTTGTTGTATAACGAAAGTTAATTTTTTTTATTCTCACTTTGTTTATCTTATTTCATTCATTTTTTTTTGTTTTTTCTTTTGTTATTGTAATTAAATTTTAACATCATTTAAGTTAGAAATAAAGCAAAAAAATATTTAATTAATTTTAAACTATTTTATTTTGATTTAATTTTTTTTAATTTTTGTAATATTAATTACGTGTTTAATTTTTGTAGTAATAATTTTGATTTTAATTTTAATTAAAATTTTAGTTTTAATTTTTAATTTCAAAGTTTATCTTTAATATTAATTATAATTTTGATTTTGAATTTATATTTATTATTATATTATCTTATATTTTTTTATATTAATTACAAATTTTTATTTTTAATTTTATAATTAATTTTAATTTATTTTTATTCCCAACCTTTGTTTTATTTAAAATATTATTTTTGTTACAAATTTCGAAATTTTTCATTTTAATCGTAATTTTAATTTTAAATTTTGTTTTAGTTTTAATTTTTGCTTTCTTCTTCTTAAGTGGCGTAGACCAATTGGTGCCACGTAGCGAAAAGAATTTTTGCTTTAATAAATCTAATTTTAACTTTAATTTGATTTTTGTTTTAGTTTAACTTAAATATATATTATTTTTTGCATTAATGTATTTTAATTTTAATTTAGTTCTTAATTTTAAATTTAATTTATTTTATTTTATATCGTTCTAACTTATTTTAATACAAATTAAGGTTTACTTTGATTTTAACTTTAACTTTAATTTTTTTATTGTAATTTTTTAATCATAATTTTAATTCAAATTATTTTATTTTTATTTATTTTGTCTTAATTTATTTTAATAATAATTTTATATTATTTTAATATAATTTATTTTCTTTTTTAAGTTTGATATTAATTTTAAATTTGATTTTCATATCAATTTGTTAATTTTTATCTTAATTTTAGTTTTTAATTTAAATCTTTATTTTAATATTAATTTCACTTAAAATTACTTGTATTTATTTTAGTCTTTAGTTTAATTTAAATTATTTTATTTTGCTTTCATTTGTTGTAATTTAATTTATAGTTTAAATAAAATTTTAATTTTTTCATTAACTTTATTTATCTTATTTTATTATATTTTATTTTAATTTAATTAATTAATTTTTTTATTTTATTTGTTTATTTTTTTTATTTTATGTATGTGTTTTTCAATTCAGAAAATCTTTCTATAAATTTATTTTTTTTTAATATTTTAATTTTTTTAAAGTTTCTCGGCAGTTTTCAAAGAAAACGAGGCTTTTGCTGCGCAAAAATTGAATCCATTGCAGAATTATGCGAATAGACATTAATTTATTAGAGCAGTTTACAGTGTTTTCCAAACTACAAGCAAAATATCCACCCACACAAATAATATACATACATACATACAAACCTAGTAGTTAGTTAAAGGCAATGCTGCAACGCATTAGCAAATGAAGTAGCGAACAATTTTCCATATTTTTCGATGTGTGTGTTACTCCAAAACTATTTACAAAGAAATACATAGCAACATATATGTCTGTACATAACTATAAATATGTATGTGCAAGCAAATAACCAAAACTCTAGGAAAAATATTCAAGTAAAAGTTTACCTTCTAGATAACAATTAAAATACCTATAGTACATACAAACAGTAATACATACATGCATATATGGATATGTATGTGGCAGGCAGCAACATATGCGCATAAAAACAACAACACATATAGCTAAGCAAAAACAAAAAGAGGAAACAAATGCGCAGAATAGTTGCTTTTCAGTGCGTCCGAGGCATGAAAGCAAAATTACAACAACAAAAATCATACATATAGCCAGATAATATCCAATGAATACCCAAGAAGCTTAAGAATACAATCAATGTTGAGAACAAAGTGAATACCAAACTTAGTCAAGTTGCCCATTTACAAAAACAAAAGCAAGTGAGATATTTACATTTTTAGTAAATACGCAAATTGCACACATATTTGTATGAGTGTTAGCATATAATACATATGTGTTATATTATATATATACATATGTACACATATGTATATGTTGTGTGTTAAGCGCCAGCCATTAGGGATGCCGATGTGGTTAGATTTATTTAGCGCAAAAATTGTTGACTTGTCTGATTTTTTATGGTGGCATTGTGTTTGTATTTGTAATGTCGACGCTTTGGTTTGCAGCACATATTTTTAAAAAAGAAATAAAAATCATAAAATATAGTTAATTGTCTATAGCAGAATGGTAGCAGTGAGCGCTGAGTGTAGTTAGGTTAAATTAATAGAAACAATTTGTGTAGATCAATGTGTAAAAAGCAAAATAAATAATAATTAAATGCCGTTATAGCAAATATTTGGCGAATAAAAGTATGTAGACATATGCGCGAATATGTATAAAGTTTTTGTAAGCAAAGAAACAAGCCATACCACAACAACACTTGAGGGCGAACAAATCATCTTAATGCTTTAAATGTCTACATAGAAATAGTTAAACCTATGCATACATACATACACACATAAATAGCATGAATATGAAATAATCATTGCAAGTTGGTATGAAAAATTCAAATTTAAACCGAAAAAAACCGAAAATTAATGGATTTCCTAAAAGAGTACTATATTTAGGTATTTTATATTGGTAAGCTTCTTTACAAAAACAAAGCAAAAAAACAAAAACAAATTAATAAAAAAACACAAATATGAACTCCTATATATATGTATATGTAAGTAAATGTATGAGCCTGCGAAAAAAAATTCTACAAAAAAATTGTAAAGAAACAAAACTGAAGCCGTATCTCCAAGTGCAGACAGAAAATAAAGAAATAAGCAAATTTATTCCGAAACAAAACGAAATCATACATAAGAGAACACTAAATGGTTGTTAAAAGCCCCCAAAAGCTTAACAAAAGCAAACAAAATATTGAAATATACACACAAACATATCCAAAACATTAATGTCGATTAAACAACAACCACCAAATAACTTGAGTTTCAAAACAATTAACCGTTAGCGGTGGTGCAAATAGTCAAATTCAACATACAAAACCTAAATTTTGGCACACAAGCCGCAAACTCTCTTAAAATAATTAAAATAATTACTTTTTAGTCAATTGGAATAATTCAAGTAACACAAAAACTGTAGAGAAACAACAATTAAATAACAGAGAGAGGAGAGCAAAACGAGTTTTTAATGAGCATATAAATATATAAAAGATAAAAACAACAACAAAACAAATGAATATCATTACAAATAAAGAAAAACAAAAACCAAAAAATAAAAACAAAAAAAGAAAAAAAATTACAAAAACAAAGAAAAAATGGCTAAAATGTCTTATGCAGGTATTGACGTCTTCCTATGCTACGCTGTCTATTATTAACTAAACAACAGTAACAAAAAACAAAATAAAAACAAAAAAAGAAACAAAAAGAGAAAACCAAAAAACAAAAAACATAAAAACTGAATATATATAGTAATTATTTGCATTAATTATACATTTACAATTTAGGTATAACAAATGAAAGAGAATATGAATAACTTATTATATATACGAGATAAAGAGAGGCGTATAAAGAGCGCATACTACAAATCCAAAGAGATAAACTTAAACACTTGCTGCGCGCAAGCATAATCTTAGGCGTATTTAAATACTGAATGAATACATATACATATATGTATATACTTATATATATATATATATATATACATAATTATATATATGAAATATTATAAAATATTGAATATGAAATATTAGCGTTAGTTTAAATTTTTTATTACACAAAACGTATAAAAAGTGCATACATACATACATACTCGTATATATTGTATTGAACAAAACCAAAAACAACAATGAGATTATTTTTTTATTTAATTAATATATAATATAAATATGAATTGACATCAATTTACAAACACATTATATCTAAAAGTGCTGCATACATACTAACACACTCGAAAAATACTCAAAACACTAAAAACAAATTTTTCTACAAATAATTTTCACAACTGCAGACTTTACTTAAAATCATTACATCCACATTGCTTTGATTTTGTAAAAAGTATATTGGCTTGCTTTAAGAACTAAATTAGTGAGTGCGCTTTGTTACCATTTTTGGTTTTCATACATTTTGAGTTATTTAAGAAATCACTTAACAGCTTCAGACTGCTCCAATATAATTTTCAGTGCAAATATTTCTATGTTGATTTCACTTAGAGAAAAAAAAAACAAAAAAGTGTTCATTCCAACAAAAATCTCACGCTTACTCTTACTTTTTAAATAGGTTTGAGCGATCTTCCGATACTTTAGCAAGTTAGCGTCTCTTGACAAAGAATTTGACGAACTTAGAAAAGGGTTAGAGGTAACTATTTAAACTATAAAGGGTTAGAAGTATAGCTTCAACTTAAAAATGGAAAAAGTTGAAGATATTTTATCTGTCCATGATGCTATTGGGCTTAATCTGATCTGCTCTGATAGAAATATGCATCAACGCTGGCGGCTTTAAATTTGAGATAAGGGCAATAGCGGCGATAGTGGAGCGAAAATATTGCTACAGTTCCACTTGTATATGCTCTTTTGTCATGCTAAGGAAAGGTATCGCACTTAATTCAGTCATGTGTTCACATAAACTCCTCTCAACTAGAAAAAAATTGACTTCGTGCGTATAGTTTAAGAGAAGACAATGGTTGTAATTGTTTCAGCGAGTTAAGCCAAAGCAAAAAAGGTTCAATTGATGAACACACATCGAAAAATGGAAACACTATGAAGTCAACTTACTCAAAAAAAAATCTTACCAATATCTCATATCTCCGAAACTGTTTATCAGTGTTTGAATTTTTGGAGAATAATTTTAAATATATGACGAAGAGAGCTTTTGACATTCAGAAGTGGATATAACCCTTTAAATCGTCAAAATCACTTTAAAAATGACCACAGAAATATTGTTTTAAATAATGTTGATTCCATTAATGGCACCGATTTAGATATTTGTCTTCGCTTAAATCGACTTTGAGATATATTTATACCCTGAACAGGGCATAATAAGTTTGTCACGATGTTTGTAACACCCGGAAAGAAGCGTCAGAGACCCTATAAAGTATATATATATATGATCAGTATGTTGAGCTGAGTCGATTTAACCATGTCCGTCTGTCCGTCCGTTCGTCCGTCTGTATATATACGAACTAGTCCCTGAGTTTTTAAGATATCCTTTTGAAATTTTGCAAACGTCCCTTTCTCTTCAAAAAGCTGCTCATTTGTCGAAACGGCCGATAACGGACCACTATAACATATAACTGCCATATAAACTGTACGATCGGAATCAAGTTCTTGTATGGAAAACTTTTACATTTGACAATGTATCTTCACAAATTTATAACTCTAAGGCAACAATGTAATCTCCGAAGAAATTGTTAAACATATAGCTACCATACAAACTGAACGATCGGAATCAAGTTCTTGTATGGAAAACTTTCACATTTGACAATGTATCTTCATCAAATTTGGTATAGATTATTTTCTAAGGCAACAATGTAATCTCCGAAAAAATTGTTCAGATCGAAGTACTATAGCATATAGCTTCCATACATACTGAATACATAGTTACTAAAAGAAATGCACCTGTGAAGGGTATATTAGCTTCAGTGCAGCCGAAGTTAACGTTTTTTCTTGTTATATTTCATAACTTGAAATAATCCAATATGTTTTATATCCAACAGTGTAAATCTCATAGTTCTTATATAGTTTATGTTTTCTAAATCACGTACATATGTCAAAAGCCCTTCTGGGTACCCTGTATTTCAAACAATTTATTCCAAGAAAGCGGAATCCCGCACATCTTGTGTTAAGGAGCAAATCCAGTGTTATGTCAATATAAAATCAATTTTTTTTTATAAAAAAATAAAATTATAAGGTTATATATTGTCACCAAAATTCAAAAATAACTTAATATCACTTTTCATAAGTTTACAGGCAAAGGTAAAACGATGTAAAAATCCACTCATATTGGAACAAAATTTGAGTTTTGGTTATAAAATGGTTATATATTGCTTATATAGTGGTTATATGTTGGTTATATATTGGTTATATATTGGTTATATCGAACACCGGAAGCTGACAATTTTATGCAACATACATATGTGTAGGCAGTAGTGAAAATTTTGCAAAATCACTGATTGTGAAAATTAGCAGTTCATTAGGAAGGGGACCAGAATTCCTTTTTTGTGAAAGTTATTGAAAAAAATTTTAAAATTATTTTCTAATAAAATACTGGAGATAAATCTGTAAAATTTTTAAAGTCAAAGAAAAATCTTTGTGCTACATCATACACATTTTTCACGATCCATTTGTTTAAATAATAATATCTTTTGAATTTTTATTTAATTTTTTGCTAAACAATTGACATTTTTTGCGTGTTCTTTACGCTAAAAAAATTCTTGTTGTTCAATTTAGAAGGCTGCAACTCAAAAGCTATTGGAAATATCTACTAAAAGTTTCAGTAACATAGTTTTAAAAATATAGATCACCAATATGTAAAAAAAATTAAAAATTTCACACAAAGTCAAAAGATTAAAAAAGATTATATCATATTGAAATATTCTAAATTAAAAACTGCTTCTTAAGTTCTTATAATTTCTTTTAACTATTTCTTAAAAAATTATAATTTTCTAAAAAGCTCTAAAAATTTCTGCAAGCGCTTGGTAAAGTAAGGAGGAGAGTCCTGAACGAGAATGTTAAAAACAGAGTCTTATAACTGCAAGTTTTTACATTCATTAAAATAGATTTATAAATTTTCATTTCATATTTTCACCAAAGCGCATTCAGAAGTTTAAACCACTTCACTCCTTTCATTTTGCAACTACTCCATTTCCATTTCTCAGAGATTTTTTGTTTCGAAACACAGCTTTGCTCACATTCAGAATTCCAACACTCGTTAGCGAGCGCTCAGTTGCCTTTTATTATTGTAATGCTTTATCACAAAATTCATTTTTTAATGAATAAAAATCAATTATATAAAATGCAAGAATAAAAAAAGAATTAAAGAAAAAAATTTAAGCCAAAAAAAGTATATGCCTGAAGTCTCATAATCGACATCATAACATTTACACGTCAAACGCGTTTAATGAGAAGAACATAAGTGTCATAGCAATATGCAAAACATATCATAAATGTTGTAATTTACTGTGTTAATGCTAATGTGGTGGATGCACACAACTCCAAATGAACTCATACATATTATACATACATACAAATACCGAATATAAGTGCACCAAAACCAATACCGTTAATATCTACGTGTACATACTTGTATTTATGTATTTAATAGTAATAATAAATGGCGACAAGCGCCAATGTACATACATAACTGTATACACATCCAAAAATATCTATGTACCATATACGCCATTAATACATGAATACAACATATGTGTGTGTGTGTGAGAAGTTGAAATCTTAAGAAATATGTTTAATTGGTGTACTTTGTATTTGTGACGCAATGCAAATAAAGATAACGTATGCAAAGCAAAACTTTACGCAGGTGAACCTGAACCAAAAGCAAAACAAGAACAAAAACGAAAACAAACGTTTCCTTCGGCCTACAACTGCCACCGAGGCGTATACGTAATGTAGCACACTGCGTATGAGTAATTAAACAGCGCGTCGGCGGTGCGTGCGTGTAAGATATGTAAATGTGTTTGTGTCTATATCCGTTCGGCAATCTAACGTCACAGTCGACGTGGCGGCACGGAGCCGGAGAAAGCGGCGGCAAGCGCCAATCAATGCGTGTGTATGTGGAAGGTCACAGCACCCACACTCACGAAGGCTACATAATGCTAATGTGTGTGTGTGTGTGTGTGCAACTCGTAGATGTCACAAAAATGTCAAGTGTCACATAAATGTCAGCGCAAAGCAAAGAAGAGTTGCATAACGCAATTTTATTTATATGCAAAAGATAAAACGGAATAAATTTCCTGCCACGGCAACACACACACCCACACATACACAGCTGCGCTGGCGAAGTGAAAGTAGTTGGAGCTGAGCATTGAATTTAGGCGTTGAAGTGCTGGCTTATATACGAGGAAACGAGCATTACGAATTACCATAAAATTCATGCATTTGCGTGACTTGGCAGTTTGCTCGAAATAAAAGCTGGCAATGTTGTTTTGTTTTTACTGTACTTTTTTATAACTTTTTGTACTTGTACTTGTTGTTGTTGCTGCTATTGTTATACAAGGAAATAATTGTACGCTTGTGCATTTGTCAGTACATATGTATGCGTGCGTTTCATGTCTAACTGCATTTGGTTACCGTTATATATATGTAGTTATATACCGTTTACCACTTCCCCAATTAATTCAGTTTTCAATTGTACTAAAAGAGTTTTCCAATTCATTATATTTTAGTGCCGATAATAAAATTATAGTTACTTTATGGCCTTGTGAGGAAGTTTACGAACATGTGTTCGTAGGTGACGGGATATGGCAAAGGAAATCACCCGAAATAATAAATTTATATTTTTATAAGTCATATATAAATAAAAGGTGCTCATTCAGCTTTATTTTAAATAAGTATTTGTAATTTTAATGATTTCGTAAGGTATCTATAAGAGATTTAGACCAGAAACAAACCAGTTATCTATACCATATATATAACAGAAACGAACCATCTATTTAATTGATTTCAGAAAATATATATACCAGATGAAAACCAGAAACAAACCATCTATACCATATATATAACAGAAACAAACCAGTTATCTATATCGTACATATACCAGAAAGAAGTTAGTTATCTATATGGTATAAATACCAGAAACAAACGGGTTATCTATATTATATACAGACCAGAAAGAAATCAGTTTCATACCAGTTCAAGGAAGGAAAAATGAAAATGGCGTCATTAGAGCTCCCAAGAGGTTATTTTTGAACTTTTAGGTATAAAGCTTTGCTAAAGAAAGAACTTTTTTGTTTAAATTAATTTATGTAATGAGGAACATATACATTATGACTGCCTAATGAGAGGCGATTTTTGTGATTTAGAAAACTCGTATTCGTGTATTTTCAAATTTTAGGAGTAAATTAATCATTTTTCGTATTAGACGCGATCTCAGAAGTTCATAAAAAAGGTCTTCACTGCTGCAGTGAGTTTGGCCTTCTTCGTAAATTACACCGCAAAATACTATCCGCAGAAAATATATCGGTTTAATTTTTTTTTTTAATTGAAGACTAACCGATAGAAAGGTTATAATTCAAAAGACTGTAACTCAAAAAATTTGTTCTTACAAAATTTCAGTATATGGCACAGAAAAACTTTAAATAATTTATAAATTCGGGTTTTACATATCGTCACCTAAAATTTAAAGAGAAAACGATATAATAGAAACCAATAATATTAAAATGAATTTTGAGTTTTGGTTATAGGAGGGGTTATGCTATCATATTGAAAAAATTACAATTTTCGTTATAAAATGCTTACATACTGGTTATTATATCTGTTAACGATTTTCAATTTTTTTTGTTTTGATGATACGTTGTTTTGCATTTTAGGTGACAATATAATCTGTTGTATACCTTTAGGCTGCTACCAAGTATATGGTGTTTAGTACACTACGTCAGATCTAACGAGTTTTCTGACTCATTTCGATGATGATAACGTTAAAATGTTTTATTTTAGCTGTTATTAGAGCCGGTTAGGCTTCAGAAGCCTCTTAAGCAAAGAAACAGAACATGTTTATTTTTAGTTTTCCTTAGAGATGTTTGGTCTTCAAAAGGCTCTTAAACACAATTCGTCCATCATATAGTGACACTAATTACTTGAATACCGTGAACAACAGCAACAACAACAGCATCACCGGCAGTAAATACCAGTATAGATCTTCAAACAAAATTTTATTTTTAAATAAATTTAAGAAACGCAAAAGAAAACTTTAATATTTTTACCAAATCGGTTCAAAAGTGCAGCAGCCAATGCATTAATTGTCGAAGAAAATTAAATCGGACGGCAGGACAAATTTACCAGTGCATTCATGCCTACATATATTTGCACGCACACACGCATGAGCTAATTAATTTTATTAATTGAGCATTAAATTGGCTGATAGATTGACAAATAACGAAAAAAAACGTAATTTTTGCTAACAAGCGGCCGCCGGCTAAATCTAACAAGAAATATTATTACACAAGCGAACTGAAGTACACAAAAGAACAAATGCATAATGCGTTGAGAAATGAATATGCGCAATTACAATTGCAATTACAAAAACCATTTAATTTGCAAATTTTATAAAACTACACATCACTCACATATACATACGCACATTGTCATCGCATTTTATTTGGAGATACAGATATACCAAAATCCAACAAATAAATAAATAAACAAACAAGAATTGATGTATTAAAACACAAAAAAAGCATACATAAACATACAAACATTCCAAAAACAAAAAAACTTTTTTTGCATAAAAGGAAGTAAGCAGAAATAATTATGCCATACGAGGCTGCATACATAAATTAATTAAATTAACGGTATGAGAACACAAAAAGTCGACACTACATAACAAAAACAAAACAAAAACAAAAATTATGCGTAAATTAAAAATAAAATTTTGTAAAAAATACACAAAAACTTAATGTAAAAAAGTAAAGATTAAATATTAAATATATATATATATATAATATACAGCAAAAAATTAAATAAATATACAAAAAAGATATTAATAAATATACATACATACATGCATAGCTATTGTGCATACAGCCATAAGTAAATGTAATTGAAATATGAACAAACAAATCGGCAATTGATAGCAAAACACTAAATATTCTTATAATAATAAAAAACTGTAACAAATGTAAAAACCAACCGACAACAAAATGAATAGCAGTTAAATTTAAATGACTGTAAAAAGCATGCGTGCGTAACAGAAATGTGAAAAACTTAAATAAACAAGCAAATAAAACAACAAACATAAATTAAAGTGGAGAAGCTGCAGTATGCGAATATTTATTGTGGATATTCAAAAGAAATAAATGTTAAAAAATCTGAACCATGACTTTCACTCAACTACGGAATTTCGCATAAAAGTCGGCAATGTTTGTCATTTTATGTTAACATCAGGCATAAATGTTAAAAACAGCTGTTAAAGAACATCATCCATGAAGGTTAAAAACAGCTATTAAGCAGAAGGCTTCATTTTCTGTCATTAACATTACTGATGGATCATGACTTATTTACATATGTTATATTATTTCATGTTATGTTAAATCGATATCGTGGTATTTTTGCTAATTATGCAGTATATACTACATACATATGTATTATTATTTATAAAGCAACGTTTTTATTTTTAATTAAGATTAATATTATTATTTGTTTCTAATCGTAAGCATAATTTTTCATTTGTTTTTTTAATTTACCAAATAGATCATAAAAGATTTTTTAGTAAAATATTTTTAGCTCTCTGAGTTCGTCAGCCTTTGGAAAACTGTCGATGGTTGCAAACAATTTTTATTTTTAAACTAATGACTTTCTAGAGCTAATCAGTGAAGGTACTGTCTTCTTAACTTATGAACGTATATAATGTTTTCCCTTATCAAGTTCAAAAAGTGGCGATGCCTACATATACAGAAAGAAAATTAAACTAATCTGATGATGAACCTGAAAAAAGATCTACAAAAATCTTTCCTGGTAAGAAATCCTTGAAAAACCCCGTTTTTATTATTTAACAATCACAATAACTAAACTACGAGTCCGATGAATAAAAGTTATAAGACAAAGTTGTAGGTAATCATGAAATCTACAACTTTCGTATTAATTCCTTTTTCATAACCTCAAAATGTATTTGAAAAGTCAAAATAACCAATTTACATGATTAAAAAATGTAAAAAGCGTCCCAATATCAGATATTTTGAAAGGTTGGATTTTTTCTCGTTTTATAACGGTATAAAAGTGTGTATTCATTACAGTAAATTTTCCAAAAAAAAAAAACGACAAAACTATTTGCAGCTAATTCTACAAAATAACTGTTTTCATTTTTTTAAGAACACTTTTTTTAATTCTGTTTTAAAAACTTTTTTGAAATTTAACGGGTGATCTATGCAGAGGTACTTTTAAAAATAGTCCTTTTTTGACAGATCACGATCATGCGTGAGACGTGCATACATTTCATCACGGAAAGAGTTGCGCCTGTACAAAGTTTGCAAATCGTTCAACGTTATTATGAAAATTCACGTTCTGTAAAGAATGTGTTTCGAGCGCTTCACTCAACTTATGATCAACATAATCGGCCTACTTCGCGAACTATTCGCAACTTCTTCAACCTCTCTGGAGACCCAACATTCTTTATTGAATAGTATTCGACCGAATAGACCACGTCCTGCACGCAGTGAAGAAAATATAGCAACCGCAGATGGGAGTGTACACGAAGACTGTGTCGAGTCGATTTGGACTTATGTATGGAACAACTTGGCGCATCGTCGCTTTTCCATATTCCCAAGCTACATCGCTTTGCTCTGTGAACTCTTGAAAAGTTCCAAAAAGAACCGACGTTTTCAAGCCATATTACCAATCAAAATGCTCGAATGAGTATTTAGATCCAAAGGATGGACCATCTGAGGCGTATCCGCGACCAACATTTGAAAGAGATAATCTTCAAAAAATAAATGCCAAAAATGTTCTTTCGAAAAATAATAAACATTCCCCATTATTTTGAACTTTCTGTTTTTCTTTTTTCTTTTAAGTAAGGAACCTCGAAATGGATCACTTTTTACTAATTATTTTACTCAGTATTTCTTGTGCACGCTACAAAGAATCGATGCTGAATTGTTTTAAAATCTATTTTTTTGTTTAAGGTGATGAAAAATGGGCCACTTACGAAGACGGTCCTGAACGAACCGAGGTAAGTCAGTGCAAACAGTAGGACAAGCCAGCATTACCGATCAGGAAAATTTTCCATATGTTTGGTGGGATTGGTAGAGAATCATTTCTTATGAATTGTTTCCTTATTATACTGACTGCGTACCTGTAAGGTTCACAATTGTCCATGGATTTACTTTTTGATAAAAATCAACGTAAATTTATTCAAATCGGTAGTAATCGATTCAAGACAACAAAGTTATTCAATAGAAATCAGCTTATGTATACTATTTTCTGGCCACTATACATCGTAAAAAATGAAAATATAAACAAGTATATGGTATGTTCCCTCTACTTGATTTGAGGCAGTCGTTCGTTCGATTCGCAAGCAATTCTCTAAGCTGATACTACTACTATTTGCAAAGCTTAAATATTTACTAATGTTTTCGGTCATTAATATTGAAGTTCATTCATTCAATTCAATGTGGCGAAGTATATAATAGTTCCCGATATTATATTAGCAGCAAGGGATCTAAAATGTAGAGAGATGAGAAAATACTCTTCAATTGACGAATAATGATAAAATAAAACTAAGAAAATTCATATGTCTATATTAAACGAAATATAATGATGTCAAATACCTATTTCATCAACTTCAGTGCTTTAACGAACTTCAGCCGTTACACAGCTTCTAACTCCTCAGAGAATTACTTAACTGTGCTTTCTTAAATTTAAGTCTAAAATACAAAACGAATTACAAATAGCCCGTTGCAACTTGTTGGCAATTTGAAGCAGATAAACTTTAAGCAAATTTAAACAGCTGAGACAACACGTTGTTTGCAATGCATAAACCTTTCGCCGGCTTGTTTCAATGAGCAACACAACGCTTATGCATGCACAGCACTGTAGTGAAGATGTTAAGCACCAAAGCACACCAACACCACAAACCCTCTCTTGGCGGTGTAATCATTTAAATAATTAATTCACGTCGCCACAACAACAAAGGTGCGAATGCCCGCAATCTTGGTTGCCACTCGTTTCGTGTAATAAATTATTTCAACAAGACTGTACAAAGATATCAAACTATTTGCCGCTGTGTGTGTGTGTGTGAGTGTTTAGAGAGTTTAAGGACAGTAGTCTGTGTACACAACGCTTTACGCTCGTCAACCGAACAATTTGACTACTTAGGCAACAACAAACAACGCTGAAATTCACATCATAGACCATAAACTTAAATTACGCAAACTTACTTAAAATTAAGGCGTCGAGTGCGGACGGCAGCCTGGCTAACGGTCCTCAGTCTTTAATACAACTTTGTAGGTGCGAGCGAAAGGTCGCTTGGAGTGTGTTCGTCGGCGGCAATTTACCAAAGCAATTCTGAATTAATGTATTCAAACGAAAGGATGCCACCAACTCCAACAACTGCTCGGTTGGTTATATAAGTATGTACCTATGTACAATGTATATACTTTGAAGCTGAGTGAAACGGAAATGTTGAGTGACTTTGTGGCAACTGTCCTAACAAATGGCTTTGAATTGTTATTAGCCAGCAGCAGCGGTGACAAGTGTTGAAATATAATTTGTACTAAATTTCGGTTGTTAACAACAACGCCGCGTCGCACCGTCATAACCGATGGCGATTTAATGAAATAATAAAATATAATGACCTTCTAAATTTCAGCTGCCGTCATCTCAACCTCAATCAGCGCTGTGTGAAATGTCATTTGTCGTGTAATTTGTTGAGTGGTACGAATACGCACTTTCCGATTGCCTTGTTTCCGATGTGCTCGTTGCGTCTTGACAGCGATAAGGCGTAGTGAAAATCAATTTTCATGTCTCATTAACTGCTGTAAGCCGCTGTTAGAAGGAGGTTACGAGGCTAAAAAAAAAAAAAAATAAAATTACTCTTCGATATGGTCTAATACTAATATATTGATCAAAAGTACTTTAAAAGTGAAAAAAATGTGATGAAATCTGATGTTTTATGTAATCTCCGAACACTTTGGGCAATACTACTTACAGCCGGGACACAAACAAAAATTGTGCTCTATAATTCTATCAATAATCCTGTCTTATTATACAGCGCAGAAACAGAAAAGATGTTGAGAAAGCACTGGGAACATTCCAGAGAACTGTTCAAACGCAAGATCTTTGAAGCCGTCCTCGTGAATGATGAATATCGAAGAAGCTGGAACTACGAACTGTATGAGAAACATGCACGATGATGAACCGAGAGGAAAAAGCGCTTGGAACATTCGAAAGAACTGTTCTTCGCAAGAGCTTTGGAGCCGTTTTCGTGAGTGATGAATATCGAAGAAACAGAAAGCATGAACTATATGAGCTCTACGAACGATAAAGATATTGCGCATAAAAATTCAAGGAGTGATTAGGCCATACCATTTGCAAGGAAGATGATGTTCCAGCGAAATGCTGCTCGACTCGAGACCCATGGATAAAAACAACAGCAAGAGTGCCCACGCATCCAATAGATGGAGCCAGTCCATAGCAGTCTGCCATTATTTGAGATGTACAACTGGCCTTGCAAAGGACAGAGGCAACTGGCGAAGTATTGTGTTCTCGGTCCAGACCGACCCTCGGTTTCAGAGCCAAAGAAGAAGAAGAGTCTGAAGCAAAGAGTCGACTGCCGTTATCATTGATAAATAGTGAATTTTTTCACATTTCTTTCCAATTAAGTTTCCCTCAATCCTCTTGGTTGTCTCCGAACAATATTTTCGCCAAATTAGTCAAGACAACAAAGCCGAATTTTGGCAAATTTTGTATTCGACTATCATTTGTTAGCTCAGTGGCATTATATACCTCTTCTTCTTCTTTATTGGTTTTTGGATCCGGAGACAGCCAGGTGGCTTGATGAATTTTCTTATGCTGGAATCTAGTACCACAAATAACCATATTTCGGGCCTGGCGAAGTCGATCAGCCTCGATCCATTTGGGAATGTTTCGTCGTGGAGGCCCACCCCACCCTGGCGTTTAGGTCGCCAAGAACGATTTTGATATCGTGGCGGGGGCAGCTCCCATAGGTGCGCTCCAAGCGCTCATAAAAGACATTTTTAGTCACATCGTCCTTCTCTTCCGTCGGGGCGTGGGAGCAATTATATACCTACTTTCTATTTATAATCTACTAATATTAAAGTCTATACGTTAGAGCAGCGAAGCTTATGTTATTCTGTAAGTTTTGGCGTCAAACTTGGTATTTGTAACATTTTTTTTTTACTTAACTCAACCAACCTAAAAACTCCAATCGCTCCCTTTTGTTATTGTGAGCTGCCCAAGAGGACTGACAACATTTCTTTGATGCCTGCAGCACCAACATAGAGTTTCCAATATTCTCAGCTGGTCAGTATGTAAACTCCACAGTGGTTTTTAGTTAACTTCAGCGATCACACAGTTCCAAAAACTTTGAAAGACTAAACCACTAATTTAAATTTTTTATTTATTCTGAATATTTATTCTCGTGTGCTACGGGTACTCTCCCCAAAATGTGTGACTGTCAAATTGGAAGTTCACAGCACCAGCGGCTTGTGAGTAGCCGGTGTTTTGGACGTTGGCTTCAATTTACAAAGCTTTCTGACGGGTTGTGCTTATTTGCTTCGCTTGCTGCCAGCTCTGTAGGACTCTATGACCACACGAATTCACTCAGCACCTGGAGCAACTGCCACACACACGTAGAGAGTTGTTCGAATGTACAGTTTTCTATTTGACAATCGACACTTTTGCACAACTTTACAAGACTGAAGTACCACGATGAGCGTCCGTGGGTTGTGTGGGAACTTTGATGTAGCAAGTACTGCAAGCGCGCGTACCAGTTAGTAGTTGGTTTACGACCTCAAATGAGAGTTTATGCTCTGCCTTAGGTTCGACACTTTGACATTTTGACGTGTTTTTTTCCGTGGACATTTTGAAGAGTTTTTCCCAGTGTCTGTGTGCCCGTCTGTCTGCTTCTATACTTATATCGGGTGATTTTTTAAGAGCTTGATAACTTTTTTTTAAAAAAAAACGCATAAAAGTTGCAAAATCTCATCGGTTCTTTATTTGAAACGTTAGATTGGTTCATGACATTTACTTTTTGAAGATAATTTCATTTAAATGTTGACCGCGGCTGCGTCTTAGGTGGTCCATTTGGAAAGTCCAATTTTGGGCAACTTTTTCGAGTATTTCGGCCGGAATAGCCCGAATTTCTTCGGAAATGTTGTCTTCCAAAGCTGGAATAGTTGCTGGCTTATTTCTGTAGACTTTAGACTTGACGTAGCCCCACAAAAAATAGTCTAAAGGCGTTAAATCGCATGATCTTGGTGGCCAACTGCCCATGCATCCCGAAAAATGCACTGTTTGGTGTGGTTTGTACGCTGGTGGAATCATTGGACCGTATTTTTTCAAAGATGCTGTTGGACGCAACGTTACGGTGAATGGCGATCGCTATCGTTCGATGCTAACAAACTTTTTGTTGCCAAAAATGGAAGAACTGAACTTGGTTGACATGTGGTTTCAACAAGATGGCGCTACATGCCACACAGCTCGCGATTCTATGGCCATTTTGAGGGAAAACTTCGGAGAACAATTCATCTCAAGAAATGGACCCGTAAGTTGGCCACCAAGATCATGCGATTTAACGCCTTTAGACTATTTTTTGTGGGGCTACGTCAAGTCTAAAGTCTACAGAAATAAGCCAGCAACTATTCCAGCTTTGGAAGACAACATTTCCGAAGAAATTCGGGCTATTCCGGCCGAAATGCTCGAAAAAGTTGCCCAAAATTGGACTTTCCGAATGGACCACCTAAGACACAGCCGCGGTCAACATTTAAATGAAATTGTCTTCAAAAAGTAAATGTCATGAACCAATCTAACGTTTCAAATAAAGAACCGATGAGATTTTGCAAATTTTATGCGTTTTTTTTTAAAAAAAAGTTATCAAGCTCTTAAAAAATCACCCGATATATAAACTGGTTATTCAATCTTTGAGACATCGAACTAAACATTTTGCTTTTCTTCCCAAGAATATACTCGTTTGTCTGAGCCGTCGAAATCGGACCACTATAGCCCACAGCTGCTCTACAAACTGATCAAACAAAATAAAGTTCTTGCATGGCAAATTTTTTATATGTGGAGATTCTTATGGTATATCTTACCAAATTTTATATTATTTTTTCTTATGTCGCATGGTTGGGAATCACTATAATAGTAAATACCTAGTTGCCTATTTTCAAAGTTAAAGATATACAAGTATAGTATAAGCATTGAGGTGGTAGCCATTTCCACAATAAACCAAAAAGTTTCAATTTAATTTGGACTTGCCGCGATTTTCTCCAGATCGATTTTTCTCTCTCTACTGCTAAGGCAACGGTTCTGCACTTAACGCTAGGTGTCAGCCAATACTTCAGAAGTGACACATAAGTTTTGTACATTTTAAAAAAGTTTTTCTTGCGCTCACTTTGTTACACATCAACTTCGCTAACTTATTTTCATTATAGCAGAAAAATTTCGCTCGCGCCCAAAAACTTGTACCAAACAAGTGACATTTCAAGAAACGAATAGAATAGCAACAATATACAATTTCGTAGAAATGATGGAGAGAAATAGTGTGCTTTACTGCGAAGACTGTAGGAAAAGTGATGCTTTTGAGAGAAAAGAAGGCATGATAGGATTGGGAGAATATAATTTCAAAACTGAATTTAAGAAGGAGATTCGTTGAAAGTTGTTGTAATTAAAAAGAAATGATAGCAAGATGGTCATCACAGTAAAGAAAAATATTTTCGATCTGGTTTCACTACTATTTATTTCGTGGTGCGAGATTCTCACTCAACTGTAGTATATACACTTAGGTATATACAAAATGAAATTGCTGTGGGGTTCTTAATACAAACCGCGTAAATAAACATTTTGAGTAAAGTGAAAAAAGAAAGGAAACGGAAACAGTTGCAAAAGACAGAGACTAGATGCTAGTGAAGCTTGTTTGTTTGCTTACCAAATTTAGTAACACACAGGTATAACTATATATATATTGGATAGTCGCAGAGGCTTTTCATATTTTGTCAATAGATGTCGTTGACCAGGACCGTCCGATAAGCAGCTATGACATCGCTAAGGAACTTAACATTCATTATCAAACGGTTTTGAACCATTTAAAAAGGCTGGCTACAAAAAGCAGCTCGATGTTTGGGTACCAAATGAATTGTCTGTGAAAAATTTATTGGACGAAATTAACATCTGCAATCCTTTGTTGAAACGAAATGAAATCGAACCATATCAGAAGCGAATGGTAAAAGGAGACGAAAAGTGGATCTAATATGAAAATAATGTGCGAAAACGATCATGGTCCAATAGTGGTAAGGCTCAACAAATGTTCGAAAAGTCAGGATTGCCGCCTCCAAAGGTTATGCTGAGTGTTTGGTGGAATTGGAAAGGCATCATCATCCACTATGAGCTGCTCCAGCCTGATCGAACGATTTATTATACATTTTACTGTCAACAAGGGATGAGATTGAAAAGGGCAATCGAAAAAAACGGGCAGAACTGCTCAAAAGAAAAGGCTTCGTCTTCCATCAGACAACGCTAGACCACGTATACCTTTGATGTCTCGGCAAAAACTGGGAGAGCTTGGCTGGGAAGTTTTGATGCATCCACCATATAGCCCTGACCTTGCACCATCAGACTACCATTTGTTCGGTGAATGCAGAAATCCTTTAATCGCTTCAAGAGAAGCCTGTGAAAATTACTTGTTGCAGTTTTTCGCCGAGCAACCACAAAAGTGTTACATTGATGGAATAATGTCTCTAATAGCAAAAAATGGTCGACCGAAATGGTACATACTTGGTTCATTAAACTTCATTATAAATATAAAACAAAAATAAGTTGAAGTTTGATTAGGAATACGAAAAGACTTTTTAGACTAACCAATATATACCACATATGTATAGAATAATACAACAAATTGTTTTGAAGTATGGTTGAATAAAGATATTACGTTGAAAATGCATCAAAAAATTAAGTTTGAATGTGAAATCAAAGCGAATAATTTCAAGTGTCTTATCCTTTAAGAGAATTTAGACGACTTAGAATGATTAAGTTTTCTATAATATTCAATAATTTTGAATGTGGTATTTATTGATCAAACTGAGAGCCAGGATATCGCCTCCAAATGGCTGAAACAGTATTCAGATCCATTAAGAAAATTTTTTATTGAGAAGGCAACGTGAGGAAAAGCTTATTCCAAGTTCCGTCCATTCGGCTACTTCGAACAAAATATCTAATTTTAATAACAGTACAACACGTCAAGAGTTCGCTGGTGCAGGATTGCAGCTGGATTATATGAGCATATGAGCTCGCTGATCATTATCTGGTTTTCGAAACCAAAATAGCACATCTAGAAGATCTGTTATGAATAAATTTTGCACATAATGAAAATTGTAGTATATTGGGTATAATATAATAGTATGTTAATATAGTTATAGGTAGGTAGGTAGGTGTTGCTCCTCCCATCCAAAACTAATATCAAGTATTTAAGGAAAATCGATCAATCCTTGGCATACATATAACATTGACCCAAAAGTAGCCTAATTGTTTCCTGCAAATTCTCATATTTAAACCAATATACACGCCTTCAGCCACAACACCTTCCACTGATTATTTACATACCCACACACATATGTACACCTTTACCACTACAGGCGCAGCAATGCATAAGCGATTGCTAAAGCACTTGCAAGAAGCATGCGGGCGGTTGAAAGCTCACAGTTGCATGCGTTGTGGGCGTAAAAGCAATTTTAATAATTTATTTTCTCTGCAGGTTGCTCATTAACACATGCTCAACTTACTCAGCCACCTGGGTGCGTGGGTATGTTTGCTGTGGAACACACATTGCTTCTTATATTCGCAATAAGAGTTGGAAATGTTTATTGTATGATGCAACTTGCCGAGATGTGTTATTCCTTATTAAAACTCAGGCCGCATTTTATATATGGTATGTTGGTGAATAACATTGTTATTTACATTACAGCATAATGTTAAGTTATTGCTGCAGAAAAATGAAGTTCTCTTACATTTCTTAAATTCAATATGCATATAGTTCGTTGCCTTCGACTCGGCAAAAGTTAAAGAGTGACGTCTCGAACAAACATCCACGAACGATTTTTGCAATGATAATGAAAATAACAAGGACTGGGTTCTAAATTGGAAGAGGCAAAGCATTTCAGCCGTTCTTTGCCGGTTTTTAACCCGGTTTTGCAACATATGACCGAGTGTTGCCTTGATGAAAAATTATTATTTCGTGTTTAGTCGACACTTCTTGACATTTTCCGGCAATTGGGCGCTTTACCAATTTCCTTGTCTGATAATGTATTCGGCTGCTTTTAAATGTTTTGAAATGGCTGCTTGAATGACTCTCAAAAATTCTGTCAGTTCATCTCGTGTTTGTCAATAAGCTTCGTCCAGTTTCTCATCTTCAAACTTTTATGGCCGCCCAGCACGTTCTTCATCTTCTAAGCCATAGTCACCACTTTCAAGTCGTTCGTCAACCCATTTCTGTCACGTTCGTTTTGTTAGAGAGCATGTTCACAATAAACTTCCAATAAAATACGATGACTTTTGGGTGAGATTTTCTCCGTATTAAAGTAATGAAAGAGGACTCCCTCAAAAACATTTTTCCAGGCACAAACTTAGACATATTTGAGTGAAAAAATTGATTTTTACGCGCCAAATAAATGACATATGTATTCCAGCTCATATTCGGAATATTAGTACATTCAAAAAATAATCAAGTTACGCCATCTCTTTGCAAAAGGCATGAATATAGTTGCAGGCTACATAATTCATGTTCGGTTCAACGAATTAAGAGGCAGCAGCTCAACTGGCTAGGTCATGTCAGCACCCGCCGGGGATGCAGAGGAAGAGGAAGACCTCCAGTTCGTTGGAAAGATCTGACTACACAACTCGGCAATAGGTGTGTAAGCGCCGTCTCCGACAATTAGGAAGAAGAAGAATTAATAAAATTAGTAAGAATATTGTTGAAATTAAGTACTTTTTGTTGTTGACGAAATCGACTTTTCATATAATAAGAAAAAAACAAATATCTAATTTCACACGAACCTCATGTTTAGTATAAACGCCACCTCTTGAAGTCATTTCATATTTAACAACTCTACTTTCTTCTCACTTTCACGACTGTGCTCATATACAAAGAGCTCTGCAAGTAATTAGAGGCGACTAGAATGATGTCAGCGAAAAAGGGAAACGGAAATAATTCGAAACATTTACAAAAGTTTCATGCTTTCAACGCTGTCATCAACACCAGCGCACACATACATACACACATAAGTACAAAGATACTCAGCTGGCAACAAACAGGAGTCTTAGGTGTGGACCTTAATTTGAAGCACCTTAAGGCAAATAATAGCACTCATATATCCAAATACAAATGCACTTACGCACACATGTGTATATATATTTACATACACACACGTAGGGAGAGAGAGATATGGACAGAACGGCGGCACAAAGCTTTTAAAAGTAAATTAGGAAGCCAGCAAAGGCAGATGCCGTTGCTAGCTCTAGATGGCAGCACACACCGATACTTGAAAGGATGCGTAATGAAAATGTAGGTCCAAGCGTGTAAGCACTTTACGAGTCTATATACCCAAACGCTTTAAATGCTTGATATGTTTTCTCCATTTTCGGCGCCTTAGCTCGCCTCTCGCCACTCCCCATTCTCAGCTACCTACGCAATGCACTTATCTCCGCATTTATGTCGTTGTAAGTGAAATGTAAGCACTCCACTCAACACCGTCGTAAATTCTTTTTCATGCCACATAATCAACGTTTATGTCGCCTTCTACACACCCACACAACCACATATCCATACACACACATTAATGCTTATATAATATAGAAAGACATAAGTGGAACTAGAACGGAATCGGACGTAATCCAAACTCGTGCTGCATCCATAAGACGCCTACATCTTTTGTGCACCAACATACATACATTATAAGCACATAGAAATCACTAACGACAGATTTATGTGCGTGTGTGTGGGTGAGTGTGTGAAATTTTGTTGACTAAAAGGAATCGCGAGCGCATAAAACTACTCGTAACACAACACTTGCCACCTGCATAAAAATCATCAGCAACTACGGATATTTCAGCTGTTTGTAGATACTAGACTTGGCCGACAGCTTTTATTTATAAGCAGACTTTAGCCTGTTGAGCACATTAACAAGAAATTATTACCTTTAAGGTAAGATGTATTAAGCAGGTTTTAAGATACGCCCAAGCGTCGTTAGTACATCACAGAACACATGCGCAATCACACAGGCACACACACTCTGCCTGATTATATTAAATATAGGCTTAAGGAGTCTTAAGTAAATGAAAATATTTTTACTTTGTGTATGGTAATCTCATGCTGAAAGGGGAGCATCTGCAGTTAATTTATACACAAATATTAAAGGAAAATTTGACTTTTGTATTATGCTTAATTAAAGATTATATTGTATTGGGAATACATTAGAATATTAATACTGGACATTTCGTAATAAATAACATACATATGTAAATCAATAGTAAGCAATAATTTATCTTAAGTCATATTGTCAATATATTAAATTGTGTTCACTTGCAAGTCAGAAGCATGTGCCTTTTATGCTTTTGTTTTGAAGATGTATTTATTTTATATAAAAAGAGTTTAGAGTATTTTAATACTCGGCAACTCAATTTGAAAATTTTGAGTAAATACTAGTAGTGATAGAAGTAAAAAAAGACTTTGACCAAATGTCGACTCTCCAAAAAAATAGTCTTTTTTGTGAAAACTTGAGACCTTTAGAGTGGCTTAAAAGATCAGAGTTATTATCAAACTAGTAAGAAAGGTCTCAGTTCGGGTGCAATCGAACATTTTATACTCTTGCAACTTGCAGGATGTAAAGCCAGGGAAATACCTTACGATGTAGAACGTCAACCAGAGGATCGGAATCTAAGAAATTTTATATATACAAGGTCTGTGGCAAAAGAAACAGGACTGTTAAAAAACAACAAAAAATTAATGTTTTTCAAAAGTTATATTTTTTTATTCAAAGTAGTTTCCTTGTGCTTCGATACAGCGTTTAGCCCGATCAATTAGCATTTCAAATGAGTGTTTAAGGTCATTTTTCGGAATGCTCTTGAGAATATTGGTCATTGGATAGCTGAAATGTCCTTTCATGGGCAAATGAAGTTTCAAACAGGCTCATTTATATGTAAAAGGTCACAGGGTGAAAGATCAGGTTAGTCACTGGATGACTCAAATTTGCGTGAATATATCCATAATAAGGAGTTTTTTGTGGAAAACCGAAACCAGTGCCTAGCGTCAACCGATGATTACGGCGCATCTAAAACTTTGTTATATGGGAAATAGGCGTTTGTTACCCGATTCACATTTTAGTACTATGACATGGGAATATGAGAAGAATGCCACGTACTAAATTGAGTCGTGCAACACTGGTGTCACTTTTTGATCGCATGTGAGGTCCAATTTTTCGCCGCTGCCTCCATGTCGTCGCGTATTTAGCTATTGATTTATCGCAATTTTGTGGTCGAGCATGACGAATAGAGCGTGACAAAAGACGATCTCATCCATTTCACACCAAGAGTTCTTATATAATACAGCATTAAATTGTGTTGTTGTATCTTTAATGGGAATATCTCGAAGATATGTACAATACCCTCGGAATCGTAAAAACAAATCAGTATTGTCTTCATTTTGGTGATACATTCTTGAAGACGATTTTTTTGCCGGTAATAACAATTTTATATCTAAAAATTCAGTGCTTAGATAACCTTTATAGTTTTTCGCTTAATGGCACTGGTTGCCCCACATTACCAAGTTTACGGCATAAAAAAAAAAAAAGTTTTCAAACCAGTTTTCAAACATCTTTTAAAGTCTAAGTATCATCGATATAATACATTTCTCTCCACTCACCACATTTTCAATCTTTCGAAGTTAGAAAAATTCTCGAATAAATAATTATAAATTCTCAAATAATAAAGAATATTCACAACACAGCTGTGGCTAAAAATTCGTATAACCGAAGAGAGGAGGAAAGGAGAGTAACTACTCTCCATAAGGAATAACGATTTATACAGTTATTCTTTGTTGTCATAGAAATATAATTATCTACAAGTAAAACCCAAATTGCGTCAATATTCAAATAGAATTTCGTGGAGCCAGATTTGGGTTCCGGTTTTGGAAATATAGTATGTAATGAAAAAGCATAAATAAAAAAGCTAACTTTATATTTAGCGCACCCGATACACATTTTAATAGCATAAATGGGCCTTCGACAGTTTGCTTCGCAGCTATATACTATAATGGCACGATATCGGCGGTTCCGACATGAGGAGCTTCTTCTTCTTCTTAATTGGCGTAGACACGGCTTACGCGATTATAGCCGAGTTAACAACAGCGCGCCAGTTAACAACAGCCTGGTCCTTCTCCACTTGGTCCTTCCAACGGAGTGGAGGTCTTCCTCTTCCTCTGCTTCCCGCGGCGGGTACTGCGTCGAATACTTTCAGAGCTGGAGTGTTTTCGTCCATCCGGACAACATGACCTAGCCAGCGTAGCCGCTGTCATTTAATTCGCTGAACTATGTCAATGTCGTCGTATATAATATATATATTTTTTTCAAGGGCTTCTTACCAGAAATGCTGGATAATGGAGTCATGTGTAGAAGTTCACGCAAGTGAGGAAAGTTCTCTGATCGCCATTCACTTGGGAGTGGCCAGAAACGATTATTTTACACATGGCTCAAGCAGCTCACAACTTCCGGTCTTTGACCAAGTATCCTCTGGGTAGCCTAAGAACATCCGTTCGAAGGCGAGCTAAAGTGAGAAGGCGAAACATCCCCCATATAGGGTTGTGCGCTGGGTTTGGGAACCGCCACGTAAAAAACACCCCCAATGAAAAGGAAATGAGGAGCTTACTAGGGAGAAAAGAAGGTATGCAAAATTTAATTTCAAATCTTCTGGGTGTTTCAAATTTCTTGGCAAACTCAATACACCCTGTTCAGGGTAAAGCAATTTTTAGCAGTTTTTTTAAGTTTCTCAATTTAATCTTCTCATTATTTATTTAAAGAGTTATTCGAGATGGTTCTGAAAAATTAATATTTGAGACGAAAAGAAGCTGCATTCAATTATTTCCTATAGCTTCGCAAACTTTGCAATTCATTGTTTCAAGGGGCAATTTGTTAACTTAAAAGAAATTCTCATTTGAAATATTTTTTTTTTAAATAAGAGATCATAAAGCCGTACAAAATTACTGCAGCTTTTCCATCATACCCATCTGGCGTCTTTACACAAACTTATTTTTTATTTCCTTTAAATCCCTTAAATTACGTTCCTTTGAGCAACCAATGATGTAAACATAAGTATCACTGTTTAAGAAACAAAACAGGCTCCACTCCCTAAAACCACTTATTTCGTTTGCAAGTTGGCTTAAAAAAACTATGTAACTATTTCGTGGCTTATGCGAGCAAATGACTTATTACCCAGCTTAACAGTGCTTTGCCAATTTACAGAACTCTTCTAAAGAGTCGAGGGCAAGTCTCCCGGCAAATGATGTCCTTCGTAACAAGGCCACAGAGCATAAAGCGGCAACATGTTTAACAATTACTACAAACTGTAGGATTTAGCAACACACTCGCTAGCCAAGTACATATTATCCACACGCATCCCTATTAAGCTCAGTGGTTGGCATATAAACTATGCAAAGTCTGGGAAGAGGGAGAGAGAAGGAGCGCGGGGCTTCTGCATTAATCTTCCACACGGCTTTCAGGACGAATGTTTGTAGGATGCGCTAATGGATTTATTTTAATTTGTAGCCGACAACGATGACACATATGCGTTTATACTAGAGAGGGCATTAGAGGAATTCGTTCAACAACTGCGCCTAACTGCCACTGTCACTACTCGTATCATCGCAAGGCATTGCGCATGGTTAGGAGAGGCCCATAAATAACGTGCGTAATACGATAGAAGTTTATCTTTTTTTGTTGTTGTGTAAAAAATCACTTTGGTGTTTTGGTATATTTGGATGTATTTATGATTAGTACCAGACCAAGTTAACAATGAGTGCTTAAAAATATAGAACGAAAATGCACCGTTAGATGGTATTTAGTTGCGGAAACGGCGGAGACTTGGTGGCAGATACGCTGCCGAAGGCACTGCATTAGCTGGTAGATATTGGGAGCCAGGTGCAACTGGTGCTGGTGCAGCTGTTGCCGGCGCTTGCGAAGCAAAGTTCAGTACTTGCGCAGAACCCCCGTTGGAGTGATGTGATGAGCCAGGTAGACTTTCATACTGTTGCTGGATAGCTTGTTGGGCTTTTTCGGCATCTTGTGGTGTACGATACTTCACGAAGTGTACTTCTGGTTTGGAGCTGGATTGTGTTCCGATATTTTGCAATTTTTGCGCCAAGCTGCCAATGTCAGCCTGTTTGGTGAGCACATAGATGGCAGTTTTCTCCTCAGTCGTTTGTTTTGCCAGGTTAACAGCAGCATTTTCGAGAGCCTTATTTTCTGGCGCTCTGATGAAGATAACACGCAGATTTTTCTTCAATGAATTGGCAATGTTTCCGATATCGGCAGCATCGTTAGTTTCTTCTTGTGGCGCCGTATAAGTGTAGAACTCTTTCTCATATTCTATCTGGACTGGGGCAGGGGCAACTGGAGCTGAAGCAACTGGAGCCGGAGCAACTGGAGCAAGAGTATTTGGAGCAGGTCCAACTGGAGCAGGAGCAACCGGAGCGTGAGCAAGAGGAGCAACGGGAGCAGGAACAACTGGTGCAGGAGCGATTGGAGCAGAAGCAATTGGGAGAGCAGCAACGGGAGCAGGAACAACTGGTACAGGAGCAATTGGAGCTGGAGCAACTGGTGCATGAGCCACTGGAGCTAATTTCTCCGGCGATAAAGGCGATACACCATGATGAGCTGCAATACTAAGGGCGCCTGGTGTAAAGGACAGGCCCTCTGAAGAATGCGGCACTGGTTGGTAGTTGTAGCCTAGTTTATCGGCAAAAGCTGTGGCCAGCAAACAAAGGACCTGAAAATTAAATAACATTTCTTCAATATGTATAAGGATCATAAATAATATTTAAATACAAATGTAAGTTCATATAATAGATATGAGAGAATGTTAACAAAGTTTTATTTCTATTTTAGCTTTAAATGCTTTGATGTTCCTACTAACGAACGAGCGGCTGGTCAGTTGTCTCCGAACACCTGGAGAGTCAGGGCAAACCTTTTCGCGCGACGTATTTCTGTGAGTGAGAAGGGAAGTACAAGCAAATCCAAAGAGAAAACGATGCTCATTGTCTTTTTTGTCATCAAAGGCATTGTCCACCATTAATTTGTTCCTCCTGTACAAACCAACGCAAAGTTTTATGTGGAAATCCTCGAGAGACTCAAAGGAAGGATCAAACGGGGTCCGACAAGACATCGCAACCGATTGGAAGTTACACCACGACAACACACCGCCTTTCTTCTGAACAGCTACCTATCCAAGGCCGGCATCCCAACGCTTCCACAGCCGCCCTTCAGCCTAAATGATTTCTATGCAGCTTAGGTGTGAATATAACTTTCATTTCATTCGATCGTCGGTATTTCACTCAACTATGAGGCCCATATCAAATTTGGGTTCACGAACTTTGGCAATTTTTTGGAACTCGCAGCATACATTTAGGGTTCCTTTCAGAAGAGTACTGCAATCCGCCACCTCATCGAACTTAAAATCTATTTACAAGTAAAAAGTATAGAAAGTTGCATTCAAGCTATCCTTATGAAGACCGTGAATAGTTATAACTTCACTATTTTTATACAAAAAAGTTAATATCTTGCAAGTTGAAAAAAAAACGTCTTTAACTTCTAAAATGACAATTCTTTCGAGTTTTCGCAAGTGTTTTCAAACGCCTTCAATAATTTTGTAAATATCCTCTAACACTCACAATGAAGCTTCTCATGTTTGTTATACTTTTTTCGGCTTTTCGCGTGTTACGTTCGACACTAGTTGTTGACACTTGAGTCCACAAAGGAAATCTGTTGGTGCCACAGCGACTGCAGAGCTTTTATATACATAAATGCGGAGTTTGCCTTCGAACTCTCAAAGACACATGTGACATATAACTAGTCTGTAATCAACTTGCGCAATCCCAACCTTACAACAACAACAACAACCATTATTTGAACTCCTAAATATGTAAGTATGTAAGTTTGTAGCGCGTACAAGCGACCACCTGTCTGCCGCTACCCAATTTCAAGTTCAATCAAGTTCAAAAATAAAAACATCGTCTAATTGAATTAGTCAATATGCACGAAGAAGAAATATGTGGCAGCTCTAAACCCATATCATCTGGTTGTACAACCGCACAAGCCATGTAAGTAAGTCCAGAGAAGGGAAACAAGTTCAAATTTAAATGTAAACCCTTATCGGATGAAGCCGTCAACAGATACCTGAGACCGTGTTTACGAGTGATACACATATATATGTATGTGTGTGTTGGTGTATGAGCACATCTTTCCACATATGGGTGTGAGCTTGTCGCTGCATAGGCGGTTGGGCAAAGCCAATAAAGCGTGTGACCCTATGGAAAGTGCGTGCATTTGCTTGTTATCAGCGCTGACATGTTGTCCCACATTAATTTCATCATTTAATATTTTGTTTTTGTTTTTCAAAGTTGATTTCGCTTAAATTAGCTGCAATTTACTGCACTAATTTAAATTAGCATACGAAAACTCCCCACCTCTGCACCAAGACACCGTAACCTGTGTCGCCTACGAGCCAGCAACACTCAGCATAAAGTTTTTCTTAGTTTTTGGTGTTTTCTTGTTGTTGCTGTTGTCGATATTTGCCTCAATGCTGTCGATTTGTTATCGGCATTATTTTCCATGCATTGGCTCTGCTGTTTCATTCAATGAATGCCCTTCAGCCAGCTCGCCGTTTATGCGTGTGATTTTATTTTAATGCATTTTGAGGTTATAAATATGCATTAGTTTGTGCTGAGCTACAGCCGCTGCTCACTTGGCTTATTTCCATACCGCAGACATAAAAGGCTTGCGGCAGCGCAAAAGCAATGTATTCATAAACACCCTGTAGGGAGTGTGGATGGTGAAGCGATGCATCAACATTTATGCAAATTAATGGAGTGATGACACTAACTATTTCGGTATATGCATAAATAAATACTTTAAATAAAAATATTTCGATAATGTTTATTTTCTGGTTTTCTGTTGCCTTAAGGGAGGTGTGCTAGAGAGTGTAATTTTTTGTGTAAATTTTTTTTGCCTAAAATGAATGAAAAATATCTTTAGTAAAGCTATTAAGCAAAACCATAAAGCCATAGACAGAAGCACGAAGCAATCTCTAGCTGACAGGCTCGGAATATAATAAATATGTATATGCACCTCTCAGCTAAGCTATTGATGTGGGTAGCCTCGCTTGCAGAACACAATTTCAATTCCAATTGCCGCAAGCTGGCCGCTTCTGAGCGATTGCCTTTTTCAAGCGGTTTGGTAGTTGATGGTACAGGTCCGAATTAAGAGTCTTGCCGTATAGCAGCTCATAGTATATGATTCCCTGCCAATCCCACCAAACACAAAGCGAACTCTTCCTAATCGCTAATCCAGCTTGACCCGTCTACAAAAATTCATCAATTTTGTAATTCAGTAAGTGGACATCTTTGATATCAAAATTCCGGGAATGAAATCGACGAAACCAGAATCACGCATAAATATTTCGAAGAAAAACTGTAAAGTTTCACGTGATTATGTTTTCTCTTTGGTAAAAGACCCCCAATCGATGACGTTGGAATAGATATTCCATTGCCCGACTATGATGATGTTCGATAGTAATTACCTGCCTGAAAAACAACAAAGCGACAGGGGCCGATGGATTGCCGGCCGAGCTTCTCAAATATGACGGCGAAGAATTGATAACAATCTGCGCCAATTGCCGTGAAATAGATCTCCCTAATATCACAAATATGGTACTATCGGACGTAGTGTGTGAAAGACTGAATCCGATCGTCAACTAACTGATAGGACATTATCAGCGTGGCTTTTGACCTGAAAAATCTACTATTGACCAGACTTTTACCATTCGCCAAGTCGTAGAAAAGATCTCTTCGCAAAGCTAATACGGCTGCGTAAGCTGACGTTGAGCAACAACAAAAACTATGTCAAGATCGGGGAGCACCTCTCCGAGCCGTTTTGCAGAAGTTTTATGGTCCTTTGCGCATTGGTAACGGCGAATACCCCAGTCGATGGAACAGTGAGCTATAAGAGATATACTGAGCTGGCTAGATCATGTTATCTGGAAGAGAACACTCAAACTTTGAAGGTGGAAGGAGAGGAAGATCCACTCCGTTGGAGAGATCAGGTGGAGAAGAGCCCGGCTGCATTCGGTATCTCGACGCGCTTTTGTTAATTCGGCCTGTAAAGAAAAAGAAAATACCATTATAGAGTCCAATAAAATTACAGGTCAATTCCTTAGCCACATCTGTGTAAAATGGAAGATAAATGTATGTAGATAGAGGGGACCCTGTTTATCGGCAACCTGAAATAACGTTGTCGCGTACACAAACGTTTGGCAATAATGCGAAGTAGTCTGGGAAATCTCAAAATTTTTCCAAAGCACAGTCAAAATAGATTATAAATTAATTTTGATACATTGGGGATACCTTCTTACCCCTAATAATCAATTTATGCTCAAACGTAGCCTTAGTAAATCGGATCGGAAATCGGAGAATGGTTGCTACGTAGGCTTAAATGACTATCATGTAATGAGGTAATTTTCTCAAATATCAATCAGGAACGATAATTTTCACTTCATTTAAATTTTATGATTGTGTTTTCATAATCCAAAGTTGAGGATGGAGTAATTTTACACCAAAGAAATGCCGCTTTTACCTGCTAATACCTTAGATGATGCTTCAGGCATCCTGCACTGACTTGTAGTGGGTATAGCACATGACCAGAATTATACTGATTTGTTAGTAATGATGTGGCCGACGAAAATACATACAGTTTTTCTTATAAAAAATTATAGCTACACGGAATAACAATATAGTAATGTTATGGAACTCTGGCTTCTAAACTTTCTGTAACGAGTTATATAAGATTATTGGCACAAAAATAGAAAGCCGCCTTCATACAACTCATCGAATTTCAAATCAAAAATATTTTCGATGTTTGGTCGACATACAAGTATTTCAAGAGCATTCGCTCCCCATAAAGGGGATTACTTAACTAGTGGTTTCACGCTGTTGATTCACTTGACTTTGGCGGTTGCATTGAGATGCAAGGAAAAATATATAGAAAATCACTTTCTTTGAGCAAAGAAATATTTATGGGATTTATCTTCGATTCTCTTATCGTATTCTGTAAAGTAGCCTTGAAGCGCATTATTATAGGAAAACTAAGCCAATAAAATAATAATGTATATGTAACTAAATTCTAATGTATAATTACAATACTTTGCTTGCCCCAATTTGCATACCCCCATACTAACACTTGCGTTTTTTTCTGAAATATTCTTAACTAATAAAGTTCCAAACAAATCTTTCTTCACCTCTTTATATAACTTTAACGACTACTTGACACGACCCGTCTAGAAGTGCTACTTTTTAATTACGCTTTTTAAATTTTTTTTTATAATTTTTACTTGTGTTTTAAACTTTTTTCACAACAAACAATCCTTTAACTAATTTAAACTTTTGACAAATAAGTAATCACGCCCTTAAAAACACCACAAGAAACATGAGAAACACAAATTAGAGCTTGTGAAGAGGCGGCTAAGTAAAGGCAAGTGAAGGAAGCACAACAAAAACAAAAACAAAATCAAGACAAAGAGCAAATCAAAAGGCAAAAATGCCGAGAAAACTTTAAGCAACGCAACTTTTTTTGTGGGTTTTTCCTTCGAAAAAGGGAAATACAAATTTTGAAGACGGTTTGTAAGCAAATCTGCAAAGTTTTTGGGTTTCGCAAAAATGTTTTTAATATGAGTAGAGAATGCATAGTCCCAGATGCCAAAGTGCGTACGCTTCTAAAACTTGTTGAAATGCGGGATTAGACGAACTGAGCGTTTTAAGGATGGCCAGCTTTTCTTTTCAAGTTGAAGTGAAACAAGAGCAATGGGATAACGGGCGTAGAGCGTGCAGAATTTTATTTAATTGAGTTGTGGACAGGATTTGAGATGCTCTAACAAATTACTTACATACTTAAATGAGCTCGAAATTTGTACGTTTTTATTTTCGTATATGTGTTGCACAAAAATTTGCATTTTCCTATAAGTTCTAGGGGCTTTAAAGTTGAAGAATTTCAAGTAACCCTGTCCGAAATATTAATTTAAAATTGGTTGTGAGTGAAAGCATTTTTATAGGCGAATTTCGCAAATAATGGTAAGTAGAGTTAAAAATGTTTGAGACGACGCTGAAGCCTGCGATAGAGATTATTGTATGAAATGTAATTTGCTCGTGTGCGCATAAACTTAATCACTTAACCTTTTAATAATTTCATAATTGCTATGTCTGACGAGGTAAGATTACGAAAAATTTTCATTGGAATGACTGTTTTATACCTCATATGTAGAAAACAGAGTAAAACTTATTAGGTATAAAATTGGGTCAGTACAGATATTATTTTTCAAAATTCGTCAATTTATCAGGTGATCAGTTGATGGTGATGAAGAAAGAATAATAAAGCGTTTCTTAAACCAACGTTCTCTGATGGATGGTCACTTCTCCGAAAGAGGTTGCACTCTGGTACAGTAAATCTGCTGCTACGTTTGTCTGGAAGACATTGTAATAGTCAGGAAGTCAGAAGCTGGAATTGATAGGGAGTTCCTGACTGTAAATCCCTCCACCAACCTTCCCTCAAGCTTTGACTCATCCGTAAAGAAGCACACTGCCACTTTCGCCGGTGTATGGATAAAAAAGCAACCGTCAGAGTTCAGTTTGGCAACTCCATGATCCAAGAGATCCGGTATGAAGTCAAAGTGAGTAAGGATTTCCGAGTTTGATTATATGATTTCAACACTCTTTATGCACATTGTTCCGTTTTGGACTTGACACCCACTAAGTAGATCGAGATTTCACTTCGCGACCTCTTTAATATCCAAGCTTCCAAACAAAAAAACAAACGGTTATCGCACTATTTTTACTCTTCTTTCTTTTGAAAATCAATGTTGAACGCGACAACGTCTTCATAGGCAATCACCCGGCAGCCGCGGTATTCAAGTTTTTTAAGCAGGTCGTTAACGACCAGGATCCAAAGGAGAGGGGAGAGAACTCCATCTGGTGGGGTTTCCCAACTCATATTTCGTCGAGCACGTGCATTATTGAAACCTCCCTATTAGCTTAGAAACTACTACTTACGCGACGTTGCCAAGAAACCCTCGACTAATGGTTGCTATTTTTTCCAATAAACAAGTCAGGGATTGATTCTACCGAAACTCGGCTATGTTTACGGTATAACATAGTTGTCGATTATGTTAAATGTCTGCAAGTAGTACGGAATCTAATTGTAGGGTGGTGTATGTACTGGTTAGTTCATCTGCTTCACAGTTCCCAGGGATATCACTATGCCCAGGAAGCCATTGCAGTTTTATGTAGGATGTTTGATATACTAAGAGATCAAGACATTATTTAATATACTTTAGTGATCTCAACACAGTGGGGCTGTCTGTATATACCATAAGAAATGTATCTGGGAAGGACACAATAGCTTCGGTGCCGCCGCAATTAACATTTTTTTGGTTTGACTGTTTTTCAAGACAATTTTTTGAGCAATTTAAAAATTTTTCCCTTTAGTTTTAATATAAAATTTAAGCTTCCTTCAATCACTCTAATACATCAAGCTGACACATTAGAATTTCAGCATATCCTCACTCCACCACTTTTTAATGACTTCGAAACAAACCCCTCTAAAAGAGAGTTGAAAGCAATTTCTACTAGACGTAAAGCACATACAACTACACATGAGTACATAAAATAGTGCACGCCCATACACATACATACATACTTCGTTTAGTCTGTATACAAGACGAACATCAGTGCAAGCGTATGTACACAGCCTCCTCCCGCATGGAGCAAGCACCAACACCTGTACGCTTACATTTACTATCACATTTGCATTTACATACCATATATATGTACGTGCATCTGTTAAGTATACACGCGCTTGGCATTTATTTACCTCGCTTTTGAGCTACTCACGATACCTGACTAAGTGCCAGACTCGCTGCTCTACTCAGCCCAGCCAGCAGCGTCCTTTCGCCGCGTCGGACGGGTGTACAATAAATTACAATATCTGCAGCATTTATCTTAACACCGACAGACGGTGTGCGCTGCTCCCCGCCATATTGTTGTTGTTTTCGCAAAAACATACCTGTACATTTTTGCTAAGCGATTTGCAACAAAAAACTAGCAGCCACATTGGCAGGGCAAAAGGAAGCGAAATTCTGTAGAACTTTTGCAATGCTCGCCCCACTTAACTGTTTACACGTGAAAGGTCATGCGAAGGTAGTTAAGAGGTAGCGAATAAATAAGAACTTCACAATTTTACACTTTTATCCTTGCTTCAATTAATTCGCACTATTAAAATTATCTACTTAGCGTTCACTCTAACAGCTCATGAATTTCAAATCAGGACGCTTTCGGAAATAATGTAACTGTATTTATACGAGTTTACATACATATATGCGTTTGTATATCTGAGTAGTTACTGTAGTTTTGCGGCAATCCTGTAAACATTTGTGGGACTCAACTATAAAACACTTCTTCGAATTTCATTAAAGGGTTACATGGGTTTCCTCGGGTAAAATACAGCCTTCTTTTTTTTCTCATATAAAAAATGAAATATTTTATTAAAATTTTTTATGCTCACAAACATACTCGTACACTATTAACAACAAAATTCTGAAATTTTTTTTAAAAATATTTATCATGGCCATTGCGACGCCATTTCCGGTGATCCCTCGGAAAAAAGAGGCGCCCGCATTCGCAGGACAACTCCTAACAGGATCATCTAAAATGAAAAAATATGTGTTTTAGTTAAACCCTTAATTTAGAATTTGGACGAAGGAAAAAAACTGAAAATTGGATTCTTGGCAAACATTTTTACAAAAAATTAAAATTTCAGTAAAACTTCGCGATATTTTTTTTCAAATAGTTGTATACGAAAAAAAAACCTTCTTTCAAGTCTTTAAGAATTGTATCTTAAAGACCTGTGTAAAATTTCATGATGATCGGTTGACTAATTCTCAAGAAATCTTGCCAACCGACTTCAAGAACACAGTTTCGAGAAAAACGTGTTTAAAGACGGCACACTTAGCCTAGCTAGCCTCAAGCGCACAAGTTCTCAAGACTGTATCTCCGAAATTATTACTCGGATCAACTTGAAAATTTAGAAAAATATTCTGGAGGTGTTGTAAAATTTAATAAGATAAAAAACAAATCGATATTTTGAAACCCGTAAATCCATGTAACCCCTTAACCCTGAAAGTCTATTAGATAGGCTTTTAGGTTACTCATACCTACCGCAATCACAAAGGTGTTCTTATATAGCAATAATAAAGTTTGAAATATTTGCATCGGTTCTTGCGAATAGTCTAGCGAGCTTAAGATTAAAGAAGGCCACGTTAGAGGTAAAAAGGTTCAACTATGGGTTAATCGAAGTCTAGCCCGCATTATACTTGTATGTTGGTGAGAACAAGTTAGGGGTGCTGTGAGAACAAATCAGTAGTCAAGCGCAAACAAGTACTAGTCAAGGGAAGTTAAGACGGAGCTCAAAGAAGCACCAGCTGATCCGCAAGCGATGTTCATGGTAATTAGAGGTCATACAGGAGAACACTTTCGGAATCAAGCGAGGTCAGGTTAGGGATCAAGCGAATAAAATAAAGATCATAAAGCTTTTTTTGAAACCGGACCTAGTTCTTCTTACTTACTTTAAGCGCTTTTATAAACCTAATAACGATTTTCAAGTCAGTCGAACTATCAGGAGACTGCTATTTCCACAACAGTCGGGTCTACGTAACCGGAACATACTCGGATTTTTATCCAGCCAAAGACTGTCAACTAGGTAGAAATTTTCAATATTATTTCAAGAATTTTTTCTGCCATTACAACAACAATAACATCGGAAGACCCCATAATCACAATAGGGGTTATCTGAAATTATAGATCGGTATCATATGATCTTAACACCGAATCAAAATATGCCAAAGTAAGCATTATATTTTTATGTGAAATTTCAAAAATATTTTGTAAAAGCAAACATTTTTAACAAATAAACTATTCTTTTCTCTAAATATCATATGGCTTTAAGAAATTTACCGTGGTTAACACAAGAAGAGCAGCTAGCCTTAAAGGCATGCTAACTCATGTCCACACAAAGCAACTTTCTCAGCCATCATCATTCTTCACTAGAAAGCGCTCTTATATTTATAAACATTTTAAACATATATCAACAACACTGTATGTTACTGTGTATGTATGTGTTGTAGGTTGTTATGAGCCATTACTTTGTATACTCAAGTATTTGCCGGTGTCGGTTGCCTTCGTGAGAGAGTGTGTGATTGTTGCTGCTGGTGGGGCTGCCTTGGCTTCCGGTGTTATAGTGCGCGGCGGACGGAAATTCTTTTGCATATTTTTTAGCTTAACAAATAATTAATTATACGTGCGAGCACGCGAGTTGAGAAAAAGCAGCTTGCGCTCCAAAGAAGCAAGCTGCGCGGCGACCAAAGCGGTCTGTATGTGTTAATATCCTGCGAGAGTACGAAAGTTCCATGAATTTAAATTTATTTAATTATTATTACCATATTGTTTTTTATTATTACCACGTTGTTTTTTCTAGCACAAAGTACACAGTTTGCGCATATGAAGATTTACATAGAAACACAGTTATAATTTTTGAGTGAATATTCAGGTAAGCTATGCATATTTTGATATTGTTGGAACAAGTAGTTCGACAGAAAAATAAATGTGCGATAAAAGAAATTATTACAGCAGGTTTGTATGATTTTTTCACGCAATTTTTCAATAATCAAATTTCAGAATCAAATTTCAATTATGATCCTAACCACATTTTCCTTACTGTTTTGACTCGACTCGATTCGGCCTTTTGTTACCTCCACCTTGCTTTGTTTAGATAATTTCTTCTTCTTCGCCGAGTTAACAACAGCGCGCCAGTCGTTTCTTCTTTTCGCTACGTGACGCCAATTGGATATTCCAAGCGAAGCCAGGTCCCTCTCCACTTGGTCCTTCCAACGGAGTGGAGGTTTTCCTCTTCCTCTGCTTCCCACGGCGGGTACTGCGTCGAATACTTTCAGAGCTGGAGTGTTTTCGTTCATCCGGACAGCATGACCTAGCCAGCGTAGCCGCTGTCTTTTAATTCGCTGAACTGTGTCAATGTCGTCGTATATCTCGTACAGCTCATCGTTCCATTGAATGCGATATTCGCCGTGGCCAATGTGCAAAGGACCATAAATCTTTCACAGAACCTTTCTCTCGAAAACTCGTAACGTCGACTCATCGGTTGCTGTCATCGTCCAAGCCTCTGCACCATATAGCAGGACGGGAATTATGAGCGACTTATAGAGTTTGGTTTTTGTTCGTCGAGAGAGGATTTTACTTTTCAATTGCCTACTCAGTCCGAAGTAGCACCTGTTGACAAGAGTTATTCTGCGCAGGATTTCCAGGCTGATATTGTTGGTGGTGTTAATACTGGTTCCTAAATAGACGAAATTATCTACAACTTCAAAGTTGTGACTGTCAACAGTGACGTGAGAGACAAGTCGCGAGTGCATCGACTGTTTGTTTGATGACAGGAGATATTTCGTCTTGCCCTTGTTCACTGCCAGACCCATTTTTTGTGCTTCCTTGTCCAGCCTGGAGAAAGCAGAACTGACGGCGCGGGTGTTGAGGCCGATGATATCATTATCATGAATATTTCAGAAATACTATAAATCAATGTCAATATCTCTCAATACATATTCATAGTATGTATATACATATGTATAATGCTGAAGTAACATTTCAAGATTATTTAGGTTAGGAGAATACCTGAAAATAATATTAACAAAATATCTACGGCAACTCTCAAAATTTTCAGTAGACGAATAAAACCTTTGATCGTCAAAAGATCTATGAGGAATACTGAGCTCGGCATTGAATCCATATGACGGGTCCATATAAATTCGCCCGCAAACCGAATCGATAAAAAATATTTTCCTAAATTGGTACAATTTTTTTTTGTTATAGTCCCGTTTATTTTATTTCCATATGTCTATTAAGAACTGTTTGGGAGCTCTTTGTTTACGCCACGAAATGAATCATCATCACAAATAATCAAAGACTTACCTCAAGTGAGAGTCCCGTCCAACTCTGTCAAAAACACTTTGTCTGTAACATCAAAAAAGTTAAAGAAACGGAACTTGAAATACATTATTGGCAGGAGAGAGTGCGCAGAGGATCTCAACATCTCTTATAGGTTGATTTGAAACATTTTAGTAAATGATTTGATATTGATAAGTGTCTGAATCTTTTGCAAAAACGACTTCGAGACGAGGTCGGAAATTCCATGCTTGACAATGTAGCTGAGGACCCTGCAATCGCCAAAGGCGTCATTGTTGGTAACGAAACGTGAATTTCTGAATCTGACGTCGAAACTGTCCAACAAGCTAACAATTAATCCAATTTGTCATACACTTGTTAATACTTACGGCGTACATCTGGGAAGATCTTCAATGTCTAAAAGGTTAGATGGGTTTCTTCGGGTAAAAAACTGCGTTTTTTTCAAAAAAAATTTTCTCTTATAAAAATTAAACATTTCGGAAATTTTTTGGCATTGGCAGAATAACTCCTTACAGGATCAGCTAAAGTAAAAGAATATGTATTTCAGGTAGAACCTTAACTTAGAATTTGTACGAAGAAAAAAAAACTATTTTTGGCAGACATTTTTACAAAAAAATTAAATTTTCAGTGAGAATTTCGCGACATTTTTTATTTTGCAATAGTTGTAATCGAAAAAGATTCTTCATCCAAATCTTTAAGAATTGCATCTCAAAGATCTGTGTAAAATTTCAATGAAATCGGTTGAGGAGTTCTTGAGAAATCCTGCCAACCGGCTTCAAAAACACAGTTTCAAGAAAAACGCGTTTAAAGACAGCGCACTTGGCCCAGCTAGCCTCGAGCGCACAAGTTCTCAAGGCTGTATCTCCGAAACTATTTCTCAAATCAACTTGAAAATTTAGGACAATATTCTAGAGGTGTTGTAGAATTTAATTAGATAATAAAAAAATCGATTTTTTTTAAACCCGTAAATCCATGAAACTCCTTAAACGAATTTTGGTTTTTTCGTTTTCGGCGTATTTTTAGAGCGTCATTCTCTAGATTGCTTGTATTGGTTCATTTAGTCTTTCTTGTTACCCGGATCAAATTTGAACATACATACAACTTCTTATGCACCCTTATCTTAGTTCGGTAACATCCAGTTTTACACTTTATAAGAAAATGAAAGTATGTTATTCTAGTTTTGTAACGAGAAACACTCATCCTCCGATATACAAGTAACTGTCCAAAAAATAGTGATCTAATCAACCATAAAAGCTTCGAAAAGATGACGAGTTTGAAATGTATTGATCTTTCAGAAAAAATTTTGTTCTAGACTTTCATATACAGGATATCTTGTGTACCTCCAACTTACATAGACCACTTACATAGAAGACTTAGCTTTAGGAAAAGTTTTTTATGATCCATACGAATTTAACTCCTATTTACATAAAGTAAATATTTTAATAGCTAGCTAATAATTTCTCTTAGGTTGCACTTAAAACTAAAGGAACTGGTTTCAACCATTTGCGAAAAAGATTTGTATCGATTTTTCAACAGAAATACCTTAAAGGTTTAAGTTGTGTCGCTTAACACTAATAACATAATTTCAATAACTTTTTTCTTGAATTGTTTAGAAATTGGTATATTGATCAGCCGACAAAAAAGGAAATGCAACTAAAGATTTCAGGTAGCTGAATGATAAAAATATTAACACCCACATGAAGCATGGAAGATTTATTTTCGTGACTTGCGGAAGACTACTCACCAAATTCGAAAAGACCTTACAAGAAAATTTAATCTTAAGCCGGAATAATAACTTTTGAGAGTGAGTGCCAATCGGACGTAAGCCATATTAAGTGAAGTATCGTCACATTTGAAATCAAGAATAACTATCACGCGGCTATAAAAGCACGAATCTTGCATCGGGCGCTTCATTTATTGACCAGTTTTCGTGGATTGCGGGCGTAAATAGCTGTCATGGATTGCCGCGTTACCTGCATACTCCTGTTTGTAAGTGCTACAAGTGATGTATTACTATCCAAGGTTTTTCTATAATATAAATAATTCAGTTAATTAGCTGCCTCATTTTGCCAGTGCTTAGCAAATCTGCAGAAACAACAGACACATCGAAAGAGATGGAGAAGGCCTCCTCCAGTATGGAAGAAGACAATGTTGGGGAGGCAGAGAAGAATAACAGTGATGAAGACTTTCTGAAATCTAAAGAGCGACTCAATGCTGAGTTCTTGACCTTCAGTGCGCCTGAGGAAGATGAAAGCGAGGACGAAGAGAAAATTGAAAACTTGCTTGAGCTATTAAGTCCAAGACGGATATTCTTAATTGAGGCGCCTGCGAATACTACGATAATTGGTATCGACAACAAGGCAGAGGAAAGAGATGCGATCGCGGATGTTTTCTCTGGTGGAAATACTGACGCTGATAACAATAGTGAAACTAAAAATCAATAAAAATAAGAAAAAAGTAAATATTTTTGTTTTTCAACTTAGATTTAGGTTAATCGTATCCATTCGAACATTGGAAAACTTATATATTGAAATTTGTGCAGTGTAAATTCCTTTTGATTACTCGAAATGGCCTTCATCACTGCACAAAATTTGACTCGAAAACGACGGATCTTCTTTTGAACTTTTCAAGAGCCCACAGAGTGAAGTGATATCTTTTGGGAAGGTCGAGCGGCCTTAGTTCTTGCAGAAGCTGTATTTTTTATACTTTCAATGAAGAGAATTTTGATATTTTTCGGAAAATATTTTATATTATTATCGTCTTATGATTCCAGAGGTTAAAACAGTACCTCAATATTCCAACGAAAAAAGAAGAAACTGCTAATTAAAGTTAAAATATAAAAGTTTTATTCGAACATAACAGTCATAACAGGAAATAACAATAACAAAGAGCGAAGTAGTAACTTAAAAACGAAGTTTGCGCAGAATTGCGGCAGGCAAATATGTTGCGCTTGGTGCACTCTTTCCAGGGCCACCCGAAAGGCCACCAAATTGCCCGTTTCCACCTGATACACCACCTGCTGGGCCAGACACACCGTCATCGGCACCTGACGGACCACCGTGCGCAGCAGGCGATGCGAAGTTATGCACTGGAGCTATACCACCATCATGCGCTTGCGATGGTCCATCCAGTTGATCATATTGAGCTTGAATGGCCTTTTGTGCGTTGGCCGCATCTTCTGGCGTACGGTACTTGACAAAGTGCACCTCGGGCTGATGAGTCTGGGCGTCATGTGAATCCTGCAGTTTATTGGCTAAATCACTCACAGAAGTTTGTTTCTGCAACACATAAATGGCGGTTCTCTGTTCCGACGCTTGTCTGGCCAAATTGATGGCAGCATTCTCCAAAGCATTGTTTTCGGGTCCCTTGATGAAAATAACGCGAATGTTCTTCTTTGCTGAGCGGCTTGCTTGATCATTGGCTTCGGGTTCATCGAAGTCATTGTCATCAGCAGTGTATGTGTAGAACTCCTTTTCGTATTCCACTGCGCCTGGTGCACCAGCTGAGCTGCTGCTGCTGCTATTAGGTCCACTGCTACTACTAGAATCACTGCTGTCATTACCATCTGAGTTACTTTCGAGACTACCCGAAGAGCTACCACCTAGGCCGCCGAGATTGCCTGCTAAGCCATCACTCAAGCCACCAAGACCACCGCTTGGGCCAGCCAGGCCTCCTATGGAGCCACCAAGACTGCCCAAACCACCTAATGCACCATCGCCCAAACCGCCGTATCCCTTCAACCCGCTCAGACCACCGGTACCACTGAGACCACCAGATAAACCACCGCCTAGACCACCTAACGAGCCGCCTAAGCTTCCGCTGAGACCTCCTAATCCAGCAGAAGAGCCGCCGCTAAGACCACCAAGACCGCCAGATAAGCCACCGCCCAATCCGCTGCTGCCAGGGCTGAAGGACAATCCGCTATCCGAGTGTCCCACAGGCTGATAGTTGTAGCCCAGTTTATCGGCAGTGGTTAAAGCCACGAAGCACATGACCTGAAATAGAGTAAAAGCTTTGTAGCTCCGAAAACATTTCCTATATCCTATATAAATATGAATGAGTATAACTCACCACAAAAGCACGCATCTTTCAGAAGTTTTTATTGATCTATGTACTTCCGTTTTTAGTTGGAAACGATGTTCGTTATTTGAAAACTCTTGTTTGAGTACAAAAATTCATAACATGCAGCCCAAATTTATAGTTAAATCGATACCAATCAGTGGAATATGCAAACAGTGCGGTTTTGGTTGCAAATCAACGTCAATATGTTAATAATCAGTGACAAAAAGTCATCCGCTTCCTATTTGGTTTGGACTCTGTGGTCATGTGAATATGATAATCTCCCACTAATATGCGATTTAAATATGTGCGTATGCAGAAATATTGCTACCAGCCACTTCCATAACTTGCGTAGAATCTACTTCAACCTATTAAACATAAATTATCAATAGAAAATTTGGTTCGTGCATTACCTTTATCCGGCGACCAGGCCAAATATATTTTATGAGTGTTTAATATTAATTTTTCTCACTTGAGTTGTGAGAATTGCACGAACTTTGCAGAAATTATGCTAATTCTAGCCGGCAAAAGTCGCAAGTAGATCTACCGTTTTTGACCGTTTGCCAAAGTTCAAGCAGAATGCTTTGCATAATTGCTAATAATAAACTTAAATGATCAATTTAATCAACATATTTATACAAAAAGTGCACATGCAATTATGTTTTATTATAGAATTTTCATTGAAATGAACTATATATTGCTCATTCAGCTTCTAAATACTATGTTTTGTTCTAATTATAAATTAATTTTGTTAGCATAACGTTTAAAATTTTATGTTGTAATTACCGAGTTTCATGACCATATAAATTATTAAATTTGGTTCTTGTTTATTAAAAAAATAGATTGTATTTCTGCCATTTTTCGCTTTTCTCTCATTTTTTGTCGAAAGCATTTTCTGTAAAAATACTTATGGGCTTAACATTATGAAAAGGTATCCACCTCCTTGCTTTTTAGCAGCATTTATGTTAATCTAACAGAACATGATTGTGTTACAACACGAAATCGCAACAAAACGTTTTTATGTAAGTTAATAATTGCTTTTTTGGCTGATTTATTGATGGCGATACAACTCGCCTCTTTCAACTCAACTTTACAATTAGATTCTTAAACTGCTTGTTTCTAACTCTAAACTTACAAAACTAGTCTGCTTTAGGTGTCAGTGTTGTTGCCACGAACGAGGAGCATAAAAGGGCTCGGCTTAACTGCCGTAAGCGTGGGTGTATTTTTATCATAGTCCCGATATTTTGGCGCATCAGCAGCAAGGAAATGTTGAGAGAGTTGGTACGCTGTTGTCTGCAATTGCTTACGCTGATGAATAATGTATGTGCGTTGGTGCGCAGCTGTCGGTAAAAACTAGCCTGCATTCTCTTAGTGTTGTTGCAGCATAAAGAGCTTGGGTTGGCTACCGTAAGCGTGGGTACATTTTTTATAATATGTAGTCCCGATATTTAAGCGCGTCGAAAACATGAAAAGATCGAGAGCGTTGGTACGCTGTTGTCAAGTGCAATTGATTACGCTGGTGATCGTGACCATAATGCGGATGATGATGTATGTATGAATGTGCGCCAATGTCGGTGACTTAACCCAGCATACGTGACAGGAAGAACGACTCTGTTAACTTGCACATGCTTTGATCATGATACTGTGCAGCCGAGTAAACCACTGCAATCGCGCATGATAGTTTTTTCCCGAATTGTCGCAGTACAGAACACTGCAACAAATATAGCCGAGCCAGGGAATGTTAATGCATTTTCATTCATGTACGTTAACGTTTTTCGCCGGGGTGCTGCGTCGGTTCGTGGTCGTGAGTAAATTTTTGTTAAATATTAGTATTGATGAGATTAATTGTTATAATAATATAAATATAATATAAGTGTCGGGCCATAATTATAATTTATGCTACAACTAATCAAAGCAAAAGTGCATACATACATACATATGTACATAAGTGGAAATAGGTGATTGTGTGGAAAAATGTGCCGGTTTACCAAACATGTTTTAACATGATGATGTGAGAATGTAACTTTGTGATTAACCAGACATTGGAAACGGCCCTAATTGTTCTAAAGATGCTGTAGATGGGTTTCATCTTTTTTGTATAACTCTACAACCGCTTGGAGAAACGCCGGCTGAACATCCAAAAAATTCTACAATTTTAATTCTATTGCTTTGGTTATTCTTCGCAATAGCATGTAATATATTATTTTCATGATATTGCAGAGTCAAATAATAAACTGCAATGTCGCATGCTAGTTTTTTGCCGAATGGTCGCAATGTGTAGCACTGCAACAATTATACCAGAGCCGAATGTTAATGCATTTTCATTTATGTGCGTTAACATTCTTCGCTTGAGTGCTGCATCGGTTCGTGGTTGGGATCAAATTTTGTAGTTAGAAAAATATTAATATTAGTGAAGTAAATTGTTATAATAATAAAAATATAAACCAGTATAGGAATCTTATCAAAATTATAATAAGTTATGCTACAATCAATCAAAGCAAAAGTGCATCAATGCAATATACTCATGCGATATAGAAAAAAGTGCCGCTTTACCAAACATGTTTTGACATGTTTTAAATGAAATGTGTTATTGTTATGAAATGCTCAATCTTGTGCGTTATCAGTATGATGTGAGTTTAGAAAAATGTTAATGTTAATGATGATACAATTATTCCATTTGGTCGTTGGATTCAATGATTTAACATACTATACTACATTTATGATACATTTATGACCAAATAAACGAAAACTGGTAAGTGCATAATTTTACTTAAAATATTAATATGCATCAATATTAATTTTACATTATATGTTGTAAGTATGTACATATACTTATATGCATTTCTGTAGTAAATATTTGAACATAATTTTATGAAACAAAGAAGTAAAGGCTTTAAATGAACAAAGTGATTTGCACAAATAAAACTTAACAACAATCACAATGATCGAGTTTCTTAAAGTGTTAATCACAAGGATGTTCTCGGTTTTAATCGCCTCTTTTTTATAGCTATAAATGACTATATTTACATTTTATTTAAATGTAGTTGTGTTAAACGACATAATAAAAATTTTAAAGCTTATGAAACTTGTACACTCTTCGAATGTACATACATAAGTATCACGATAGAGAAGTGTTTTCAATAAATACATGTTGTATACAGAATTTGACATCGAAAGTAAAGTACTTTCGGAAAGTAATTTTAAAAAGTTTGTGAAACATAAACTTGTTACTATGTTCGAGATTTCGCTTTCTTTGTGAGAGTAACTTATATAATTTATTTACTTAAAGTTAATATCTATTCTTCTGGGAAGAGTTAGATATTCTATCTCCTTTTTCTTTCGAGACAATTAATCCTTGCCCATGCTATTTTATAATCCATATTTATATATTTTACTAACAAATTGCGAATACTTCTTCGGAGAGGTTCTTCAGAAGATATTAAATAAAATTCTGTTAATTAGTTTATATTTTTTATTTATTTTTGTTGTTTTCGAAAAAAATTATTTAAGTAAATATTTAGGTACAAGTTAGCATTTAGAAACGGAGACGTCTCAACAGCGAGGGTGGCAAGTAGTTTGTATTTGTGTTGGACGCAGCTGGGTTGTAGTATTGTTGCTGTTGGCCGTACGACTGAATTGGGGCGGATGGCGAGGCAAAGTTGATCACTGGAGCAACAGCGTGATTGTAGTTTTGGGATGCACCGGGCTCTTTATCGTATTGCGATTGGATGGTTTGCTTGGCGTTGACAAGATCGTTTTGGTTGCGGTATTTGACAAAGTGCACCTCTGGATGGTGGTTGCGGTTATCATTGACAGACTGCAATTTGTTAGCCAAATCAGCAATGTCATGTTGCTTCTGCAGCACATAGATGGCAGTCTTCTGTTCGGCAGCGTTTCTGGCCAGAGCAAGGGCAGCCTTTTCTAAGCCATTGTTTTCAGGTCCCTTGATGAAGATGACACGAACGTTCTTTTTCAGAGAATTAGCCAATTGTTGGGCACCTTCGGCATCTTCAAATTCATCTTCAGGAGCAGAGAAGGAGAAGAATTCTTTGTTGGCTTCCTGTGTGACAGGTGACACAATACTTTGAGCGCCAGAATCGAATCCACTGCCGACACCAGTAAGTCCACCGAGACTTCCAGAGCTGCCGTAGCTACCATCATCGCCACCAGGGGCAAAGCTGCTGAGACCGCCAGAGCCGAAACCATCGCTACCTCCACCAATGCCGCCACTAACACCACCTACACCAGAACTGCCGGGTGTGAAGGAGAGTCCGGACGAAGAATGGTCTACAGGTCGATAATTGTAGCCCAATTTGTCTGCGGATACGGCGGCCGCCAAACACAAAATAATGAAGAAACGCATGATGCCCGTAAAATTTGTTAATTTACTCTGAAGTTGCGAACTGAGAATAATTCTTGCTGGAACAGCAGCCTCTTTATATACAATGCCTGAATATCGATTTTTGCCCAATTCAGCATAAAGATAACAACAACTCTCCCTGTTGATGTCCAACGGGTTTTATTATGCTTTCGACGTACAAGTGATCCGGCGACTTCCCACAAGTACGCAGCACCCGGACCCAGTTTGCGAAAATCACATATGCGTACCTATAACCACTAACCGCAAGTTCAGGCATCTCTCAACAAGAGCACACAGACATACACACGTGACGAATATTAGTGGCCATAAAGCTTTTCTGATGCAAATGATCTAACCCGTCCTCGTATAAGACACACTCACCCACACATCCAAAAAAGTAGTTTGTGCGAAGAAAATTGCTTTGGTCCAGTCCACACTTCGGTAGCGGCGCATAATTTTAGTTATTAGTAAATTTATGAACGCCAGCATTGTTTTGTTCGAGACAAAGTCTTTATTTGGCGCGACCACAATACCAGAACTCCTGAAATGTGCGCTGCGCTGCACTGTGACGATTTTAGTAGTTTATTTTCTTAATCTCTAACGAAAACAAAAGTACAAATGAATTGGGTGAGAAAATGAAAATTAATATTCATAGAAATGCGGAATTAGTTCCACTCAAAGTGGATTCGCAAGCCGCATTCTACAGGCGAGCCCGGTGCTAATATGAATACGATTAGGCAAGACGTCACAAAAGCCGAACCGGCAAAGCGGTCTGTTTGTGGTTTCATGAAGCCGGTCAATATGCAAAATACCGCAAATATAGCGAGCATACCAGAAACTAGCGAAATTAGTCCATTAAAATGCAGAAAACTAGCCACATCCCAAAATAGTTTTAACATAATGTTGTTAGTAAATTCATGACAAGTATGTGCTGGTAAACGAATATCACTAAAGGATCTGACTAGACTGAAATCTTTAATTTGGCATTCTTAAAAACGACTTACTTATGTGAATTTATAATGAAAGCTTTTACGGAACTTGGAAAACGAAAATTACAACATAATGAAGCATTCCATAAGAGTTAGAGACAACAGTACGTAAATACTTACGGGGGCAGTTTGATATGTTTATGATTTTTCATACTCGAAATAAAGTTGGTTGACAGGTTCTTCTCCACCTGGTCTTTCTAATGGAGTGGAGATCTTCCACTTTCTCTGCTTCCCCCGGCAGGTACTGCGTCGAATATTTTCAGAGCTGAAGCGTTTTCATCCATTCGGACGATAATACCTTGCCACCGAAGCCGCTGTCTCTTAATTCGCTGAACTATGTCAATGTCGTCGTGGAACTCAGACAGCTCCTCGTTCCAACGAATGCGATATTCGCCGTTGCCAAAGCGCAAAGTACCATTAATCTTTCGCAGAACCTTAGCTCGAAAACTCGTAACGTCTACTCATCAGATGTTGTCATCGTCCATGCCTCTGTATCATATAGCAGGACGGGAATAATGAGCGACTTATAGAGTTTGGTTTTTGTTCGTCGAGAGAGGATTTTACTTTTCAATTGCCTACATAGTTCGAACCAGCTCCTGTTGGCAAGAGTTATTCTGCGTTGGATTTCGAGCATGAGATTATTGTTGGTGTTAATACTGGTCCCAAGATAGACGAAATTATCTACGACTTCGAAGTTATGCCAGTCAACAGTGACATGGGAACCACATCAGGAGGTATTTCGTTCACTACCAGACTCATATGCTTCGATTCTTTCTCCAGTCTGGAGAAAGCAGAACTAACGGCGCGCATGTTGAAGCCAATGATATCAATGTCATCGGCGAGGATCTCACTTATTCAAAATATAGAAGCAATAGCCACGTTGCTGGAATCGCTCTCCTGTAGGAACTCCAGGGATTATGGAATACAAATTTATTTATTTGCCTACACACTTTTTTAAATCGGTGAAAATGTGGAGATCTGGAAATACGAACTTGTTCTTCTGAAATTGTTATTTATAAATTAATTTTGAAAATACTTTAAACCCTCTTCTATCTTCTGGCTCACAATGGGTTAACACAAAATTTCGGAACAACATGCCTACAACTCATAATTACTCTAGCATAAAACAACAGGTTTGTTATGGTTATGAAACCTACATAATCAATAAATTATAGAATTATTATTCCGGTATTTCTTCGCTACAAGCGTACATACAAACATATACTATATAGCCACATATCTTCAGAAAAAGTTATGCTAATGAAATCAACTAGTTTTTCACCAGCAACTTTAATATTTCGATGAATTTAGTTTGTGCAGCTTTTACTGTCAACACATTGGACACTTATTTTGCATAATGCACTTTACTATAATAACACTACATCCATTAAATTGTTGCGCATACTAGGTGATGTAAATTTGAATTTATTTCCCCGCACGTGTGACCTTGAACTTCGAATGTAAAAAAAAAGTAAATAAATTGGTATTACCAAGAGGACAGAGGAAAGACTCACGTATTTGCTTAAGTAGTTGCCAAAATCATATTTTTCTTCTTCTACCTGTTCTCGCTGTAACCCCGTAAGCAAAGCTTTCTGAGTCCGCAAATAGTAAAATATGCTAGAAGTTCTAAACAAATTTAATAAACTAAATGGACCGAAGATTGGTCTATCTCCACGGCATTTTCTGTTCCTCTTGTATTATCACTAGTTACCGCAATGAAAGCTCTGCGCTCATTCCAACGTTTTTAGCCAGGAAACCAATCAATCTTATTGAAATTCAGTATTGTCAATGAGTGAGGCATAATGATTTCTCGAATAATTTTTCTCTCAAACTCTCCAAGTATCATCTCATCAAATGTTGTCATAGTTGTTTTTGTTCATGTTAGTTTAGTTCGTTGAAAGTCCCCAGTTCTTAAATTTTAACTCATCCTAAGTTATTATAATGACCGTTTGGTACAGAGAGAACTTCATTGCTTTCCGGAAATTGAAGTCATTGTCTACAACTCAATCATGTTAGTTTGTTGTTCTAGAACTTATGTTCTTTAAGTCTACTCTATTGACATTAGAATAATGAAACTTTTCTTCGCAATAATCTAATGTCTCGTATTGAAAAATCGTCCACCACAACCGATTTTTAATAGACTCATTACTTGGAGTTTTTGGTATCACAAAAGTCCGGTGTTTCAACTGCGTAAGTACCACTTTCAGGTAAATAAATAATGAACTATGTATAATAAAAATAATGTTTAAATATATACATAATTCAACTTTCAAAAATTCTTTGAAACTCGTTAAATGTTGGAATCTTCCTCATTACCTTATTGTACACTCCATTAACCGGTAATAAATTTCACCAATTTCTTTAATTATGCATTACTAAGTAAACAGTTTATTAAGAGTAGATAACAACAATTAACAAGAATCATCAGTCTATATATAACAACATTTCAGAGTCGATTTCAGTTTCCCTAACACGCTTGTCTATAACCTTTAGACACGGAAAATTGATGAAGGCAGATAAGCAGCGCCGGGAGCGCTAACTGGGCGTGGAGCTGGTCGCGCAGCTGGGGAAGCAAAGTTGTGTACTGGAGCATCACCGCCATTGTAGCTTTGAGAATTGCCGCCCAATTGATCGTATTGCGATTGAATGGCACGCTGAGCGTTGACCGCATCCTCGGGTGTGCGGTATTTGACAAAGTGTACTTCGGGCTTGTGACGTTGCACATCGTTTTCAGCCTGTAATTTGTTGGCCAAATCGCCCAAGTCAGCTTGTTTCTGCAACACGTAGATAGCGGTCTTCTCTTCTCCAGCGTGTTTAGCGAGATTGATAGCGGCCTTCTCCAAGCCATTGCCTTCGGGTCCCTTGATGAAGATCACGCGCAAGTTCTTTTTCAACGATTCAATCACTTGACCATTGTCGGCTGGTTCACTGAACTCTTTTTCATCGGCAGTGTATGTGAAGAACTCCTTTTCGTACTCGGCAACTGGTGCCTGATAAACAGGTGCAGGTGCAGCAGGACCAACGCCACCGCTACCGCCGCGTCCACCAATACTGCCGCCAAGTCCACCAACACTGCCGATACCACCTAGTCCACCTGCGCCACCACCGGGCGTAAATGAGAGTCCGCTATCGGAATGGCCAACAGGACGATAGTTGTAGCCCAATTTATCGGCGTAGGCAGAGGCTAATACACACAGGACGATAAAAGCACGCATTTTTTATTCTTTATATTTTGGCACTTGGTAAATTATTTCACTATTTGGCTTCTTTTCGCGGTTGTCTCTTAAGACTCTGAAATGGTCGCGTTCGGAATGATTTGCCATCATCGATACACCATCTTTTATACAAATCCAATTCCAAATCTTTATAAAAAACCCAAAATGCTAAGCTTTTTTATTTATGGATAAAATATTTATATCTGTATCGAATGATATTTTATTCAGTTTCCTCTACTTTGGTTAACCAAAAATGCTTGGAGCTGACTTCAATGGGCATATCGATTTTGAATTTTATTTGATGTTCCGCAACCAAAAGCTTCACGCTCTTTGCTCCACTTGTCAACGCGCAGGTCATAAATTTGGCTTTGACTATAAATGAGCAGACACGTCACTTCTACTTCAATCTTCTTTGAACACTTTGGCCAAGCCTCTGCATATTTTAAGTCTCCAAGTCTTCAAATGCACTTACCATTCAAAGTGTGCATGTCTTCAGCAGCATCCATTAAAAAACTGAAATTAAAATGACATGAGTCGTCACCACGACTTTTTAACATCGTGATTTGATTTTCATCAAAATAAACACTAAATTCACAATAAAGATTTATTATACTTTTATTGCAAGCATCAGTCTTTAACTTACTTAATATTGCTGCGAAATCAACAAAACAACCGCGGACTCGTAGCAACAGTCTTCTGCTCGTAAATATGTATATTTCGGTAGCATTAATGTGCATTTATGCTCATGCAACAATCCGTTACGTTTATCATTGGTTATAATTTTTAATTTTTTGCAATTAATGGATGGTTGTTGACAATTATGCTTTAGTTAGAAATAAAGTATTGCAATTTTTCTTTTTACACACCGTTTTGCTGAGCATCTACTCCATTATGGACCCACACGTTGCCAGCGTTAAAAGTCTTTTTTTTTAATGTTTCTATATTTATTGGATCTGATATATTTTTTTAAAGTACAACAATAAGTTATAAAATCTTAAATCTATTTAAAAACTGGTTTGGTGTTACGTTGCTCTTTAGTACGCAGGCATATCTCTTCGTTTTAGGCTTGTTTGATCGGGTTTTCCTTTATAAATATCGCTGAAGAATCTAATTTTTCACGCCAAACTATTTATTATCATATTAAAAAATATAAAAATACAGAGGATACACATAACATACATACATCGAGCAGGCAGGAATCGTATCACAACAGAAAATGAAGAACATTTGATTTTGCAAGAAATCAAAAAGCATCCCCTTAAAACGGCAAAAATGTTCGCATTGAAATGGAATAAGGACAAAAGTGTTTCCATTAGTGAAAGAACAATTCGCAGGCGGTTGAAAGAAAATAATAAATTATTAATAAAATAACTTTATACAATATATAACAATAACAATCCCCTTCATAGGCCTTAGAAACAAAATTAAAAGGTTGGCATTTGCCAAAAAATTCATAAATAAGCCCCTTGAATGTTGGCGTAATATCCTTTGAACTGAAGAAAGTTCTTTTAAATACCATTCATCGCCTATAAAGGTGTATGTAGGAGTAAATACAAATGTTCACAGAAAACGTTAGCCATGTTGGCAGAAATTTCATATTTCGGCAATGCATATCTTACAAGTATAATAGGGTGCGAGATTCGGTTCCCATCGATGATTTCATGAACCAACATCAATATTTAACAAGTAAGGAAGAGCTAAGTTCGGGTGTCACCGAACATTTTATACTCTCGCATGATAAAGTGATAATCGAGATACCGTTATTAGCAACTTTATTTCGAGAGTATAAAAATGATGCCCTCTGAATTACATGAAAATATCTGAGAGATTTACCGATATTTTCGGTGAAAAATTAGGTTAGGTTAGGTTAGGCACTGAGTTCTTCGGGGTCGATATCAGGGACCTTGAAAAGTTATAGTCCGATCACGACAATTTTTCCACAAGGGATACCTCAGCTCAAATACCGTATTTGTGTAAAGTTTTATTCCGCTATCATCATTGGTTCCGAATGTATATAATGTACATATTATACATACAGAGAAGGCGTCAGATGGAATTCAAAATAGCGCTATATTGGAAGAAGGCGTAGTTGTGAACCGATTTCACCCATATTTCGTACATGTTCAGGGTGTTAAGAAAATATTATGTACCGAATTTCATTGAAATCGGTCTAGTAGTTCCTGAGTTATGGTTTTTGGTCCATAAGTGGGCGACGCCACGCCCATTTTCAATTTAAAAAAAGCCTGGGTGCAGCTTCCTTCGTAAAATTTAGTGTTTCTGACGTTTTTGTTAGTCGGTTAACGCACTTTTAGTGATTTTCAACATAACCTTTGTATGGGAGGTGGGCGTGGTTATTATCCGATTTCTTCCATTTTTGAACTGTATATGGAAATGCCTGAAGAAAACGACTCTGTAGAGTTTGGTTGACATAGCTATAGTAAATTCCGAGATATGTACAAAAAACTTAGTAGGGGGCCACGCCCACTTTTCCAAACAAATTACGTCCAAATATGTCCCTCCCTAATGCGATCCTTTGTGCCAAATTTCACTTTAATATCTTTATTTATGGCTTAGTTATGACACTTTATAGGTTTTCGGTTTCCGCCATTTTGTGGGCGTGGCAGTGGGCCGATTTTGCCCATCTTCGAACTTAACCTTCTTATGGAGCCAAGAAATACGTGTACCAAGTTTCATCATGATATCTCAATTTTTACTCAAGTTACAGCTTGCACGGACGGACGGACGGACAGACGGACGGACAGACAGACATCCGGATTTCAACTCTACTCGTCACCCTGATCACTTTGGTATATATAACCCTATATCTGACTCTTTTAGTTTTAGGAGTTACAAACAACCGTTATGTGAACAAAACTATAATACTCTCCTTAGCAACATTGTTGCGAGAGTATAAAAATAAAATAAATTTTTTTTGTCATATGGTACGTCTTTATGTATTGTCTTAAATTTTGCGTAAAAAAAACCAAAAACGATACTGTTGAGAATATTTTAGAGTGTTCTCGTAAAGAATGATTCAAGCACATTTTTCAGCGAATGTAACATTAGAAAAAGGTTTGGGCTGACTAAGAGAATTTTTATTGAGTGTCATCTGTGGGAGAGAGATCTCAGACAGAACATATTTTGATGTTTTCTTCGCTTTTCAATAAAATTATGCGGCAAATATGTTGATTGAAGATATGACATCTTTTTTAATAACACAAACAAAAATATATCGACTTAATTCCTATTTTGCTTTTTTTCTACTACTATAGCTGCCACAGCTTAATTAGTGAATAAAGATTGGAGAAGTATTAGCTCATTACTTGGTTTTTATAACCAATAAGTTTTTTAAATATCGTAAAATTTAGCTGATCAATGTGGAATCTTAAAAAAAGAATTAAAACAATAAAAGTATGAATTAAAAATCGTAATTTTGTATATATTTAAATTTAGCAACAATAACAATAATAAGCGTAGTCCATATTCGTAAGTTGGTTCAAACGTTTCGTAAAACAAACTTAACAAATCAGTTCTTTCAATTAGACAAAATAGATAACAAGTGTGATTTGGTTTTATGTCGTTTCTACTTAAACACGGATGATGGAAGAGGGCAAGTAGGAGTTGCGGGGAGCATGCACTTCGGGTGCTTGAACTGGAGCTTGGGATGCGAAGTTGTGCACTGGTGCGGCACCACCATCGTGCGATTGAGAGGGACCGCCCAATTGGTCGTATTGCGATTGGATAGCACGTTGAGCGTTGGCGGCATCCTCAGGTGTGCGGTATTTGACGAAGTGTACTTCGGGTTTGTGTGCGCTTTGGCTGTTGATAGAGTTGAGTTTCTTAGCCAAGTCTCCGATATCGCTTTGTTTCTGCAAAACATAAATGGCGGTTTGGTCATCAGCAGCATGTTTAGCCAATTGAAGGGCAGCGTTTTCGAGTCCACGGTTTTCAGGTCCCTTAATGAAGACAACACGGAGGTTCTTTTTCAGTAAGTTGGCAACATCTTGACCGGCATCAGCATCATCGAATTCGCCTTCGGGAGCGGTGTAGGAGAAGAATTCCTTATTGAATTCAGCGGGAGCTGCGGGGGCTGAGTATGATGGTCCTACGCTGCCGGAGTTACCGATATCGCCTGAACCGCCAAGACCACCCAAACCGCCACTTGAACCGCCGAGTCCACCAAGACCACCTAAACCGCTACCACTGCCTCCAAGACCACCACTGCCGCCTAGTCCACCAAGGCTGCCACCTAATCCTCCCAACCCACTATCGCCTAATCCGCCACTGCCGCCGAGACCACCGAGTCCTGAGGAGCCACCTGGTGCAAACGAGAGTCCAGAGTCGGAGTGACCCACTGGTCGGTAGTTGTAGCCCAACTTATCAGCAGAGGCTGCAGCCACTAAACACAGGACCTGCGAAAAATTAAAACGAAAACTTTATTTTTGACCACTTGCCTATACACAGTAGGAACACTTACGATGAAGGCACGCATTTTTAGATTTTAGTTGTTACTAGTTACTTGTTGGAAATATTATTTGTTTATGATGATTTCTTGTCTGCGACTTTTCATATTTATACGAGCACACATCAAATAATAATCTTATCAATTTGCTGTTTCATCTTCGCATCTGTCGTCTGCTACGTCGGTTGGACATTCGGTTGAGAGTTCATTACCAATCATTTGGTTTTGCAACTCTCACATATTGCCGAAGAACTCTTTTGTATCTCATCGTCATTGTCATAATTAGGCATTTATTTTATGACAATAATTTGCACACTACATTTTTAGTTATGTTTATGCTAATTCATTCGAGCTGAGCGTAAAATTTATTCATATCTTCGTGGTCGGCAACAAAGTGTTTGATGTTGTTGTGAAATTATGAAATGCAGCTTTGTAGGCTATATGCATACATATCTACATATATCTGTATATATTTCTGTGTATTTCTCATTAAATGAGTTCAAAACTTTTGCGTTTGAGGGGCATTAGTCAAAATATTATAGTATATAGTTGAGAAGTCTTAATTCTGCTCTTTCCGATCTCTCTTTCCCATATATAGCGCGCGAAGTAAACAACAACACGGACCACACTATTTTCCGCCAAAGGTTTTTGGGGAATTAATTTTTCACTTTTCTGCCTTAGATTTTGTCTCCTTGTTTGTTTTTTTTTTTGTTCAACTCATAAAATAACTCAATATGTATAAGTACTTAGGTATGTGATTTTATGTAGATTTGGTTTCTTTTCACACTCTTTTTGTTAAGGGGTTACATGGGTATACTGGTTTAAAAAAAGCGAACTTTTTTATTATTTTATTAAATTCTACAACACCTCTAGAATATTGTCCTTCATTTTCAAGTTGATCCCAGTAATAGTTTCGGAGAAACGGCTTTGAGAACTTGTGCGCTCGAGGCTATCTAGGCTAAGTGCGCCGATTTAAAACGCGCTTTTCATGAAACTGTGCTTTTGAAGTCGGTTGGCAAGTCTTCTCGAGAACTACTAAAGCGATCTTCATAAAATTTTACACAGGTCCTTGGGATACAACTCTTAAAGACTTGGACGAAGGAGTTTTTTTTTCGATTAAAACTATTTGAAAAAAAAAAATCGCGAAGATTTCACAGAAATTTTAATTTTTTGTAAAAATGTTTGCCAAGAATCCAATTTTCAGTTTTTTTCCACGTCCAAGTTCTAAATTAAAGTTTTAACTAAAACATGGATTTTTTCACTTTAGATGATCCTGTAAGGAATTATCTTGCCAATGCGGGAGCACCTTTTTTCCGAGGGGTCACCGGAAATGACGTCGCAAAAGCCGAGTTTAAAAAAATTTCCAAAAATTTCAGAATTTTTTTGTTATTAATGTATGTTTGTAACACTAAAAATTCTAACAAAATATTCCATTTTTTATATGAGAAAAAAATTGTTGATAAAAGGTCCGTCTTGTTGAAACCAGATATCAAGATCAACTTGTTTCAATTGCGGCCATAAGCAGTTGGTTATCATCGATCTAAACCTTTCTTTATTGACAGTAACGGTGTCACCAGCTTCCATTTTCTTAAAAAAATTGTTATCGTTTTCAAGTTGTTCCAAGGCAAATTTAGCAAATTCACGACTAAGAAAAGTTTTGTATGGATGCAAGCCCAAATCCTTTCTCAAAATCCGCCAGGTTGTAGTTTGAGACAGTCCAAATTCCTGAGAACGGCTTGGAGCCGATAAGATCTTCAGCAACACTTGCCTAAACGACAGCAATATTTTCATTACTTTTATCAACCCTATTGGAAAACTCGGTATATAGCAGCCATACAAAAGGGGGTCTCTAAACCGAAGGTTTTTTCACGTAGCGGGTCTACACATGCCTTTGCTACTCTTAAACTTGGTCTAAGACCGTAAGTCGTGAACTGCTTGAGCCAAATATAAAAGAATCGTTTATGGCCACTCCCAAGCGTATGGTACTCAGAGGACTTTCCTCACTTGCATGAACTTCTACACATGCCTTTGTCCTCTTAAAGAAGAAGATGATATACCAACTGAATAATCGAAATTAAATCCTTGTGTGGAAAACTTTTTTATGTCAAAAATAACAATTCTCAAAATTTGTTAAAGACAATCTTTGACCAAAATTTCAGATCGGATCGCTATAGCGTATATCATTCATACAAACTGACCGATCAAAATCAATTTACACATCTATTTATACCCTTCTATGATAAAAAAATGCTCTTGTAAAGGGTATTATATTATAGTTTCGGTGAGGCGGAGCTAACGTTTTTTTAAACCTAACTATTAAATAGCACTTAAACTAATTTTAGCTATTATTACACTTTCCGAGAGAAGCTGCAAATGATTAAATATGAATAATGTTTTAATCGGCATATGCAATTTTCTAATTCGTGAAAAAACCGCTAATGAGTGGCGCCAAGCAATTAATCTAATGAGCTAAACAACCAATCATTCACGCTACGATAAAAGGCCAATTAGCGAATTATCTGGTGGAATGTGAGACATGAAAAAACGAATGCATATACTTGTATATAGTATATGTACTTATGTACATTTTTATATACATACTTAGCGATATGTATCGAAGAGTATTGCATATGCAAAACTGTATAAAAATGTGAGCATATAATTATGCGCTCTTCATAGTTACTTATTTACCGTTACTTATAACGGTATATACAACTATATGCAAATGTGCATGTATATGGCACTATTTTTAGCGATGAATTCGGCTGAGAAGCTGCTTGCTGCCGCATTTAAATTATTATCAGCCATCGCGTTCATAGACGGCGCAGACATTATCGAAGCATCTATATCTCCATATCTGTGTGTGTGTTTACGTCTCGCGAATTTACGTCAAACGATGCATAGCGACATCCAACATCCGACACTCGATATCCGATAGCACAAACGATTACCAGCTCGCCTGATCACTTCCGGTGCGACTTTTAGAGGTCATTCCACCCGCATAGTTGGTATGAGAAACACATTCATTCACACAACCATATAAAAGCGGCTATAAAAAAATGCATAATAAAATAAATTTCGACCGGCGGCAACGAACAACAAAGCGCCAGAAGGAAACGCCAAGCAAAGTAAATTTGGCGAAACCGGTTTATTTGCATACAAGTTTGTATTTTTATCGCGTGTATTTCTATAGATGGGGACATTGAATGTTCGGATCAGTTGGCAGAGCAAACAATGGAGGCAATTAAACACGATAGAAAATTAATAATATGCGACGGTAAAGCAAAAAATAAAACAAAACTGTTGGAATTTGCTCAGAATTAGGTTTATAGGTTTGAGAATTGGTACAAACAAAAGAGCTCAAGGCCGTTTATTTCACAAGGGGCTGGTTACAAACTATGTTGTGGATGTGTAAGCGTAGTCACGTGAACAGAAAGCTCGAAATTTTTTCCATGTTGAGTTCAAATAAGATGATGAAAAGGAAATGTTGGTTTATACTTAGGCAATAAAAATGATAAACCTTGTTGTTGTTGTTGTTGTAGCAGTGGCGGCAGTATACCTTTCTGAAGTTATTTTAAGGAATAAGGTGTCGAGTTGACAGTATTTGACCGGAAGAAATCCGGGTGCGTTCCGATTACTTAGACTCCTCAAACCTTCATTGATTGCGGCTAAGGATGAATGAGTCACAAAGGTGCCGAATCAGCACGTGTTACACTTAATGGACTACATATCGTCACCTAATATGCAAAATACCGTAACATCACTTTTCATAAGTTTACAGGCGAAGGAAAAACGATATAATAGAAACCACTTATATGTATTGAAACAAAAGTTGCGTTTTGGGTATAAAATGGTTATAAATTGGTTAAAAAGCGATTATAAAGTGGTTATAAAGTGGTTATAAAATGGTTATAAAGTGGTTATAAAGGGGTTACAAAATGGTTATAAAGTGGTTATAAAGGGGTTATAAAATGGTTATATATCGGTTACATCTGACAGCGGAAGCTGAAAATTTAACGCTACATATACATAATATGATGTAATGAATCGTAAGCGATAAAAAAACTCAATTTCGATTTTTTTGATGATACGTTGTTTACTATTTTAGGTAACGATATAAATATATATGTACTATAATATATATAATGGGTTACAAATATATTCGTTTTTGCATTGATTATGCAAAACATTTATAGTAAACATAATATTTGACATTTTGTTGCGCATAAATTTACTCTAGTTTATAAATAGCAGCTAACAAGCCAATTAACGTGTGAGAAAAGAAAACTGATATCATCTCCGCTAGTTATTATTTATGCATATTTCGCATATTTCATTTTGCACACGCACGAAGATGCCAAATTACTGGCGCCAAGAAGTTTTGCTGAATGCATTTCCCCACACTTCGAATGCAATTTGTTTTTGGACTTCAGAAAACTAAAACTTTGCAGAACAAATTTTGAGATCATATAAAAGTGAAACTACTTAAATACCTAAATCATTCCAAACACAACCATTACAGAGTAATCATTCAACTAAATCCCTTTCAAGCCAACTTTTACTCTACAAAAATGCGTGCCTTTATCGTCCTCTGTTTATTCACCGTTGCATGTGCGGATAAGTTGGGCTACAACTATCGCCCTGTAGGACACTCAGACGCTGGACTCTCGTTTGCACCAGGTGGTTCCTCAGGATTCGGTGGTCTCGGCAGCGGCGGATTAGGCGATAGTGGGTTTGGTGGATTAGGTGGCAGCAGTGGTGGACTTGGTGGTCTGGGTAGTTATGGTGGACCAGGAGGTGCAGCGACACAAGTTTCACCTTCTTACTCCGCACCCGCCGCTGAATTCGACAAGGAATTCTACACCTACAGCGCTGATGAGAATGACTTCAATGAACCCGCCGGCAGCGAACAACTGGATGCTTTATTGAAGAAGAATCTGCGTGTTGTCTTCGTTAAGGGACCCGAAAATAATGGTTTGGAGAACGCCGCCCTCAATCTTGCCAGACTTGCTGCCGAAAAGAAGACCGCCATCTATGTTCTACAAAAACAAGCCGACTTGGGTGATTTGGCCAACAAATTGCAGTCTCAACACGACCTTACAGGTCACAAACCCGATGTACACTTCGTCAAGTACCGCACACCAGAGGATGCTGCCAATGCCCAACGTGCTATTCAATCGCAATACGATCAATTGGGTGGCAACTCTCAATCGCACGATGGTGGCGCCGCACCAGTCCATGACTTTTCGTCTCCTGCCTCGCGACCAGCTGCCCGTCCAGTAAGCGCTCCAGGCGCTTCATACTTGCCTTCCTCGATTATCCGTAAATAATTTAAGTAGAGTTGTTGTTAATGCTTTTCTGAGATATAATTCTTAGGCTCTTTGTTATTGTTTTTATGCTATAAGCTCATTGGTAATAAAATTTTGTATTTTTTGTAAAAAAAAAGTTGATTTATTGGACGGAATTTATTTGCAATATTGTTTGCAATTCGAACATACTTTTTGGTACATATCTGCAAGTGTCAAAGGAGACTTATGCGGCTCCAATTATTCATGCTATTCACGCTCTGACACGGATGATTACTGGTGATGAAAACCTATTCATTTACAAGTATGTCAACTTCAAGCGAAGGATTAAATAGGCAACTCAGAATAATTCGAATAAAGTCAAAAAAGCACCGTCTCGTTCGAAAACGGTCACGGTATAATAGGGATGAGGCGTCACAACAGTTGCCAAGCCGGGAAAGCAGGGAATCCCCACTCTCAATGCGCATCTAGGGTTAATTTGAACCGTCTGAAGGAAGTAGTTGCCTAGAAGCGTGTAACTTTAGCAAATATGAGAGGAATAGCAATGCATCAGTATATCACCAGGCCACTAACAGCAGTAGTAGCTTGACAAAAGCTCACTCAATTTTTCTTGACAATAAGGACAAAATGGCTACAAGATATTCAACAAAACGATGCCTATTTCAGCTAATTTTACTTCTTGAATCATATCATATCTATCATATGAAAAACCTCTTTTTGACAGATAGTGTGCTCTGTCATGCTATTTTTGTTCAGTATTGTTTGGCAATTTATCGAGGACAAACTTACAACTGAAAAACGTTTACAAATCCATCAACTGTATTACGAAAACCCACGTTCTGTAAAGAATGAATGGTGGAATCATCGGTCCATATTTCTTCAAATAATAATAGCCAATAGCGACCGGTTTGGCACCATGAGACAGACTATTTGTTGCCTGGAAATTAAAGCTCATGTTCTCGGCGATAAAGGGTTTCAAGAAGACGGCGCCACTTCCCAAACTTCGCATAAATCAATGGATTTATTGAGAGAACACTTCGGTAAGCAGATAATTTCACGTTTTGGGCCGGTCGATTTGCCACCAGGATCGTGTCACACCGTTAGACCACCTTTTTTCCTGTGGGAATACGTAAAGTCTAAAGTTTGTGCAGACGATCCCGCTTCGATAATCTTCAAGAAATAATTGCCAAAGAATGGTCTTTAGAATAAAATTCCCCATTAAATTTGAAGTTTCTGTGATTTTCTTTAAAAAAGTAGGGAACTTCGAAATGGATCACCCTTTACATGATACATATAAAACCTTATATTTTCTTACAGTGAGAATAAGAATGAAAAGAATCAGCATTTTCGTGTCATTTTTCTTTCAGCATCGCTCTCCGCAACAAATTTCCAGTGAATGAATGCAGATTAAGGGCTCAGGGACCCTGGACTTTTAAATACATAATACGAGTATATAAATGTATAATATATTTGATAAACCCTAATATTTGAACTTGTAGACCCACTTTGTTCCGATAAATTTTAAGTAAAATACTTGGATCTATGAAAATACTTAAATAAATGGCTGTTAGAAAGAAGTACAGTAAGAACACATATAATTTTGGGCAAAATCTTTAAAAATATTATTTATTAACACTAATCAACAATCAATAACAACATCAGTCTGCATATATTCGTAGTCAACAAAATTACTAGTTACTTCATATCACCTTAGAAGCGGAGAATGGAGGATGGCAGATAAGCAGCACCGGGAGCGCTAACAGGACGTGGTGCTGGGCGAGCTGCCGGAGAGGCAAAGTCGTGAACTGGAGCAGCGCCACCATCGTGCGATTGAGACTTTCCACCCAACTGATCGTATTGCTGTTGGATGGCGCGCTGAGCGTTGGTTGCATCCTCGGGTGTACGGTATTTGACAAAGTGTACTTCGGGTTTGTGACGTTGCACATCGTTTTCAGCCTGTAATTTGTTAGCCAAATCGCCCAAGTCAGCTTGTTTCTGCAGCACATAAATAGCGGTCTTCTCTTCTCCAGCGTGTCTGGCGAGGTCGGCGGCAGCTTTCTCCAAGCCATTGCCTTCGGGTCCCTTGATGAAGATGACACGCAAGTTTTTCTTCAATGATTCGATGGCACGACCATTATCAGCTGGTTCGCTGAACTCGCTTTCATCGGCAGTATATGTGTAGAATTCCTTTTCATATTCAGCAGCTGGGGCATTGTACGAAGGACCGGACTCGGCTGGGCCAACACCACCCGATCCGCCACTGCTGCCGGGACCACCGAGTCCTGAGGAGCCACCTGGTGGAAATGAAAGTCCGCTGTCCGAGTGTGCTACAGGACGATAGTTGTAGCCCAGTTTGTCCGCATATGCAACGGTGATGAGGCAGACGACGAGAAAGACACGCATTTTGTATTAGTTGCTTGTTATATAACTTCCAAATCGATAGAAGATGTATTTAGCTCTCAAAGGTATACTTTGAACTGATTTACTCCTTGTGATTCGGCAATATTTATATGAAACCGAGCAGCTTCCTAAACTCTAAAGATGTATCGAGGTTGCAAAAATGCATTTGATTGCTGCAATTTATTTCCAAATTATCTTAGAAAACAAAAACAACACTTATTTGTCGCATTCAATTATTATCTGAAGCACCGAAAACTGTGAAGAAACTACCAACAACTTTTATTTGATATCAGCGCTCTACTTACCAATAACTGTCCAATAAATCAGGCTTTATACTACAGAGACCATTCGCATTTTCATAAAATTCGAATAGTGCCTTTGATCTGCTAAACGTTGGTAGCGCATTTGATAATGCGTCCATATTAAATTAAGCGTTCACATAGAGCTAAAAGAAACTTAGAAATAAAAAATCACAAAAAAATATTAAAAATTCATACGGTTATTGAACCCTGTTGGTAATTGCAGAAATTTAATCTAAATTATATGTTTTGTGTTACAAAAATGTTTGCAAAAAAATTTGTGTGTATTTCGCAAAAAGTATTTTGTTCGTCAAGGTTTATTGACACCTTATATAGACCATACCTTTTCCCATATTCACTAAGCAAAGCTGCTAAGATTTGGAAGATGATTTATTTTTAAGCCAAGTAATAGAAATTATCCATCGCATTTTTTGAACCGCGATGATGGCAGCCGTAGTCAACAAACTGATTGGACCTTATCAGTGTGGCAACTTCTATCCACTCTATTTTCACCATCCGCCAAATCTTGGAAAAGAGCCGTGAAAGTAAGATCGGCACACACCTAATACGGCTGCTTAAACTAACTTTGACTAACACCAAAAGCTCCGTCAGGATCGGGAAGCACCTCACCGAGCCGTTCGAAATCAAGTTAGGTTTCAGAAAAGGAGGCTCCCTATCGTGTGACTTTTTCAGTCAAATGCTGAAGAAAATAATAGGCGTTGCGATATCATTGGCCACAACAACCGCGCCGGTAGTTCTGCTTTGTCTAGACTGGATAAAGAAGCGAAGCGTGTGAGTCTGGTAGTGAAGGAGGGTAAGACGAAATATCTTCTATCATTAAACAAACAGTCATCGCATTCCCGATTTGGCTCCCACGTCACTGTTAACAGTCATAACTTTGATATATGTAGATAATTTCATTGATCTTAGAACCAGTATCAACAACAACACTCTTGCCAAACTCTAAAAGTCCCTTACTATTCCCGTCCTACTACATGGTGCGCCAGGCATGGATAATGACATAATCTGGTGAGTCAGCTTTAGAAGTATTCGAGAAAAATGTTTTGTGGAAGACTTACTATAGATACTTTGCGTATTGGCAACGGCGATTATTTCATTCGATGGAACAATGAACTGTACGAGATATATATGACGACATTGACGTATTTTAACGAATCAAAAAATAGCGGTTCCACTGGTTGGATTATGTCGTCCGGATGGAAAAGAATACTCCAGTTTTGAAGGCTTTCAATTCAGTATCGGCCGGTGGACGCAGAGAAAGAGAAAGATCGCCATTCCGTTGGATAGATCAGATGAAGAAGGACCTGACTGCACTTGGTATCGACAAAAGTCTCCAAAAAAGCATTGGTGGAAGTAAATAAAAGATTATACATAATTTTTGAGCAAATTCTTCGTTTTGCATTTCATTTAAAAACATAATATTTTATATAACAAAAAATACATAAGAAATAACAACAATTATAACAAACAGTAAACATTGTATATTCCAAGCTTAACTACTGTATATTCCAAGCTAAACTTCACTCAAAAACCTATTTACGGAATAAGCGCAGAACCGATGAAGGCAGGTAGGAATTTGCTGGCGCTTTAGGTGCGGGACCTTGAGCAACAGGAGCACGAGAAGCGAAGTTCAACACTGGCGCTACACCACCGTTATGAGCCTGAGATTTGCCCGCTAATTGATCGTATTCCGATTGAATGGCCTTCTGGGCATTGGCAGCATCCTCAGGTGTACGGTACTTGACAAAGTGTACTTCGGGCTTATGGCTCTGTTGCGACTGGATGTTTTGTAATTGTTGAGCCAAATTGCCGATGTCAGGTTGTTTGGTAAGCACATAAATGGCAGTCTTATCCTCAGCAGCCTGCTTGGCTAATTGTACCGCGGCATTCTCAAGCCCCTTACTTTCAGGTGATTTAATGAAAATTACGCGCAAGTTTTTCTTAACACTGGCAATTTGTTGCCCTGCGTTATCATTATTGAATTCACTTTCGGGAGCACTGAAGGTGTAGAATTCCTTTTCGTATGTGGCTGGAGCAGCTGGACTAACTGCAACTGGAGCACTGGAACCAGCGCCGACACCCGAATTGCCGCCAATGTTGGAACTACCAATACTACCCAAACCGCTGGAGCCACCATTACCGCCGAGTCCACCTAATCCGATCGAACTACCGTGTCCGCTAAGGCTGGAACCACCGTGTGTACCCAAACCGCTGGAGCCACCACCGTTGTGACCTCCTGTAGCAGGACTGCCACCACCGGCTTTGTAATTGTAACCGACGTCAGCGCACACGACTGCCGCCAAAGATAAAATAATGAACGCACGCATTTTTATATTTTTTTTAATTAATCTTCTGATTCCTCGACCTTTGATTCACACTCGAGCTGCTCACTTAGAATGCCTAAAAAGTAAAACTTACAAAGTTTATATACATGTAAGTGTCTTGAGTTCGAACTTGCAGATGCAAATTTTAAGCCATCAAAGTGTCCCAAGTGTACACGCCTCAATCTGCCTAATTCGGCTACGAGTTCATATCGTCCATAATTTGGAATCGAAAATCACTTTGTTTTGTTTTTGTTTCATTGTTATTGTTGCCCTTTTAGTTTGAATGTGCATTATTTTCTTTATTTCGGCCGCCTTACAACCTTCCGTGTCAAGTTGCTCACAATAGACTCGGGGAAAATTTATTAAATTTATTTAATTCATTTATCTTGATAGGCCCGTTAATGTCAAGTTACAATGCTGCTATAGCCTCCATTAGTATTATAATATTTTATAATAACACAAAAAATAATCGATAAGCATGAAAAGCGTGTAACTGGCAAAGGAAGCAGCGGGAGATCAAAATACTTCGACCCTACTCGTATCAGCAAGAAAAGAAATCAATATTGACCTCACGCTGCGCTCTCTCATATTGTTATACCCAACGTACAAAATATTATTTGTTGAGAATTTTAATGGGTAGTCGGAGAAGTCTTTTGTCAATAGATGTCGTTGGGAAGTTTACGGAGACGACGCTGTATTAGTTCGTGCATGGTTCGTTCGCTTCGGTTCTGCAAATTTCGATGTGAAAGATGTAACGTTGAAAAAGTCTATCAAATTATAGAAAATATAAACTAAGACCGTCGCATAAATATGTAGCCCTGATATAGCTAAGGAATTCAACATTCATTATCAAACTGTTTTGAACCATTTAAAGAAGGCTGGCTACAAAAAGAAGCTCAAGATTTGGGTACCACATGAATTGTCTGTGAAAAATTTAAAGGACCGAATTCACATCTGCGATTCTTTGTTGAAACGAAATGAAATCAAACTATTTCTGAAGCGAATGGTAACAGAAGACAAAGCGTGGATCAAGTACAACAATAATGAGCGAAAAAGATTTTGGTCCAAGCGTGGTGAAGCTCAACAAATGGTCGCAAAGCCAATATTGGCGCATCGAAATGTTATGCTGAGTGTGTGGTGGTATTGGAAAAGAGTTATCGAATATGAGCTGCTCCAGCCTGGTAGATTCTACGCTTGACTGTCAACAAGTATTAAGATTGAAGCAAACATCTTTGACGACGCAGCAAAAACTGGGAGAGCTTGGCTTTGAAGTTTTGATGCATCCACCATATAGCTCTGACCTTGCGCCATTGGACTACCATTTGTTTCGGTCAATGTAGAATTCCTTTAATGGAGTAAAGTTGGCTTCAATTGAAACCTGTGAAAACTACTTGTCGCAGTTTTTCGCCGAGAAAACAGAAAATTTGTACACTGATGGAATAATGTCTCTAACAGTAAAATGGCAAAATGTGGTCGACCAAAATGGTACATATTTGATTCAAGTTCGTTATAAATATAAAAAAAGTTTGATTAAAAATACGAAAAGACTTTTTCAACTATCTAATACTAAGGTATTTTTAAATGGTATGCTCTTCAATACATTGCGAACAGTCTTTAGAATATGAGAAGCTTCAGGAAAACTTGACAAATTTGGTTGAAAATTAGTTCTAACAAGTTTTCTGGACTTTTGCATTATTACTTTTTTTTAATACTAGCGTCTTATTCCATTTCCAATAACAGATATGTACATATGTATTGTAATACCGCAATATAATACGAGCAGTCCGAAGTCTATGAGAGACGCCTGGACTGTTCCATTGTGAAGATGACGTTGAATATGAAATCTTGAATCACAAAAGCAGTTCCGTTCACATTGACCACGCTACTAGTTTCAAATACCCTACCACATTGGCATAGGCGTTGGGTATAAAATATTACTAGAGCCTCTTAAAGTAGTATACTATAGTAATGCATATTTTCTACAAAAAAAAAAAACAAAAACGATTGTTGCGCTTTTGACATAATGACTGCTTCATTTAAATAATGCCGAATGTAAATGTGAACATTATGGAATTATGGCCTTTATATCATCGTTTTATTAAATATCTACGAGCGATTATGAATTTATAATTATATTAATGGTGTCTGCACCTTAACTAAAAACTGGCATACCTTACATGCTCTTGCGGCAAACTTGTTTTTTTTTTTCTCGCCCGACTTAAAGAGAAGCCGCTGAGGCTTAGGTGAAAAATTAAAAAACAATTTACACTTGACGCGTTGCCCACACAGCGACTTTATTGGTAACAAAAACGATTTGTTCAGGCTATGGGTTGAATTTTTATTTGACGCCACTAAACTGCGAATAATAAAAACAAAATGGAAAAAACTGAGTCCATAAAAATTCTTTTGAGATATTAGTGTCGGAATTTTAGGAGTGCTTTGGCAGGTGTTGTGGAAGGTCAAGCTGATTGTGCCACTTAACTAAATCTAGTCTTTAAAAAATGTGGAAAGAATGTCATATTATAATTGAACTTCTAACGTTTCTGAACTAAAAGCCTTAGAAGCTTTGCTAATATGAAATGCGGAGCTAGGATCTTGAAAAAAGTATTCTTGATTACTATCAAGACCGTGGATATAAGTATGAATAACTCTTTCCTGCGTGCGAAATATAACAATTTCTGTCTCGCACGGAGAGTAATACAAACAAAAAATCATAAATTCAAATTCTTTTGTAAATATTTTAATTTAATCGTTAACAATAACAATAACTAGCATGGTTCAACAACAATTTCGAAACATTTCTACATATTTCTTGTGATAAATTTAACAAATCAGTTCTTCAGTGAGGCAAAGGTTCAGTTCTCCGATCAATAATCCATCTTAAACACGGATGATGGAAGAGGGCAAGTAGGAGTTGCGGGGAGCATGCACTTCGGGTGCTTGAACTGGAGCTTGCGATGCGAAGTTGTGCACTGGTGCGGCACCACCATCGTGCGATTGAGAGGGACCGCCCAATTGGTCGTATTGCGATTGGATAGCACGTTGAGCGTTGGCAGCATCCTCAGGTGTGCGGTATTTGACGAAGTGTACTTCGGGTTTGTGTGCGCTCTGGCTGTTGATAGCGTTGAGTTTCTTAGCCAAGTCTCCGATATCGCTTTGTTTCTGCAAAACATAGATGGCGGTTTGGTCTTCAGCAGCATGTTTAGCCAATTGGAGGGCAGCATTTTCGAGTCCCTTGTTTTCGGGTCCTTTGATGAAGATAACACGGAGGTTCTTCTTCAGTGAGCTGGCAATATCTTGACCGGCATCAGCATCATTGAATTCTTCTTCGGGAGCGGTGTAGGAGAAGAATTCCTTATTGAATTCAGCGGGAGCTGCGGGAGCTGAGTATGATGGTCCTACGCTTCCAGAGTTACCGATATCACCTGAACCGCCAAGACCACCCAAACCGCCATTTGAACCACCGAGTCCACCTAGACCACCCAAGCCGCCACTTGAGCCGCCCAGTCCACCAAGGCTGCCACCGCTACCTAATCCACCCAATCCACCGAGACCACCGCTGCCTCCTAATCCGCCACTGCCGCCGAGACCACCGAGTCCTGAGGAGCCACCTGGTGCAAAGGACAGTCCGGAGTCAGAGTGTCCTACTGGGCGATAGTTGTAGCCCAATTTATCGGCATAAGCCACAGTAGCCAAACACAACACCTAGAAAATAAAACATGATTGTTTATCATACTCCGGAAATGTAGATCTTGGCACAGATCTTGAATTAAAGTTCGCACTTCGGCAACTTACAAAGAATGCACGCATCTTGAAGTTCTTTTGCTTTGAAGAATGTTTTGTTTCTGATTTGATCAATTGTGAAACGTGCTATATATACTACACCGTTGTGATTATGACTCAAAATCAAAAACTATAAGTCACCAAAAATACAGTTAAATGTGTATGTTTGCGTTAGCATCTTCTACTTAAAGCACAATGAAATCTCTTACCAACATAATGAGCAAATGCAAGACCTTGTAATTGAGAGGAAGCGGCAAAAAGTTCATCTACAGAAAATCAATAGCTATTTTGCGAACCATATCAATGCGTCTGCTGCGTCATCTCTAGTTGACCATCACAATATTCACACATAATATTATACCACACTTCTCTAGTTCCTGCGTTTCAGCTAAATTATGAAATCATTTATGCAAATTCAAATCCGAAACGGTGCTCAACGAACGACGTAGTCGATAGTTTTAGTATTAAGATTAAAGACTTAATATAATTAGTGGCGATCGCTTTACAAGCTTCGCTATTGCAGCAAAAGCAAACGCAAGAATTCAAGCATTTAAGGCAGAACGTATGTACATACATATATACAAGTATTATGTGTACATATGGTACATTTGGATACATGAAATATGGTTATATTTACGCGGAAAGAGGAAACATAAAGTTATAGGGATTGATATGATTTATTTCGAAACTCACAAATAAGTCCTTAAAGTAAATATATTCTACGAACTTTCTTCAGTATTTCTTGTTTTAGATTACGAGATCGGTACTTTTGACCTGGATGTTGGTTGGAGCAACAGCTGTAAGGTTCGTGTGAAGTTCACACGGCACACCTAGAGGAAATTAGAAGAATTCAATCTTATTTGAATCGATTAAATCTTTAAAAATAGCTTACTATAATCGATATTTCAAATAGTAGGACAGTTCAAGCATCTGAAAAACTATCCAAACTGCCACTTTGTGAATTTTAGATTTTTTTAATGACAAGGATGATGAGCTGAGTTGTAATCTAATACTGTCTGTCTAATGGTTCGTCCGGCTGTCTATTCGTTAGTCTGTGCAAGCGATAAATTGGGTAAAATTGAATTATCTAGATGAAAATTTGTACACATGTTCCGTAGCACTCAAGAGGGTTCCTATTGCAGATGAGCGGAATCAAAACATTGCCATGACTCCAAAACGCATTTAGTTGAAAACGTATAAAGGGTCATGACTACGTACCACAATAAGATACAAAACTGTTATTTGGTACAAGGAATCGCTCTAAAGAAATAATAATTGTGTCAGATACATTAACTTTTACACCCGAGATGTTTTTATAGGAGCCGGTTTCAAACCAAATTCGATACATAACATTATGTTAGGGATCCGATATTTCATACTGAAAGTGAGCGCAATCGAACTGCAACCACGCCTACTTCCCATACAACACAGTTTTTAATTACCTACTACTGATACTTTCACTTTGCGGAATACGAACCAAGCCCCAATTAATTTATCGACATAAAATTTTGCACGTCACTTCAAGTGTATCGCTTTACGACTAGAATTTGTCAAAATCGGACTACAACTGTTCCAGTTCCTATTGAGAACTTTTTACCGAAAATATCGGTATACTACCTATCAAATATAATTCGAAAAAAATCAATTTTCCTCGCCTTTGATTCTTGCAAGTTGCAAGAGTATCAAATGTTCGGTTGCAGCCGATTTTAGCCCTATACCCTAAAAATGATAAAACATTTGATGAAGTAATTTTTTTTTAGTTCACGAAATTCGCCTTTATTCTAAGCTGTCATAATGTATGTGTTTTTTAAGAGTGCCCATGGAAATAAGCTAAATTTTTACACATTGACAGAACATTAAACTATTAGAGTATAAAGGTTTCTTAGAAATTGTGTGTTTCTAATGAGGGCTTATTTGCGAATCAGCCTGTGCCGACAAAGATTGGTCAATTTGTGGATCTCCTTTTCAATGTATAGAGGTTAATAAATAAAATATCTTTCTAAAAATATAAATTACATATCCATATATAAACATTATTTATGCATTGGGCGAATTTTTTTCAACATGTTGATACTCGACCAATAGATTGTGATACGTACTTGTGATATTGTACTTGTAATATATGTTTTAGTAATATGAAGTATCATACAAAACGTTTACCTACTAAACAGATATGCATCCGAGAACTTAAGAGAAGGTTAGTAAATAATATTTGGTCAAAATATTAGCACTTTCATCTGTCCTCTATTTCTTCATTGCTTCTTAAGCACAGAGTCATCACATACAATGTTATTCTTCATTGTGATAAAATCACCAGGAAATTGTAATTAAATTCCGCGCGTAAAAGTTGTACTTTGCTGAGTTGATAAGACTGTCTTTAATAACTATGCCAAATATAAGTGCGATCCGTCTACAAGTTTTTTTACACCAGCTGCTTAAGTCGAAAATATGGAAGAACGCATTTGTGTGCAAAACCATAGCGAATGTTGGAAAAAGCTTAGGGTGATTCAGTTTTATCGAAAACACAAGCCTACGGGTTGTACAAAGCCTTCAAAGACGGCCGAGAGATCGTTAAAGACATACTTCGTTTTGGACGATAGGCAAGTGTTAGAGAGATAGCAAGAGAATTCGAGTTTTGGGTAAGAAACGCGTTCTTGCTTGAAAGAGTACTGTACAGGTCACTCATGGAAAGCATCATCTACCCATGAGACATGGGTTTATGAGTTTGACATGCAAATAAGTCAACAATCATCGGAATGGAGGGAACCATGGAGCCGAAACCAAAAAAAAAGCTAAAGTCCCTCAAAAATCGTGGTGAATCTCATTGTTTTTGTTCGAGATTCGTGGTTTGGTGCATTATAAATTTGTTCCGGAGGGACAGACGGTCAGTAAGGAGTTCGATCTGGCCGTACTGAGGCGTTTGCATGAGAACATACGTCGAAAACGGCCAAAATTGTGGAAGAACAATTCATGAATTTTAAACGATAATAATGCACCATCGCATCGAGCCACGATTGTGACCGAATTTAAAGGCGAAAACGCAATGAATTCCATCGATCAACCACCGTATTCACAGATTTGGCTTCGTTGGATTTTTTCTTGTTCCTCGAACTGAACTGAACGGTTACTAATTAGAAATCATATTGAGGGTGAAATAACATTTTTGCACATTCCATTTGACTGTTCCGCTTTTCCAAACTAAAGCTAAGTCCTTAGAAAACTCATACGAATTTTCGAAACTCAAAAGAATAGTTCATTCTGAACAGTAAAACATTGCAAAACTCTTTTGTAAATATTTTAATATAATCGTTAACAATAACAATAACTAGCATGGTTCAACAACAATTTCGAAACATTTCTACATATTTCTTGTGATAAATTTAACAAATCAGTTCTTCAGTGAGGCAAAGGTTCAGTCCTCCGATCAATAATCCATCTTAAACACGGATGATGGAAGAGGGCAAGTAGGAGTTACGGGGAGCATGCACTTCGGGTGCTTGAACTGGAGCTTGCGATGCGAAGTTGTGCACTGGTGCGGCACCACCATCGTGCGATTGAGAGGGACCGCCCAATTGGTCGTATTGGGATTGGATAGCACGTTGAGCGTTGGCAGCATCCTCAGGTGTGCGGTATTTGACGAAGTGTACTTCGGGTTTGTGTGCGCTTTGGCTGTTGATAGAGTTGAGTTTCTTAGCCAAGTCTCCGATATCGCTTTGTTTCTGCAAAACATAGATGGCGGTTTGGTCATCAGCAGCATGTTTAGCCAATTGGAGGGCAGCGTTTTCGAGTCCACGGTTTTCGGGTCCCTTGATGAAGATAACACGGAGGTTCTTCTTCAGTGAGTTGGCAATATCTTGACCGGCATCAGCATCATTGAATTCTTCTTCGGGAGCGGTGTAGGAGAAGAATTCCTTGTTGAATTCAGCGGGAGCTGCGGGAGCTGAGTATGATGGTCCTACGCTGCCGGAGTTACCGATATCACCTGAACCGCCAAGACCACCCAAACCGCCACTTGAACCACCGAGTCCACCAAGACCGCTACCACTTCCTCCAAGACCACCACTGCCTCCTAGTCCACCAAGGCTGCCACCGCTACCTAATCCACCCAATCCACCGAGACCACCGCTGCCTCCTAAACCGCCACTACCGCCAAGACCACCGAGTCCTGAGGAGCCACCTGGTGCAAAGGACAGTCCGGAGTCAGAGTGTCCTACTGGACGATAGTTGTAGCCCAATTTATCGGCATAAGCCACAGTAGCCAAACACAACACCTAGAAAATAAAACATGATTGTTTATCATACTCCGGAAATGTAGATCGTGGCACACAAAATTGTATTAAAGTCAGCACTTTGACAACTTACAAAGAATGCACGCATCTTGAAGTTCTTTTGCTTTGAAGAATGTTTTGTTTCTGATATAACTAAAGTTTCGAACGTGCTTATATACTAAATTGATGAGATTATAGTTCAAATATTAACGGTTAATATTTTTTAACGTTTGCTCAAATAAAAATTCAATAGGCTCAGAGTAGTTTCTCTCCCACAACTTCGATATATGCAGAACAGTGCAAATGCGAGCGCACAACAAAGAGCTATGCGCCAAACATATGTATGAGTTTGTGTTTCGCCGCTGTGGGTTGACCATCACAGTAGTAAAGTCTTGTGTTTTATCAAAGTTATGACATCGTCTATGCAAATGCAAATCTGACCCGCCAGTAAAAAAAAAGACGTCGTCAATCTCTGCACAATCAACCCTTTACAACATTTTTTGTTGCAGATTAAAGTCTTAATTAAATTAGTCATTACCTAGTCACAATCATCATCGGCGTGTCAAAGTCGGCGCCGGTCAAGTCATCGCCACAGGTGGCTAATCCGACATGGAAGATTTTGAGTAGCAGATATAATGTCAAGTTTCTTGGTGTCACAGACAGGTAAAACGACGCGAAGATATGCAAAACTGATTTAAAAACAGAAAAAAAAACAGTTGCGATCGGAGCATCCAGTTGCAGTCGACAGATGGTGTTATCAGATTATAACAAACAATAGTGTATAAGTATGTGGTGTTTATTTTGGGAAATTCCAAGTAACCTGCTGCGTCATGCTACTATGTAGTAGCTATAAGACTTAGGAAAGAAAAACCAGTGTTTGGAATTCGACAGCAATTCATATTTTGGCATACTTAGCGAAGATAAAAGCAACTTGTGTAAAATCCTTGAACACGGGCATACAAACTTGCTTAAGATGCGTCATAGTATCCAAAATTAAAACAAACGCTCGGCTTTGTGTGTGCTGGTGATGTATATTTCTGAAGCAGATTATTATGAAGTACAAGTTAGTTTTCATATTCAAGACTTTAAACCATTTTTAGTATGTTTTAAGCCGGAATTTAGACACCTTGTGGTGTATTTATCTAAAAGTGTTATTAGGGAATCTCAAACAGGGAATCTAACCTGGATTGTTAAGTTCAAATCTTTGTGAAGCCAAAAAGTAACTCCTATAATTGTATTTTAAGGGCCTTGAACCCTTTACAAATTTGTCTTGGCCGTATATCTGATCATCATATCATCTTTAACCTCGTATTCTTTCAACCAGCCGAAGGTCTAAGACTAGTTAGAACACAAGGCGACTCCTTGGCTCCAACTTCACTGTTGGCAGTCATAACTTCGAAGTTGTGGATAATTTCGTCTGTGTATCTTGGTGCTGATAGAGCGCTGAGCTGTATGTGATATACGATGTCTAGGTCTTGTCGTCCGAATGGGTAAAACCCTCCAGCTCTGAAAGTATTCGACACAGTACCCGTTGGGGAAAGCAGAGGAAGAGGAAGACCTCCACTCCGTTAGAAAGACCAGGTGAAGAAGGACCCGGCTGTACTTGGAATCTCCAATTGGCGCCAAGCAGCGAAAAGGAAGAACGACTGGCGACCTGTTGTAAACTCGGCTATAACCGCGCAAGCGTTGTCTATGTGAATAAATAAGAAGAAAATATCTGTGATAGCGCCTACCGCGAACTATCATTGCTTTCTCCAGGGAGCAACATTTCTTTCATTTGGCCCTGCTTTGGTGATTGTAGTTTGATTTTGTTCGAAGTCATAGTTCTATGACACTCCTTGTTAATTTTTATACTCTGAACAGGGTACTTTAAGTTTACCCCGAATTTTGTAATAGGCTGGGGAAACCGTCGGAGACCCCTATAAAGAAAAACTGAAGCCACTCGACCTTCCCAAGTGACATCGCTTCGCTCTGCGGGCTCTTGAAAGGTCCAAGAAGATCCGACATTTTCAAGCCAAATTTCGTTCTGCAATGAGTCCCATTTGTGGCTCAATTGGTATGTTAAGAAGCAAAATTTACCCATTTGGGACGAAGAGATCAAGAGCTGCCATTTCATTTAGAAAAAAAACAATATTTTGGTGTGATTTGTGGGCTGGAGAAATTATCGGTCCATATTTCTTCAAAAATGATGCCGGTAGACCGTAAACGTCAACGACGACCGTTATCGTGCCAAGATAACCGACTATTTGACGCCTAAAATTGAAGCTCGCGATCTCGGCGACATTTGGTTTCAACAAAACGGCTCCATTTCCTATACATCGCATGAATTAATGTATTTATTAAAAGATTACTTCGATGAGCAGATAATTTAACGTTTTGGGCTGGTCGATTTGCGACCAAGATCGTGTGATATCACACCATTAAACTTTTTCCTGCGGGGATATGTATAGTGTAATGTCTATGCGCACAAACCCATTTCGATTCAGGCCTTAAAGCAAACCATAACGCATGTCATTCGCCAGTTACCAGTCGAAAGGCTCGAGGGAGTCAGAGAAAATTAGAATCAACGGATGGACCATCTGAGATGAAGGCGTGGTCAACATTTGAATAAGATAATCTTCTAAAAAGAAATGTCAAAGAATGTTGTTTCGAATAGTAATACACGTTCTCCATTAAATTTTAAGTTTGTGTGGGGTTTCTTTAAAAAAGTAGAGAACCTCGTTTGGACCATCCTTTAAATGATTAGCGTGATGAGCTGAATCGATTTAGTCATGACTGTCTATCTGTATATATGCTAACTAGTTTTACAGTTTTTGAGATATTGATCAGAAAATTTGCTCAAGTCCCTTTCTCGCCAAGAAGCTACACATTGTGAAACCAAGTTCTTGATGATGACTAAAAATAATGCATCTATCTTATTGTCAGTGACGTAAGATAAGTGATTGACTAAGAAAATGTTACTAGGCCTTTTTACTGAAATTGTTGAAGGGGTCTAAACTGCTTGATTATACCCCAACAAGATGGTCAAAAGTTTTTTATCACATTTTTGTAGAGAAATTATGCTTTTCTTAGTCACAGTACAGCAGCATTTCTCGGCCGTTTGGAACTTAGTACAGTAGAGGCCCGCTAATCCGGATCAATTAAAACCGGCCCCTATCCGGAATATAAGGAAATCCGGATTACCAAAGACATATCAGAACTATGTATTATGAAAAAATATTTATAAATTTCTGTTTGTTTATTATAACAAATAATACACATGTACCAAAAAAAAAAACAAAAAAAGCTGAAACCAATAAAGCACAAAAGCGAATGTAATGAATAATAAACATTTAATCTGGATTAGAGAATACGGATAGGGAATGTCGGTCCGGATTACAAGGGACATAATAGAAATTTTGAGTTTTTTAACCCTGTCCGGATTACAGTGGAATCCGGATTAGGCCATGTCCGGATTAGCGGGCCTCTACTGTACCATGAAAAATCAAAATTTAATAGGAATTTCTTTGAACATACATACATTTACAATTTCTATACCTAATTACAAATGTATCTATGTATATGTTCAGAAAGAATTCTGTAATGATTTATGCATACTTACAAATCTTACCTAAGCTCCATATGTACATACATATGTACGGTATGTGGGCAAATACAAATTTCATTAGTCCAAACTTAAACACGCCAAACTGGATCAGCAATGCCATATGCAAACGAAATACCCGAAATGTAAACAACGAAATCGAAACTAAAACTAGCTGAATTTTCAAGGTCTTGGACGCGCAGCGTCAGCACAGAGGTCAAGTTTAAAATAAGATGCTGCAGCAGAAGCCACATATGTTTATTAATAGCAGCACCAACGAAACGGTGAACCAGCAAAAAAACCATAAACAAAACGCAGCCAAAATCGAATACGCCGAAATCATCTAAGCCGAGCTGATGCCAGCGCTCAGATAGCGGACGCGCCGCTGTTGTTGTTTTGTATATCGCCAGTCAATCGCTGGATCCGAATGCCGCATTGTCAACGCGCCGCACAAGATTTCGTATGCAAATCTGCACATTGTCCGGTTCACAGCCGTGCGAACGCAGCGCAGCACCGATTAATTTATGCGGTGAAACCAAAAAATAACTATTTTGGATCTCAGCGGATATTTAAATACCTATGGTACTAATGTAGCTACATGTAATTATGTAAATATTTTGGGTGCACACACATACATATGTACATATGTATATATACTTTATTTGTTCAGTTAGATTGGCTGGTGTGTGTGTGTGTGCACGAGTCATCTCGTTGTCATTAATTCAAATAAAAAGTGTTTATGCATCAGCGCCACAGTCGGTGAGCAACCGCGGTGCAGGCAAAATTGTTCGCGGCGGCCATAAAAGACTGTGAACGCTTAATTAATTCTAATTTGTGGCTTAATGTTCTTATTATCGGCCAACATTCCTCTAGAACCAAAAACAGAAATGAATAAAAATAACAAACAACAAGGACGTTTCCGACTTTGACAACTTTAGAGACTTCTTTCACGCTTGGCGATTTGCATAACGTGATTGGCAGAAAATCATAGTTCTGCTTTGTAGTTTGCTTCGTTTCACCAACTATGGCATTAAAGCATACTTTTGAGTGTGTGTGTGTGTCGCGGTTTTATAGTATTCTATTAGCTGTCACTGTTAATTGAACATAATTTGCACTTAACTCTATTCGAAGAGACAAAAGTTTATGATATCATTAAAATTATTAGATAATAAAATCCGACTGCTTATTTGTTTCATATTTTGTTAGCTTGTACATATGTACATACATATATATACATGTTGATACTCATGTTTATCTGTTTTATATGTAGATATTGTTCCATTTCTGCAGTGCAGATCCAGTTTCATATGTTCAACCGGAAAGAAATGTTTTTATGTCTTCCGCAATTAATTAATATTAAAAAAGCAGAATGGACAATTAAAGAAATGAAACTTGTGTGCGAATACATTAACTACATATGGTATATGCATTTAAATTTTTTATCGTGAGATGCAAGTCGTTATCACTATGGGAATGGCCCATACGTTGAGTCCAATTTTCGATGACTTGTTTGAATATTTCGACTGATACCTGACTAATGACACGATGTGTTTTTCTCTAAGGCCGGAATCGAAGACTTTAGATTTTACATATCCCCACAGAAAAAAGGCTAACAGTGTGATATAAAACGATCTTGGTGGTCAATCGGCTGGCCCAAAACGTGAAATTATTTGCTCACCCAAGAGTTCTCTCAATAAATCCATTGATTGATGCGTTGTGTGAAAAGTGACTTCGTTTTGTTGAAACCAAGATGTCGAGATCACGAGCTTCAATTTTAGGCATCATGGCGCCATAACAGTCCCCATTGATGGTTGCGTTCTCACATGCGTTTAAAAAACATAGACCGTTGATTTCACCGCATCACAAACTATAAAAACCCATAGTTTTTTCTGGATGAATTGACAGCTTTTGAATTTCTTCAGGTTACTGTCATCAATCCTCAATGCCTCAGCGTTGAACAAAATTTTACTCGAAACCTTCAAATCTGATTGGAACTTTTCAAGAGCCCATAGAGAGATGTCGCTTTGGAAAGTTGAGCAGCTTTAGTTCTTGCACAAGCTGTATTTTGCATGCTTTTTATTTAAGATCTTGACGTAAAAGTTGTTCCATACATCATCCGAGTAACTGCGAACGGCGCTGAATCGACTCTCCACGATCTTCGTGTACACTCTCAGCTACAGCTGCTATATTTTTTCACTGTGCGCTGGACGTGGTCTATTCGCTCGAATATTATCCAATAATGAATGCTGCGTCTCAAAATGGGTAATGGTGTTGCGAATAGTACACTCAGTAGACCCATTATATTGAACATAAGTTGAGTGAAGCGCGCGAAACACATTCTTTACAGAGCGTGAATTTTTGTAATAAAGTTGAACGATTTGTAAACTTTGTTCAGGTGTAAGTTTTTTCATGATAAAACGAGAAACAATGGTGAAACTCACGCATGATCTGTTAGAAAAAAACTATTGTAATTTTTTACTTGGATTAATATCTGTAACTTGTTAGATGTTTCTATGTTTGTAATATCCACCTTGATCTTATGAAGCAAATAAAGGGGGTTACCAGTTGTCTTTTGAAATCATCTCCAAATTGTAAATTAGGAAATCACTGTACAGAGTGTATTAGGAGCAGAGACAGGTTACATTTAAATGTCAGGATAAAGTTATTTACCGAATTTAGTTATACATAGTTGATCGAGTATGTCCTGAAATATGTGATTTCACCTAAAGGTGGGCGATGCGAGGGAGGGGTGAGGTTATTATTCGATTTCACCTAGTTTCACTCCGTCGTAGGAGTTATCGAAAGGATTGATAATTTGCAAAATTGCATGAATGGATTTGTGAGATATATACACTATTATAGTGCGTGACTACTTCCTCTTTTCAAAAATTGTCAAACCACTAGTACCCCTTGATACTGCAATCCCGTGTACCAAATTACAGTTTTATATCTTAACTTTTGGCTCAATTATGGCAGTTTATAGGGTTTTAACGTTTTGCAGGCTGGGACTACGCTCATTTATAATACCTTTTTTTTTTGGTGTCAGGGAACATGTGCTACAAATGTCATCAATACATCTTAATATTTACACAAGTAACAGCTTACATGGACGGACAGATAATTAGTTTAAGGCGTTACAAACAACAGTTAGGCGAACAAAACTATCATACTCTTTAGCAACATGTTAAAAGCGTATACAAAGTATTGACTTTGAAGTACTTGTTCACCTAATTACGACTATATTATCATACTAAGCTAGAATGAACTATTCTTACAGAAAACGATGATCATTTTCCTTATAAAATAAGTATTTGTCCGTAAAATGAATTATATTCCTCCAAAGTCTGGCAAAAAAATTACTTATATAGCTCTTAACATAACCTATTCTATGCACCCATGAATACATACATTCCAAATCCACAAGCAATCACACTGCCTAATGTGGACCTAATAGTTGATAGTCATAGATAGTAAAAAAAATATGAATCGGTTCCATTTATGGACCAGTTCAAGTAAAATTTCAAAAATGTTATAGCAAAAAATAACAATTGCGAAAATTGACAAAAGAAAAAATAAATTAATTTGCATTATTTAATATTTCATTTTCAAATTCATTTTTCTATGTATAACAGAGAGTCATTCATGCTCTCTAATACGTTTTTTCCCTTTGTATTCATCATTCGTTAGCAGTAGCTATAGATATATGTATTTGTCTCTTGGCGCCAAGAAATATTGTAGAATGCATTTTCGACATTTTTTTACACAATTGAATGCATTTTGTTCTTGGGCGTTTGAGAACTCATTCTTAAAAAAATGTTGCGATCATATAAAAGTGAAACTACTCAAGTACGTTAATCATTCCAACCACAACCATTACAGTGCAATCATTGGATTAAATTTAGTTTCAAACCACCTTCGACCGTTTCAAAATGCGTGCCTTCTTCGTCCTCTGTTTATTCGCCGTTGCCTGTGCCGACAACTTGGGCTACAACTATCGCCCGGAAGGACACTCAGACGCCGGTCTCTCGTTTGCACCAGGTGGCAGCAGTGGTGGACTTGGTGGTCTGGGTAGTTATGGTGGCCCAGGAGGTGCAGCGACACAAGTATCACCTTCTTACTCCGCACCCGCTGCTGAATTCGATAAGGAGTTCTACACTTACAGCGCTGATGAAGATGATTTCAATGAACCCGCCGGCAGTGAACAACTGGAAGCTGCATTGAAGAAGAATCTGCGTGTTGTCTTCGTTAAGGGACCCGAAAATAATGGTTTGGAGAACGCCGCCCTCAATCTTGCCAAACTTGCTGCCGAACAGAAGACCGCAATCTATGTTCTACAAAAACAAGCCGACTTGGGTGATTTGGCCAACAAATTGCAGTCTCAACACGACCTTACAGGTCACAAACCCGATGTACACTTCGTCAAGTACCGCACACCAGAGGATGCTGCCAATGCCCAACGTGCTATTCAATCGCAATACGATCAATTGGGTGGCAACTCTCAATCGCACGATGGTGGCGCCGCACCAGTTCATGACTTTTCGTCTCCTGCCTCGCGACCAGCTGCCCGTCCAATAAGCGCTCCAGGCGCTTCATACTTGCCTTCCTCGATTATCCGAAAATAATTTGCGTGAGAATAGGTTTATTGTTATGCAGTGATATATTTCTAGGGATCTTTGTTATTGTTGTTTGTTAAATTTTATTCTAAGACCAATAAATAAAATTGTAAGTGTTTTATAAAAAAAAATTATGTATATAAATTTGGTTATCCGAACTGGTTAATTTTTTTTGCCCTTCATAATAATGAAGGCTGTTTGGTCATAAGAGAGATATGGAAAACTGTTTGACGTTGGGTTCTTACTATGTTAAATGTTGATTGTGAGAGTTTTGGTCTCTGGAAATAGGTATTGAATACCCATACGACATAGCATTGAAGGCATTGAAATGTGGTTGGTCCGTTTGTTGTGTGTTTATTGCCTCACATATCGATCAAATGAATTAACTGAAGAGTCTCTCTCCAGTTCGTGATAAATGTTCAACTTCGATATTTGGAAAAATAACGTCTACGTTCATATTGAGTTAAATGATAAGAAGCACACAGAAATGCTAAAGGTGCTAGTCTGAAATTCATATTAGAGACTGAAAAGTACTTAAATTTCGAAAAGAGGTATTGAGTACGATTATAAACCGAAAATGTCTTATTTTTCTCTAAGATAATTTCTATAAATATTCCATTTGAAATCTTTAGGCAATATAGTTTCACTACTTAATCGAAATTTCAATCTACTACAAGAAGCGTTCCAACAGAACAAATTAGGTGAATACGGGGAATGGTTAAGGGTTAAAATGTGATTTTTGGTCAAATAATCGATCAGAAGTGTCGATCGATGAGACGTATTCTGAGCATTTTTTGGTCATCAGTCAATTTGTGCGAAACAAACCGTGCTCACACCTTTCGTAAGCCCAAATATTCGGTCAAAATGCGATAAATCGATGTCTTGGAGATGTTCAATTCCATTTCCATGAATTTCAATGATGATTTCGTCGGATTTTTGATGAATTCACGCAAAGTTTCGATGGAATTTCCGGTGATCACGGATTTTGATTGGCCCACATGCTGATCGTCATTTATGTTCTCACGACCACTTTGAAAACGTTGAAACCACTCGTGCACTCTGCTACGAGATAGGCAATCATTGTCATAAACTTGTTTCATCAATTGAAATGTTTCGGTAAAAGTTTTACCATTTTTTTTTCGCACCGTTAACACAAACATACTGACACTTAAAACGCAAAAACTTCACTTTCAATCACTGAAATGTCATGGAACTCTCACTGGATAATCAATAAAGATAGCAGATTCTAACGCACCAGGGGGCGCTAGATTCAAAAAGTCCTGTATACTTTGGAATTCACCTTGTACTGTGATCAAATTGAAAGGTGAATTTTGTCCATTTCATCTCCTTCAAAGTAATGCCCTCCCGCTGCAATACACTTATGACAACGAATTTTCCAGTCATCTCAGCTCTTGGAAAAATCCTCCGTCGTGATGCCCATACTTCAATTCAGCTTTTATAACGGTCAAAACGGTGTCCTCGGAGTGGTCATGTAAATTTGCTGAATAGCCAGAAGTTACACGATGGTAAATAAGGCGAATGCGGTGCTTGCGCCGCGATATTAATAGAAAATGTGGCGAAATGATCACGAATAACCAATGCAGTACGAGATGGTGCATTATCGCAATTCTTTGTTCAATAAATTCAGACATAGTAAAAATCGAAGAATTCACTTTTAGAGCCTCACAAAACGACGCGTATCTCAACTACTAATGAATATTTTGACGAAAAATTTAGCATAGATGTCACTCACAATACTAGCAACTTACAGAAAAAATTTACCGATTCGGAAAACACGCGAAGTATAAATTAAAAATTCACCTTTCAGTTTGATCACAGTAGTAGTTGAGCATTATTTTTCTCTTGATAAGTTCCATATGTCAAAGTTAGTCACATAAGTAAGTATACACTAGGTATGACGGGATTATTCACCTAACAGTTTTGTTAAATAACACAAAATAAAATAAAATAATGCTTTATTTACTCGAAAGAAAAGTAGGGATCATCTCCAGTACAGAAATATTTACAGAATGACTAAAATAAGTTTTTTTTTGAATTTTATACAAAATCTGATATAAATTTATATCACAAAAGTAAGTATACGATAGATTAAGTGGTAGAAAAAGTAAGAAAAAGGCTGTATTAAAGTTATATTCTAATACTTGGTTGGATAACCTTTAGACTTAATAATAGCATTAAGTCGTGATGACATTGATTTCACCAAGTTTTGTGTTACTGCTGGCGGTATTTTATTCCACTCCTCGTCAAGGATATTTTTTAGCTGATCCTTATTTTTTATCGAATGTTTACGTACTTGACGCTTTAAGTGTTCCCATAAATGCTCGATAGGGTTTGTATCCGGTGATTGTGGCGGTGTTTTCAATTGTTTTGGCACGTTATATAAAAGCCATTCTCGCACAATATTCGATGTATGCTTGGGGTCATTGTCTTGCTGGAAGATGAATGACCCCTCCATGTTCAATTTAATAGCACTTTGTTTTAAATTATTTTTTAAAATGTTTAAATAACCGTATCGGTCCATAGTGTTCTCAACAAAAACCAAATTACCCACCCCTTTTGACGCCATGCACCCCCAAACCATGACCGAACCCCCACCATGCTTAACAGTGCCAGTCATATTCATAGGATCTAACTCTGCGTTAACTTTTCTCCATACCTTTTCACGATCATCGGATCCACATATACTAAATTTGCATTCGTCTGAAAATATGACTTGGTTCCAGAATGTTTGGTCATGCTTTTCGTAATCTTTTGCAAATGCGATCCGTTTATGTCGGTTGACGGTACTCACAAACGGCTTTTTCCTAATACTACGTCCATGATAGCCAGCATTATACAATATACGTCGAATAGTTTGGGTACTACAATGTTTTCCAATCTCATTTTCCATTTCAGATTTTAATTTAGGGGCACTAATTTTGGGATTTGTTCTTACTTTGCGTACAATTAAGCTATTTTCCCTATGACTGAAGACCCGTGGGCGACCGGAGCGCGACTTATTTGCTGTGTTTCCCACAGTTTTATACTTAGTAACGATCTTTTGTATTGTAGCAAAACTTTTATCTACTAAACGACCGATTTCACGTAAGGATTTATTTTCTTTGTGATATTTTATTATCAAAGTTTTCAAATCGTCAGAAATCTCTTTTCCTCTCGGTGCCATCGCTGAAAATTATGTCATAAATTAAAAAATATATATTTCTTCTATTGTTTAAACTCACTTTCTATTGTTTATTTAAATTGCTTGAACTTTTGTAAATCAAAACGAAAAATAAGATACATAGATTCACCAAGCAACCCACTCTGTATACTAACTTTTGTGATATAAATTTCATTCTCATCACCAACAAAGCCATGTGTGCCTAACGGGTTATAAAATTAACAGTTAAATTTGTGTGCTTATATAACCGCATACCAATACGCAAATTCCTTTAAAATTTTTTTTGGATTATATTTTGGAGAAATGCGTTAATTCCAACAATTTGTAAAGACAGAGCTGGTGTATACTTACTTATGTGACTAACTGATAAGCGTTTTGCCACAATATCCGAAAAACGTAGGTGTTTTGTTCAAATTATGCATCATTGATGGCTCCATTATACTATGGAGTGTCATAAAATCGCTAAAAACCTGTTAACGGTTAAATATTCCATTCTTTATATTTCTAACGCTCCAAATTTGTTTTATGTGTTCTAAACAAAAATTTCCGCATTGTTGAGTTTATGTGAAAACATTAAATTTCATTCGCATAAAATTGTGAACAAAGCAAAATATAGTATAACTGTTAATATTTGCTGAATTTTGCATACTGACGCGCTTATGTGTTCTAACTATATTTCAAAAAAATATTCGCTCGCTTCGAAAATCACGCTAAAATAAAGCAAATAGTTTTGCCAAATAATAGATATTCAAAAATTAAAAAACTAAAAATTCACGAAAAAAATGTGGGCGAAATTGGCGTCACCAGCCGCGCCAAGTGGCGGCGACTACCGGGCGGAAACTTTTTTTCGCTCTTATTTATTGCCTTATTTCAATTTTTGATTTGCAGCGGAATATCCACACGCTAAAAATAAAATGCGATTCACATATTTGTATGTAGTTTTGTTGAGCAAACGCCACAGAAATCTCAAATTTCCAATGCAAATTAATAGTTTGCCGATCTTTTCATATCGTTGCCATTTTTTCGAGATATTATTTTAAATAGTCGCTTATTTCTGCTTCTTCTTTTCATACATTGTATTTTCGTGGTATTGTATGAGCATAAACAGATTATTAGCTTTGTGCGAAAAACTCTTAACGCGCCACTAAAATTAAATTTTAAGAAACCACATTCTTTGAAAATCTGTTAGTTTATTAATATCTAACAATGTGCTGCAGTGTGGTCTAAGCATAATTTTGCCATTACTCGCTTATGTTGTCGAACATAGTACTATGCATATTAGGGTGATTCAAAAGATTTTTTTTTTTTTTTTTCAATTGGTACTCGCAAAAATAGGTTCCTAGACACCTCTAAGAAAGCCTCTCCAAATATGAGTTTTTAATTGTAACGGGAAGGTCCTCCGCCTAACGGTTTTCTATTTTTTCTTATTATCAGATAGAAAAATTTATATCTCGCTTCCAACTACTTGAAAAAATATCTTGTTTCTTAGATTTTGTAGAAAATTGAATGCTCTACAAAAAAGGACTATTATGATTTTTTCGTAAACCCAACCGTTTAAAAGATATTAACGGTTGAAATTTGACTATTTTTGGAAAAATTCTTTATTTCTTATTAATTTTATAACTCAATGAAAAAAATTATTATGAATAGATTTTTGGAGAGGCTTTCTTAGAGGTGTCTAGGAACCTATTTTTCAGAGTATGTGTTTCATCATTCATAAAATTTTTTTTTCATTGAGTTATAAAATTAATAAGAAATAAAGAATTTTTCCAAAAATAGTCAAATTTCAACCGTTAATATCTTTTAAACGGTTGGGTTTACGAAAAAATCATGAGAGACTATATTATAGAGCATTCAATTTCCTACAAAACCTAATTAACAAGATATTTTTTCAAGTAGTTGGAAGCGAGATATAAATTTTTCTGATAATAAGAAAAAATAGAAAACCGTTAGGCGGAGGACCTTTCCGTTACAATTAAAAACTCATATTTGGAGAGGCTTTCTTAGAGGTGTCTAGGAACCTATTTTTGCGAGTACCAATTGCAAAAAAAAAAAAAAAATTTTTTTGGAATCACCCTAATGCATATGGTATGCCAGCTTTAGGAAAACTTTAAGTCTTCGCTAACATTTATACTATATATATATACATACATATATGAATGCCTATTTATAACGGGTTTTTTAATAGGAGCGCAAAAAATTTTTTTTAAATAAATCAAAAACGGTTTGGGATATCATTCGATTCGATGATACGGGCGCGCTTGCAGAAGTCCATATGCTGACCCCAATTTTCGACGATTTTCAAGCATAAATCGGCCGATACTGCTGTAATTTCACGTTCGATATTCGTACGAAGTTCATCAATTGTCGACAGCTTGTTGGCGTAGAACATAAACTTGACGTAGTTCCACAGGAAATAGTCTAACGGCGTCAAATTGCTCGACCTAGGTGGTCAATTGACTGAGCCATTTCGTGAGACAACACGTACACCAAACTTGGTTTTCAATAAATCAATTGTAACATTCGCTGTGTAGCTTGTGGCGTCATTCTGTTGTAACCACACATATCCTATTCTTGCCAAAAATATTTGGTTACCATTGAGCGGAAGCGATCCCTATTCACTGTAACGTACCGGTCTTGATCATCATTACGGAAGAAGTACGGCCCTTAAACCGCATCGAACAGTTATTTTCTTGGGATGCAATGGTGACTCATGGAGTAATATGGATTGCTGCCTGACCAATAACTCATATTCGCATATTGACGAAGCTATTCAGCCAGAAATGCGCCTCATAGCTGAATATGGCTTTTCGATAAAAATCTGGATCATTTCCAGTTGTTGATCAGCCCATTCCACCAACATTCTGGTGGTCAAAGAGCTTTAGGTCTTGCGTTAATTTGATCTTGTGAGGATGTAGGCCAATACCTTTTTGGAAAATTCGTCACAACGACATCACAGAGATGTCCAACGCTTGAAAACGATGTGCGAGACACTGATTAGGGTATTCCTCAATTGATGCGCTAGCGGCAGGAATATTCTCGACACTACGGATACTTATCTCTTATCTTATCTCACTGGCATGTACTGTGCCTGTGGAACAAATTTTTTCACTAGACGCTCAATTCTTCATCTGACAAAACGATTATGACGACCATAAATTGGACGTAGCGCTCTTAAAGTTGAGGTCACTGACTCCAAACTTCGATAGTATATTTCAATAATTTTGACTTGTTGTTGGATCGAATATCTTTCCATGATGAAATGGCAAACCTTACTGAAGAGAAATGTCAAAAAATAATGCCTATGAAAAAACCCTTTACTAGCCATAATCTATTGTAACAATACAAACTAATACAGATAATGCTTCGACTATTTCTTTACGACTCGGTCATGCTTCTCGAAACTGGAAGAGTGGTTAATGCCCAACATACTGTTTAATGTAATTTCCTACCCGAAATGAGTTCCAAGCACAACATTTTTCGATATCTCATTATACCCTAAACATTCCACTAAGTTTGTAACACCCAGTGCGAAACGTCCAGAGACCCTTTTAAATATATATATATACTCGTATAAATGGTCAGCATGACGAGCTCAATAGATTTAGGCAGACGGTGCCACTTAAATTTTGAGATATCAATCTGAAATTTTGCACGTGTCCTTTTTCCCAATAATATGCTTATTTGGTACAGTCGTCGATATCGGATCACTTAATTATATAGTTGTCATACAAAGGAAGGATCGGAATCAAGTGCTTGTATGAACAGCTTTTTCATTTGACGAGATATCATCAAGAAATTTGAGCAACTTTCTGAGGCAATCTACAAGCTCTGATCCTATGCTATCGGGCCCATACAACTGAAGGATCAAAATCAAGGGCGGGTAAAGTTTCTCGATACAGTATAACTTAATATTCCTTCTTTTTTTGAAATTTCAATACAGAGTATTGCCGTGCCTCCAAGTATTAAACTACAAACGGAAGAGCGGTCGATGTCCAAAAGATGGATTTTTAAAATATGAAATTTGTTTACAGCTTGAAATAAACTCTTTGCACTCAAGAAAAGGAAAACTATTTTCTCATCTTTAATGCATTTTCTCCGCACCTACGACTTGAACTCACAACACACCACGCGCCAGTCACGCACACAAGCCAATCGACAGGCGGTCCTTGCATGCCTTCGTGTGTAGGCAAATAGTATTTAGTACAAACAATTTTAATTTTGCATTTATGTACGTTTAAGTCGTTAATCACTCCCAAGCTTGCAATAAATTAACCCGGCATTTTCCCTGAAAACTTTCGCTAAATGCGCGGAAAATCCGCAGGAAAGTTTGCAGTTTTCGACATTCTATTTTATTTTCGGCTTTTGCGTACATTTAACGACGTTAACTTATTTATATTTACAGTTGTGTAGGTACGCATTTGTGTGCACTAGGCATTATATATGTAGGTCGTACTAGACTTTGCCAAATATTATTTCAGTCCGAAATGAAAATATTTCTCAGAAATAAGCAAACGGTTTGGTTTATCCAGTTTAATTAAATCTGCTGCGAACTGATTACTCAGAATAACCAGAGTCCCAATATACACCCACACTGTGGACTAAATATACTAAGCCTTTTTTGTTTAAATTTCGCGCGGAAACTCATTCTTCGAAATAACTTTTTTCCTAGTTGGCATGACTATCAGTGACATTTCTGAAGTACATAAAGTACACTCGGCGATTTTTACGATGAAAGAAATTATTCAACAAAGAAGTTCCATTAAATTTTGTGCGAATGGTGATAATTGTTTGCCACGAGCAAGATTGACTCCTACAAATTATTCAAGAAGACGAGAATGCGTTGACGATGAACCACGTCCAGGACGTCCATCAACAACAACCGATGATCAACAATAAAGAAATAGGTGTTTCATAATCGACGATTAGCAGTCAGAGATCTTACTGGTATACTTGGAATATCGGAAGGATCAGTAAAAACTATTTTGAAAGATCATTTGGACCTAAGAAAAGTGAAAGCACGTTTGGTCCAAAATCACTCAATTTTTTTGGAAAACTGCGTCGCGTTAACGTCTGTGAAATAATGCCTTCTGACTACCGGGAAGTCAAGAAACATATTTTTACTAGCGATGAGTCTTGGAACGATGCTTTTCACCCCGAAACAGACGATCAATAGGCCGGATATTGCCAAGGGAGAGCCGAAACTCAGAAAACCACGTCAAAGCAGGTCAAAAACCAAGGCAATGTTTACAGTTTTCTTCGATGATCGAGGTGTGGAGCACTCCGAATTCCTTTCGACAGGCCAAACTGCAACTATTACAATACTATTTGAGTATAATGCGTCGTTTGCGTGAAGCTATTCGTAAAATGAGGCCGGAATTATGGGCAGCCAGCTCTTGCACCGTCACATGCCGCATTGATTCTTTGTGACATCTTCGCCAAAGTTTCAACCAATATTGTACCGCAACCACCGTGTACGCCTGATTTAGCTTATGGCTATTCAGCAAACTGGAACGATCGCTCCGGAGAAGCTGTTTTGAGTAAAAAAAAGTTGACTTTAACAACTGTTTCGAAAATTGTATGAAACGTTGGTCCAAGTATATTGGGATTACTTTGACTGACGACATAATTTTGAAGAAAAAGTTAAGAATTTGAAAGTTATGAACATTTCATACTATTTTTTGTTCAAAGTATTATAATATAATAGTATATCTCAATCACTGGATTTGCTCAGGAAGACACAAAATAATATTGAGAACTTCCTAAACTAATAGCTTGCTCTTCAAATCTTTTTAAAATATATTTTATTCATATTTAATATTCAGTATAACAAATTTTCCACAATTACAATTACACTCTACAAAAGTGGCACTTCAATTTTCATTTTATGCGACTTATTTTTAATTGCAATATTCTTACAAAATTATGGGCAAAAACGCTGGATTAACATAATGAAAGGGACACTCCACTTACATCTGTGCGTTAAGTGATGTCACTTAGCAACTACTAAATCTGTCTACGTTGATATGAGTATATATGGTACATAAATATGTATGAACTAGGAATATATAATAAGGGCACAAGTGCATACACTGTGAAAAAAGGTGTTTCGAATTTAAATCAATATATGTATATTTTAAGAGAGAAAACTAATGTCAAATAAAATAGGAATACAAGTTTTTTCATATTTCAATAGACTATGCTTTAACTAAAAAAATACTAAAAGTTTAAGTTGATATCTCAAATAGTTTTTCTGTTACAGATATCTCAAGTGAAGTCACTTCGATTGAGGTACATATCTGAAAGACATGATTTCTGAACGCAGCTACCGCCTCTTCATTGTCGGTGTGAAGAATTAATCGTCTTCGGTTGTTGGCTTTCCTGATTTCTTGAAAGACAAATGGCGAATAAATGGTTGTGTTTCACTCAGAATTTATTGTTTTGCGTTGTTCTAGTGTTATGATTGCGACATTCTCAAATTTTCCAAATAACTGGCAACCATTTGCTTTCAAGTATTTTGTGCGCGAAGAATTTTTGTTGGATTCGGTTGATCTGGAAACACCCATACAGTTGACTGCCATTTTCCTTTGGTTTCATATGCATAGATCAACGATTCATCACCTGTCAGAATAATATACTTCGAAAAGAAGTACCGCTATCGTATTTTATGAAAATTTCTATCGGCTAATCGATGCAATGTTGCTCAGTTAATCCGGAAATTATTGTGATTTAATTACATTTTGGGCCGAATCGAATATTTTAAGTTACTGTAAACAACAACGGAAATTGTCTGTCAATGCGTTCTGAACTTTACTTTACATTACTGTAAACTTGTGACTTGTGAGGTTATAACACTAATGTTGGCAGTCCCGGTAGATAAAATAAAAGTTGCTCCATCCTAGAAATAACTCGTAGTATTCATGGCTTTAATATAGCTCAAAGACCACTACAAGTCATATCTCGCATAAATTCGAATTCGCTCAATCAACTCTTCGAGATTAATTACAATTATTTTATCTTCCTACAATTATTTATATGGATTGCATTTTTTTACAATAGTTTTTCATAAAAAACTCCTTTTCACATTCAATAACATTTTTCTTGGGTGTATTATTATATACATACATACAAACAAACATACAAATGTATGCGAATAAATATTTATACCTGTTTTTGCTTTCAATTCTCCAAGGCATTTTTATTTCAAACTCCTTCATGTGGAATATGCGTGCTGAGATGTAAAGAGTTCGCCGAGTGACACGCTTGCAAGCCACACACAGAGCTTTCCCATGTATATATGTATGTGTGTATGTCCATCTGTTGACAAAAGCAAAAACGAGTGTGTGTATGGGAAAACGCGTTTAAATGATGGCACAAGCAAGTGCGGATTATTTGCACTTTTTCTATGTACATATGTGCATGTGCGTACACACACACTTATACATAGTCACACGTACGAGTGAACTAAAGCTAAGCACACCTACAACACTTTGTATGGCAGCGACCCACTCTTGGCTGCAAGTACACAGTAATGTTAAAAGTGTAAATTGTCGTTTAATTTATTACCCATTCAAATGTGTTGCGCCCTGCTTTTGCGCGGCGCCTCAGATTGCAATTATGTAGCATCTCATACAATAGTACGCAAGTGGCACATACATACATATATTTGCTTTAATATTGTTGCGAAAGCAGCTGGCGAGGTCATTGGCAAGGGTAAATGCCACCTTGAGAGCAATTACTACATATTATGTATGTATGTATGTAATGAAAATACAGCTTATTTCTGTATCTATTTTCGTGGCGTTTTTTAGTATATATAAATACTATTTATGTTTATAGTGTATAATTAAAAGTAATACTTATGTCCATGCAAAATAATTAAATATTTTATAAAAAGTTAGATGGTGGAGGGTTTTGGGCGGAGTCATCAAATTTTATTTTCTCGCCTTCAAAGTAATACCCACCAAGTGTGTAACACTTATGCCAACGACTTTTCCAGTCTACTCTTCTTATTTTTGCTATCGACTGAAAACGGGTTCCTCGGAGCGGCAACTCCAGTTTGTGGAACAAGAAAAAGTCACACGGAGCCAAAACTGGTGAATACGGTGGCTGATCGATGGTATTCCTTGCATTTTTGGCTTTAAGTTCAGTCAAAATCGTGGCTTGATTCAATGGTGTATTGTCATCGTGTAAAATTCATGAATTGTTCTTCCACAATTCCGGCCGTTTTCCACGGATATTCTCACGTAAACGCCTCAATACAGCCAAATAGACCTACTTATTGGCCGTCTGTCCCTCCGGAACAAATTTATGATGCACAAAACCATGAACATCGATAATATAATGAGCATCACCTTGGTTTTTGAGCGACTTTGGTGTGATTTTTTTGGTTTCGGCTTGCTTTTTCTCCTACATTCCTATGATTGTTGACTCGTTTGCATGTGAAACTCATAACTCCATGTTTCATCGGCAGTTATAATGCCTCCATGAATTTGGGATCGGAATTCGCACGATCAAGCATATCCAAAAAGACCTGTTTACAGTATTCTTTTTGAAAAAAATTCAGCTTTATCGGGACGAGTCGAGCAAGAACGCGTTTCATACGCAAAATATCCACCAGAATCATACTAACCCACCCGCAAGAGATATCGAGCTCTCTTGGCATCTCTCTAACACTTATCTGACAATTCCCCCCGCTTCCTTCACTTTTTTAATATTTTCATCAGTTGAAGATGTCGAAGGTCGTCCAGAACGATGCATATCTTAAATAATCCCTCAACAGTATTTGAATGCTTTGTCCCTTCACCAACATTCGTAACGATTCCGCACACGAAAATTGGTTAGAAATACAAATTTGAGACAAATTTTTTGTTCGATATTTTTATCCATTGTAGAAATCGCAACATACTACTGGGGTTTACCGACTTAAGCCGCTGATGTAAGCAAACTGCTTTACAGATCGCTCTCATATTTGGCATATCAATTAAGGACAGTCTTACAAACATAGCAAAAGACATTTTCTAAACTATAATTTACCCGTGGAATTTAATTACAATTTCCGGATGTTTATTTGTCCCAATTTATATATTAGCTGGATGTTTGTGTTAGGGAGTTGCCAATCAGACAACATTTGCAGTATGACCATTTGGTGGATAACTTCTTTTTTCCGTCTAAACAAACATTAATTTGGGTTTCTATAAAAAAAATTGTGTTCTCACAATAATAAAACTGATCTAAATTAGGCAAAACAAAACGTAGCAATGAAGATGTAGATCGCTATTTTACCATTTTAATGTAGTATCTGCTTACTCTTATACGAATTCAACTCGATAACTTTGCTGTTATTTCTATGTAACTATTTTTAATCGAAGACAGCTATTTGATCTTAGAAATAGTGAATATTGATTTTATCTCGATTTTGTTCGGTCAGTTTGCATGACAGCTTTAAGCGATAGTGATCGGAACTAGACAATATGTTCGAAAATTGTAGAGCTACCATGAATGATGAAACAATTCGTGAAGATACAGAAAAAATTCTTGGGATCAATATCTAAAAATTATTTATTTATTTCATTTTCATTTATTGATATTCACTTAGTGGACTCTGCTCTTGGTATCAAATTTGTTACAATGTGAGGAAAATATTACTTTTGTACTATGTCATTGACAAAAGTAATTGCTCAAACTGGGCAAAGTTTTTGAATATATACCGATCAAGTCTATAAAATCATAGTGTAATATCTCTAAAATCTCCAGGTAGGTGAATTTATTATTCCAAATATTTACAGCACTCAAATTATTTATGCCTACATGGAGTTATACATATTCCTATGTATATGTTTATACAGATATAAATACATACTCCAACACACAAACGCGAAGATACGTATAGCACTTATCTTGTACGGAAATCACGTGATGCTGCAAAAGTTTCTTTTGATTGATTAATTACAACTTTTTGGCAAAAGATGAAAAAGTGGAAGAAGCCAGCCTTAATAAGAGTACGAGCATCATATTTCGATATACTTCAAAAGTTCACACACGCATACATACATATGTACAAAAAGAGTAGAGATATCTGACCGAGAATTCAACTTGTTATACAGTACTCTGCAACTAGTATAACCCCAAACCCTACTAGTCAGCTATCTGTTTAATTCAAATGGGCAGATAATATTTTTTTACGTGGGCTACTCTAGGAAATATCAATTATCGGTTTTTGGTTAGAAATATGGTAGTTTTCTACTAGTTCAAAACGGTTACCTAACACTCTAGTTCAATATATATCTTAAGGAACTACTTCAAATTGAATTTGGCTCAACACCTCGCAAATTTTATTATGAAAAACTAATTTCCTGATAAACGAACTCTCTAATGAATGGTATAAATAGGATGATTTCGCAACTAGTTCACATCAATACCAGCCGTGACTAGTTTGACGTTTCACTGGTATATGCACTTGGGTATATATAAGTACAGTGAACCACACGCACACCCAGTCTGCAACTGCTATGCGTAAGTAAGCTTTGGGGAGGAGCGAACGCGGCTGAGTGTCACATCACGCGCGCAGAATTTCGAATATTTATACATAGCAGTCATGTCGAGGCTCCATTTTGTGGTGCACGTGCTTCCTCAACTTGCAACTTGACGGCACTTCCAGTGCGCGGCAACAGCCATCCCATCGATCTCATGCAATGCGATACCCGCTCTCAACGACGTGATGACGGCCAACAAATGGCAGCGCCACCGCTCCATGAATGTTGCATATTAGGCTCATTGGGCGTCCTAAATGTTGGCCACGTTATTTAGACAAACCATGACAAAAAGGTTTCTGCCGTTGCCGTTGGCCACTTTGTTATTTTTCCTGTTCCTTTCTCAACTTCATTATCATGGACGCCACATAAACACGTATTTCCTTTTTTACTTTTCTCTTTCTTTTAGTATTCCATTGGTTTGGCCTTTAATCAAAGCTTGCAAGTGGCATCGACAACTAAGCGAACATCAGAAGGTCAAGACTGAAATTATCGAAGTAAAGACGCCGTTAGTTAAGCTTTTTTCGTTAGTTAGTTCTTTTTGTTTTCATTGGAAGCTTTAAACTTAAGACAAAACATCGATTTCACGTGTGTTCACTTGCAAAGTGAGTTCTAAAGACTGGTTTCCTTTTCACGGAAAGAAAGTTTAAATAAAGTGACTGTAGTATAAGCTCCTGCCTTTTTCTTCATTGGGAGGATTTTTTACGTAGGGGGTCCAAAACCCTTTCTCAATTTAGTTCACCTTCAAATGATGTTATTTGGCTACCCAGAGGATACTTGGTCTAAGACCGAAAGTCGTGAACTGCTTAAGCCATATGTAAAGGAGTCTCCGTCTGAAGAATAACAAAGCGACAGAGGCCGATGGAATGCTGGCCGAGCTATTCAAATAGGGCGACGAGGAACTGATGAGGAGCATATATCAAGTTCTTTGTAGTATATGGTTGGATGAAAGCATGCCCTACGTTTGGAATTTAAGCGTGCTCTGCCCATTCCACAAAAGAAGAGACCTCACAATCTGCGTTAACTCCTCAACATCGCATATAAGGTTCTATTGAGCGTATTGTGTGAAAGATTAAAGCCCACCATCAAAGATCTGATTGGACCTTATCAATGTGGCTTTAGGCCTAGAAAATCAGTAACTGACCTTATATTCACCATACTCCAAATTTTGGGAAAGACCCGTTAAAAGAGGATAAATCTGAATTTGGTATCCCCGCAAAACTAATACGCCTGTGTAAACTCACATAGAGTAATATCAAAAGCTCTCTCAGGACCGGAAAGGACCTCGCCGAGACCTTCGATTCCTTCAAGCTGCAGAGCTGAATCGAGAAGGCACAATCTTTTAACTCTTATAGAGCTGCTGGCGTACGGCGATGATATTGATATCATTGGCCTCAACAACCGCGCTGTTAGTTCTGCTTCCAGACTGGATAAGAAAGCGAAGCTTATGGGTCTGGTTGTGAACGAATAAGACGAAATATCTCCTGTCATAAAACAAGTCTTCGCGACTGTTGCCATCACTTTTGGTCTTATCGCGGTCTTCATGCACTTTCCTTTACACTTTGTGTCGGATTTTCTGGCTTTTCGAACAGACAATCGTGTTTCCAAAGCAATTAATTTCATTACTCAGCGTTTATTGCATTGCCGATTCGGCGTAGCGTCAAAATGATGTGTAAATATGAGAACCTGAAATTTCGCAACGTTTTCCCAGTATTTAAGCATACAATAAAAATTACTGAAAATGGTTCAAAAAGGGAGAAAACGGTTTTTGATTCCTCTAGACAAAGTATTCAAGACAAATATTATAAATTCTGCTGAAAATTATCGTCACATTTTATTTACATGAAACGCGCGTCTGTGTGGTATTAAAAACAATACTAAACTGATCCAATTATCTTTGAGTTGCGGCAAATCAAACAACGACAAAACTTTGGTATGATGTTTTAGCGTCTTCATCCGCAAAGTACACAAAGAATAAATAAACAGCCGCCAGACCGGCTAACGGATGGCCGAACGTACATTTGGATTGACTGATGGAAGGACGGTTGGATAAACGGAACGGCGGATGGAAGGACGGCTGGATGAAGGAACTGGCGGATGGAGGGAGGGACGAATGAATGAACGGGCTTGCGAATTGATTGAGGGACAGCTGAATGAACGAATCGGCGGATGGAGGAGCGCTGAACGAACGGACTGACTGTTGGAGGGACGACTGAATGAACAGACCAGCGGATGGAAGGACGGTTGTGCGAACCGACCGGCGGATGGAGAGACGGTTGAATGAACGGACCGGCTGAACGAGCGACTGTCGTACGTTTGGACCGACGCATGGACAAACTGCTGAATGGATGGAGTGACGAACGCACCGTTAGTTTGGGTCGGCAGTTTCGCGGTTTGCTGGCTGATGGAATTCAAATGATTGTTTTCTTTACAATGTAGTCAGTCAATCGTACACGCATACACATGCAGATTTATGCAAATTGAATGATATTTACACGAGAATCTGTACAATTTCAGTTAGTACAAATGCGTAGCCGAGCCGAGCAAATTTTATGCATTTATTCGACGAATTCTTTAACAACTAATACATGCGTACATGCATAATGAATTCATGGCCGCGCCCACAGCCCACGGACACCGGCATCCGCATGCAGCTGCATGCGTATGTGTGTGTGATTTGATTATTTTAGGCACCAAAATATGTACATACGAATGCCTTCTGGATGCGAATGACGAGAATGAAAACGACAGCGATGACGATAACGACGACGACGAGGATGAAGCATTTCTATTCGCACGCCCGTGAGCGAATTTCGGCAGAAGTAATAGCGGGAATATAAAATTCCTGTAGGCACTTCACCACGCTCAAGGATGAGGTTAATACATTTGCACAGCAACGAGCCGAGTGAGGGCACTGACACGGCGCTGTTGATGAGTCACGCAGCGCACGTCCAGCGTCGATTGCCCAGGCGCGGCTAGGCATACTTTTGATGAGCTCGCTTTACTGGCCAAGCAGGTATAAAGATGAAATTATTGTCAACAAGGAAACACGAGTACTATAATTTCTTTAAGTAAATAAAAGCAACAATAATATTTTTGCTACTGTTTTCTGTGGCATGACAGTAAAAACAGCAATGCCACGCACACAAAGACACACACACGCCTAGATACATTCAGTTAGACTTAGGCACGCACCAAGGTAAATAGCAGTGGCAACAACAACTCCCACGTTTGCCTACGGGCAATGTGCTCCATTTGCAATTGCTCGTCTTTTCGTGGGTGTTTGCGACGTCACAGCCGCGGCAGCGTCTAAGGACATGCCACTTGTGGCGGCTATGTTGTGTTTCAGCTGAGACACTCGTACTGGAATTAAGCAACGAACGGATGGCGTGCCGAGTGGGTGTGAAAACGCGCAACAGCTGTATTCATGGCAGGGCGCCATGCTTGGTGGAATTTGTGTGTCGGGTGAGGGGGCTAGACCCCACGCAGCTACGCGTAAGCCAACATCACATGCTCGTAAATACCTAAATACACACGCCTACATACAAGCGCATAAAGTTGAGCATTTTTGCATGTGCCGTTAGTATTCGAGGTGCATATGTATGCATGTATTGTACAGGTATGTACTTATATGTACGTGTGTATATGTGTTTAGCCATTCTCTGTAGCATTGTGTCTATTTAATTAAATCTGAAGTTGGCACTAAAGTGAACAGAATTGTTTTGTCATCTGTAAATTGTAACAAGATGATATCCATAAAATCTATGAGACAGTTATATAAGTACATATACATATATAAGTACATATACGTATATACTACAAGCTTATACATAAAACTGACATACCCAGATTTGTTTTACTTTTGTCTTTTCTTCTGTTTTTCTTTAATTTTTACTTACATACTTCTATTATTTTACATTTATATCGAGCATATTTGAATTTAGGCTTGTATGCCTTTTACTTGCCAAAAGTTCTAATTTACAAAAGGATTTTTAGACAACACCAATTTAAGCGCAGTAAATAAAACTCTTTAATTTTGCAGCAAATTCCATGTAATGGCATCATTTTGGATGACTTGAAATGCTGGCATTTTTCTTACTTACACCTAAGTGGATGCTTGCCTATTGAAATCGGTGCATATTTTTTTAAATACCACATACGTTTTACGAGATTTGTTTAAGATTACAGTGTTGAACCGTTATCACTTCGGCTTTAAATTCATTAAAGTCCATACTTCAAATCAAGTGCATTTCATTTGAAGTTTAGAAATTCGATATTATCGATATCGGTATACGGATACTGACTTACCGATGCCTAATATACTGAATATGTTTTAGTTTTCTCATAATTTGAACTGACGCTTCGCTGACAACTTTTCATTTATCAGAGAGCTGTCACATGAGTGCTGTAAAATTTTCCACCGAAAAACTACCGCTAAGTGAAGTTTTTAACTTTTCCCCTTTGAAAAACGAGGGCATTGAATAAATACGTGCTTTGAGTCTTCAGTGTACTCTGAGCGTCGGACAGTATGGACTAAGAGCGCGTTGGAATCGGAACAGGCAGCTTCTAAAGCATCGATATCCACTTAGTATTTGGGTTAGGTGGAAGTCTACAAGGAGCATTGCAAAGTAAAGAGGACTTAAAAAAAACAGAACAAATGGTTTTTTTCGGCAAAATCAATTTATTTTATTCCAAATAGTCTCCTTTTGCTTCAATACAGCTTTTTGCACGGTCCAAAAGCATGTCGAACGAATGTTTTAGCTCATTGGGCGGTATGGCTGCCAGTGAATGCCTCTACGTCTGCATAACGCTTTCTTTTCATGGGCAAATGCATTTTTCCGAAAAGAAAGAAGTCGCACGGTGCTATATCAGGTGAATATGGGGAGTGGTTAATGGTTAAAATGTGATTTTTGGTCAAATAATCGTCCTTCAAATGTTGGATTTTGAGCAATTTTTGGTCGCCAGTCAATTTGTGCGGAACAAACCATGCACACACCTTTCGTAAGCCCCAAAGGTTTGATCAAAATGCTATAAAGCGATGTTTTGGAGATGTTCAATTCCATTTCCATGAATTTGAATGATGATTTCGGCTGATTTTTGATGAATTCACGCACTGTTTCGATGGAATTTCCGGTGATCACGGATTTTGATTGGCCCACATGTTGATCGTCATTTATGTCCTCACGACCACTTTGAAAACGTTGAAACTACTCGTGCACTCTGCTATGGGATAGGCAATCATCGCCATAAACTTGTTTCATCAATTGAAACGTTTCGGTAAAAGTTTTACCAATTTTGAAAACAAATTTTAATGTTGGCTCTTTGTTCGAAGCTCATTTTCGCAACGATAACAAAAACATACTGACACTTAAAATGCAATAACTTCGCTTCCAATCAATGAAATGTCATGAAATTGGACAATCGATAAAGATAGCAGATTCTAACCACCAGGAGACGCTAGATTCAAAAAGTCCTGTTTACTTTGGAACCCACCTTGTAGGTACCCATGTTGTGTATCTATCCACGAATGGATGTATGGGATTAGTATATGTAACCATCGCTCTTTGGTTGAGGTTTGCCACCGTTGCTGCCACAATGTGAAGCTTTTACGCACACAGACGGCTCCGACAGCTGGTTCAATCGCGGAAATTCGTCTCCCTGGATGTCAATGGGCGGCATACCAGCTAGAACTTCAGCAGAGTCGCTAGATATCGTCAGAAAAGCACTTGGTACTCGGATAGCATTGAGCCTTCCTGTATGCACAGCATTTATTTGTTTTGCATATGCTTTTATATCTAGTGCCTGTATCCGTTTTGGTGCTGCGTACAATATTACTGAACTCATTGCTTTTGTTTAAAGCTCGTCGGCTGGAACGCACGCAGCTCCTAGTGGCCATCATTCTTGATAGAGCAGTATATATTTTGTTTGCTTCACCCGAAGTATACGCCAGGTTTTCTTAATTTTTAATTTAGAATCGAATATTGCTTCCAGATACTTCAGCTACGGCTGTCGTATTGTCCTGTGGTGAGTGATACCCTTTCTTGCACACTCCTTGTGTTTATGAGCAAGACTTCCGTTTTCTGCTCAGCCAACTCTAAACTCATTTATGCTATCATTTGTCAATATTTCATCTTCCGTGACTAATTGGGGACAGTGTAGCATCGTTTCGCTTAGCATAGAGAATGAGGTCATGGATCTGAAAAAAATACGTCGACGACTTTTCTCATAAACGATGGCTTCTTTAGCTAAGGTGACTTGTTTTGTACTTCGACATACACATATTGTAAGTAGTTTCTTAATGTTTCAAATAAGCCAAACAGTCGGATGCTGGAAGGAAGTGCTAGCCAATTTTTTCGAGAAGTTCAAAACACTGTAACTCATGCTCTACACAATCTTTTTAGCTGAAAATTTATATATGTACTGTCTTTCTGATGTAATGATAATAAATTTCAAGCTCCATCTTTTTACTGGTCGTTGAGAAAAATCCTTAAAATCCCTAAAAACAGACCGCTAGGTAAACAAACATGTTGCAAGATTATCAAAAAGAAGTTATAACGAATTGCAAAACCTTTTGAAGACGCCCCAATTTGGAAGTTGAAAAATAAAATTAAGAGGTTATGAGAAAAATAAAACATATATGAACTAAGTCCCATATATACAACCAACAACTATTGGGAATGTGTTGGGTGCTTAGAACTTCCTTTTCGACTACAGGTATTGTTATTTCTTATAACATATAAATATATTTTAATCAATCAACTAAGTTTATATTTTGATGAGATACATATCATCACATTCAGAAAGAAGAAATTTTAAAATAAAAAAATTATAAATAAAAAATTATAAAAAAATATATAAATAAATTTTGATATGTGCATTTCACATTTATTTGCAAATATTAAAGAAAGGCATTACAATGACCATTTAAATAGAGCAAACGGCATGTTTACCACCGTCGATGGGCAGAGTTGCTCCCGTTATGAAGCTAGAGCTGTCACTAGCAAGGAAAATAATAGCATCGGCCACTTCCTTTGGTTCCCCGCTACGACCAAGTGGATGTGTTTCCTTACAGCGTGAGTAGAAGTCATCAAGTTCTTGCGGCGATAAACCCATACGTCTGTGAATATCAGTCACAATAACACCCGGATTAACAGCATTTACGCGGACATTTTTCGGCGCCAAATCCAAGGCGATACATCTAGTGAATTGATCGAGTGCTGCCTTTGAGGCACAATAGGTGGAAACATCACGTATAGAACGCAAACCCGCGACGCTGGAGACATTCACGATATTACCTTGGCTCTTGATCAAGTGTGGTGAGGCCAATTTAGTTAAAAGAAAGACGGAACGCAAATTTGTATTGAAAACACGATCAAATTGGTCGACATCAATATCCAAAATGTTGCCAATTTCAAAAATACCAGCATTGTTAACCAAAACATCCAGTTGCCCGAAGCGTTCAATTGTAGAGCTTATAATGCGTTCCGCATCCACTGTGACATCAGCAGTGATTGATAAAAGTTCCGCTTTACTGTTCGCTGCTTTACAGACCGCTTCAGCTGCTTTCAAATTTATTTCATTTCGTCCGACGAGCACCACTTTGGCACCTTGTTTGGCAAAGGCCTCCGCCGTGGTAGCACCAATGCCCGAACTTGCTCCCGTTACAATAACGACTTTGCCAACCAAACTCATTGCGATCTATTCGACTACACGATGAAAGTAAAACTGAACTTCACTATCGAACCTGTTTGGTACCAGTCACTAAGCTTAGTAACTTTTTTGTTGTGTTCAGGGTTGCCGTTATAATTTATATAGACCAAAGTCGTTACTTTTTTGTGAAGAGTTTTCTTTGTACTTGTTTTTAATTTTGTTAGCTCGAATGGGTCACAGATAAAAGCTTCTATTGCAACCTTGGTCACTAATCTATACCAAATTTCGAGAATTAATCTTTCCATCTATAATTTTGGAAATTTTTCCATGTAAGGACTATATTTTGCTCAATCAGTTTCACGTTCTGAAAAGAATGTATTTCGGCGTTTCGTTCAACTTATGGTCAACATAATCGGCCTCTTGAGCGTACTATTCGCAACACCATCACCCATTTTGAGAGCTAGTATTCATTATTGGATAACAGTGAAGACAATATAGCAGCCGTCGCTGAGTGTGTAAACGAAGACCGTGTAGAGTAAATTCAGCGCTGTTCGCAGCAACTCGGGCTAACGTATGGAACGACTTGGTGCATTTTACGTCGAGATCTTAAATTGATAGAATACAAAATACAATGTGTGCAAGAACTGAAGCCGCTCGACCTTTTCAAGGCCAATCGCTTCGTCTATGGGCTCTTGAAAAGTTCGAAGAATATACGACGTTTTCGAGCCAAATTTTTTTCAGCGATGAGCCCATTTCTGACTTAATGGGTTTGAAAACAAGCAACATTGCCGCTTTTGCGACGAAGAGCAACCTGAAGAGATTCATGAGCTGTCATTTCATCAAGAAAAAGCAACTGTTTGGTGTGGTTTATGAACCGGATGAATCAACGGCCCCTATTTCTTCAAAAATGATGCCGATAAGAACGTTACCGTCAATGCCGACTGTTATCGCGCCATAATAACCGACTATTTGATGACTGAATTTGAAGCTCGTGATCTCGGCGACATTTGGTTTCAACAAGACGGCGCCACTTCCCACACATCGCATCAATCAATGGATGTATTGGGAGAATACTTCGGTGAGCAGATGATTTCACGTTTTGAGCCGGTCAATTGACCACCAAGATCCCACCGTTAGCATTTTTCCTATGGGGATATGTTAAGTCTAAAGTGTATGCGGACAATGTCGTTTCGATTCAAGCCTTGGAGCAAAACATCACGCGTGTCATTCGCCCGTTACCAGTCGAAATGCTCGAACGAATCATCGAATAATGGACTCAATGGATGGACCAACTTCGACGTAGCCGCGGCCAACGTTTGAAAGAGATAATCTTAAAAAATTAAATGCCAAAGAAAATTCCTTCGAATGATAATAAAAATTCCTCATTAAGTTTGAAGTTTCTGTGTTGTTTCTTTGAAAAAGTAGGAAACCTCGAAATGGATCACAATTTATATGGAAGCAATACTTATTTGACTAAGTTAAGGCCCTTGCTTAATCATATTCATGCTTGTCGTCAAGCAGCATTGATCCATAATTAAAGATCAGACTGGCAAAACAAGAAAACTGTTCTATTCTATGTTATTATTCTATTCTATGTTATGCGGTAGACTTTACTTTAAACAATTTGAACTTGTTGTGTATTATTTGGGTTTTTATGGCCATTGTTGGCGTCATAAATACTTTCGATTTATTTTTGTATAACATATAATGCTTCATTAGGAGCAGTCTCTTAACATATTAAACAATCGCTAATTCACACTTTATTGTTAGTTTTTGGTGATTAATTCGAGTAAAATGCCAAAGCAATGCCTTATGGCTTAAAATATATATGTATATAGACTTGAAAATATTTCGCAACATGGCTGAATAGCTAGTGGCGCTTAGTTCATTTGCATAGAAATCCAATTTATAATCGCAATATTGACAGCCGCGTATTGTCTCCAAGCAAATTCGCAATCATATTCCGTCTAGTATGTCGATGAGGTTGCAATTTCGCACAATGTGCACTGAAGAAAAATCACTGCAAATAAAAATCCATAAATTAACAATAAATTGCAGCATTTGAATGCACTCGAGTGACATATTAGTTTTTGGCATTCGCAACAAGATCTGCAATTTGTATAAAAGTTCGTGCGCTGTGGAGAGGAAATCATTCCAAACTTCAACATTTCTGGGTCTTATCTGCCACACGTCTAGCTTAGCGCCAAAAAAATACGCGTTTTTCAATATCCAATCCTAAGTATTCATAGAAAAAGATGCGTGCCTTTATCGTCCTCTGTTTATTCGCCGTTGCCTGTGCTGACAACTTGGGCTACAACTATCGCCCGGAAGGACACTCAGACGCCGGTCTCTCGTTTGCACCAGGTGGCAGCAGTGGTGGACTTGGTGGAGTTGGTAGTTATGGTGGACCAAGCAATTATGGTGCCGCCACACAAGTCTCACCTTCTTACTCCGCACCCGCCGCTGAATTCGACAAGGAGTTCTACACCTACACCGCTGATGAAGATGATTTCATTGAGCCCGCCGGCAGCGAACAACTGGAAGCTGCACTGAAGAAGAATCTGCGTGTTATCTTCGTTAAGGGACCCGAAAATAATGGTTTGGAGAACGCCGCCCTCAATCTTGCCAGACACGCTGCCGAACAGAAGACCGCCATCTATGTTCTACAAAAACAAGCCGACTTGGGTGATTTGGCCAACAAATTGCAGTCTCAACACGACTTTACAGGTCATAAGCCAGAGGTGCACTTCGTCAAGTACCGTACACCAGAGGATGCTCTCAATGCCCAACGCGCTATTCAATCGCAATACGATCAATTGGGTGGCAACTCTCAATCGCACGATGGTGGCGTAGCTCCTGTTCACAACTTTGCTTCTGAGGCTACTCGTCAAGCACCACGTATTGCAAGCGCACCGGGTGCTACCTACTTGCCTTCCTCGATTATTCGTGTTTAATGTGGAAAGTGCGAATAATAGATAGAGTTTATCTAAAAGACTCCCAAATGTGATAAAACGACCGCCATTGTTATGCTTTGTTGACTAATATATAATAATAATAAAGTTTAAATTCAAAATATAAGTGAATTGTTTATATTTGCTTTGGTCAGGTCTAGTTTATCGGATTTTTTTGGCACTTATACGAGTGTCTCTACTAGACATACGTTCTAGGCCCAATTTTTACTTTGGTCTGTGCCTTTGCTCGATAACTGTAGAATCCTGCAAACCGACCTTGGATGACCTTGGATGGAGAAGGACCTGGCTTCGCTTGGAATATCCAATTGGCGCCACGTAGCGAAAAGAAGAAACGACTGGCGCGCTGTTGTTAACTCGATTATAATCGCGTAAGCGGTTTCTATGCCAATTAAGAAGAAGAAGAACTCCTTTTGCTTGATTACGGCTATTTCGAAGTTACTTAGGCCAGCAACCGAGGCCACTTGTTACTTGAATAATATTTAAAACCGCACTTTAACACCACTACTTCATCCATCAACAAGTCACCAACCGCAATAAAATATAATTTTATATTTTATTAAACATTAAACTTTATTTATTATTCACAACACAATTTTCTTTAACAGGTGACTTTAATTATGGCCACTACTATGACAGACAGTGCATTTATTTCTCATTCGTATCATCGCAATTACCACCATTTATTATTCTGACCTTTCCATTTCAATCACTTTCTTCCCGAATTTCGTGCCCTGCGAAGACAGCCATCCATTCGTACACAGACACTGCTTCGTGATCCTGTCACTTTTCATATGATTATGTCTTTTTCATTCAGCCAAAAAAACGAAAGTAAATAAATAAAAGAAACGAAATCGAAACACAGAGCCACCTGATTGTTGGTACATCGTAAATAATATGTGCGCGTAAGCATATATTGTTATTAGGGTGGTTCGTGCACTTGAAACAAATTATAAACATTTTATATTTTTGCTGGAAATAAACTAAAGGATGATCCATTTCGAGGTTCCCCATTTTTTTTTATAAAAAAAAAACACAGAAACTTCAAATCTAATGGGGAATGTATATTATCGCTCGAAAGAACATTCTTTGGCACTTATTTTTTGAAGGTTATCTCTTTCAAATGTTGGCCGCGGTTAGGTCTCCGACGGTTCATCACTTGAGTTCAATTTTTGATGATTCGTTCGAGCATTTCGACTGGTAACTGCGAAACCCGCGTGATGTTTTGCTCCATGGCCAAGATCGTAAAGGGACTATCCGTATAGGCTTTAGACTTTATATATCCACAGACAGACAGTCGCCGAGATCATGAGCTTCAATATCAGACATTAAATAGTTGCTTATCATGGCGTGAAAGCGGTCGTCATTGACGGTTACGTTCTCACCGATATCATTTTTGAAAAACTATGGAGCGATGATTTCACGAGCCCACAAACCACACCAAACCATTATTTTCTCTAGGTGAAATGGTAGTTATTCAATCTCTTCGTCCCAAATGCAGTAATTTTACTTGTTTACACATCCATTTAGCCAGAAAGCAGCTTCGTCGTTGAACAAAATCTGGCTCGAAAACGTTGGAGCTTCTTGGAACTCTTCAAGAGCCCATAGAGCGAAGCGCTGCCGCTTGGAAAGATCGGTCGGCTTCAGTCTTTGCACAAAACTGCATTTTGTACGCTCTCAATTTAAGATCTCGACAAAAAATGCGCTAAGTCGTTCCATACGTCAGTTCGAGTTGCTATGAACGGCGCTGTATTGACTCTCCACGGTCTTCGTGTCCAATAATGAATGCTGGGTCTCAAGATGGGTGATGGTGTTGCGAATAGTACGCTCAGTAGGCTAATTATGTTGACCGTAAGTTGAAAGAATGGCCCGAAACACATTTTTTACAGAACGTGAATTTTCGTAATAAAATTGAACGGTTTTTAAACGTTGATTAGGCGTAAGACTTTCCATGAAGAAATGCCAAACAACAGTGAACAAAAAGAACATGACAGATTTACACGACTCACCTCCGATCTGTCAAACAAAGGCTATTGAGAAATGTACCTCTAATACAGAGTACACATTAAACATCATAAGTTCCCCAACACCAGCACGGAGGGACCATCAAACTCATTTTCAACAAATTTCTTACAAAATTGTAACCACCAATCGGTAGAAGTCTGCCATTGCTTCTAACTGCTGTCCCCATTTACACGTAACTCCACACTCTTTTTTGCATTTTTCCGAAAACTTTTAGTCCACGCGAAGACGACGAGGGTGCGTCGGGTTGGATTGGGTGTTAGACATGCACGTACGCATTGCCGCGTATTATTCACAGGTGTGCTCGCTGTCGCACCATTTTTTCTCTCACAATCAATAATATTACACGCGAGTGTAAATCTTTGGCACCACTTATACCTGTAACCGGAATCACCTACAAACCAACGCATCCACCTAGGAAGCTTCAAGGAAGCTGTTGCTGCAGCTCCTTCCGCCACTTGAAGTCCTTATCGCTTTCAGTTTTGTTACACATAACATACAACTGTAAATATGTAGAACGTACGTTTGCATGTACGATATATTTGCGTGTGTATATAAGTATATGTATGTGTATCTGTAGTGTCGTGCACTCTCGAGTAGTTGCAAATATTTTCCCGGCATTGAGTTCTCGAGCAGACTAATTTTTATTTTTCAGTCACGTAGCAAACGTGTTTGACAAAATATCATCTATTTAACATTGCAATGTGTCAAGACAGATGGCGCTGCCGTCGCCATTGCCATTTAAAACGTGCACTTACCGTCACTGAAAGAAACATAAAGCGTTGGGGTGCCGTGAAGGAACGAATGAATGTTACTAAACGCCAGCATTAACCAAGGGAAGTACCGTAATTACACAAAGCAAATGTTAAGTAGGAAATATGTTGCTTCACTACACTCACATAAGTATTTTGGAATACAAGAACTTTTAAATATTACACACATACAGATATTTATGTTTGTATAGTCGTTGATCTCATGCTGCTGGATTTTTTAAGGCCCTGAAGTGTAGATGAAGCATACGTGTTTTTTAAGACACATGATTTATGTACTCTACTATATATCTATATATATAAAAAGAAATTTATTTGTATAAACATATGCAAAATTAAACCGCAAATACAATCCCTCGGATTCTTATACCGACAAAAAGGTTTTCGCCTTTATTCGTATAATAAAATTTTCACTTTATTGAATAGATTATTATATAAATATTAGTATGAAATATATACCACACCAACGCATGGCCACATCCACTAGTAATATATAATATGAAAAGTCTTATACCTATAATTGTGCATCCAAAAACAAAGTTCCTTGAATACAAACAGAGGAACGGGTTTTAAAATATTTATGAAGCTGCCGAGTTTATGCAAAAATTAATAAAAAGATTCAAACTCGACATCTGCAATGATTTTTCCCAGCACTAGTTCGATAAAGCAACAATCACAACACCCCTGCTCTTCTTCAAAAGGAAACATATTTTTTCCGCACCCAAAGTCTTATGAATTTAAGTATTAAGGAGATCTAAATCTATCTATTCTATATCGACAAAAATTTCATCCGAATGGGACAAGAACTGATAAGCTGGAAATGTTGCCGATCGAATAACTATTTTCTTTGTAAATTGAAAATCCTGCTTTATGTCCAAGAGTAAACCTATCAAAATGCATTTTTTCCAACGGTCCGACCTTGCTAGATGAACAATTTATTAGAACATACACTTGTCGAGATTCCACACAAATTATACTTTATTCGATCCGGTATATGCGTTGTGTTAGTATGTTTGTTAGAGATATTATATTTCTTAAAGGAATAACTAACAAAAGTTGATAAAACTTTCACATTACCATAAATGGACCATTACCTAACTTACATTTACTCCTTCGCACTTCGTGAACTTCCTTAAAAGACATTATCCAGAGGAAATTTTTCAGTATCCATTGTATCCATAAAGAGTAACTGTCTTAAGGAACAACTGAAAAGACCTCGCCCTACCATAGGAAAACACATTTTTGTCAAAATTCGTTTTCTTTTATCAAACTTTTCGATACTATTTTTGTAGTACGATTTGTCCTTTGTCTCAAAATAGGCCGCACTTTCAGCGTTCACCTCTTCATTCGGCGAAAATTTCTTCCTACCAAGCATTCTTTTGAGCTCTGGAAATAGGAATTGATCACTGGGGACCAGAACTGGAGATTGGAGGGATGGTGTTGGCGGAAGCCCAATTCATGAATTGCCATCGTTTTCTTTGACTTGTTACACGGTGCATTGTCTTCGTCCTTCAAACGGCCCTATAACATAATGTAGTAGTCGCTGTTAATGGTTCTCCTTTTTCAATGAAGTCAATAAAAATTATTCCAAGCGCATCCCAAAGTCAGACGCCAAAATCTTGCAAGCCGACTGTTGCTTTTTTGCACGCTTTGGAGCAGTTTCATCCTGTGCAGTCCACTCGTATGACTGCCGATTGGACTTCGGAGTGAAACTATGCTAGACGCTATGTTAAAAATATCCAAAAGCTGTTCCGAATCATTAGCTCGCGAGGCACCCACTTCGCTTTACGGCCATCCAAAATTATTTCGTGGACTTTTTTGACGTTTTTGTCGATAATAACCTCTTTTCGCAATAAAAAAAAAGTTGCCTCACTCAAAATGATTATAATTCATATACTTGTGAGCCGACAGCTGTCAAATTTATACACGCGCCTTCTGAAGGTTAGAGCTAATTAAATCATATGGACTAAGTTCTAGTAGCGCCATATAAGTGTCAGGCTGGGAACTTTTCAATTGATTTTATGTATGTTCTTTCATGCCAAAGGCATTATTGTTTCACACTTTTTAAAACTGAAGATGAGCAACCCTTTTTTAATGAAGACCTAAAGGCAAACTTGCGAGTTTTTTACAGGTGCTTCAGGACTAATTGACAACTTAAATAAATATCTGGATATAAAGACAGATAGTCTTCAAAAGTTGAAGTCTTATTGGATAAAGTATTTTTTTTTTTTAATTATTTAATTTTGCTGGCCTTATTTGAAATAAATAATCATCCATCAGCTAGTTAGATTATCCATACTTCTTATCCTTAGGAACGTTTTTAGCATCGGATACTGTGCGTGTTTTTTCATTCTTGGGCATTTTTGATTTTATTAGGAATCCTACGTAACTCAATATTTTTGATGAATAAAAAGCTTTAACACCAAAATATTTGTATATACATACATACAAACACACGTGTATATAAATGTGGAATTAAGGCAAGTAAATTGCGCTGTTTTCTTCTATTTGCTGGCCATCAACGCTGACCAACACCGAAATATCCATGCAATACATAAAACTTTTTTTCATTTGCTTATGCTTCCTTGCAAACGGTTTGTTCATAATGGTTATTTGTTGTTGTTTTTTCTTTAACTGTCACTTAACTGCAAGTGTTGCGGGCGTTATGTGAGTGCTTTATTGCGCGATGCGCCGTTATGACCGAGTTATAAATTCGGCTTTACTGTTGCTGCTGCTCTAGCCCGTTATCTACGCGCTACTCAACGGCAAACGACGAACGACAAAAATGGCCTAAAAAAGTGCAAAACACATTAAAATGTGCCAGCGAACCAGCCGAGAGATCAGTAACCAGCCATAACAGTGGCAGACATCGCGCAAAAGATACAGATATATAGATGTTACAAAAGATCCAAATAAACATGCAACGCCATTGAAACTGTTACACGCAGAAAGTATTTAAGGTTCTGGAGTTGTGGCGAGCCGTTGCTTTAACGGTTGCTGCTAAAGTGGTTGCTTTAATTTAAATTTATTTGTCAATACTATTGTTTGGGGTGACAGTAGAAATATTGGAAGGAAAGGAGGGAAAACATATTGAGATTAAACCCAGTCAAAACGAGTCCTTTCAGTAAGATTTTTTAGGAACATTTAAATTACATTTGCGATGACTCAGAAAACAGAAAGATTCGCGAACTCGATATTGTTCGAAAATTTATTTTTTCTGTTTTAAATAATTGTCCTACGAAAAGTAGATGTTACTCTTCAATTTTTAAACATTTTAAATTCCATTGATTCTTTAGCCGATCCCCAGGAGGACCTACGAAATGAGGTATTGGCCTTGATAGAAGGACTCGTCAAAATTTTTATTTTTGACAAAATCACACCATTCCAATAAAAAAAGTTTTTTGTGAAAAATTATATTCAGAGTGATTTAAAAATTCAAAATTATTTTAACAAATAAGGAGGAGCTACGTTCGGGTATAACCGAATATTTCATTACGCCCATCTTCGCACTCGCTCTTTCTTTTTTGCCAAGGAATGCTCGTATCAAGTTTCATCAAGATATCTAATGTTTTACTGAAGTTACAGTTTGCACAGGCGGACAGACAGACAGTCAACCGAGTTACAACTTTTCGTCTCATCCTGATCGTATACGCATATATTAAGTAGTCGAAAAAGTCTTTTCGTATTTTGTTAATAGACGTCGTTGCAGCCGTATATCTCCAGTGCTACTTATCACATTGATTTTAAGCTTCATTTAACTAAAAATTCGGGGAATTTGAAAAAAGTTTCAGCTGTTCACAAATGAGAGAAAATAATAAAGAAATTCGCTATATTTTCCAATATTTTGTATAAAAAAGAGAAAAATGCCACGCAAGCCACCAATGAAATTTGTGAAGTTAACGGAGATGATGCTGTATCAGTTCGTGCAGCACCACAATGATTCGCTCGCTTTCGTACTGGAAATTTCGATGTGAAAGATGAAATTATGGAAAAAATTGCCCAGGACCGTCATATAAGCATCCATGGCATTGCTAAAGAACTTTCATCATCAAACGGTTTTGAACCATTTAAATCTGGCTACAAAAATAAGCTCGATTTTGGGTACCAAATGAATTGTCTGTCAAAAATTCAATGCACCGAATTAACTCTGCTATTCTTTGCTGAGACGAAATGCCAATATTGACGCCTCGAAAGGTTATGCTGAGTGTTTGGTGGGATTGGAAAGCAATCATCCACTATGAGCTGCTCCAACTTGGTCGAACGATTGATTCTACGTTTGACTGTCAACAAGTGATGAGATTGAAGCAAGCAATCGAAAAAAAACGGCTAGAACTGATCAACAGAAAGGGATTCGTCTTCCATCAGCACAACGCTAGACCACAAACATCTTTGATGACCCGGCAAAAACTGGGAGAGCTTGGCTTTGGGAAGTTTTGATGCATCCACCATATAGCCCTGACCTTGCACCATCGGACTACCATTTGTTTCGGTCAATGCAGAACTCCCTTAATGGAGTAAAGTTGGCTTCAAGAGAAGCCTGTGAAAATTACTTGTCGCAGTTTTTCGCCGAGAAACCAGAAAAGTGTTACACTGATGGAATAATGTCTCTAGTGGATAAATGGCAAAAAGTGTTCGACCAATATGGTACATATTCGGTGCATTAAAGTTCATTATAATTATAATAAAAATAAGTTGAAGTTTGATTAGAAATACGGAAGAATACTTTTTCGACTACTCAATAGATATAACACTATATCCATCCCGATAAGTTTTAAGTAATACGTACAAGCGTTATGTAAAAAAAAACTATTATACTCTGTAGCAACATGTTCAAAGAGTAAGAAAATATTGTTCCTTCGATTATTACCTGACAAATACTTGTATGTCTAGAAAGGTCGTGCGAAAATTTCAAGTCGATCAGTCCTATCGTTTCAGAGAAATCTTCATCTCCGACTTTAAAAACAGAGTTTCGAAAATTTTTTTAAAATTTTGGCAGCCGATTGCATGTAAAAAAATTCTTACATATAATATATCAAATTTTCGGAAGCTATTCTAAAATATTCGATATAGATGCAAAAAAATCAATATTTTGAAATTCACAATTATATAAACACAAAGCCTTAATCATATAAGCGCAAGCAATGCACCAGCTAAGTAGCAAAATTAATTAAATTCGTTAAAGTGACTAGCGCATGAAAATCCTTTAAAACCATTTCTGTTGTGCACATTATTTTCGTTTGCTGCGCGCAGATTCTCCGCTTATCAAGTTACTTCCAAGTGGTCGTGCCATGAATTATTATTTAAAGCCTAAATAAAGTTAAAGCTATAAAGAAAAACTCATAATAACCGTAAAAACGGCATATCTTGCTGCAAAGTTTTTATTTGCGCTCGCAAGGAGCAGACAACAGCTGCGGCAGGACAAAGCTTACACAAGCAAAATGCTTGCATACTTTTGGGATGAGTTATAAATGTACAGCTAAATTTGTGTTGCGTATGTGTGTGAGTGGTGGAGCTTAGAGCTTGGTTATGGCATTAAACACAGTTATGACAATAATCAACAACATGACACCGTTTCGCCGTCGCACACTGGCTATGTGTGTGTGCGTGTGCCTGTGTGTGGGTGGTTTGTGTAGTCTTTAAAAATCATAATCATGTTGTAAAATAATTTGGCCGTTATGCGCGTATTTTCTTTTTATCAAAAGTCAACTTTACGAAAAGTTATTAAAGCGCAATAAGAGCGCGCAAAATCGGCGAAACTATACAACAACACAGTATTGCTGTTGTGCGGATAGGGCGACGACGAAGCAGGCGCGAGTCACATTGCCATTTACAGTAGCATTGAAAGGCCATCAGGCAAACACACATATTCATAAACAAATATATATGTATGTATGTGTGTATAATATATAAATATAAATAAATATGTATGCATGCAAATGTGTGTGTTTGCGCGACACACGCCTTTAATAAATGCAGCACGATACAATGGCATAACGCTGCATTACTTTCTATTCGCGCACAAATATTATTTTTAACACTTGGATGTTCAATAAGAGAAACAGATTAAGTGAGGTTAGAGTTACAGGTTCTAGTAATTCTAACCTGTTTATGAGAAAATACATATTATGAAATAGAAAGATTGCCAAGTTCAGTATTTTATTTTCAAAATATGTAAAACAAATAGTTACAACAAAGTAAACGTTTCTAAAACATATATAGAAGGTCTAAGGTTTTCTAAAAGACTAATTTTTTTAATCAAAGGTTGCTTAAGCTATGAAACTTCAATGCATAGAAAGTAAAACAAAAACTGCTTCTCTCTCAACTTCACTGTACAGTCCAAGCGTTCGGGTTAGTCAGCTCCAGCATGTTAGACTTTGAAGAGCCTTTTCTCGACACTCCATTTTCAAATCCGGCGATAATTGTACTCGGAGAATTTACAAAAATTTTAGCTGTATCTTCACAGGAACATAATAATTTAAATTACCTACAATTACTTATTTTTTTGCAACTTTGACGGCAACCCAGTACACATTTTGTATAAATAAGGAAATTTAAATTTTTTCTTAAACGGTAAAATAAATGTTCAATTAAGCCTGAAAGAAAGAAATTAGATTCCTAACTCTCAAAAAAACTTGTCAAAGTAAACGAGTTTTTAGTGCTGTAGAATATTTAGAGGCTTATCTGGAAGCCAACGTTACTACACTAAGGGTGTTCTGCATTGACCAAAACAAATGGTAGTCTGATGGTGCAAGGTCAGGGCTATATGGTGGATGCATCAAAACTTCCCAGCCAAGCTCTCACAGTTTTTAACGAGTCATCAATCAATGTGTGTGGTCTAGAGTTATCACGATGGAAGACGAAGCTCTTTTCATTGATCAGTTCTGGCCCTTTCTTTTCGATTGCTTGCTTCAATCTTATCACTTGTTGACAGTAAAATGTAGAATCAATCGTTGGACCAGGCTGGAGCAGCTCATATTCGATGACTCCTTACCAATCCCACCAAACACTCAGCATAACCTTTCGAGCCGTCAATCCTGGCTTTGCGACCATTTGTTGAGCTTCACCACGCTTGGACCATGATCTTTTTCGCACATTATTGTCGTATTTGATCCACTTTTTGTCTCCTGTTACCATTCGCTTCAGAAATGATTCGATTTCATTTCGTTTCAGCAAAGAATTGCAGATGTTAATTCAGTCCTTTAAATTTTTAACTGACAATTCATGTGATACCCAAACATAGAAATCCTTTTTCAGCCTTTTTTTAAATTGCTCAAAATCATTTGATGATGAATGTTAAGTTATTTAGGGATGTCGTGGCTGCTTATGCGACGGTCCTAGTCAATATTTTCCATAATTTCATCGACTTTTTCAGCGATAGGTTGACAAGACCGGGGTGATTATTTCACATCGAAATTTCCAGAACGGAAGCGAGCGAACCATTGAGCACGAACTGATTGAGCATCGTCTTAGTAAGCTTCACAAATTTTGTTGGTGGCTTTTGCATGGCATTCTTCCTCTTTTTATTCAAAAATTTGAAAATATAGCGATTTTCTTCATTATTTTCACTCATTTTTGAACAGCTATAACTTTTTTTCCAACTTCCCCGAACTTAATTTTATTTGGTAAAATGAAGCATTAAAGTCTCACTTCTCCAACACTATCCAATATTTTCTTGCAGAGACAGACACCAGATTCATTAAGAGAAATTATTGTTGAGAAAAACTTATTTAGTTTAGACTTTTTTATGTCACCAACGGTAATCTACTGGCATTCCTGCGCTCCATTTCCCTTAATATCGGTTCTGCATTAGGAAAATATTCTTATGAAGCTTCCTGCCTTGCTCGTCCTTCTTAGCACCCAAATTTGCTGACAAGAAATCCAGATAATATTCAGCGTAAGTGTATGTATAGCTTTAAATGAGATTGTGAGTTCATTTATTATGTCTTTGTAGTTTTCCGGTCATGGTACAGACAGTTCGGCACTAAGTAATATAGGTTTGTTGGTCAAAGACAAGTTTGGATACTGGGTGGTATGTTCGGACTTGACGAAAAAAAGCTAACACTTACATGATCCTTTGGTTCGGTTCAAATCATTGGAATAACAAATGATATATGTATGTATGGGTTCTTGATATAAATATGTATATGAAAAAAGTTTAGACTTATATTATGAATTGCCAATAATAATAGCCCGTTCCTTTTATATAGCGAAACTAAGAAGAGTAATATATTTTAAGCAAAGCTTCTAGCATATAAAGCACTGGAGTTTTTAATACTATATTAGCAAAGTAAGGCGTTCATTGTCCGCTTACACACACAAGAGTTAAGCCATGCTCGCCGTCACGACAGTTCGAGCTACAAAAGAACAGAGCAACTTGCGACCACAGCCTTGCCGCGGCGCGTCAGCAGTTGTGACAATGAGTTTTTGATTACATTGCAATTTCTTATTTAGTTGCTCTTTTTTCTCTCGACGTCATTGTGTCTTCCTCCTCACATACATATACCACATGCACCTACATGAACAGCTATATACTTCCTTAAGCAGAATACTCACAGCTTTATATGTAATCTCTATGTGGTTGTACATTTTTTGCATTCAAAATTTGCTGTTGTTGCTTTTAGGTGGATATAAGCAGCAAGAAGCTTCATTGGTTAGCGAAATGGAAATATTTGCCTTAAAATGACAGCAATCTCAACGAAAAAACGTCAAGAAACTGCTGAAATATTGATAAGCAGCACTTGATGTGTGTGCATGTGGGTGTGTGTGTGTGTGTGTGTGTGGTGGAGGTGTAAGTGCAAACGGTGGCGGGGCAACGGTGCTTGACACGCGCTGCCGTCAACGCGAGGTTAAAAGAATACATTGTCGCCGCTGTTAGAGCACTTCGCTCGCCGTTTGACGTCTGTCATTCGCTACCAGCAGCCGCAGTCAGCCTCATTTCTTTTGATGAGAATGTAATTTTTGGCAAAACGCAATTTTTACTCAAAAGCCTCCATATGTGTAAGTGTGTATATTTATTGTGGGCTTGGGAATTACACCGACCTCACATGTGTTCGCAAGTTTTCTGAGTAAACAGACACGTGTCAGTTAGGCAGTTAAAAGGGAAATACCCGCGTTGTACGAAGACTAGTTTTGAGGCAACTTTTGTGAGTTACTAAAAAATTTTAAGATTTCTTTCTTGCTTCGAACGAAATAGGTTACATAATTTACAGTAAACAAACACTATTTCATCGTAACATCTTCAGAAATACTCAAAACAAATATAGTTATCAAAACTTATTAGTAATTAAGTGCAAAGAGCAGTCTGAAATGGCTCTTCTGTCATGACAGATATCAATTTTATCTACATTTTGCTATATTAGCACTTAATCTTTACCGGCTAAGCTATTCTAATCGGCACTTTTTCTCTTCTTGGTCAATAATTATGCGGTTTTACTCGCCAATGTTCATTACATAACTCAAAACTTTGAGACTAGTCCGAACTGGTTTGCATGGTACGGTTAAGGAAATGAGAATCCACTCACTTCATATCTGTATATCCTTGTATATTCATACTGATGTGAGTAGATGTTGCGATATCCACAAGTGCGAGTATATTCGTTTCATAAAAAGTTCCACTAAAGAAAATTTCATTTCACATTTAGTTACGAACGTCAGTCTCGTTCATAATTCGGTTTATTCTCGTCTCTTCTACCTGTTTCATTTTTATCATTTACACTTTCACATTTCTTTTATTGATTTACCGCATCCTAAACAAATTAAATACTCAGTCCAAGAATTTCCGAGAAGCAATTTGCACTTGAATTTTGTAGGTTATACATTGGTAATCCTTGTTAAATGATAAAATGTTCTTTTCCAATGGAATTTTCACATTGTAGAATTTTAGAGAAAATAGTTCGGGCTGTAGAGCTGAATAGAGAAGATACAATCTTCTATAAGAGTGTACAGCTGCTGACGTACTCGATGATATTGATATAATTGGCCTCAACAACCGGGCCTTTAGTTCTGCTTTCTCCAGAATGGCTAAGTAAGCGAAGTAAATGGGTCTAATAGAGAACGAGCGCGTGAATAATATTTATTGTCCTCAAACGAACAGTCGTTGCCCTCTCGACTTGGCTTCCACGTCACGGTTGACAGTCATAACTTTGAAGTTGTTGATAATTTCGTCTATCTTCGAACAAGCATTAACACCAACAACAACTTCGGCATCGAAATCCAAAGCAGAATAACTCTTGCCAGGAGCTGGTTCGGATTATGAAGGCAATTGAGAAGTAAAGTCCTCTCTCTAAGAATTAAGACCATACTCTAAAAATCACTCATGATTGTCGAACTGCTATATGGTGAAGAAGCGTGGACGATGTCGGATCTGAAGAGTCGGCGTTACGAGATTTTGAGAGAACGGTTCTGTGGAAGACTTATGGTTTTTTGCGCATTGGCAATGACGAATATCGCAGTCGATGGAATGCTGAACTCTACAAGATATACGACATAGTATATATTGACATAGTTCGGCGAATTAAGAGACTGCGGAAATGCTAGCTAGGTCATTTCGTTCGAATGGATTAAAACATTCCAGATCTCTGAGTGGAAAGCAGAGGAAGAGGAAGACCTCTACTCCGTTGGAGCGACCAGGTGGAGAAGGATCTGCCTACAATTGGAATCTTAAATTGGCGACAAACAGGGACAGGAAGATCGACTGAAGCGCTGATATAAACTCAGCTCTAACCGCTTAAGCGGTGTCTATGGCATTAAAAAAGAAGAAGAGGAAGTTTTATTGTAAAATGAGAATAAATTTTTATTTTTAACGGGAAAGAATATTAAGTTTTTATATATTAATCTGTCACTAAAAAAATTGGTAATATGAGTGCTACACGACTTAACGCAAAACATCTGATCGAAATTCAGTCAAACTGCAAATCTCTGCTGTTTTGCCACATAGTCGATCCCCTCTGAAGCGGATGGTTGCAGATCATCAAAACTGGGTCGCTTACGACAGTGTCATGTGAAAACGCTTGCGGTCGAATAGCGATAAACCGTGGCTTATTTTGACCAAGCCTTCCCAAAGCCAAGCTCTTAATTCCAAACTCTTTAATTGTATTAAGGAAACGCCCTGAAGTGACCATATTTGGCCAATAGAAGAGGTTCCATTGTGACAATACCAAGTCACCCATTGATAGTTTGCGCATGAAGCTCCGTGAGCTTGCATGTGAGGTTCCTGATCATTTACTTTATAGTCCAAATAAATGCTTGTAATGTTTTTAGAGCCAATTTTTTCAGATTACGCAAAAACCCTTCACTAGCCGAACTATTTAATTAGTAGGTAAGCGCGGAATCCACCGATTGGAAGAACAGTATGACTATCGATCTCAGAAAACGTATACATATGGGCAGGGTTTAAGGGAAATTCTAAAAATCTAAGCATAACAGGTCAAATGACCCTGTTTTTTTTAGGAAAAAAATATAGTTGAGCACAAACTTGAATTGATCACGACTTTCCTGAAATCTCCAACCATCAAGGATTACTATGCTAAGTTTAGGCGTGGTGAAATTAGAACACTGAAGACCGTGAACGCAGTGCGACGTTATTATCGAAATTCATAAAATAATTATAGATGCCCATAAGGTGAGGTTGTTCCAGATACCTTTACAGATAACGACTGAATTTGTACATCATATCATTCGCGAATATTTGGGTATGAGAAAGTTCTGTGTAAGGTGATTGCCGAGCGAGCTCACTTTTGATCAAAAACAACGACAAGTTGACGAATTTGGAGCAATGTTTGGAAATCTTCAGGCATAACAAACACGAGTTTTTGTGCCGATATGTGACGAGATGAGACATAGCTCCACAATTTCACGGTGAAATTCAATCAACTGTCACCCGAGTGGACAGCACATCACGAAACCTCACCAAAATGAGGAAAAAAGCAACAGTCAGCTGGCGAGGCTTCATCGTCTGTATTTCGGGATGCGCATGGAACAGTTTTTATAGGCTACCTTGAAAAAGGAAGAACTATCTATAGCGCCTATTACACAGTTTTATTGGACCGTTTGAAGGACGAAATCGAAATGACCGCATTTGAAGAAAAAGAAAGTTCTGTTCCACCAAGACAATGAACCGTGTGACAAGTTAGTAAAAAAGATGGTAACAATGCACCAATTGGGCTTCGAATTGCTTCTATATCCACTGTATTCTCGTGATCTGACCCCAACCCATTATTTTGTGTTCTCAGATATCAATAGTATGAAACTTGGGAAGAAAATTTCTTCAAATGAAGAGGTCATTGCCGAAACTGAGGCCACTTTGAAGCAAAGGACAAATGGCACTACAAAATTAGTATCGAAAGTTGGAGGGTCGCTATAATCAGTATATAACCTTTGACGGAAACTATGTTGAATAAAAAAAATCGAATTTTGCCCAAAAAAAAATGTGTTGTACTATGGTAAGCCCGACTTTTTACCGAAATCACCTTCATAATGACAGACTTCTATTACAATTACAATCATAAAATCAACCATTTGTTTACACAGCTCCACGCTGCTCATAAATATGTATATGTAAGCATGTTTTTTTTTTTTTTGTATGCATGTATAAATGTGTATATGTGTTTCAGGCTAATAGAGATGAATAGGAATTATGCCAACTTTAGCTTTTCTTGCTGCCGTTTATGTGTTGTGACATTTGCTGCTGAGTGTATCCACATAAATGTCAAAAACATGGCATCAACAAACACATGCAACAACAAAAAGAAGTCTAAATAGAAGTACAACGCTAAGAAAAACAACAGCAAAGAATTACAAAATAATCTATTTAACGTGTCACAGTCACCAAATCGTTTTAAGCCATTTTGCACATGACATTTATCTTGCATTGCTGCCGCTTGGCGCGCACGCACACATACATACACGTGTACAGCGCGCAGTGTGTTGACAAATAATTACACATACACACACAGATACAAAAAGGGAGAATGTAATCAAGTGGCCGCCTAACCACTTCGCTGCCAACCACACTGCCACGCAGCTTTATGGAGCATTACCATGCCGTATAATGGTGTCAGACAAATACATTCACTCATACATACACACATACATATGTACATGACATGCACATGAATGCCTATGAGTTGAATGTTTATATAAATTCGGAAGCGTGAGAAATTGTGTGTGTGTGATGGTGTTGTAATTGTTTAGCCGCCCAGTTTCGCTTTATTGTTGCATTATTGCCGAATTGTGGCGCCGTCGGTTTGACACAGTGCGCATTAATGCTACACAAGGACTTAATTTTTATCACAATGAAATCAGCACAAAATAACGACTACTGTACGGCAAATAAAGCCACACGAGCAGTCGTTAAACAGTGCGGCCGGCAGGCGGCAAGCAGTGAGTCTGTTAAGCTGAATAGGCGGTCGAGGTTTGTTCGACGCCTGAAAGCGCGCTACTATACTATTTATTGGATGTGTGCGTTTGGTTGCCAGTATTAATCCGGATTAATCCACTCACACATACACATATACAGGAATAATTATGTACATGCATACCAAATACAAAAACATATGTGGCATATACAACAAAGCGTGTGCGTTTAGTTGTGTGCGTATGAAATGGAACGAAGTCTTTAAGGCTTCCCCACTTTTTACGAGCCTGCATTGAAATTATTTATTTAATCAATTAGTCGCAATTTTCCGACAATCAGCGCCAGTAATTGGCGGTAAAGCGGGAAATTGGAGCTTAAATGCACACATTGTAAATCCTAATGGCACTGAGCACAGGCACTTACAGAGCTCTGTCTTGATGATTTTATGGTGCAAACATTGTAATGTGTAGCGTATTTTGAGGCAGCTAGTAGAGGTTCTATAAGAAAATGGTAATATTTTTGAGAATAAAATTATATTTACCAAATATGCTAGAGCTTTGCTTAAAAACGGAGTTAAAAATTTGAGCTTCGTGCGTTCTCCAACTAGGTTAGGTTAGGTTAGGTAAATCGGGTAGGCCAATAAGCGACGAATAGATCAGTTTGGTCCTTTGCGATACCAGATGGAGTTCACTTGCTAAGTCCAAGAGGAGTAGTCATCGTTTAGGATGCCTGCGCTTGGCGCGAATTATAACAGACTCTTCGGCCTCACTGTCGATACCTTCTCTAATGTATCATACTGTGAGACCCCAGACGCTTACAGCATAGTCTTGCCAATGCGGGACAAGTGCACAAGAAATGCTTAATTGTATCTTTAGTGTCCTGCTCTAGGCATTTCCTGCAGTCTTCTTGATCTGTCAACTCCATTCTTAGCAATCTCGTCCACTATTTCATTGTCTCCGATATCTTTGTGGCCTGAAACCCAGTAGAAGCGAAGTTGCTTACTTCTGGCGATACTTTCCACTGCTGCCCTGCTTGGCAGACACTTCTGGCCAGTATACGATACGAGGTTACTGCCTTGATTACTGCTTGGCTGTCTATGTAGATGTTGACTCTAGAATTACCTGCAGGTGCATTAGAGGTCCAGCCATTTTTTTCGATGTTTACTTTGAACCTTCTTTCCCAGTTGAAAGGTGTGATCATGTACGTACTGGGTGTTTGCCCAACCGTCATTACTCACCGAGCTATGCCTGAAGGCTTTATATGTAAATTCTCCTGAAGCCAGTAGTCTTACCGCCGATTTCAGCGAAGAAGTCTATCGAATGTATGGTTATGAACCAGTTATGAAAAGAAAAGTTTGATTTTCTAATTAAAAGATTATATTCCGCAAATCGGAAAAAAGTTCTTACATATTATAACGCCTACCAATGCCTGGAGGTTCATTTAAGTTTTGAAGTATTTATGTGAGAACACTGCCTTAATGTCGATTATCGACATACTTATATCGTAAACTTCTTTTTAGTGCAGCCGATGGAGTGGTTCTTAGCGCTCTCGTTATGCAGAGAACAACGAGTCGCCTCTCCAATGGTTTTCCGTATGAGACTTTGCTTATAGATCCTAGCATCTTGTTACATGCATATAGGACAACAAGTGGCTTTTTCACCGTCTCCACCACATTGAGTTTCCACATCAGTTTGCTATCCAAAACTACTCCCAGGTACTCGGTATAATCCTTAAATGTGAACTCAACCCCGTTAACAACCAGGGTAGTTTCCATGTCGAGATTTTGTACCTCTTTTAAAAAGTACCATATCCGTCTTACCGGCGTATGACCCTTACAATGTTATTCATTACGCTACTAATTGTGTCCAGGAACTAGCATGTCACTATTATAGCTATGTCGGCCACATAGGTTATCAGCTTCGGTGCTCCTGTTTCAACTTTTCATAGAAGCTCATTTGCTCCAGGTGACCATAGAAGATGGGACAGTACAATCCACTGAGAAGTTCCTGTTCACGCTTATCTTAGCAATTTGGCTTCATTCCTTTCTGCCTTAATCTACCTGCAGCTCAATAGAGCTTTTATTTATTTTAAAAATGGGGGCTCTTCCTGGTTGCTTTCAGACTATTAACGAATACGACTTAGAGACATTATTAAATATGTACATAAAATCTTCAGCTTCCGCCGTCAAATACAACCAATATAACTAATATATAACCAATATATAACCATTTTATAACCAAAACTCAAATTTTGTTTCAATATGAGTGGTTTCTTTTATATAATTTTTCCTTCGGCTATAAACTTATGAAAACGTTTATTTTGCATTTTAGGTGACGATATATGTATGTACATTCGATTTATATACATACATACATATGTATATGCAAAAATCGATTCTTTGAACTTCACAAGTGGATATAATCCTTAAACAGAGCTCTTAAGCAAATCTAATGAAAACAGCTTCAAAAATTTTATTAATTATACCGTGAACAGGGTATATTAAGTTTGTCAAGAAGTTTGTAACACCCAGAAGGAAGCGTCGGAGACCCTATAAAGTATATATGTATATATAAATGGTCAGTATGTTGAGCTGAGTCAATTTAGCCATGTTTGTGTGTCTGGCTGTCAGTCTGTCTGTCTGTATATATACGAACTAGTCCCTCAGTTTTTAAGATATCATTTTGAAATTTTGCAAACGTCATTTTCTCTTCAAGAAGCTGCTCATTTGTCGGAACTGGCGATATCGGACCACTATAACATATAGCTGCCATACAAACTGAACGATCGGAATCTAGTGTTGGTATGAAAAATTTTTGCATTTGACATGATATATTCACGAAATTTGGTACAAATTATTTTCTAAAGCAACAATGTAATCTCCGAAAAAAATGTTCAGATCGGGTAACTATAGCATATAGCCTCCATACAAACTGAATGATCGGAATCAAGGGCTTGTATGGAAAACTTTCGCATTTCACGTGGTATCTTCACGAAATTTTACATGGATTAATGCTTAAGGTAATAACATAATCTCCGAAAAAATTGTTCAGATCGGATTACTATAGCATATAGCTTCCATACATACGGAACACATAGTTACTAAAGGGTATATTAGCTTTGGTGCAGCCGAAGTTAACGTTTTTTTTTTTTTTGTTTTTAAATAATTACGACAGCTTACAATTGTTTTTGTTTTTTGTTGAAATTAATCTAACTTCAACCTCAAAAACTTCAATATTTATGCGCTTGACTTTTTAATGTGGCAATGACAACTGCCAACGACATCGAATTGGAGAGCGCTCGCTGGCATTCGTATGCTAAACATACAACCACGCAAAATTACGACAACAACAATTAGTTGTTGGTAATAAATGAAAAAGTTTTCGCTGCCGTTTATGAGAATTAAAAGTTCAGCTGGAAATGGATAGCTTTTGCCGTCGCCGCCGTTATTAATATTAAGCGTGCGGTAAGCCAAGCATCGTTACGGGGAGCGCTGCGAGCGCCTGTAAACATGTAGATATATGTGTGTGTGATTATTTTGAATAAAACTCTTTGCGTTTGTGTGCGACATACTGTTGTTGTTTGCATAAAAATTAAGCTTTGCCAAAGTAAAAAAAGGCAACCATGCGAAAACTCCCCACAAATGCAAATACACACACATAAATATACAAAGTGAGTATATATGAAAGACTATATAGTATAAGACACACACTCGTAGCTTGCCGCATGGTGAGGCATGCACCTGCAGTGGTGTGTGCGCGCTGCAAATGTGGCAACACAAACCGGTTTGCCGGCGGCGGTGACTGATAATAAAAACAAACTAAAAATGTTGTTGTAAAAATCAAAGTAGCAATAATGCATGTGCTTGCGAAGGAATAAACACACACACACACACAACCAACAGCAATGCAAAAATATTGCGTATACGCACCGGTGGCTGCAGCGAACGACCGACGCGACCGCGATTTCTGGTTGACTTACACCGCCACGCGTCGTAGTGTTGCACATGCCACATACGCTGCGTAATGCAACACAGCTGCATATTTAAAAAAATTCACCTGCATAAATAACACGGCCGCCGCGTGCCTGCTGCCGCCACTCCTGCCGCAAGCAACACCTGGAGCAGGCTGTATGCAAATTATTGCGCATGCCGCTGCCGAAACGAGGAGTGTGAGCGCGCCTTGTGAAACATAAACAAGGTAACAGTTGTGTGCAACCGAAATTGCCGACAGTTCATGTCGCGCCTAGACACGGCAGCAACGAGCCAGAAGGGTATCTATCACAAGCGATACGAGGTTGCCCACACACATACACACCCACGAACAATTTACAAATGAATTTTATGAATTTCGCTGCCATTAATTGCACTTTGACCGCATTCACGGCTATATGAGTGAGTTAATTAACCGTTATAGAGAGCGCGAAATAAAAAGCGCAAAATGAGCAGCAAATAACGGCAGTGTGAAAATTCTGTAAAAGAATGGAAAGTGACAGAGAAAAATACTTTAAAAAATTAGGAATATTTTGTATAATAATTTGGAAAAATGTTACAAAAAATGTTCCAAGAATTATAATTTAATCAGCAAAATGGTTTGAAAAAAATATTTCCCATACTTAGAAAGGTATAGCCACGAAATGTTTGAGTATACTTTATTTTTCAAGTACACCAAGAAATTCGTGACACCCAGAGAAAACATCAGAGCTCTTCGCTTTGTTGCGGATTGTAGCTAGACGTTCATCCGCCGGAGTGAACATCAGGAGTCAGCGATGAATCCCAACCGAATTTGAGCTCCTTTATATGGCCACTGTAGTAAATGCCACAAGGACCTACTTGCCTCAGCTCTTCTCGCCTCCATCGCACTTCTAAGCGGCGGTGATGTCAGCCTTTGCTCTTACGAAGACATCAACCAGCTGGGAAGCGGCACCTTCCCAATTAAGGGACCGGACATTCCAGGTGCATGCCTTTAAATCGTAATCTTCAACACGCTTGCAGTGGTCGCCATCAAAAGAGAGGTCCGAGACTGCTTTGAGGTGTGTTTTTACATGACGGATCCCAAAATGAACGCACAACCCTAGCAAGAGATGATTCGCCTTCTAACTATAGCTCGCCTTTAAACGGATGTTGCTTGGCTACCCAGAGGTTACTTGGTCTAAGACCGGAAGTCGTGAGCTGCTTGAACCATATTTAAAATAATCGTTCCTGGCCACTCTGAAACGAATGGCGCTCAGTGAACTTTCCTGAACTTCTACACATGGCTCCATCCTACATTCATGCTCCTTTATTATTATTTATTGCAGTAATTTTTCCCCGCTAAAATTATATACAAAAGCCACCATTCTGTGTCTTGAAAGTTCAAACAGTTCATTTATTTCTGACCGAAAACCACCGTCTGAAGTTCAACAACCTCCGTGCGGTTCTCTCTCACGGCTCCCACGAAAAATTTTGGAAAAAAATTGCTTCTAAAAAATTAAAAAAAAAACGGGTAAAGGCAGCTGTTTCTGCTCATAATATAACGGGGTAAAGAATTATGCGCACAAGTAAACTGAAACTGAAACCACAATGAAAAAACACACACAAACACACAAGCCCATCAATGCTATGATTTCATACATATATACGTAATATATGTATATATATACCTACAAGTATATATAGAGTCTTATAAATGCTCCAGCAGCACAGCTTGAAGCAGAATTTTTAACCAAATCTGTTCTGAACACACGCGCGTCTTACACAAAAAACGGTAATCTAATTATATACAAACGAGCAAAATTACACACCCATACACATATGTATATACATGTATATATATAAATGAAAATAATTAAGCTGGCAGTACTTAAATACATTGCCTTAATATCTTTCTGCAAACATACGCATCCACAAGCCTACAAAGCACAATGCTGGCATAAATGTAGCATACATTTGAGCGCGCACGGCTTCTCAATGGCAAGTCAATGATAGCAAAAGGTTAAGTTTAATGAGCCGTACAAAACGCAGAATGCAAATAGCAAAATAGAAAGAAAACAATTATTTTTAATAACCGGCTCATTCAAGTTTCTTACGAACCTTGAAATCTGACACAAAAGTATTTTTTAGAATGGAGAGAAGAGGAAAGATTTTTAGGATGAGCAAAAATGGGTGAACAAAAGCAAGTAAAGGATAGGATTTGTGGATATTAAAGCAATACCCTGGTGTATTACGATTTTGATAACGGAGACTATCTTGTGAATTTTAAGTCAGTCTACCTACCTACATATGCAGAGGATTCTTGAATCAGCAATTAAATTAAGTATACAGTCGGCTTGATGCCAGACTTGCTCACGATTTGTCATAATTTGTTTCGACCCGTTAAAGATCTATCGAAGAAAACAGCAGTTTAGAGCTTTTATCTAGATTGGGTTAGGTTAGATAAATACGCAGATTTCTCATGAAGAAGACCAGCCTATAGGGCCATTCCCACGTCAGTGGGGTCTACATAATCGGAACCGATCCGAATTTTTTAACCGGCTAAGCACTGTCAACTAGACAGAATTATGCCGCTACAACAACAACAACCCACCTATTCGCGGTACTAGTAATAAAAAGTATGGCAACGAAGATGCTTCAACCTAAGTCTGTCGAAAGCGGGACAGTGGAGGAGAAAGTATATATCTGTTTGCACCTCATCTTACTCATTGCAACTTTGAGAAGTTGCCTTCTCTAAAATCTTTGGTTTTACCGCGTGAATCCCAATTGAACAGTGTCCAGTTAGGACGTCTATCCGTACGAATATGTGAGCTTTGCTAAGAGTTGGCAAGTTAATGAATCCTACAAGTACTGGCTGTTGGTTAACGCTTGCTGGGCTCGCGGCAAAGTTTAATATTAGTAGTAAGTAGCTGCAAGTGAGCTCTTGCAGTCCTTGACTAACCTTGAGCTGTCACCGAGCTCAAAGCCAGTATTTCAGCTCTGCTATCGGAGTGGAGTAACCTCTCTACAAGTAAAAGAAATCGCTGTTCGAAAAAGTATATCTGTTGTTACATTGATTTCTACCACTTCTGATTAATGGACACTACAGTGTCTGACAATCTAAAAAAAATTAATTCAGAGCTTCCGACAGAAGAATTCAACTCCAAGCTTCCACATAACCTTCGATCCATCCGTGAAACAGCTCACAGTACCTCTTCTTCAGCGACTATATCCACTAGGAGTAGGTTCTGCGGAGCAGTTATCAAGGGATGCAAACGAATTGAGAGCGTCTTTCGGAATGTTGCTCTCTGGGACCCCTAATGCGTCCAGTTTCCCGCAGTCCAATAGCCTCCTTCGCAGCAATGCAACTGCCAGATATGTCCATGGATGATATGTATGTATAAAATGACGTTAAGTGTCATCAGTGGTGTTGACGGTCTTCCCCTTCTTCTGCTTCCCTGGCGGGTACACCGTCGCATACTCTCAGAGCTGGAGGACTTTCATCCATTCTGATGACATGACCTAGCCAGCGTAGCCGTTGTGTCTGCCAATACATATAACGCCTTCATAAAAAGACACATATTCGCACCTAGTATCCGCTCTTTCACCAACAATGTAGTGTTGGTTTATTCATTGCACTCGGGTCTTTAATGAACCGCAGCATTCACTTTCGCCTGCCATATTTTCAAACGAGATTTCCGCTTTTATTAAAGCCAATCAAAAAGGATTTACGGAAATTTGTCAGCTTTTTTTAATTTATTCTTTTGTTTAAAGATAATCGCAATCGCAATTCCTTTCATCTCCCAGACATGTGGCTGACAATTTCCAACACCAAAGAACAATGAAAAATCCGTTGCATTTTCACTTTACTCAACGATAATATTTTATCATTACATATAGTATACAAGTAGATAGAGAACAGTGGCCTAAATAAGATTGTGATCCAACTAAAAAAATATTTTTCAAAAACCCTTACCGAAATCTTGGTTGGTTGGTTGATGGCAGGTTTTTAAACCGCAACCCAACTCCTTAATATGATGAATCTTCGGAAAGTAATCAATTCGCCGAAGAATCTGTATTTGATTTTCCCTCGAGAAGACATAACTGCAACAAGCGTGATTGTAATGGTAAGCCCATTTTCGGCACATCCTCCCCAATAAAATTTAATGGCATGATGGCGGTCGCGAGGTTTTATATACTTCTTTTTAACATCTTAACTAGGGCGTTTAGTAATAGAGAGCCATCAGTTTGGAACTATCTGACTGTAAGAGATTCTCAAATTTCGGTCGTTTCATTTGCTTTAGCTAAGGCTTACACATTCCTGTGGTTCGAGGAGTCCAGGTTACAAAGTTTCCATATTGCAACAGCGCCGAGTTTAGCAGGATCTTGTGTCTCTATACGGCTAGCGAACCTAAAACTCATAAAAATCTTTCGAGCTTAGCAATATTTTGTAACTCTAAACGACTAACGAGCGAAAAACTCATAAAAACCTTTCCAGTGAACTAAAAATCTGATATCCTTTGAAATTTCAAACCATCGGTCCCAAATTGACGTTGCTTAACACAATTTGCGTTGAATTAGCACTTAACCAAGGAATTTAACCGATAGGCCACAGTACCTGCCAGTGGCAGGCCACACGTCAGTACGCCTCACATCCGCGACTTGACTCTCTTCAGGCCACAACTACCACTCAGTGCACTTCATTGAACGCGGCGGCAACGTTCTGCCATCATTTTCTTTAAATATTAAAATAAAAGGAACAATGCAGGCTGTTCGTTTTCTCGTTTCCTCGCTTCCAATGGCAATGATTTATTCGGGCGTTGCAATCATGTTGCAAATTGCGGGATTTCCAGCCCGACCCGAGCCACCAGCCGCCGCCGCAGAGTGCGCCAAGCATCAAGCATTGGCATCGTCAGTGACGCTCTTCAGCTTAAGAACACACTTAAGGATCTGCGTTTGACTGCCGTTACCAACGACGCTGCCACCGTTACAACGCTCCGTCCGGATAGACGCGGATGCAACGGTGCGAGCGCGAGTGCGAGGCTGTGTTGCAATGATGCGGGCGGCGCTGGCACTGCAACAGTCTTGCTAAATCAAGTGGGCGTCGAGTAAATGACGCACGAAAGGAATAAAAGAATGCAAACGCTGTGATGATGTTGAATGAGAAAAGGAGCGAAAAGGTGGCAGGCACATCGTAGTGATAGCAGAAGGAATTTCAATAAATGTTTTTCACACCCACACACACACTCGCACACGCCACACACACATCTTTGAGCGAGGCATAAGCCCGCTACACGCCTAGTGAAAGGAAATGAGAAACGCTGACGCGTAATGCAAAACTACGCAATGCAACCAAATGAAAAGTAAACTGGCGAATTTTAATATCAAAGATTGTTGAAATTTCTTTCACTCGCTCTTCTTTCTTTTTATTCAAGTTTTTTTTGTGCGCTCGAATTTTAAATGCGCATTATACATACGTTTTTCTTAGCAGCGTGCAGCGCGTTCGCGTATTCTTTATACATACTCTTTACTTTTGCCGTTATTTAAGTGGCTCGCCAGCCGTGCAGGTCTTTAAAGTAGATAACGGTTGGTGGTTGCCGTCTAGTTGATGGTTACATTTCGTTCAAGCAAATTAAGGGGTCAGTAGGGTAATGTTTTTTCAAAATTTAATTTTTTTTTGCATTTTCTGTTCCCATATACCGTTAGACTTAATGTAGAAACCCACTTTACCATTGGAAGGTTTCGAAAAAGGCCCAAAAAGAATAATACCGCTCGTCGTTTAGAGCGCTCGGAGTGCACATCTCAAACTTTTAACGCGTTTTTCTCAAAACACACTTTTTAAACTGGCGGACACTATTCCGGTCGAACTACTCAACCGATTTTCTTAATTTTTTTATTGAAATGTTCAAAAAACGCCTGGCTATCGTCCCTATATTTTTTATAATTTATTGACAATGTTATGACAAAATTTATGTAAAAAAACGTGAGAAAAATTTAAAATAAAAAGTTCTGCTGTAGAACAAAAATTTCTATGAAAAAAAATTTCAAAAAACAGGCCAGATTACCCTTACGTTAGTTGTGCTTAATACTCCATTCGCTGCTAATTCAAGAACTCACAATTTTCGTTATTTCGTCAGCAGAACACAGTCTCACTTGCATATTTTAACTTCACTTCTAGATAGGTAGGGTTCTATGTCTCATTTCCGAGACGAAGCTCCCCAAAGGACAGCTAAAGATATCTTTCTAGTAACAGATTTCATATAGGTTAGTAAAAAGAAATCTTTAAATTTTTCTATAATATTTTTCGATTTGTTTTTATCGTTTTGTCATAATGCCACTTTCATACAAATTCGATTTTCAGAAGCTTTCCATGAGGCGAATTTTCCACCACCAAAATCATTCACCACAGACAGGAACAACGACAACACACCAGCAAATTCATCCACCACAGACAAGAACAATTACACTTATACTATAAGGTTGAGTCATAAGAACCTCTTAACCAAGCTCACGAGCTCATCCGAGTCCCTATCTATGTATGAACTGACATCGTCCTTATGGAACAGACTAGACAAGACGGTCCAATTGTTGACAGTACAGAGTACAGAGTTGGCCGTAGGAGAGCAACTCATAATGTATAATTCTATCGCAATCTCATCTAACTCATTGCAAAACTTTACCAGCTGCCAGTCTTAGTTTGGCCACCGTTTGCAACAGCTCACTACAATACATTCTCACCAATTTTTGCTTGACGTTGTCGGAAGTGACTTCTTTGTGAGCACCAGTAACCATTCGCTTCAGTTATGGATCGATTTTGTTGCGATTCATAGATCGAAATTCGATTCATAAGATATTTTTGCGTTAACTTGTGTGGCGCCCATTGGTTGATTGACAGACGAGGAATGCACTGCGACCTTAGGTCTATTGTGCCGTATCTTAAATCACAAAGACTCACCTACCACCAGCGTATGGATAAAGTCCAATATACTGCTGGGTGCTAGCGAAGCAATGCGATTCCAATCTGTAAACATGGATCCAAAGGCCTTTAACCCGCGGCTGCAGGCTACTTATAAACCAATTCGCAGGTGTTCTGGTGTTTCGAGCTACCTATCGCAGAACCGCCAATTTACGCTAGCTTCTTGCTTATGCCTATGTTGTGTAAGTGCTCCTTCAGCTTGCAGTGGCGACCGGTGCGAGCTTTTCTCTACTCCTTCTTCCTTGCGGAACAGGTTCTTTATGGTAGGAAGACCCACCCCAATGAAGTGTTCAGGTCCTACCGTCTTTGTGGATGCTGCGGAGTAGGCGAGCTCATCAGCCATTTCTTTCCCGGCTATACATTTGTGAATGGACTTCCAGATGAGGTACACATTGTTACGTTCCGCTAGGCTATTTAGCCGTTCTCTACACTCCTGCATCAGTACCGATTTAAACTCATAGGAGGAAATTGCTTTAAGTGCCGCTTGACTATCGCTTAGTGTGGCTATACGTTCGCTACGATAGTTGCGCTGGAGGTATATCTCAATGCACCGACTTTTGACAAAGACTTCTGCCTGAAAAATTCTCGGAACACTTTCCATAGGTATGGAGAGTTTGGTGCGTGGTCCTGCGACTTCTGCACCAATTCCCTTCAACGTTTCCGAGCTGTCAGCATCTATCCCCTTGCCGTAGCTCGAAAGTGGAATCATTCCATTCATCCTTGCTGCTAAGGGTAAACTTGAACTTCGTACTTTACTTTTTAGGTAATACTGTCCCTTGGGAGAAGGGTCCATCATATTACACCACTATTTCATCCGCTGGAAAGAGATTACCTTACCTCTGCCATACCCTACTGCTGTCTATTGTAGCAGTGTGTGTTTGGCTGCCTGACCGATTACTAGGTGAAGTAGTGTGAGCTTAAGAATGACTTCAAGTGCTGCCGCCGCTCAAGTGCGCATTGCAGCCGACATAAAGATACATGCGACACGTTGCAGCTTCTATGGTTGGAGCCCTACCGAAGTCTGCGAATCGTTTTGGCACCCATACATTAAATCGGTCCATATATGGTTGATGTATATCACTTTAGCAAACTAATGAAAAAGTTATGTAATTTTTTAGTAGTCCTATTTTATAGATGAAGAGCCTGCAAAAATATATCATAGCGTTTTATTTGAATTCCATATACTTAACTCGAATATCTGAAGGTTCTTGACAGTCAAAAGGGAACATAAAACATATTTGACCTTGCTATGTAGAGGAGGATGGGACAATGGCGAGTTGAAATCCACACATTTGACGAAATGCTTCGCTAGACTTCTTTAAATTAATTTCGGTTCAGACGAACTGCACCCATTCTAATGAATGTGAGACAAAAGTTTCTTTCATTATAAGCTCAATGGAGTTAGAGTTACCTCTTATCCCTATGAGACCAGGCAGCCTTAGTATTCCTATAAGAAAACGGATTGATTCCATTTAAAGTGCATTATTAAGAACCTTTAGTTCCAGTTAAACATCCAGTGTAATTCTTTGTCTTAATTGAAACTGTTGAACTATAAATCTTCTATTACTAAACTTAAAAAAAGCCTTTATGTCGCACAACATGCCTTAATAAATTTGACAAGAACGATTGTGAGCATTTAGAAAGCGTTCTGCACCTTTAAACAGAGACTATTGAATTTAAGCCGCTCACTGACAATTCCATTCAATTTCGCAGTGACATTCAGAGAATTCACCAAAAATCTAAATGAGATGAACGGATGAATTCAAATGTCGCGCTTGTCAAATCGTCTAGCGTCTAGACTAGTAAAGGGGCCACGCCGTCATGCTGCTTCCTGCCATTGTCAGGACTGCGATGGCGAATTCCTGCGGTTTTGTTGAAGTTTTTCTAGCTTACGGTTTTTCCTTTTGCCTCACCCTTACGCTGCTGAACAAAACTATAATGATGTCACATTGTTGGAGCGAGCCACCGCACACAAGCAAATCCCTGCCGCGGTTACTCAAACACAGCGCAGCCCTAACGGTTCGTTAGCTTTGTATGGGTTCAACTTAAACCGCAGTGCCAAAGTGTCACAAAGTTGTCAACATTGCAGAATTGTTGTAATTGTTGCATCGCACATTGCAATTGTACAAATTCGCCACAGTTCCGAGTCGCAGCACTCAGCGCCGAGCACAATTTCTTGCAATTTGTTTGCAAACTTCAACTTTTCGTAATTCTTTCCCTTCCTTTTGTGCATATTTAAAAGCCATCAATTAAATTACACTTGTTGCACTTGTTGCATCACGTTGAGTTGAGTATGTGTTGCTGGCAACTGCAACTGCCAGCTTGCTCACAAGCATATTAACAGCGAAATATGCGCTGGTGGCAAAATAATTCATTTACCACAGCAACAGGCCAAACTGTCACTTTTTGACTGCCAACCGCATGGCGTGGCGGAAGCGTACGGCGGCGTGTGCAGGCGGCGGTTTCAGATGAAAATGGGCGAATGGCCAAGCAACTGTTGATTCTTTGCCATTTCTGATACTGTTGCATGCCCGGAAATGACACACACATAAATATTTATATTATTATTTCTGGCGAAATGCCAAGGTGCAAACAGCACGAGCGGAAAGCGCACTCACATACACACACATATACACACATTGCCAGCGCCAGCAACAACTTGCACTTTTTATTGGCTCCAAATCCCTACAGTAACGAACTCTAATGACACTTTAAATGGCGAACAGTGAATAAGCCATAAAACTATATTAGTTAAGTGAGTTCGAGGGTAAACTTACATGACCATTGCTTGTGGCATTCCAAAGTTTTTATTTGATCAACAAAGCATGGCAGGATAATGCGATTAAAATTTGACTGCCCGAAAATCACTTTTATATTACTTTCTGTGCTCGGTTTTACCAAAAATATATCAGTGTACAACTCTCGGTTGGATATGGGACCATCATTATTCGTTGGTTTATCTATTCGCCCTTCAGTATACTATAAATGCGAACTAGTCCCCGAAAAGCTAATGCGGCTGTGTAAACTGACGTTGGACAATACCAAAAAATGCATCAGGATCGGACAGGACTTCAACGAGTCGTTCGATACCAAGCGAGGTTTCAGATGACTCCATATCGGTGGACTTCTTAATCTACTACTGGAGAATATAATTCGAGCTACAGAACTAAAAAAAGAACTTAAGTGTGTTCAATTGCTGGCGTACGTCGATGATATCGATATCATTGGCCTCAACAACCGTGCCGTTAGTTCTGCTTTCTTCATACTGGTTAAGGAAGAGAAGCGTATGGGTCTGATAGTGAACGAGGACAAGACAAAACATCACCTGTCATCAAACAAACAGTTGTCGCACTCGCCACTTGGCTCACACCTCACTCTTGACAGTCATAACTTCAAAGTCGTTGATAAATCTATCTTGGAACCAGCATTAAGACCAACAAAATCGTCATCCTCGAAATCCAACACAGAATAATTCTTGCCAACAGGTGCTACTTCAGACTGAGTAGACAATCGAGAAGTAAAGTTCTCTCTGGACGAACAAAGACCAAATTCTAGAAGTCACTCATCATGACCGTCCTGCTATATGGTGCAGAGCCATGTTCGATGACGACATCTGATGAGTGGATAATACGAATTTTCGAGAGGAAGGTTCTGGGGAAGATTTATGGTTCTTTGCGCATTGGCAACGGCGAATATCACAGACGATGGAACGATGAGCGAAACGAGAAATATGACGACATTGACTTAGTTCAGTAAATTAAGAGACAGCGGCTACGTTGGCTACGTCATGTCGTCCGAATGGACGAAAACACTCCAGCTCTGAATATTCGTCGCAATAACCGCCGTTGAAAGCAGAGGCAGACCTTCACTCCGTTGGAAAGACCAGGTGGAAAAGGACCTGACTACACTTGGAATCTTCAATTGAATAATTCATTAATATTTGCGAACTTTCCATCATATAATTCAATTTTCAGTAACGATCGATATGGTATTTTTACTCATTTCTTGAAACCATTTGGTATCTTCCCTTTCAACATATGCTTTTACAATAAGTCTGAACTCTAACGCAGCTCACCTTAATTATCGTTTGGTTATCTACAAGAGAGAAAGAAATTTACCATACTTTCTAGATTGAGAAGAAATCCAATTGGTATTCTCTTCAACGTTAACAATGGAAATACAAAAACATTATCCCTTTTTAGATTTGTATCTATAGAAGGTATAATATAGTATTATCTGTCAATAAGTTAATGGTTCCCACATTCTAGTATGCCAATATTTTGATTACTTTTTGGGAGAAATTATAAATTAGTTTAGCAAAGCGAGAATATCATGAGCAAATAGACAAAAAAACCAGCCATGTTGAATCACAAGGCCTGTTTGATCTAGTAGCGTATAAAAATTATTTTACAATTTCCGTCTAACCGCTTGCATCGAATTCTACTCGCATTCGCTCCCATTACTTTAAGTCTGATTTAATTTTGCTTCAAAATGTTTTGATAAAAGAGAAGTACCCAAATATTTCTAGCAGAGAATTGGCGAATCGATGACGCCTATTATTTCTCAACTTAAACGAATAAATTCCCCGGGGCACATACATATTTCCTGGAAAATTTTTGAAAACAAAATAAAGTAAATATTATTTTAGAACTCTTTAAAATCAACAAGCGTTAGTTGACGGTCATTCAACTCTCTTCCTCTTATGTAAATGTATCAAACCTCCTACTCCTAACTTATGCAAACTATCATTCAGTGCAGCCATACCCTTGTTGTACAAGTATAATCATTGGCGTTTTTTCATCAAGACTTCACTTTCGAAATTGCATAAAAGCTTGGCCACAGTCGAAAATGCAACAAAAAACTCAACTGAAAATTTGGAAAGAGTGCTCTTTTATTTTTTTCGTTTTCATTAATATGTATGTAATGTACATATGGTATGTCTCTGAGCACACAGAGATGCTTGAAAGTTGATAGCCACATTCGAGAAACATTCCATTGTAATGATTAATAGAACTGAAATGACATATTTTCTCATCATAAAATAAATTTTTGGAATATTTTGGTATAAATTAACTACACTAGTTAACACAATTTTTTTTTGTCTTTATATAAACTTTTCACGGTACTAGAGCTACTAAACTATAAAATGTGAATGAAAAAAATTCACGCCTCAGGTTTTCTTGTGGCAGCAAAACATATATGCTCTTTGAAAGTACAATTCCCAGCGACATTAAGAAAAAATAGTGCCGAATTGAGGACAAAACTTATGATTCTCGTGCATATTTGACTTCTCTAAGGTCTTTTTTAAGTTTCCAACAATAATCTGCTAGCACTCCTGCACTCCATTTCCCTTCATAGCGTTTCTGCGTTAAGAAAATGTCATGACAGAACATCTCTCGCTGTTTGTTGGTGTGACAATAACTGTGTTTACCAGTGATTTTAAATCAAAAAGTAAAAACACTTTCAGCATTTTAGAAAATTTAAAATACTTCTTGAAATCAGCGAATCTGACTTCAAATCTGATGAATCATTGGGATTTATTGCTCAATGTGATGAAAATTCGATAGACAGATAGAAAATAATTGGTTTTGCACTACGACCTATGGTCTATTGCGCCCTGTCCTTTATCGCATATGGCCACAAAGCTCCAGCACTCTAAATAACTTCAAGACCTTGCTGGGCGCTATGAAGGTGATGTGATCCTGTCCACGTAGATGGATCCTAGGGTCTTGAGCTTGCTTCTACAAACTGCTGGGCAATTTAGAATCTAGAGTTTCCTGTTCCATGTCGCAAAACCTGCAGTTTGCGCAAGAGACTATGCCCATGTTGAACAAGTGTTTCTTGAGGCTGTAGTACCCAGTATAGCGCACGACAAGGAGGCGGAATTTGTCTCCGGGGGGGTTGATCATGGCTCTAAACCTTGCTAGGTTGTAACGTCCCAATAGTAACTTGGCGTGGCGCATTCCTGTTGCCAGTGCCGTTCTCTCCCCATTCTCCTCTGCATGCGGAGCAACTCCTTTATGGTGTGTGACTTCACCATAATGAATTGTTAAGGCCCATTATACTTTGACCTGCTGCTGAGCGGGCTAGTTCGTCCGCCAGCTCATTGCCGGATACCCCTTTATGCCCCGGCACCCAGATCGGGTGCTCACGGTTGCAAATTGATAAGCTATGCACTCCTCTACAAATAGAGTTGGAGTTTAATTTCTGCACACTGACTTATAGCAAAGACTTCTGCATGAAATATGCATGATTAGTATGGATAGTTTGGTATGCGGCTCGCAATGCCTGCTCCAAAGCCTTTAGGTCTTTTTGAGCCGTCAGTGTACCTCTGGATAGTGCTGCTCCTCAGTAGTAGATCGAGCGTCGTAACTTAAACGGTATAACTTCGAAATCTAAATATATTTTTTACTGTTATCAGCTACAACCAAGTTATATATCATCTGCCTTAAAAACTTTTCCTTTCGTCCAAAAAACTGAAATTAATTAAACAATTCGTAGTCCGTTAGTCCTGGAATGCACCGTCAATATAGTATAGCACGTGTATACCCCTAACAGCACAGCACAAAGTGATTTCGAGTAAGATTTGTTTGCTTTTCGGCACTTCTATGCATTCACATTTCACTCGTTCAAGTTAACAACATCAACTGCGACAACAGCGCCAACAACATGGGTTGCAAGGCAACTGCAATTCCTTGAAAGTTGAAGTTGTCAACATTGCAACACACTTTATTACAGCAGTAACTGGAGCATTCTAAGCCACGACACGACCATAATAACCAATAGCCATGCAACAATGCTGAAAGCAACAAATATGCGCATGTATGTATGTAAAGAATGTAAGTGTGTGGCAACAAACTGTGTGCAACCAGTGAAGGTAACTGCCACAACTCTTGCATATAAGCAAATATGTGGCGAGTCGTTACAAAGAAACACGTACCGACTGACAAGCGGCAAAAGCTTCCCTCCCTCCCAAGTACATGCTGCGTGCAACATGCGTTTCAATACTCGAAATATGCGAAAATGTCTGTTGCCAGTATAAATTTTGTTCGTACTTAATGTCTACTGCATATACACTGGTGCATACCGTTGCCACACTTGTGCGTAATGGTGCCGTGGGCGGATGGCAACGCCATGGGTGGGTGGCAACACCGTCGGCCACCCATTGTCAAGTCAACAACAAGTAGAAGTGCACATTGGACACAGCGGCACCATTGGCATGCCACATGGCGTCTGCCACTGTCAGTGCGCTGCACGCCTCATTGCCGCACACTGCATGCCACACGCCACACTGACCTCAGGTCTGTCCGGACATGCGATAGCAGCAGTTGAGTTGCACAGCAAACTTCGCACACAGTGTTCGCCCGCCTCAAACGGTCAGCCATTGCATTGTTGCAGCACACAGCGTGTTGGTCGGTTGCCTTTGTTGCACATAAAATCCATCAATGCAGAAGTCGCTACCGATTTCTCGTGCGTCCCATCATCTACGCTGCAGCCTGCGACAGCTGCTGCTTTCAATTTTGCCATCTGTCATCGCTGCTACGCTGCTACTTATTGACGCTGCCAATGTTGTTGCGCTGCTGCTATACATATGTACGCCAGTTTTGTTGCTGTAGTTTGCATTGCCACACAGTAGCTTGTTGCTGGTTGGGCACAGTGGCGCTGAGTGGTGTTGTGACTGCTGCATATTGCCGAAATGAACCGCAGCCAGTACTCAGGCATGTTTGTTGTTGCAATGATTTACGGCCAGCCGACGTCGCTCAAGCAACCGAATTTACCTCAAAATTTAAATAACTAGATTTCATTCAATCTCCTTTGGAATTCGCACGCACACAGCTCTGCGCATGTGTGTGTGTGTGTAGCAAGCCACACAAGTGCATCGACAAGAGATCGTTCAACAGAAGCGCTCAAATTGAATTTTTTCCTCCTTCACAAGCATGCGTAGTCCTGATAAGCCAGTGGGGACGCCGAGCTTCTCAGGTACTTTTACCAAAGTCCATATATATGCAGTATTTATATAGTACATATGTATGTGTGTGTGTGCATTAGAGTTGTTAAATTCATTTTTCTTTGCAATGACTCAAATGAATCTTGTTTGCACTTGCAACAAAGCGTCGTATTGCAATGTTTATTGTGCATGTCAACTACCCTCTGCATTTGAGCCATTCATATGTGGCATCTGCTTGTCAAAATTGGCATGCTGCAACTGAAATATTGCATCACTTTACCTCGGTACTCAGTTCTACTTTCAAGCACATACATATACAAACACACACACACACACATAAACTTGCATAAATGCTAAATTGCTGCGCAACAACAAATAAATATCTTCTTTGCTTGCCACAGAATGACCATAAAGACAATGAATTTTAGCACGTAATTCGACATTGACAGCAAAGTCATTCCGTTACATACAAAACCACATACATATGTGTATGATTTCGAGCATGATAAAAAGGAAACAATTTCAACAATCTGAAAAAGCCGAAAGCCATCTCGAAAATTCACCAGAAATGAAAGAAATTAGAAAGAGCAAATGTCAGTTCATTTTACAATTAATTTTCGAGCTTTATTCCAGTAGATACTAATATTGGGAAAGCATCTTCTTCTTGCAAGATATTTTTTCCCGGTAATATCAGTTGTGTTCATGAATCTAAATCAGAAATTTACGCGTATATTCTTTTTCCATTACAGTCACTCAGAATAATGAGTGATTGGATAATTAAGGTAATATATGGATCGATTTCATCAAATCGAAAGTAGCACGTTAAGCGACGTATTCACCTAAAGACAACCTGACTCAAATGTATTAGCTACTTGTATATGCGGCTCGGCGAAGTATTTTATACATTTCTCATACCAAATTACACTATTGTTAGGAAAAGGTCATATACAATTCCCAAAACTGTGCCCAAGAAATAAGGTGACATTGTATTTATTTTGAAAATTCTTTATTTATTCTTCCAAATCAATTTCATCACCTTCAAAGTAATCCCCTCCCGATGCAATGCACTTATGCCAACGGATTTTCCAATCTTCGAAACACTGGTTGTAGTCACTTTCCGGGATGGCCTTTAGTTCCGTCTTCGCTGCGGCTTGAATCTCCTCTATCGTATAAAAACGGTGTCCCCGGAGCGGTCTTTTGAGCTTGGTGAACAGCCAGAAGTCGCACGGCGCCAGATCAGGTGAATACGGTGGTTGCGGAACGATATGGGCTGAGTTTTTGGCGAAATGATCACGAATTACGAGGGCAGTATGGGATGGTGCATTATCGTGGTGTAAAAACCAAGAATTGTCTTTCCACAATTCCGGCCTTTTTAGGCGGATAGCGTTACGCAAACGACGCATAACGTTCAAATAATATTCCTTGTTGACTGTTTGACCGGTTGGAAGGAATTCATAATTCACAACACCACGATAATCGAAGAAAACAGTCAACATGACCTTGATTTTTGAGCGACTTTGGCGCGATTTTTTGGTCTCGGCTCTCTTTTGGCACGATATTCGCTCGATTGATCGGTTGTTTCGAGGTCGTAAGCATAGATCCAAGTCTCATCGCCAGTTATAATGCGTTTCATGACACCCTGGTAGTCGGAAAGCATCGTTTCACACTCTTCAACGCGACGCCTTTTTTCCAAAAAATTCAATGTTTCGGTACCAGTCGAGATTTGACGCGCTTGAGGCCCAAAACATCCTTCAAAATGGTATTGGCTGAGCCTTTCGATATGCCAACTTCATCAGCAAGGTCTCTAATTGTTAATCGACGGTTTTTCAACACCAAATCTTTGATTTGTTGAACGTGAGCTTCGTCGGTTGAGGTTGATGGTCGCCCTGGACGCTCTTCGTCTTCGACACGTTCACGGCCGGCTTGGAACTCACTATACCACTTGTAAAAATTTTTTTTAGACATAGCCTCATCACCAAAGGCTTTCTGCACCATCCTCAACGTATCCGCAGCAGAAAATTGATTTCGTAAACAAAATTTAATGCAAATTCTTTGCTCAACAAATTTCGACATCGCAAAAAACGAAAAACTCACTTTTAGCAGCTCACAAAACGACACGTATCTCAAACACTAATGAATATTTTGACATGAAATTTGACATAAATATGAGTGACAGTACTACCAACCTAAACAACAAAATAATTATCCAAATCCTTCGACGCGCGCAGTTTAAATTCAAATGTCCCCTTATTTTTTGGGCAAAAGACAAAAATGTGAATTATCTTAATAAACGTTAGAAAACGAATTTCCTAAAAAGTTTCATAAGTATAGTATGCCTTATATTAGATGTTCAAACTTCCTGTAGGCTTTATACAATATTGTATATTTGTCAAAATGTAAGATATCTAAGCAAACTTAAATGATGCTGAAAATATGTGAAACTGGTCTACGAATTATGACGCACATAAACTACATGTAATGATTAATTTCGTTTTTCCAACAAACCTTATGCCGAACATGTCGGTCATTATATGAGCTATATATATTTATAATATTGCTTGAAAATATGTTCTTGATTACACCTGAGTAATGTCAAAAGTTTATGCAATCAGCCCAGTCCTTGTCTGCCTTCAATATACCCTACATACTGATTTTCGACTTCCCACCTTTAAACCGTTTAGGTTCATGTGATGTTTTAGTGTTAAATGGACAAGATTTTTTAAAAATTATAAAATTCTATTGATGATTTAGGCCTGAATATGAATGATGTTGGTCTTGACCTTGGTCCAAAACTCATATGCTTAATAAAATAAATTACGAAGTTTTGATTTACTAACGTTTTGCTCATCACCTCAATATATTCAATTTAACCTCATTTGTTGAGTTTATATCAGATATCTCTTATTTATGGTTGATTTTAATATAATTTTCGCTGACGGGAAGAAATAATATATTTAAAAAATGAATTTAGTTTATGGTGATAGTAAAAGATTGAAAATTGTTGGTAATCCATTCACGATTTCGATAACTAATGAATGTTGAATTCTATCGCAACGCTTTCCAATTCAAGTTTTGCCTACACCTGAAGTCCTGCGCTGTAATGCTGCCAAGTTGCAGGAGTAGAAATAGTCCGATTTCTCCCGAACTTAGCGCTACCTTACTTTATAAACTCTCTCAACTCCAAAACTCAAAAACTTATCATTACTATTAATGAGTAGAGGCAATGAAATTTATGAGTTATGAATTGTTACGGTAAATTCCTCTCGGTATTCTTTCCGAGTGCAATCTTCGCGCAAAGCCTATCAAATACAATTTATGGATATTGAAGTAGAAGAGTTTCTAATAACGTCACTAAATTAGCATATGTGGTGACGTATATGCCTAACATAAAATATGTGTACATACGCTTGTCATTGACGCAGCGACATCTGGTGGTGGCAGTAAATCTTCTCGCAGCTTTGTTTGCTTGTGTATCGAATTGTTTTTTGCATAAATTGCATTCTATCCAGCTATTGCTGCTGTACTCGTATTGCAGAGTACGACGCGAAACTCGCGACTAGAGTCTTAAATTACAATGGGGAATACGAAACAAGAATAGAGGGGTGTTTTACACTTGCAACAGCAGAACAGCGCGGGCAAAAATGCAGATAAAGTAAACGTCAAATCCACGTATATGTGCAATGTATATGCTGTTGCAAGATAGGCAAATACACCAAGGTATGGGAAAATTGTATTTGCGTAGTTGTAGATCAGAATTGCATATTTACATACCCCGTTGGAATTAACTAGCTTGTGGAGGGCATTTTTACAGCTGTGTAAATCTAAGCGAATATGCTAGATGACTTAGAAAGGCGTAATCTTATTCAAGCTGATGCGAGAGGACGAGTTTTTATGGGATGTCTAAGGCTTGTTTTGTTTTCTGGGCTACTTCTACGTCGAATGTCTAATTGAAGCGCCGGGTTCAAAGAGCTTTATCAATTTCAGGGAATCTTACTACAATATTTGACTTTGATAAGAAAGGCTTACCTGACGTGAAGATTTTTTCGATTTTGTTCAAAAGCATTTTCAAAATATGCGGACTCTCTCGGAGACTTTCGCTATTTATGAAAAACATAAAATTTTTTTAATAAAACTTTTCCCTCAAGGATAAAGCCTCCTTTGCGTATGCAAAACTATATGGGTATTTACGTAAACTTATATGAATGTTTGTTCCACGCTACCATATGGCAAGGAGGAGCACTGTGCACATCAGGGTGCAAAGCCAACATATGCGAATGCACGTCTGCAACGTTTTTCATAGAAATTTTATTACAAAGATGTGAAATTACAATAGCAAACTAGAAGAATGATGAAAAATGGCAAACAAAAAGGGAGAACGCATAAAAAAATGCCAGCAAAAATGTAAGGGACAGGCAACCGCACTGGCAGGGCTGCCACGTTGGCAAGTAGTGGCGGCAGCTGGCAGCCAGTAGCTCATGTATCCAATTCGTATTAGCCCATTGTTCGCTAAGCAATTGCATGGCACGATGCTGTAGCTGTCACCGGCCCTCTTTATACGCATTTGGAGCGCTTAGCTTGCATTTGTCGACTTACCATTTAGACGTCTGTGCCGTCTTTTCCACGCAGCAGCGGTTTCATTACTGCTCTTGTCAGTGCCAGGCTGTGCCCTATAACCTAGCAAATATAAAGTGCATGTTCGTCGAAAATTAAGTTGACTGCATTTTGGCAAATGCAAATATGAGTGCAACTGAATGAAGACTGTCATTTGTCTGCCGGATCTGCTCATTCGCCGAAGGACTTCCATGTGGCGTCACATCATGTACCGCTCTGACCAACTTAAGCCAAGTGAATTTGTCGCAACTCAAGTTGTCGCCCAAGCAGCTGGGTTGACAGCATATCGTACACCCGCTTGCTGGAAATAAATTTTAAGCTTATTAAATACTAAGTGAGGAAGCGCTGAATTAAAAATGAGTTTCAGCATTTTCAGAAATAATTCAAAGTTAACAAGGATGTATGAGTTAAAGTATAATAAAAAATAAAATATAAAAAAGTAATAAATATTTATAAGTACAAATTTCCAGTTAACTAAACAATGCGTTAGTACGAAGAGCTTGACAAGCTGTCTGTGCGACTAACAGAAAGTTCCTAGACCGGAGCATACTCTTGTAGAACCGCCAGAGGTGATCTAATAACTGTTGTCCAGTACATACTGAAATTATGGAGGAAAAACTTCTCCAGCCTTCTGAATGACAACGAAAGCATAACACCAGGAGACGGCGAACCCGATTCCGCAATCGATGACGATGGAGCGGACGTTCCATTGGCCGAGCATGAAGAAGTTCGGATTGCCGGACGAGCTATTCCAGTACTGTGGCGAAGAACTGATAAAAAACCTGAATCACCTTCTTTGTAGAACATGGTCGGACGAAGGCAAGTCCGACGATTGGAACTTAGGTGTGCTCTGCCCAATCAACAAAGAGGGAGATCCCACAATCTGCGTCAACTACCGTGGGACAAGCCTACTCAACATCGAATATAAGGTTCTATCGAGCGTACTGTGTGCAAGATTATAGCGCACCGTCAACACTGTTTGGACATTATAAGTGTGGCTTTAGGCTTGAAAAATTAACAACTGAATAGATATTCACCATTCGCCAAATCTTTGAAAGCAGCCGTGAAAAAAGGACCGACAAACTCACACCACATCTTCGTCGATTTCAAAGCTGTTTTTTACAGTCCGAACAGGAACTGTCTTCTGCCGCTAACTAATACGGATGTGTAAGCTGATATTGAGCAATTGCAAAAGCTCCATCAGGATCGGAAAGAACCTCTCCGAGCTGTTCCATACCAAACCAGGTTTCAGCCAAGCCAAGTTTCTACGGAGGACTTATGGTTCTTTGCGCATGGGCAACGGCGAATATCACAGACGATGGAACGATGTACGAGATATACAACGACATTGACATAGTTCAGTGAATTAAGACACAGTGGCTTCACTGGCTAGATCATGTCGTCCAAACGGGTGAAAACACTCCAGATCAGTGAGTATTCGTTGCAGTACCCGCCAAGGGAAGCAGAGGAAGAGGAAGACTCCCACTCCTTTGGAAAGACCAGGTGGAGAAGGATCTGGCTACAATAGGAATCTCCAATTAAAGAGCAAAAAGGAAAATCGTTTGAAGCGCTGTAGTAAACTCGGCTATTACCGCGTTAGACGTATCTACGCTAATAAAGAAGAAAATAAATATATTGTTGACATTCCGATGAAATAATATTTCGATATCAATAAATTTTGTTAGATCTTATTTCCAAATTTGATGGAAACGAATGAACTTGCTTCGGTAGTTTCTTTCTTAATTATTTTAGCGGAAAAAATTTAATCTGATTTGTAAATTAGAATAATTTTAAAAATTTTCTCTTCATCAAAAACTTTTTCATTTCACAACAATTCGGAAAACTTAGCCTATATTGAAAGCAGTTACGCAACGCCTAGTTTCAGCATGCAATATAAACTTTTGAAAACAATTGCACCTTTCTCAAAGCCCACAAATAATTTATAATTGTTGAAGTTCAAAATTATACGAATTTCGAAAGCCTATAAGTGGCCACTTTGCCAAGAGAAGTAAATTTCGCTTAGTCCCAGTTGACAAATTTAACTTCCGCACAAACTCCACTTTCTCATTCAAGTATTAATAAAGGGCTTATTGTCACAAATACCTTCTGCAGGCGCATCACGTGGTGGAAACTTCCAAAGTCGAACAAATATTTCAGCGCATGTGTGTGGGTGTGCATCGATTTTGGAGTTTCATTTGAATTCACGCAAAGGTCAAGCCATAAATTCCAGCCCTCACACGTGCTGGCATCCGAATGCCGGCAAATAAAAAATGTCATTTGCGCAAACTTTACATTGAAAATTTAGGCAAATGGCGGATGACTACCCAGTCTCGAAGGTGGCCTGGCACATTGATTAATGGTTCCGGAAATTCGTACCTGCAGCAGGATGATTATTAGTTTTCGCTCATGTTTATTGCGGCAGGAAAAAGTTGAGAAAGGTTCTGAATATTGAATTACTGTTGAACATGTGTTTGTGTGTGTGTGTGTGTGTATGGTATTGGAAATATATCTAAATATATATTGACGCTACGTTTAGAAATAAAAATTTAAATTACATTGCATGAAAAATGAAGAACCAATATATGAGATACTACAAGGAGCTCAGAAATATATTATCGGACGTTTCAAATACAGAAAATTTTTTCATTGAATTTTTTGTTTTTTTTTTTCAGAAAGGCATAATCTTAAGCCCATTTTCATACCATCTGGTTTCTAAGAAACTTCAAGGTGTGCTTTAATTGCCGTTGGAAAGCCGTTTTAAGCCTTCCAGGAAGCAAGTTTGCTTGTTACTTTGTTGTGGATACTCGTACGCCTCATTAATGAACCATTTTTAAATTTTCTATATTACAAAATAAGTAAGTTTCATGACATGGAAGTTGTAAACCAGACAGCCAAGCAATTTATAGAAAAAATATTTCTTTCTTTCATGTTTATTTTTGATTAGAAATATTATTTGTCCAAAGGTATGATACGTATACTACAAAAATTATAATACCTAGAAAGAAACTCGGAGCTGAGTCCAGCCATGTTCGTTGATCCGTTTGTCCTTCAATTTCTTTGTTTACATTTATATATTTCAAACCGTAAGAAATTGTTCAGAAATTTTGCAAACGCCTTTTCCCCCACAATGCCATACAAACTGTTAAATCAAAATCAAGAAATTATTACAAAAAAAATTTCTAAGCATGTTAGGATACAGTAGCAAATTTTTTACAATTTTTATTTGATAATAATTGTTCTAGGAGTTTATATATTATATCAATTAATTTTGGTTTTGCTTATTGGAAAGTGAAAGTTTCAAAAAAAGAAAAAATACAGAAAAAAAAGAATTTAAAATTGTGTTATATGATTAGTAGGGCTGTTGTCCGATCTCACCCGTTTTCACATAAAAATGTCAGAGGAATGTCATGTATCGAATTTGGTTGAAATCGGTTGAGCGGGTCTCGTGATATGTGATTTCACCCAAAATTAGGCGATGCCACATCCATCGTCCAATTTTGACACTGGCACCCATAAGGCCCTCTTATAGCATATCAGAGGTAAAATTTAATGTCTCTGGCGTATTAAGTTATTGATTTATTGTGCTTTTAGTAGTTTTTACAGTACGGTTATACAAGGAGTGTATGGGATTATCATCCGATCTCATCCAGTTTGTGGGCCAACGATTCGTGGATTCTTCATCATGATAACGCATCATCGCACAAAGCCATCATTGTGAATGAATTTTTGGCCAAACACTCAACAAACATCATTGAGCAAGCACCGTATTCACCTAATATGGCGTCCTGTGACTTTTTCTTATTCTCCGCACTGAAGTATTCACTTCGCGGAACACGCTTCGACTCAATTGAAGACATCAAAACAAATTCGAAGAGAGAGCTGAATGCCATCCCGGAAAGTGCCTGTAAAAAATGTTTTGAGGATTGAAGAAGCGTTGGAAGAATTGCGTTACTTTATTGGCATATTTTTGAATAATTGTATTCGTCATTTGTGCATCGCATCAAATCGAATAATAATATATTAATGATATAACTATAAGATCGAAGCATTAATGTTTTCTTTCAAATAATAGATCTATTATCGATTATCGCTACTATTTCGTTAAATCATCGAGCTTGTGAGTACATTTCAGACGTTTACCACTAGCCTTGTAATTTTAAACGAAGAAGTGGTGGGAAATCACTAAAACGAAAGTTAAGAAGCGTTTTTTTAACAACTATAATTTTGATGATACTTGAACAATTCCAGCTAATTGCTAATTGCTTAAATAAAATATATAAACAAAACCATATCTCGACCTCCCTTTAACTTGTCTAACTTGGTTAAGCTAATACTTTCCACCTAATTGTCATCTTCAAACCACTATTCAACTTTATTCAACTTCTTATTTTTTTAAATACAATCTTCTAATACATAAAGCCATTAAGATATTTAAAATTGACACACACATGTAAACAAACTATCAAACAGCGGTTTACCATTCACAGTTCACAATTCGATCAAGTTGTACAAAAGAAAAATAAAATAAAGTTTGATCCATTTCAAGGTTTCCTATTTTTTTAAAGACAAATTAAGAAAAATATTTTTGGTGGCCAATCGTGAAATTATCTGCTCCCCAAAATGTTCTCTCAATAAATCCATTGACTGTTGCGATGTGTGAGAAGTGGCGCCCGCTTGTTGAAACCAAATGGCGCCGAAATCACGAGCTTCAATATCAGACATCAAAGAGTTGGTTATCATAGCGCGATAACGGTGACTGTGACTGGAATTATTTTTGAAGGAATATGGACCGATGAGTTTGGCGGACCACAAACCATACCAAACCGTTGTTATTTCAGGATGAAATGATAGCCCTTGAATCTTTTCACATTGCTCTTCGTCCCAAATATGGCAATTTTGCTTGTTTACACACACGAACAAAAATAAGCCTTCAAAAGAAGGCTATTAAAAAACGTAACTCTACTTTCACCATCCGTTATAAGCGACTCAATCGACTACATCAACGGACCAGTTCGTATTCTACTATCAGTCGACATTCGCAATTAGGTGGTCAGTCTACAAAAAAAACATTATTATATACACATTTGATTCAGTTAAAGATTCATATAGCGAGTGTATGGGGAAGAAGACAACTAACATTAGGCGAAATGATATTTAAACCAAATTCTCATACATATGTACATATGTACTTATATGCGAAGAAATTTTAATTAATTCTTACATAATTTTACATTCATGGCTACAAATTGTTATTTTCCGAAAATGCAGCGCGTCTTTAAAATTTTAATGAATTTAAATGCAATCAAGCACGCTGATAACACTATATGCACACATACATATTTACCGTTGACCAATAGCCAAATTGCGCTCAATATACATTATGTATATATGTATGTATTCACCATATGCGTGCATTGGTATGCAAGTTATTCAATTTTAATGCCATTCACGTACTTTGCTTCGTATAAATCTGCTTAAAGCATATCCTTGAAAACTGCATTAGGTACCAATAAAAATGCGCCTCAATCCCCGAATATATGATGGAGCGTCTTAAAGAACGGCGCACCACGAACAACCAGCGATTGTGTCCCAAAAGCTCCCATCGGCCCAGCCAAATAGCAGTGCAAAGTACCAACAAACAAACGCCGGTTGTCACCGTTAGCAGGCAACAACAGCAGCGCCTTTTGTTGTCCCAAAACCAATACACACACCAACAGACACACACAAAGCGTGCTCGTTGGCTGCACGGCGTGGCACAGCTGATGTTGCACAATGCGAACTTTAAGAGCGAACTGGGACCCAACAGCACCGTTGTGATTTCCAGTAAGAGAGCGCCAGCTGAGAGCGCACAGTGTGTTTTGGCGCATGCGCAACAAATAAATTGGTTTTTCATTAAATTTTCCTGTACACTTCCAGCTGACACAAACAAACTGCACGCGTGTGTGGCGGGGCGCAGCAACAGGCTATTCGGGGGATTAAAGTATCAAGCTGCAAGCTGATATACGTTGCGCCATTAGGGCGGTGCAGAAAGCAATAAAGTAGTCATTGTTTCGAAACATTTTTTCAGCGCGTTGACCCAAATCGAATGGCGTGAATAAGGTCTGGTTCGCCACGCACGCACGCACACACACACAGCCACAAGTGAAAAGCGCGGCCATAAAACCGTCCGCTGGCGCATATAATGAACCATTTGCAGTTCGGTTCCTTCACAACTTGCATTGCCATTTAGAAACGCTTTTTATTGGTCACATTTTCGATTTTTTTATGCTTCTGTTGATAGCTGTGTTTGTTGTTGTTGTTTTACTCCTTTGCATGACGGCATATTTGCATTTGCAGCACTGTGAGCACTTCGATTTGCAAATTTTATTGTGAAGGCGAAGCGAAAAGTTTTGCAAGAATAACAAGCGCCCATTACAAGTTCAATGCTTGCTAATGCAGCATTTGGCATTACCAAACCAGCCACCCGCTGTCCCTCGCCCATCGTCCGCCTGGTCAACCTGCTCGGCCGCGTCACGTGCACTCGCTGCTACTTGTCCGCCCCACATTGCTATACAAAGTTATTTACGATTTACGTTTGAGCGCACTAATGTCCAGAAATTCACTTCAAAATGTAAAGTTTTTCTCTTCGCATTCGCTTTGCAAGTCTTTTGAAGAAGAAAATTGCATTTCGAATAAATTTGATTTCAACAGATAAATCCTGCAAGAACGAACGACTACAAATTGCCCGGTGGCAGTCGGTTGATGCAAGGGACGGTGTGGCTGGTATGGTGCAGCGGGGAACACCAACGGCATTTCCTTTTACGCTGCTACTACGGCGACCGGCACGAGTTTATGTTGACAAGTGCATATTCCAAATCTCTTCAAATCCTGCCGCAAATTTGTTACATCAATTTGTGCATCAAAGTCAATAGAAAGTTTTTCTTCAGCTCGCGCAAAAGGGAGTCTATAAGCACACTGTTATAATGCTAAAACAATAAGCTTTTGTCGCATAAAGTTCTTCGTCATTAATTCTGCATTATAAAGGTTCATTTTGCGCCAGAAATTGGAGAATGTATACCGGTATGTATGTAAAAACAAAAATCAGTACCAAATTTTATTTTTTTTTTTAGTTATTTTGCCTAAACATATAATTATTAAAATTATATCTGGTTTATTAACTTACTAGTTAGTTACTAGTTGAGCTCAGATGTGGCAAAACTTTACATTACAAAATAAAAATCTTAAAAATCACGATCTAAACGATTAACTACAGTCGTTAGTGTCTACAAAAACAAAAAAGTTAACCAAAACGAATTTTTTTCAGTCCACAATTGCCTTAAAATTAGAAGTCTTAGTAAAAATACTCGGTATATATTTACAAGATTCGATTTCATATAAATTTGTCGTCACGTTGTATGCAGTTTTGCAGGACTTTATGTTGATTTCTAGCTTAACCCTAAAAATTTCTCATCTTATAGGTACCTTGACCTTACCTTGACTGTGACGCTAAACAGTCCAATCACATAAAATCGCTTGTCCGAGCTTGAAATGTTAAATCGTCGAAAAGTGGGATTACATAATTACCGAACCTGATGAACAAAGAGGAAGTTGTGGTTATGAGTTCTATAAAGTAATTCTTAATTCCGTATCACTAGAGATCTTTCCAGACCCCTATGGAGTAATTATTGCCCCAGGTCGTTCAGTCAATATTTTCATTGAAGCAATTATACACATCAATAAATGATAGTTAACGTGCGTTTTGAAAAAAAAAAAAAAAATAATAGGATAATTACATTAATACATACATACAATTACAACTAATTTTTTCAAGGCAATTTGTGGTAAAAACAAGAAAAAACGTTAACTTCGGCTGCACTGAAGCTAATATACCCTTCACAGGTGCATTTCTTTTAGTAACTATGTGTTCAGTTTATATGGAAGCTATATGCTATAGTAATCCGATCTGAACAATTTCTTCGGAGATTACATTGTTGCTTTAGAAAATAATATATACCAAATTTCGTGAATATATCTTGTCAAATGCAAAAGTTTTCCATACAAGAACTTGATTCTTATCGTTCAGTTTGTATGACAGCTATATGTTATAGTTGTCCGATATCGGCAGTTCCGACAAATGAGTAGCTTCTTGAAGATAAAATAACGTTTGCAAAATTTCAAAACGATATCTTAAAAACTGAGGGACTTCTTCTTCTTAATTGGCGTAGACACCGCTCACTCGATAATAGCCGAGTTAACAACAGCGCGCCAGTCGTTTCTTCTTTTCGCTACGTGGCGCCAATTGGATATTCAATGCGAAGCCAGGTCCTTCTCCACTTGGTCCTTCCAACGGAGTGGAGGTCTTCCTCTTCCTCTGCTTCCTGCGTCGAATACTTTCAGAGCTGGAGTGTTTTCATCCATCCGGACAACATGACTTAGCCAGCGTAGCCGCTGTCTTCTTAATTCGCTGAACTATGTCAATGTCGTCATATACTATCTCATACAGATCATCGTTCCATCGAATGCGATTTTCGCCGTGGCCAATGCGCAAAGTACCATTTTTTCGCAGAACCTTTGTCTCGAAAACTCGTGACGTCATGATATATCAATATCATCGGCATACGCCAGCAGGTGTACACTCTTATAGAAGATGGTACTTTCTCTATTTAGTTCTGCTGCTCGAACTCGAACTATTTTCTCCAGAAGCAGGTTGAAGAATTCGACGTAATACATACATACTAATTTTTTCAAAAATTTGTGTAAAAAATTAAGCACAAAATCGGACTATATTGTTTTTTGCCAAAAATTCATTTTTCAAATCTTTCGATAATGACTGATATTAATTGTTTTATATGCAAAAATTTAATTTTTTGAAACTTTGTTAGGTAGTAGTAACTTGGGTTCTTTCTTTGCTAAAATAAAAGGATTTTGCTTATTTCCTTGAAATTTAACTTATTGCCAGAATGACATGTCAATCAATTAACAATAATCAAGGTAAATTTGATTTGATAACATCAAGAGCCAAAACCACCGCCACCCATGAGTTCCAACTTCAGTGATAATAATTAGTAATAAAGTATTAAATTTTTTCAAAGAATTTTTTTTTTTATTTTCAATATGTAAATTCTAAATATTCAAGATAAGTTCATTTTTATTTTCCTATTACTTGGGAGTCATGAAAATAGGCATTTTTTACCAGACTGCTACCTTAAGCTGACCGCTTATGCAGCTTACGCCTTGCGGTTTTAAACTAAGTCAAAAAAAATCCGTTTGAAGGCGAGCTAAAGTAAGAAGGCGAAACATCCCTCTCCAGTTTTAGACCCGACACGTAAAAAAACATCCCCATTAAAAAGAACATAACCACATTTGTTGCGTTATATACCACTTGCCAGTCAAAAAAACTCGTTATTTGTGATTTTTCTTTTTTCAATACGCATTTTATTTAATGAATAAATAAGAAGAATAAATTGTACATTTACAAAATTTAATGTTCTTTAATAACACTATTCAACAAATCTGAAGGAAAATTGCGACTGATTACGAATTTTACTACAAAAGTTGTTCATCGCCTACAGCTTTTCTATCATTTTAGTGAATGATCGTGCTTTAGCCCCTAAACCGCTTGACTATATCGAAAAAATTCTACGTGTTAGGAAATTTTTACTATTATTTTCGCTTTTTGCAACCCAAAATTAGCAAGAAACAGATTCAAAACTCACAGCCACAAAATGACTGTAAACTTTTGATCTTTTGGGGTCTTCCGATCTTCAGAAGTGTTTCCGAAAACAAGTGTTTGGCAGTAAGCAACATTTTTCTGCTTAAAATAATCGCAAATCCAAAAACCAAAAAAAAAAAAAAATACTATTAGAGGAATGCAAGTAATGTTCGAGGGACTAGTCAAAAGGGAGAATTTTGGCAAGTTGATGGCTTCCATTTTTTGAAAAATGTTCACTTCGAAATGGCTGGAAAATTGAGATTTTTGTCAAAAGCTGTTGTTGCGTGAAAATTTGAAGCTGATGGACCCAAAAATTACTGTATAACACATTGTGACAACGGTCTCTGAAGAGTCTTTGAAGGCTTTGTACCACCCGTAAGCTTGTGTTTTTGATAAAACTAAATCACCGTAAGACTTTTTCAACATGCTGCCTACGAAACTAGGTTAGAAATACAAAGTTTGAGAAAAATTCTTTGTTCGATATTTTTATCTATTATAAAAATCGCAGTAGTTGTAGTGGCTTAAGGGCTTTCAAAAAAAATTTGTTTATTTGCTTTTTCGATAGCTTTTGGATGGCAGCGTTCTAAAGAGCGACCGCTCGGAGCTGCACACATATATAAGTGAAACTTTAAACGCGTTTTTCTCGAAACGATATTTTTCAAAATTGCTGGCGTCATAACTCAACGAGAAATTGACCGATCGACTTCAAATTAAAACTAAGTATTTTTGAATACATTTATGTACTATACAATGACCTATGATCTTTTGCATTGGTTGAAAATTGTCAATTTGGTATTAAATAAACAACCATTTTTACCTAAAAAAACGATCTTTTTTTCAAAATTACGCCATTTTGTTCATTTTTGATATTTTTCAAAGATGGTAGGTCATTGAATAGGAAATATCTTTAGGTTTAAAAAACTTTCCTAATTTTTTTGTTTCAGCTACTCATTCGGCCCGAAATCACGCTAGCAGTTGGGGCATTTTTTTGGGACCTTCGAAGACAGCGCATAACTCCGTTATTTTCCAACATTTTTGAAAACAAAGCTTAAAATATAGCTGAAAATATACCTTATTACGTTTAGAGAAGTTCGAAATATTCAACCGCGTACTTTCTCTTAAAAAAATTCACGAAAATTGCCTAATTTTTCACGCGTCACACTGGTATAGCCCCTTAAGCAACTGCTGTAAACAAACTGGTGGACAAATCGCGCTCATATTTGGCATAGTAATAAAGGACAGTCCTATCAACATTGCAAACTACATTCTTTTGAAGTATCATTTACCCGGGAAATCAATTACAATTTCAGACTTCTTTTTTGCCACAAAATATATTAAAAAATCGGTATTTTGTATTCACAGATTGCTATAATCCCAGATAAAAGAAGCAGTTATAAAATAATAGTGTTTTGTGACTCTGATTAGCTAATAGACAGATATAGCTTAAAATACAGTCTAAAAATTATTTTATTCAAAATATTACTTAATTAAATAAATTTTTATTATGCCACACCTCCAATAATACATAAATACATACACATGCATATAGCGTATATCTCAATACGTGTTTGTATATCTGGAGGTTTGAGTATTATATGCTGAACCTGCTGTTGAGAAGATGTGCGAGCAGCCCAATATTCATAAATATTTACGTAAAAGCAAAAATATGCGAAACAGTTGTTGCTGTGCTACAAAAACTAAACGAGCAAACATCAAACGTCAGTCAACAACAAAAGTAGCAAACTCATACACTCCAACAACAAAACATTTTTCAGCATGCTCGATTCTTATGGCAGTATGAAGCTAACCATGAACAAGCGGGTTGTTGATGACCCCTCTGCAGGCGTACACATGCATACATACATACATACTTTTTTGTATGTGGGAGAGAGTGCGCCTTTATATGTATATGTATGTACGTTACATTTTGCTGCAAATCATTTACGTAATCAAGTTAAAGCCAACATTCTGGGCGAGTTGATAAGGTCATCGGTGGCGCTTAGTCGGTTGGCTACTGCTTGTGCTGGTGGTGCTGGTGCATTATGCGCATTTACAAAGCTTATATTGCAATGCCGTCAGTGGCAGCTAAATCATAACCGTTACAATGGCCATTGCTGCTGCAGCGCCGTCATAGTAAGACAAATAGCAAGCGAATTTCCTGCAACACTTAGTGTACTTATTTGCATTTGTTCCGGGATTGTAGCGCCCTTCAGTTGCAGATATTATTCTGCAGCATTGCGGTTAATATTAGCGCAGCGTACATTTGCATGTGCCGTTAATGCCATCACCGTCACCGTCACCGACAAAGCCAACACCAGCAAAACATTGTCATCCGCGTGTTGGCCCCAACCGCACCGCAGCTCACCAGCTCACCGCAGCGTATTACGCTCTTCCGGCACATTAATCAAAAACTCATTTTTGGTATTGCCAAAACAGTCGCGATGAAAGCCGCCTCGTGCCCTCATCGCACAACGCCAACTCGCCGGCCTCTGTTCTCATCATCGAAGCGTTCCGACATTTCGCAAAACATTCTGCACACTTCTAATGGGAATGACATGGCTTAAACCTGCTGGCGCCTTCCCGCATCTCGTTGGCGCCGTCGTTGCTGTTGTTGGTGTGGTTGTTGTTGTTGCGCGTCATTGTTAGCTTCCATGTCAGATGCGCCCGTAAGCGCTTCGCGTTCATTGTGATTATGCACTCACCCCAGCGAGGAGCCACATCCTGCCCGAGCATTTGGACCCGCTGGCTGTCGCTCGGGTACGTTTAAGTGCCCTGACATTGAGTCATATTTGTCATCCGCGGTTATCATTTTGTATGTTTTGCTCGTTTATTTCGCTCGTTTTTGTTTCGACGCAGTCAAGCTGAAACTCACCCACAAAACATATGCAAATACAAATACACACGGGCACACAGACACACACACACACACACACATAATATGTAAAGTAACATATTTGCAGCGAGGCGTATGATTCCCGACGCACACAATGAAATTTTCAAATCGCCAAAATTAAAAACGAAATCTACAATTCCGCCGGCAGCGTCACAAAGCTGGTACCGACTGCCTATTTAAATTGTTTTGCGACGAACAATGAAGTGTGGAGAGCTTTGGAAAATGCGTGTTCATTATCATATATTTGAACACAGCGCCGCCGGGACGGCTCAGCCAGTTTTCAGTTCATATTGATGTGGGCAATTTGCAACGAAAATTCGAAAAAGGAATCTCAGTCTTAACCCAGTGGGTGAATGCAGTGTAACTCTGTTTAATGAAAACAGTATTTTTTCATTATAAATATATCTATGTATTTGGATATACTTTTGCAAAAAATGTGGAGTTTGCAAACCCACCTAGCTTGCTAGATCCAAAATAGATCGAGTGGTTCACACACCAGTATCTCACAACTCTGGAGTCTCATAAGGGCTGATCGGTTTTCATATATGTACATATGTCTAGTAAGATCATTGGTTTTGATCTATTATAATTCAAAATTCGAAAGAAAAGCATTTTTTTTATTTTGAATATTTCGAAACTCTATATCTTAAAAATAAAATATCTACTTATATATGAATTGAATATTTCAAAAAATATTTGGGTTACAGCCTTTTAAGTGTAACCGTCCAGTTCAATCACCTCTTCTGTTCACACATTCATTAAAACAAAAATGGTCTCAATTTTCGAGCGAAATTCGACATTTCTTCAAAGACTTCCAACATGAATCACTTTATAGACAATACCTTGTACATAGATTAATAATATTTTTTTTTTCTGAAGGATTTTTTTTCTACCTCGTTGGAGCATTGGGAGCCATGGAATATATTCCATCTCATCCGACTGAAGAGTAAGTAGCAATTCGCATAGATAATGTTCCGACATCTCATCATTCTCGGCACATGCGCTGCGTTCCGCCGAATTCATTTTCCCAATTTTCTGTAGGATAGGTGCCTTGTGATGACCCTTACAATACAAGTATAACTAAGTTCCCTCTCACCTAGAAGTATAACCTTTTTGGTTTGTCTACCAGCAAGACTACCCCAAAGTAACTATTTGGTATGCCCTGTGTCGCTAGTGTTCCAAGACTGGGGGTGTTCCTGTAGGATCCATTGGTTTAAGCAATGCAAGCGCGGACCAGCACGCCTACTTTTTCATATCTTTCTATTACAATATTACTGAGCAACCAGTTTGTATTAACTGAGTTACATACTAATAGCCTTGGTATTGTCTGCTTGCACAACTTAACGCGGTGAAAATTAGTATTAGCGCTACCGTTAGCCTTAATGACCGCTAAACTATACACAAGAAGTTTTATAGACTTGCTGATGGTAGCAAAAGTCCTCTTGGTACCACAATTTCCACCGGAAATACTAAATTGTAGTCACTTAGTTTGAATCTGCCTTATATCTATAATGAAGCCCGCTTTTGTTCTTATTTCACCCTTTGATCCGTCCTTGAAAATGTAGATTACGTCGTTGGAACTGTCGTACACAGCAACACTGGTCCATTGTTTTCCATTTGGAAAAGAAAACGTTGTGTTTAATTACTTATGGGCCTCCCATTCTCAGTCGCATTGCCAGTTTAGCCAGAGCCTTAGTTTTAGTTTTCATTACGCCGGTAACTTCAGCCTGTTGCACCTGTTCCAGGGGTTTAATGCAGCCTTTATCGATAATGCCATCCATAATACCACCGCACCATAGGTTAATATGAGACGAATGACTCTTGTGATGAGCTAATGGCTCTTCTGCGGGAGTTCCAGATTCAGGAAGCCCTGCTCTCAATGTGTTCATCTCAACTAAGTATTTTATTTAGGAGAACTTCGAGATATTTGTGGAAATTGTAAATAAAACGCAAAATATTTAATTATTCATCAAACTTTGTTTTTTCGCCTTCAAAGTAGTCCAATGTACCCAAAATATCCACCAAAATGATTCGAATGGTCTCGCGAGATGTCGAATTCTTTTGCCATCTCTCTGCCTAGCGATTTGCAAGCACTATATCCTACATTTTTTTATATTTTCATCAGTTGAAGAGGTCGAAGCTTGTCCAGAACGAGGCATGTCTTCAACGATCAATCGACTGTCTTTGAAGGTTTTGTATCACTCATAGGCTAGTGTTTTTGATAAATCTTAGGGGTCGAAACATTCAAATAAAAAATAAAATTTGTCTTTCCGAAATCTGTCTTACTTTAGGGCACCTATTCAGTACCCAGTTTCTTTACATATTCATAAACATACATACATACAATATATACAGTATATCTATTCGACTCACTTAATTCAGTTGCAAAGAAGTATTATGCCTTAGTTTACCGAGATGCTACCGTGTGGCACATAACCATACAGGTATGGTATTATGTATTGCCAACGGCGAAGTGCATATGTACATATGTCAAGGAAATAAATGATTCATGTCCATATGACGTTCCACTTTCATTGCTCATTCCACTGAAGACCTTGAAAAACTTCACCTTTCTAACGTTTGACGTCTGTGAGTTTTCGCCGTCAGCCGTGATAACCATGAAAATTTCATATTTGCACATTCTAAGGCATTACTATACCTATATACCTATGCATATATGTATGTATAAGTGTGAAATCGTGAATAATTAATAAAAAGTCTGTATTGAAAAACATTTTTTTCACATCCAAGAACTTTGCATCCAAATATGATAGCAAACGTAATACTATTTAAGATATGAGTATTTTTGTTTAAACAGAAAAATATGTTTCTATACATTTACTTTCAGATACCAGAATATTTTCCATAGTGCCTAAGTGGAAAACAAAACGACCAAGAAGACCCATTAACTAGCACTTTAATAAGCAAATGTTGGTTGCGTGGTCATGCAAAAACGTAGGATATCCCTCCTAAACGTGGAACACCCTGTTAATTATGAAGTAGAATCTGACGAGCGAGTAAAGGCAAAGGAAACTGTATAGTCAAGAAAGTCTTACATTCCTGCTAGCTTAGAAGATACCGACAGCACCCAAAATAGGCTTGGATGCAGAAGGCCAATAACATGAATTGCAAAGTATAGTTTATAGAGTCCTTTCATTTTCAAGCGAGGATTATAAGCTTAATAAACCGGAATTTGTTTCTAAACAATAACTTGCTCGATTATATGAGGTTAAAGTAAAGGAACTTACTTAAGTCTTAGCAAATAGAAATTGAATTCGGAAACCACTTTTTATGTTTCATGTTTTTCCATTTATCCAAAAACGCGGTCATTGACCAAACCCGAGAGATTCTAGAGACAACGTATACCCTTTTTGATCCTCAAAATGTGGCATTATTGAATGAATGTAAAGGTTTCTGATGATACACTTTAGGATTAATAGCACTTTAATAATTCCCATTGTGCCTTTATATAGGAAAAGTTGCTAAAGTTGGTAACCTTTCCATTGTATCCTTAGAAAAACATGTTTAAGCTTTTGGTGTTGTATGTACCATTTGAAGTTTGTGCGAAAAGATAGGAGCGTTTTGAAAACATTATATCTTTTTGATCGACCCTGAAATCCGTACGTTAAGCGTTGAACTCATCTTTGAATTTCAGAATGCAGTTGTCAGTCGATTTTCTCGTAAGAACTTCATTTGCCAAGGACGCAAGAAAGGCAAATGTCATCGATAAATACAGAACAGCTTGTAGTACAAACATGGTTTGGGATATCAAAGAAATTCTTTATTCCTGTTAAAGTACATTCAATGCCATTATGTATGGAACTCGATTTCTTTTGCATGGCCACCATATTTACTGCTGAAATTTCACTTTCAATATTCAATTCGCTGGCTTGTTGGCATAGAAATTCAAAAATGGCATGTTGTCTGATTTGAATGAAAATTTCTCAGTTTGTTAACAACTATCTATACATTATTTTTCCAAAGTATTAGGATTCTATCTGCATTAGTTTTTTGTCCAGAACTGCCCAAAGTTGGTGAATGTGGAGAACATCAAAATTAGCAAAAAATTTACTCAAAAGTCAAATCATTGATACAATAAAACAATTATTGAAATTCAACTTTATTATTATTTTTCATTTATAATATGTATCAAAAAAAAAATTGCATCAAAATCCATTGAAAAAAATAATGCATAAAAAATATTGTGGAACAACATAATTTGGACGTCAAAATTTCATTGTTCTTCAAATTCAAAGTGGTGCATCTTTTTAGCGCTGTCTACCGCTGTCGACATACATACACCGAATTAAAGCCGGAAGTCTCAGCTAAACGATAAAAAAAAATTCAGCTGCCCCAAATTGCCCCCCTTGAAAAAACAATGAGATACTCTAAAATTGCAAGTTACCGCCCAAAAGTATGCAATATATATATAACAAGGATTACAGGAACTATAGGATGTGTCATTCCAGAAGAATTGGACGCATATCCACTAACGAAGATGTGATGCATCACTTATTAATGTCTTCGGATCCGTACATAAACATTTTTCGTACTAAAATAAAATTTAAAAAATTAGAATGCCACGAAGATGTAAAAAAGTTGCTAAAAGAGACTTGATAAAAGAGAATTTAGTTTGTATGGGAGGTGGGCGTAAAAATATTATTATTGAAATTTAACATCAACATATATAATATCATAAAAATGCTATGTACCAAAAATCAGTGATGTAGGTCAAAAAATAAGTTTCACCTTATATGGGAGATGGGCGTAAAAAAGGGGGCGTGATTTTGTTTTTTTCATTTTTTTCTTGATTGGAATCCAAAACAATGATGTACCAAATGTCATTGTCCTGCGACAACTCCTTATATTTTTAGCCGCAGTATGCACTAGCAGAAACCTATGTGCGCCGGCCATAAGCCCCACCAAACTGTAATTTTTTCGGAATGCAACAGTGACTCATGGAGTAAACGTGAATAGCTGCCTGACCAATAACGCATATTCTGCTTATTGACAAATCAATTCAGCCAGAAATAAGCCTCATCGCTGGAGATGATTTTTCGATGAAAATCCGGATCATTTCATGCTCAGCCCAATTCAACAATATACGACAATTCTAGTGATTCAAGCGGGCCCAACGCTTGAGAACGACGTATGAGAGACTGATTTTGGTCTTCCTCAATTGATGCGCTAGCGGTAGCAATATTCTCGACACTACGGTCATATCTTTGTCTCACAGGCACGTTTTGTACTGTGTCTGTGGATACAAATTTTTCCACTAGACGCTCAATTGTTGATCTGACAGGACGATTATGACGACCATACGACCATACGACCAGAGGTTGGAAGTTGCGCTCTTGAAGTTGAGACTCACTCCGAATTTCGGTAGTAAATTTTAATAATTTCGACTCGTTTTTGGATCGTATATCTTTCCATGATGAAATGGCAAACCTTTCTGAAGAGGAATGTCAAAAGGATGGGAAAAAATATGGCGTCGATTGCTTTCCCTAATAATCTTTTCCTGACAATGGTATGTCTGTGTGTCGAAATTGGGTTGAATCGTGTCAATATTCTCTTTAGATCACGTACACATATATAATACAACGATTTTGGAACTTCCAGGTGACTTCATACCGCATAGTATATCGGCCAGCGTGTGAGTTATCTCAATGAAAATGAGAGAGAGCGTGTTTTACTGATAACAGTGTATATTTGTGACTAAAAAGGAACAAATTGGGCGAAAGCTTGACCTAGCCCCATGCGACAAACGCATAACATGGTACCATGAACCTCAGGGAACATTTTATTAGTACATATATGGCATATTAGTAGAATGTAGTATTGGCAAAAATGGATGAAATCGGGTCGATTCTTGAAGGAAGTATAAATATACTAATACTAAAAATATTAAAACAACCGATGCAGTAGTCTTTTTAAGTTGTCACACTATGTATGCCCCTAAGCACTGGCTAATCTTACTGTTACTTTTCCATGCATCCACCAGCTCATATGTATGTAAATGGTGTTTTAGCATATTATTGTATATCTTTCGACCCATCAAATTAGTAATCTGGCATAAGACAACCATTCAATTTTCATACTTAATTATTTAAAATTATAAGTGATAATAAAATATTTGAAATATCTCAATTTGCCGGCAATTTAGTGATAATAAAGAGTATTAGATTTAAAAATTTTATGTGATTGTGTCGGAGGTATACAAAACATCAAATCTCTCTATGTATATACATATATATGTATATATTATAAATTCAATCTATATAAGTAAAATGCTTAAATATTTCAACTGTGTGAAATTGTGAAAATATTTCAGCTCACTTACCATATTCCATCCAATAAAAATAAATAACAAATTCTCTTAATAAAAGTAATTCAAATTTTATTACATTTAAATTCAGTTATCTACTATAAAATATATTCAATAATTTGTTTGCAATATTTTCAACTTTTTTTTCGTTGAAAGTTCTTATAAAATTGTCACTTTACAAATTTCACTTTGCCATATGCTGGTTGCATATGCTCAGTTGAGGGTTACACATACATGCATACTAGTATGCATTCAAATGTGTCTGTGTGTTCATGTAGTTATTGTACAGTTGTACATGCATGTTTACATATGTATGTGTGTTTGGTAGCAGTGAGCTGCCACATTGCTGATATATTGTATATTTAAATGATGCTTCATATTTGTATGTTTGCTTGTTTGTATATTTGTATATTTGCGTCTTTGCCGCAGTGACACACGCTGTTCTTAATTTATTAGTTGTGCATTGAATTTACACCTGTATGAAAGTTTGTATGTCTGTATATCTAATGTTATAATACCGTACAATTCAATTACAATTTGCATTACAAATAAGTATATCTGTAGTCATCATACACACACATACTAATATAGACAAATCGTTGAACGCATTTTGTGTGTGTGTGTGTAAATGTAACTTAAGTCTATTGCAAAATACATTCAGTTTGCTATTTTATTATTAAATTATTGTAAAGAAATCAAATTACGTACGGAATGATGCAAAAAAAAAAATTACATAGAATTACTTAAGATAAAACACTTATATATTTTTAAGGTTGTTTTAAGCGAAATCAGCAAATTGAGAATCTTTAATATTTTTTTGGGTTATAAAAAATATTTCGTTTTCCAATTTTTTATATTTTTTTTGGAATAAATTGTTTTACATAAAAGTTTAAAATTTAAAATACAAAAAATATTTCTTTTTTTGATTTTTTATAATTTTTTGCTTTCTTTTTTTTTGTAATAAATTCTTTCACATTAGAAGTTTAAAATTTTGGACAGGTCAAATTACATGCTAAAAGGACGAATTTTTTGTCTGATTGGATTTCGTTAAAATTTTCGTTATTTTCGTTTTTATTTTCTTTTGCTTTAAAAATAATATTTTTAAATTTTTTATAAAATAAAAAAAAAATATTTTTTAATTTTTTATTATTATATTTTTGCATTAAACAATTTCAAATATTTTTCTTTTGCTTTAAAAATAATGTTTTTAATTTTATTTTTATTTTTGTTTTTTAAGTAAAAAAAAAGATCATTTTAATTTTTCATTTCTTTTTATTATTTTTTTTTTGCATTAAATCAATTTTAATTATATTTCTTTTGTTTGAAAAATAATATTTTTAAATTTTTTAAACTTTTTTTAAATAAAAATAAATTTTTTCAATTTTTTAATATTTTTAAAAATAAAAATAATATTTTTAAATTTTTTATTTATAATATTTTACTTTTTTTAATAAAATAATATTTTTAAATTTTTTATTTTAAATTTCTTCAAGCGTTATCTTGCTCATCGTCTTATTGGTAGCAAACTAGCTTATGCTTAACTAGCGCTACAAGCTATTTTCAGCTCTCACTTAGCGTGTGCAACGCTACTTTTTCGCCTAAAAACAAAACAAACCGCATAAACGTTGGGGAAGCAATGAAAATAAAGTAAAAAAGACGGCAAAAATAAAGGTAAAAATTAGTTCGTTAGCAAATAAGCAAATAATAATTTTATTTAAATTAATTAAATGAAATCTTTTGCTTAGAAAATCAATCAACGAAAACGTGGTGGATCTTAGCATTTCTTGAGAATTTTTGTGGGATCACTAAAACTAATGTCGTTTGGGTATCGTCATTGTAAATGCATATAAACACAACAAATTATATTATGGACGCTAAATTAGTTACAAATGATAAATGCGAATGGTGGTTAATTAAAACGGTAAATAATAACTATCAATTAAATAATATGCTGTAGTAAATGTAAACAATTAAAATATCATAAAACGGTAAAAATATAAAATCGGGATTCATATGTTGGGGCGCTAGGGCTGTAATAACATGCGACATGCAAATCGCAGTAAATAACGGCATACAATTTTCCGTTACAATTTCGTGGCAATTACTTTACATTACACTTTCGAGTAATATTAGGTAGTCGAAAAAGTATTTTCGTATTTCAAAATATAGCGAAATTCTCCATTATTTTCACTCATTTTTGAACAGCTGTAACTTTTTTACAGTTTCGCCGAATTTTATTTTTTTTATTAAACAATTAATTGACAAAATACGAAAAGACTTTTACGACTACCCAATATAAATTGCTTTATTAGCTGCAATTAAACTAAAAATATAATTTAAAAAAAAAATTGTAATATTCTTTTTCTCTCGAAATGTCATTCACTTATATTTTCAGCGCAATTTTCGAAATTTCTGCAAATCACCAAATATGCAACTTGCTGTCGCCTGTTAATCTACGCCCAAGCAATTGCTGATCCCGTCTTTAGCTCCTCTACTGGACACTTAAACTCGTATACATTTCTAACTAGTATATATTATACTCGCTACTCGCTTGTTTATGCATAATCCTACACAATATGTTTATGCATATACTATATATACACCCACTTCCCTTCTCTTACAAATGCAACTGGTTGCAGAAAGAGTAAATATGTTTGCACATATCTATCATTCCTTCCCCCCTACACATAAATATGTACGCCACTGCATGCAGTTGTAGACACTGTGCAGCGCTGCCGGGCTGCTGTTAGATTTAGTGCAATGCCTTGCCATTTATTTTGTGTCACATTTACTTCTTGCCATTCTTCCCTTTTCGTTTTTGTTTGCTATGTTGTTGCTTCTCTGGTTTCGTATGCGCACTCGTGCTGCTGCTGCTGCTGGTGCCTGCTGAGCTGGCTTCTGATTTCAGCAGCACCGCTCTGGGGATGCCGCTTTTAATCACATTCGAAATTGTGGTTGTTGTGGTGGTGACAGTGCCGTCGGCATCGGTGGTGGTCGTCGTTATTACACTCTCGCCCGTTTGCTGATCGAATATCTGCTTGTGATCGCCGCCGGCGTGCAGCAGTTTATTGAAAAGTGCCTCGCCGGACTCTTCGTCTTGCGGTTCGCGTTGCGTTTGCTTATGCTCCGGCTTGCGTATCGTCTCGGTGATAATGGTTTTCTTGACACCATCGTCGCCGATGACAGTCTTGGTTTCTACAGTGTGCACAACATTTTGCTTCGGTGGCTTTATGACCACATCATCGTCGTCGTCTATGACTGCTTGGCTGATTGCCGTTGCGATTTCATCGTCATCGGCCAGCAGGTTTTCCACCGATTTGCGTAGTTGTTTTGTGATCTGCTCGAGCTTACGTTGTTCGGCTTGTAGTTTTTCGACAGTGTGTTCGATGTCCTTGTCTACGTCTTCTTGTGCGGCGCCACTTTGCTTGCTTGCTTCGGTTTGATCCGCCTCTTTCATCGAAGTGTATGTTTGTGATTTTTGCAATTTTAATGTTGACTCCGCATTGGGATTCTCAATCACTTGGCAACCATCGACAAAAGTTACATTTACAGCCTCATCGTCATCGTCAGCTTCGCCGTCTTCTTCCGAATCACTGGAGTCTAAAGACTCTTCCTCTTCATCCTCTTCATCGCCGTCATCGTCCTCCTCACTTTCTTCATCGTCGTAACCAACTGCTAGCTTTTTAATTGTATTCCTATTACTGTCTCTTATTAGCTCTTGCAGCAGTCGCTCATTACCGTTATCATCACTAACAGCTCTAGCTGCAGAACGGCTAATCCCACTGAGGTTTGCACCATGTGATGCGACATAGTCAACCATGTCTTGTTCATCGTCAGGATCCCCATAGGCGAGTTCATGCTGTGCCTCCTCATCCTCCTCCAGACTCTTCTGCAAATTCAATTTAACACGCTCGTTCTCCAATAACTCCACCAACACATTCTTCATTTTGGCATTCAATGAGAGTTCCTCCGGTGGCCGCTGTTGCTGTTGTTGCCGCACTGTCGGCATGACAAACGTGTCGCTACGTAACACTCCTGTCGCTGCAGCTGAAAATTCCTCAGCCTCATCGTCATCATCAGGCTCATCTTCCGCTGCTTCGTCATAGCCACCTTTCCGCCTGACAATATCTTCGATATGGTCATCATATGGCTTCGACCGCAAGCTCTTCTCTATTTCATTGTCGAAAATTGGATATTCTCGTTGAGCAGTGCTTCCCACTGCCAAACTTTTCACCTGCCCCTCGCCGGTTATCAGTGGATTAACCACCTCCACAATTGTGCTTGCTGCGGTTATACTATGTGCTGGATAGTCGTTTTTCGTTGTTGTGCGTACTCCAGCTGGTACAACAGGCGCTGTTACGACGACTTCCTTAGCCAGTGTCTGGTGTATTGTTATCGGCACGGGCTGTATACGCAACTTTGATATGGACGACACGCTATCAATGGACGAAGGACCGAAAATGCCAATACTGTCGAAATCATCAGATGGACCGGAATCATCGTCGGTGCGTAGGAAGAGTTTTTCATTATTTGCATGAACAGTCACAATGGAGGCGGCATCCTCTTCATCTTCGTCCTCCTCTTCCTCCTCGCTATCTTCATCGTCATCCTCTTCCTCATCGTCGTCATCATCGTCCTCTTCATCTTCCTCATCGTCATCCTCGTCGACAGTGTCCAGTAGCGCAGTTTCCCTCAACAACTCCGGTGGCTCCTCATCATCTAACGTCTCATCTTCAATCGTTGTGATTGCCTGTGTTGCTGCTGCCAGCACTGTGGCTGCCTGCTGGCTCGCATTTGCTGCATGTTGCAATGATGCAAATGGATTGCTAATTTTGTCCTTTCCGCCATCGTCACTGTCGTTATCATCGTTTTCTGGATCTTGCAACTCTAATGAGATTATCTTCTCCTGGCAAGTTTCCACCTGAATTGCGTGGTAAGTAGATGGAAATATTCGGATTCGCTTTAAGTAATTTTTCATTTCAATTTTTTTGTGTCTTTTTTTTTGTTTACACCCGTTAATACTTGTAAAGTACGGGCATGCTAAGGTAGTTAGTTCGGTAATTTAATAATGTACAAGTAGTTTTGAGAAAGTTGTAGTGTACATAGGTATAAAGGTGGTGAGCACTAGCCCTGGTATATGCTACTTTTATATACAGCTCTAAATGTGGCATAAAGCTTACGGTCTTCTAACTACAAGCAGGCATATGAAAATGTTTATAAATATAATATATTAAAGCATAACATCTGGGTACATTAAAATACATATATTTTGATTAGTAGTTACAAAAACCATCTGGCAACACCAAGTCATGATTTGCATGCATTTAAATCTAATTTTAAAGTGCACAGATACAATTTTAAGGCCACACCAAGCAATGTTTTAATCAATTAAGTAAATACTAAAAATATGAAAAATATTGTGAAAATCGTGAAAATTATAATTTTGAAATGTTATTTCATCTAATTTAGGTGTATTCAATTAAAAGAGTAATAAAGTATCAAATGTATTATAACTTAGTCTAATTCAAAGGAATTTAAATTTTATACAACAAAATCTCTATCTCACGAAACTCTTATCGCTATCGGATATAAAGAGTCTTGAAAAAAAGTAGTTGTCACTATCCTTTCTCTCCAAAAGAGGCTTACATGTTTGCAAAACCTATATCAGTAGCTGGAGCTTCAAGGAGCCAAGACTCAGTTAGTTCGATTTTCACATCCTTTGGCTTATGGGGTTACATGGGTTTAAGGGTTTCAAAAAATCGATTTATTTTTGTTTTATTAAGTTCTACAGCATCTCTATAATATTGTCATAAATTTTCGAGTTGATTCGAGTAATAGTTTCGGAGATACAGCCTTGAGAACTTGTGTGCTCGAGGCTAGCTAGATTAAAAGTGCCGTCTTTAAACACGTTTTTCTCGAAACTGTGTTTTTGAAGTCGGTTGGCAAGATTTCTCGAGAACAGGTCTTTGAGATACATTTCTTAAAAAAAAATGTCGCGAAGTTTTCACTGAAATTTTTGTAAAATTGCCTTCCTAAAATCCAATTTTTTAAATTCTAAGTCAAAGTTTTAACTAAAACACATATTTTTCACTTTAGATGATTCTATAAGGAGTTGTTCTGCTAACGCGGGCGCATCTTTTTTCCGAGGGATCAGCGGAAATGCCGTCGCAATGGTCGACTTTAGGACCCAAAAATTTCAGAATTTCTTTGTTATACAATCTTAACAATTTATCTGTGAAAATATTCTAATAAAATGATAAATTTTTTATATGAGAAAAATTTTTTGAAGAAATCCCATACAACTCCTTTTTGACACCAGTCTCGAAAATAATTCACAAAATTTTAAGAACGCAACTTAAAATAATAATCTTATATAATCATATGTTCACTTAATGTTCCCTCCCTCTAGTCTTCTTCTTCTTCTTAATTGGCGTAGACACCGCTTACGCGATTACAGCCGAGTTAACAACAGCGCGACAGTTGTTTCTTCTTTTCGCTACGTGGCGCCAAGTCCTTCTCCACTTGGTCCTTCCAACGGAGTGGAGGTCTTCCTCTTCCTCTGCTTCCCCCGGCGGGTACCGCGTCGAATACTTTCAGAGCTGGAGTGTTTTCGTCTATTCGGACAACATGACCTAGCCAGCGTAGCCGCTGTCTTTTAATTCGCTGAACTATGTCGATGTCGTCGTAAATCTCCTACAGCTCATCGTTCCATCGAATGCGGTATTCGCCGTGGCTAAATCTTTCGCAGAACTTTTCTCTCGAAAACTCGCAACGTCGACTCATCCGTTGTCGACATCGTCCAAGATGGTTATAGCTGTCCCTCTAGTCTACATACAAGTATAATATATCTTTTACTACACATACCTACTATTTCTTTCGTTTTTTTTTTAAACTTATTGCCAGAGCTATACGGAGAAAGACGAGTTGGAATAATCTTGTCACTTTTTCGTCTATTGCTCACCTTTTGCCAAAGTGAAATGTTTGGAAAGACTCAGTTTACAACAGTCCAATTCAGATCCTACGGTCTCACCCAATCAAACCTACTCACTATGTCAGCATAAAGTTCTCATCTCCTACACGTGCTTGCGACTTTAGATGTCTAAAACGCTTTTAATAGCGCTAGATGGGTGGATATGATCGACGTTTTCGAAGAAAGCTTTGAAATCCGCGACTACCTCAGGGCTGTGGTGCGGACCTACCTTAAGAGTAACAGAAACCTGTTGTACCAGACTAGAGAGGGAACAAGACGAATAGCGGTGACGTCAGGAGTAGCACAACGCTATGCTAGAACTCGAAATGCCATATGAATCGTACGTACTTAGCTACGCGGACGACATTGCAGCAGTAATTACAGCACGAGACGAAGAAGAAGCGCGAAGAAAGCTTAATCAGGTCATGATACGGACGCAAGCAGGGCTCAACTCACACAACTTCCAGCTCGCTACAGAAAAACCAAAGCTAAAGAAATATACAATAAAAACATGACAACGAAGATGGGAGGATGAGAGTCGCGGCAGATGGACTAGTAAAAGACATCAACTTATGGATAAGCCGTAAATTTGGAAAAGCCGACTTTTACACAACCCACATGTAATCCAGTCGCGGATACTTCAAAAAGTACCTCCTCAGAATAGGAAAAGTCGAAGAGCCGTCATGCCTACATTCTTTGTACATGTGCGATGGCAACAAAAACGCATAGATGACCTGGTTGGCCCAATAACCGCGGACAATTTAATCAGGGATCCAGAAATTCGTGGCACTTCTGCTACGCAGCAAAAGGCGGGACCTGGACGCAGGTGCGCAGATGTAAATCTCTCAATGATAAAAATGAAATGCCACCCTGAATTCATGGAAATGTGGTTCCAGGGTGGGCGCGGGTTTCTTAAAGGGGAAGTTTTGAGTGAAAAAAATAAACATTTTACTAAAAACGAAAAAAACGCTTTCAACAAACCATTAAATTCTTACTAGTTGGCCGATTTTTTGTTAGTGGTACGCTCATCTCAGGATCTTTGTGGATTTATGCTGCCTTCCAATTTCAGTTTCATTCGCCAGAATTTCGATCCAATTGCACATTCACGCTTTTTAATTAGCTTTTATTCTATTATCAGCCTCAACAGGACACATCTCGAGCTTTAGAATTTTCATTTTTATAGCATGCTCTGCATACTTAATATTTCTGCGGTGAGAACCAGTTTTTAATTACTTGTTTTTCACGCTAAATGCGCTCCTTAGTTGCAAGCAAAGTGCGCTGAGTGTGCTGAGCTTATCTAAAACTTTGCACTTTAAAAAGGCAAAAATTCTGAGAACTCCTTTTTCCCTGCACTGTGCAAAGTTGCTATCCACACACGACAGCTGGTTGTTGTTGTACGCCCTTGAACAAGTTGGCAAGATGTGCACTTTGTACGCCTTCTGTTTGAGTGCATTTGGCGAAAATTTCGTAAAATAACGCACTCACGACAGCAGAAAGCAAAGTGTGCGCAGCAACAACGGTAAAAATCTAAAATCACCACCTGCCATAAGCACGACCGCGCGCCGGGTTGGGTCGTTGAGTAAAAAAGCGAATTAAATAAATTTCGCTCACTTGTCTCCGGTCTATTTAATGTGCTAACACAGCGACACATACACATGGAAAGGTGTGTTCTCGAATCTGTGGTATATTTTTGTAATTTTTATTCGAAAGCAGAAATGTTCAAGATGCGGGCGAAGTATTTTCAATGTCGCATGGCTATGGCTCTCAGGATGTCTGCGGCCTGGAAGCGCAGCTGAGCCATTGAAATTGGAAGTTGTATTCAAGCATAGATGCACGCACCTGTCGCAAAGCGAGCAAGATTGCAGAAATAATATTAAGCCACATTTATATGTATGTATGTGTAATATAAAGGAAACTCGGTCGAGTTGTTTTAAATTTCATATAGCGGGTTTCTCAATAAGAACGCTATAAGAGTAAACCGATAGGGACAGCAAACGACGCCATAGTTTTTCACGATCTCTTGACATTTCTCTTCAATAAGGTTTGCCATTTTATCATGAAAAGCTATACGAACCAAAAACGAGCCGACATTATTAAAATTTACTACCGAAATTGGGAGTCAGTGACCTCAAGTTTAAGAGCGCTGCGTCCAATTTATAGTCGTCATAATCGTCCTGTCAGATCAACAATTGATAGTCTAGTGGAAAAATTTGAATCCACAAGCACAGTACAAAATCCCGTGCCAATGACACAAAGAAGTGTCCGTAATGTCGAGAATATTGCTGCTGCTAGCGTATCAATTGAGGAAAACCCAAGTTTAAGTTTTGCGTTCGATCTTGGGCCAAAAGGATTTTGCGACAGCTCATGTACCGATGTGTTAGTCCACTTCATCTTCTTCCATAGCTTTAGCATATGGCGTCACATAAGATTCCCAAACCTTACAGCCTGGACGACAATAACCCAATGCCCAAATAAAGCACCACAGCAAGGGAGAGGCCAGCCTTACTCAGGGCAAAGAGATCACTAGATCTCTTGCGATCGATCTTGGGACGAAAAGATTTTGCGACAGCGCATATACCGATGGAGCTATCACCCATTCCCACGACTGTTGGGTCTACGTAACTGGAATGGGCCCGGATCTTTACCCGCCAAGGACTGTTAACTCGGCATAATTCCGCCACTACAACAACATGAGGCTATCATCTACCCATAATACATATTTAAGCGTTCTCAAGGTAGAGAGAATCTGATCTCAATACTCAAGACTGCCAAAAAATAATTGAAATTTTGAAATTTGGCGCAGGGTCAACTTTACTTCACTTTCTGGAAGTACTGCGAAGTTGGAAATAGACGAACTCGCTGCTTGGCATCTTTTTGTCGATTTTTGACATTTTATTTCTAAATGAAAGTAGAAAACTAAAAAGCAGATTCGCACCTAGAGTCCATTATTCTGGAATTGAAACTTCCACTTCAGTGAGAACATTTTTCATTAAGACACAATCTCTTTCATATCCTATAAAAGCGCGCATTGGACCTTCACAGCTTTAAGTTACTAAGTTTATTTTTAGTAACCACAAGCATCTCTGACTCAACGTCTCTGTGCTTCTTCACAACTTTTGCTTTACTATGTTGTTCTGGGTTCGCATTTGTAGACATTTTGTTTGTAGCTGCTGTATGCGAGAAACTGTTAGCTACGCATTGTGGCATTCTTTGACCGGAAAACGGAAGTGTACGAATTTTCCGTACCGTTATTTCCGTTTGCAACTTTCTGTAACGCAGCGGCGACGCTGCCTCGCCTACACTGTGTTTCAACTATTTTGTTATTTTTTCCTTTTTGCTGATTACATTTCCGCTTTGCTTGAGCCGAAATATTGGATATGTGGGCTTATAGGTTAACTTAGACGAACCCAGGGGAACATTTTTGAGAAAACAATTTCAAAAAAGATTCACTATTGAACTACACACGTTTTCGGCAGTGGTTTTCGAAAAGGATATTTATATGACGGGCAATCAGAGCCTGTCAACAGCGTACCACCAAACCATTTGGCGAAGTTTTTTTTTTCTGTCGCAACTACAACTACACATTTAACTTAAAATTCCGCAAAAAAGAAACAATGTGGTCATAAGACACCAGCGCCGTTATAAATTTGACAAAAATTGTCCGCCCGGGTCATTCGTCGTGTGTTAGTTAGCCTGCGACTTTCTTTACAATTTGTGGCGTGTGCGTGCTTGCAGTGACATTTTCCGCTGTTTTAATTTTTTTTTATTTCACTTCCGCCATTTCTGTTTACTTTGCATTGCCATTTGCTGGTTTTGTCCCGATTTGGCCAAGTTTATTCAATTTTCATGCAGCTGTGAAATTCCATTAAGAAATTTCAAATTATGCCAAGGGCAAGCAAAATGTGTCAGCTTTCTGCAGGTGTATGTGTGTATGTATGTACATATGTAAATAGCCAAACCACCAGCAATTGAAGTGACTTTGGTGGGCAAACAATGTAATTGTAGTCAAACATGGTGACAAAATGTCGGAATACCTTAGTCAGTGATTACGAATACTGGCTTAACTTATACGCGGCTACACTAAAAGTAACCCGATAGAGTGGAAAAAAATCTTCCAAAATAACACAGTGATAACTTGATAGTCTTGTATTCGTATGGAAGAAAACATTAGGTATTGGAAAACATATACTATTAGGCCAGTGCCAAAACAAAAACAAAGGCCCTATGGAAAAAAGTTATATAAAAAAGTTGTAGGTTAAGAAAATATCTATCTTTTTGTCATAATCTCAAACTTGTATAAACATTTAAAACATTCAAGTTTCTAGTCTTTTTTTATAAAAAAATATTTTTCAAATTTCGGATTTAACTAACCTTTCTATGTTTCGAACACGCTGCATTTATTTACTGAAAATATTTATTTTTCCACTTTATTGCATTTGCATTCTCTTACAAAAACTTATCCTAGTAGAGTATATATTTCTTATACGACCGAACAGAAGAGATTTCAAAACCTGGCTTTTTTTTAAGTCCGATATATTCAGGTGAGGTTTTTTAATTAAAAAGCAGAATTTCTTCAATAAGTCAAAATAGAATGATAAAATAAATATTTTAAGCCAAAAAATTTACAGCATGTTTGGGATCTAAGCACTTAGTTAGCTTGAAAAAGTCTAGCATCTAGGCCTATTATTCAAATTAAAGGAATGCTGAGTGGGATTTGGAACTGCTTTATTAAGCAGACCTTCCAGTGATCAACCCTGACTCCACAATGACGGCAACCGATGCTGTTGATACTGCACTGCAAGCATCAAGTGGCAACCCTGATACTGTTTCCAGAAAACTGCAACTGAGTACTCTAGAACCGTGGCACAGCAAATGGAACATTGGTATTAATACCGAAAGTCCGTTCAAGTAATATAAACCCTTAAATATAAAAGTTTCTTTCATGTGGCTTTATATGGTCAGTTGTTACCAACAAACAGATGCGCAAAATATTTCGGAACAATCAATTGATAAGAGGTCCACTTGGCCCGCCTTAGTCTGAAGAATAAGTTGCTAATTTATAAGGTAATACTTGGAACGATCCGGACGTTTGGTATTCAAATCTGGGGTAGTGCAGCGAATACAAATTTAAAAGTAATCCAAACCAGTGGGAACTCCTTTCTATGTACATTTAAAGTTTTTTATTGTAAAGGAAACAATTGAAGAATTTAGCAAACGTTACCTCTTCCGTTTGGAGAATCATGAAAATATATTTGCGATTCAACTGCTGCACAATAGTTTACAACGTAGCAGATTGAGAAGATACCAATCGCTAGTTAACCCTTTTCGATTCAATGAATTTATTTTATTTATTTTTTTTTTTTTTTTATTTAATGTCATACTATCATAATTTATCCTCATTGTGTTTTCATGAAATTTAGTAATTTATTTATATTTAAACAGATTCTAAATATATTGAAATTTACAAAAAAAATCTGATTTTTCCCGAAAATTTTGAGGTTAAGTGAAAAAGGTGTTAATGCAAAAGTTGTAAGTCTTTCCAGTACTAACAACTTTACTGCATAACATTTTTCCATAAAACTTGTAGTTTTGCCGGAAATCAAGATGGGCCTTTTTTAACCATTAAATCACCTCCTCTCTTTCCACTTTCCGACCTCAATTCGCCCGTTAATTACTTTTCCATTAATTTTTGTTATTTAATCTTAATTTTCCAATGGATTTCATTTTACCATGATATTTTCCATTTTCAAAACTTATGTAGATGACCCAGTCTATATATCATATATCAGTCTACGAGTATCTTCAAAAGTTTCACTATTCCCAAGAAAGTCTAGATGTGATAGCGAAATCTGTTATGAAAGACCTGACTGAGAATACTGATAGGAAAGTCGGCATGTTTTTCAAGTGTTATTGGTTAAAATTAACAGTTGGGGTTAGTTGAGAAAGTGATCTGTTATCGATGGGTTGTATAAGTTGCTATTTGCTAAAGGGTTATCATCCTCATAAGAACTGATGATTGATTTTATGATTATATGAACAGTTTGGAGAATGGCTATCGCCCTAAAAGGATGGTTTTATAATTGATATGAACACTTTCACAATGGCTATCGTAGTAAAAGTATTCAAGATGTTAAATCTAAACCCTTAAAATGTCTCAAAAATTATTTTATTCGCTTAAGCAAATCTCAAATCTTTTTTAATAAAAGCAGTGTCATAAAATAAGTAAAAATTTTAAAAATAAAATAAAGATCCTACAAAAACTACAAACAAATAAAAAAAAAACTAAGAAATCGTTTATAATACGATATAATTTAAATGGTGCAAAAATATAAAATTGAGTTGTGAAAGCTTTGAGAAATTTGCTGGTGCTGGTGCAAACTAATTGATTTACTGCAAATATTATTCATTATAGGGGGTGTCCGAAAATGGGCTGATATTTTAACATAATCTATTTATTGTTGAATGTGTGGAAACATCAATTTTGACTTGACTTCTCTACTCCTTTGTTTTCGGAAAACAATCCAACGATACAGTCAGTCTACGGATTCAGAGAGGAGTTCATGGTTCATGACACTTTCAATTACTCAAGTATAACCTTTAGTTTATTTCGAATTCAAGAATGAAATAACTTTCTCTTAAAATATCACGGCATTTTGAGGCACGCTCTGGCAAAAATGCTTCTACAATAATACAGTTAGTGCAAAATGTGAACAAATACAACTGTATATGCAGGAAATTAAAAATAAATGTGCACAAATGCAAGTAAATATACTATGTTAAGACTACGCCAAAAAAATATTATGCGAAATATACAAAAAATATTCCAAATGTTCCTTCCCGCTGAGAATATGTACGAGTTATAAATGAAAATGACAATAGCTTGTACGCGCTATAACAAAAACACGCGAAAGTAACGCTTACAAATGTCAATTAACGAGGAAGTGTCAAAATTGAAAAAATCTATATATATATATGTATATATATCTAACGTGTGAATATTGTAAGAAGAAAACGTGATGCGTGTTTTTTGACTAAATACTATCAATTAACTAAAATCGCCACCAATTTTTAATTTTTTTCTATACAATGCCAATATGAACTGGATAAGTGCACGGCTAACCTCAGTTTCGATGGTTTTCTCAATGTACTCGACAGTTCGCAGTTGAGGTCGCCCCGTTAACGGACACGGCACCTCTTCGGTGCGGCGCACAATTTTTTCATCGAGTATTTTTTCACGTTCACGTATTATAACCGGACCATCGCTCGATTTAATTGCGATTTTTGGAAAAACAATCTTTTTAGTCTGCTACAAATAAATATGAGAAGAATAATGATAATGCAAATTGATTAGCAAATGTATTTCACCGTATGCATGCCAAATGTATGGGTGTAGTTTGGCGAATAAATGAGGTATTTAAATAAAATATTTTTTTATAGAGATTTTTTTTTTCATAGAGATTCTGCTAGCCTACGTTTCAGCGCCTTGTTTTCTACAAAACAATAATAAAGTTATCCGGGAAAATATATTGTTTATACAGCTAATTTAAACGCGATGTTTGTTCGTTACGCCAGTCTCTAAAGGTTAGCGATTCGAAGTTAGGTACTTTAACAAAAATAATGGTACTTTGAAAAGGTCTGCTATATCTAATATCGCCATTGGTCTTTATATTTTTTATAGCATGATGCTTTTTAAGCTTAACTGTTTTGGCCACAAATATTGAAAAGATGTTTTAAAGAGTTTTGAGACCAGAAGGGAAATTGTATTGGCTGTATAAGAATCCATTAAGCATTCGTACTACTTCTGAGAATCATTAGACCTTTCTAAAATAGCTCTACTCATAAGTAATTATAACTTGTCTGCTGCTAATATACATTCTTTCTGCTAATTAGTTGAATTAGTTTCGAATTTTTGTTCCGAATTTATGCATATAATCTAAATGTATTCGAAATTAGTCTTCAGTTTGAAAGTTAGTTATTAAACAATTATATTATATATGTACTATATGTATATGCAGTTATATAAGGCAGTAGTAATGCAAAAAAAAAACACAAGCACCGTAATTTTATTCACTTGGCGTATATGTAAGTATGTATTTTATGCATTTGGGTTACGACATTTGGTAACAAACCGTTATGTAATTAGTTCAAGCAAAACTGTTACGAAATGTATTAGCTAGCCATTAGACTGCGGGTGGGGACTTTTAAGGAGCTTTTTATTTAATTCGATAATGATTAATAATGATTATCATGTATGTAATGTTTATAGTTTGTAATGATTAGAATTTATTGCATCGAAATTGTGCATACAAACCTCGGCGGTGACGGGTGTCGTCAGCAGATCATCTGCGATTTTGTTCATATTCTGTATGACGCTCTGCGCCTCCTGAGCGCCCTGTTCCAATGAGCGCAAGCGAGCAGCACGCCAAGACGCGCGTTTCTCAGCACTGCAGAGGGATAAAAAAAGTAAATGAAATTAATATTTTCCACATTACTTAGAAACTGAAAAATAAAATTCTTTGAAAAATACTTTTCCTGGAAATAAAAAGGTAAGCCGTGGGAAAAACCAAACCTTGCTACACAAAAGGAAAACGTAGGATCCCTAAATACGGAAGAGTTACGTAAAAATATTTACCTAAAATTTGAAAAATTATAAATATACAATACAAAATATAAAGATAATTACGGAAATCGAGCTAATAAATACAAACACCGCAACCAATATTTACTTACAAGTGGGTATAGGATGTAAAATTACCAAAATAATAATTGCGTTCACGGTATATTTAACGAAAGGGGGGAGGGGAAGCGCTTAACAACAGAGCTTGATTGGTGTTTGTTTGTGAGCCGCGTGCGTTACTTAAAAATGCCAAAACATTGAATATTATGTATTTATGTATATTTATTTACCTGCGCTGAAGTTGTTGTACAATATGTGAAATGTGTGATTCGAGTCTTTATGTTATGAAATCGGCTTATTCTCTAAGTGCTGACTTGTCAAAATATATAGTATATACAACAAAATATCGTGCAAGAAATGATATTTCTCTCATGAGAAAAACTATATTTACGTTGTTTATTAAGTCACTTTTCATTTATATTTACAAAGTTCGTTTCTTAATTGTTTCACGAGACCCTTAATTTAGTCAATTAGCAAACTATTTAGGTATATGAAAAAGATGTGATAATAAAGTATGCAAAATTAAGTTCTAACACTTTTTAACTGAAACAAATATATGCACCCTAACACAATATTTTTTGAAGAGTTATCAAGTTTCAAAATATTGTATGTCTGTTTCACTTAAACTATCTGAAAGAGATACTTTTGCAAGTGGAAATAAAATTGATCACACAACAAAAACAAACATTTTCAAAAATGTAGATAAATAAACCGAACAAAATACAGTGTGAAAAGATACCCGGAAATTGTAATTTAAATTCCTCGAATAAATGACATTTCAAAAAAAATATTTTGCCAAGTTGGTAGGACGGCCCTCAATTACTATGACAAATATGAGCGCGATCTGTCAACCAGTTTCTTTACAGCAGCTGCTTAAGTCGGTACACCTTAGTAGTGCATTACGACTTTTACAATTGATAAAAATATCGAACAAATAATTTGCCTCAAATTTTGTATTTCTAACCAAATTTCGTGTGCAGAATCGTTGCGAATGTTGGAAGAAGCTTACGGTAATTCAGTTTTATCAATAATACAATCCCACGATTGGTACAAAGCCGGTCGAGATATCGTTGAAGATATGCCTCGTTCTGGACAGCCTACGACATCTTCAACTGATGAAAATACTAAAAAACTGAAGAATATGGTGCTTGGAAATCAGAAAATCATCAGGCAAGTGTCAGACATGTGTTAGAGAGATGCAAAGAGAACTCGTCAACTCACGCGAGACCGTTCGAATGTTTGGTCGATGTTTTGGGTATGAAACGCGTTCTTGCTCCACTCGTCCCGATAAACCTGAATTTTTTTTTTCAAAAAGTTTACCATAAATAGGTCGCTTTGGACATTCTTGATCGTGCGATCCCACATTCATGAAGCCTATTATAACTGCCGATGAGACATGGATTTATGAGTTTGACATGCAAACAAGTCAACAAACATCGGAATGGAGGAAAAAACGAGCCGAAACAAAAAAAAAAAACACAGCAAGGCCGCTCAAAACTATAGTGATGCTCATTGTTTTTTCGATATTCGTGGTTTGGTGCATCATGAATTTGTTCCGGAGGGACAGACGGCCGATAAGGAGTTTTATTTGGCCGTATTTAAAGCCAAAAACGCAATGACTGGCATCGATCAACCACTGTATTCACCAGATTTGGCTTCGTGTAATTTTTTCTTGTTCCCGAAATTGAAGTTGTCGCTCCGTGGAACCCGTTTTTTCGAAGAGATAAAACAAAATTCACTGATGGACCTGAAGGCCATCCCAAAAAGTGCTTATGAAAAGTGTTTCTAGGACAGATGGCGGAGATTACTTGAAGAATTAAATATTTTGCATTTTATTTACAATTTCCAGGTACTTTTTTGTCACAATTTAACAATTTTAACCGAATAATATTATATATTATATATTCTTGATATTGGCATTCCATTATCAGCCAAAGGACACGAGGAGAACATGATGACTTGGAGCTCTATACGAAATTTCTTGACAATAAAAAGTAATTACACAAAACGCTGAATACAATATTTCTAGTCAACATTTGTCCGCGATAACTGTACTTGGTGTATACTTATATATAGATTTTGAATGATTATGATGTAGGTTAAACGGCAATCAAAAAATATATTCGAAGGGAGTTGCGGATATGTTCCTATTTATAATGAAATTTCTCGTAATTCCGTGCTTACCTCAAACAAATGACTTCGGTCAAACACCAAAGCATGATACTACTTCATAAAAACCCTGTTTTCAGGTATACTAACTAACTTCACAAAAATACATTCCCTTGCATACGATTTGTAGCCACAAATCGGATTTCGACTTACTTAATCATTGCTTTGCTCTTCGACCCATTAGACGGTGACTGCTCGTGTTGAACCGCATCAGATGACCGCTCAACCACAACGGAAGTAGCAGCTTCAACTTGCGTCCCAGCCACTGCACCGCCAACAGCAGCTGCTGCTGCTGCCGCCTTCAGCGCGCGCCGCTCTGCATTCGCCGTGCGTATGGGAATGCGACTGGATGGTGTGGTCGGTGATGTGTCGCATTGTTGCTCTTCCTCTTGTTGTTGCTGTTGTTGCGTTTGCTGCAGTAACAATGCAGGTGGTATGACAACTTTCACTTTAGGTTTCGGCAACAGTGACGGCTTCTGTTGGCTGGGCAAGCGCGTCGTTGAGGTCGATAAAATGGCTAATGGCGCCGCAGCAATAACACTCTCAATGCTACTCGCCGTATCTTCGGCGTCATTGTAATCGCTGGGGACATCAGCGTGCTGTCGTTCGATATCCACAAACTGCGCTACAGTGCTACTTAGTTGTTGAGCTGTGGTGGTACGTGGTGTGGGGGCGGGTGCTATTGTTGCTACAGACGGTGCAAGTGCAGTATCTACTTGAGGCTTAAACGATTGCTGCGCTATTGTTACTGGTGTTGCTGTGGCTGTTGTTGTTGTTGCTGCTGCAGCGCTAGGTGCTGACTCAGTCAAGGACTTAACTAGTGCCGGCGATTTGAATGCGGCCAACGGTGTGGCTACCCACTCAGGTGCTTCTGCCGCCTGTGCGGGCGGCTGTGTGTTGGCTTGCGCCGGTTGTGTTGGCGGTGGTGGAGCTTTTCGGTGGGCGACAAGCCCAACCGCTACGTCATCGTCCGTGGGCGTTGTGCTCACACTCGCTGCTTTTGCGGCTTCTTTCGATTTCGATTTCGCTTTTGTCTTTTTCGATTTCTTCGGTTTTTCGAGCTTGAGTCGTGTTGTTGGCGTTTCGGCCGCTTCGCCACTCTTCGCTAATGCCTGTGGCTGTGGTTGTGCTGCTGGTGTTAGTGGTGTTGGTGGTGGTGTCGTCGGTGATTCGATCCTTGTTGTCGTTGTTGTTGTTGTTATTGTTGTGCATTCAGCAACACTTTTTAATTTGGGGTTTTATTGAATTCGTGTGAAAATGTTTGCAAGAATTAGAACAAAATTGACGAAAATTTACGAATGGTTACATACATACACATACATAGATAATGCATTTGCTTGCGTTTGCGGTGCACATTAATTTGGCATGGATGAATGCAAGTAATTCAAGTAATTGATGGGAACACTGAGTTATTTTTTGATTGCATTTCTTAGTATAAATTATTACCATTCACTGTTAATGCTAGTTGTTTTGTTTTTGTTTCAGCTAAGTGCATGGAATCATGTTGTTAGTCACAATCAATGATGGTTGATGAGTTATTGGCTTTGGTGAGTGTGATTATTTGGATATTTCTATGCAGTCAGATGTGCGTTGGGGACTTTGGGTCGCATTCCTTGCATTTAATTATTCACTAACACATTTTACAAAAACGATTCCAAAAAAAATAAATTAAAACTTTATTTTTCATAAGCTTAACACGCGTAATTTCGTCGGTTCCTTCCACTGTCAGCAATACGCCAGCGTATTTATTGCCAGCATATGCTGCCGCTCAGCTCATATTACTAACCCTTTGAGAGACAAGTTTTCTAATTTCGTTGCTGACACGCCAAGCTCGCTCTACCTCCCCTCGGTTCATTCAATTTTATGGCACAGCATTGCCCTCTGTTTCCATAGGACCCTGTGACAGCCGCACTTGGCGTTACAAATCTACAAAATATATCGCTAATATACTTCTTACTTCATACTTGCACCCCAACATTCCCCGACTGTGTACACTAAAGTGTGAAATTTTATTTAAAAATGGCGGCGTGATTCTTTGCGTTGCAACTCTGTTATGTACCGTTTTTCTGCAACATAAGCGCGTATCGCCTCAATGCAAAATTAATTTTTAATGCTTTGCATAAACTTTTGACTAACTTTTGCCACTTACTCGCTTCCTCTCACTCCCTCGCTCCCGCTCTCTCGTGGGTTTATAGCGGAGCTCGGCAGTCGATTGCGCTGCGTTGCTGTTCCTGTGTTTCTAAGTTTATTACGAATAGTAGCATGAATTGGGAACGCCGAAGTAAAAATTCTTGTAATTGCTGTCATGTCATGTGTCATAGAAATTTTTGTAAGTTTAAATTGAGCGCGTGGAATGCAGAAATTATGCGCATACATATATTTCAATAAAGGGCAAGCATCAAAGCGGCGGTGGCGGAGCGTAGAAAAGTAGTGAGAAAGAGCAAAAGTTAGCTAAATCAATTGAAAAGTTCACTAATGTCGAAATTTTCAAAAAAGAGTCTTTAATGTCTAATATAAGTGTTGTCGAATATTTGCTATTAAATGCGCAATATTGTTATTGTTGCAGCGGTAGAAAACATGGATGAAGTTATTTGGAGGATTTTTACCGAGTTAGTCGTCCTTCTTCTTCTTTTTTATTGACGTAGACACCGCTTACGCGGTTGTAGCCGAGTTTAAAAGTTTGAAGGATGGAGTCATGTGTTGAAGTTCACGCAAGTGAGGAATTTCACGACTTTCGATCTCAGACCAAGTATCCTCTGAGTACCAAAAAACATTCGTTTGAAGGCGGGCAAAAGTGAGAAGAAGAAAAGACTTCCCCAGAGGTTGTGCGCTGGGTTTGGGACCTGCCACATAACAAACACCCCCAATGAAAAGTAGGAAACAGCCTCGTTAGCAGTCCTTGGTCTGGTCTGATCAACTGCCTAAATAATCATGTTCTGGTACCGGAAATAAACAATTCTTGAATCGACAATCTTTCGGGTATTCTCGCTTATAGGTGTTGATTGCTTTCTGGTACATAAGAATTCTTAGTAAACTTTTACAACTATTCCTTTTTTCCATTTTATAATGGTTACTGGGACTCTAGTTTATCAAGAACTCAAGTGTCCACCACTTTTATGGATCTTTTGTTTTATTATGAATTTTAGACATGTCGCGACCAGACTCACGTCAAAAGACTTTAAAAATAACGAATGATCCAAATACTACTTTTTTCAATAGTCTTTTTCGTTAACTCACGCCAGAGTCGTGTCAAGCTGTCATGTTATGTACACGAAGACCTTGGAGAGTCGATTCGGCAGCCGTTCGCAGCAACTCGGACTGACATATGGAACAACTTAAAGTGCAAGAAATGAAGCCGGTCGACCTTCCCAAGCGACATCGCTTAATGGGCTCTTGAAAAGTTCCAAGAAGATCCGACATTTTCAAACCAAATTTAAGTCAGCGATGTGGCTCATTTATGGCTCAATGGGTATATAAACAAGCAAAATTGCCGCATTTGGAACTAAGAGCAACCTGAAGTGGTTCAAAGCTGCCATTTCATCTGGAAAAAACAACGATTTGGTGTGATTTGCGGGCCGGTGGAATCATCGGTCCATATTTCTTCGAAAATGATGCCGATGAGAACGTAACCGTTAATGGCGAACGTTTTCGCGCCATGATAACCGACTATTTGATGCGACATTTGGTTTCAACAAAACGGCGTCACTTCCCACACATCACATCAATCAATCGATTTATTGAGAGAACATTTCGGTCAGGAAATAATTTCACGTTTTGGCCGGTCGATCGTGTGATATCACACCGTTAGAATTATTACTGTGGGTATATGTAAAGTCTATGTGGAATATCCTGTATACATCGAGTAATTGAAAATTGGACTCAGCGGATGGAACATCTGAGACGTAGTTGCGGCCTCATTTGAAGGAGATAATCTTCAAAAAAATAATGCTAATGAATGTTTTTTCCAATGATAGTAAATATATCCCAATAAATTTGAAGTTTCTGTGCTTTTTCTTTAAAAAAGTTGGGAACCTCGTTTCACCATTTATTTTGAATTTTAGACATAGCAGACTCACATTTAAAGACTTTTAAAATATGTCGAATAGATATTGCACCCGAGCTGCTTTCCAACAAAATAAAGGCAAATTTCATCGTTTAGCAATCTTCATTATTAGATTCTGCTAGCCGTAACTCTTTGCTGCGCTCGAAATGTTAAAATGTAGCGACAGAGAATTCGCATAAGTCTATTAAGCACAAGAAAATGTCTTTAAAAACTTTGGGGAAAGTATGAAATATATGATTTATATTCTCAAAAAAAAAAAATATTTTGGAGATGGTAAAGGAATGAGTTTTAGACCTCTATTTATAATCTTCGCGAGTTTCATATCACTACCGAAAAAAAATTTCACTTCGTGGATTAGCAGTTAAAACTTAAATGTTTTTCGTGAAGAATGACTGAAATTTTTTTAAATTTCATAAACTATTGTCTACGTTAATTTGTGACTTTTCTTAATAATCGCAAAACAATCACTTTTTCAAGTATCTCCGCAGAACTTTTAGAGTGAAACCTAACCCAATTTAACCTTTAATTAGTTATCTGCCAATATTTAAGAGCTCTACCATATATGTATACATAAATAAAACCCAAAAATTTCTCAAAAATTCAGCAATTTATAGTTACCTTCACCAAAAGCATTCTAATTTTTGTTTAGTAAATTATTGAAAATCCTTCACCAATTACAAAATGAAATGCTCGAAAATGAACAGAAGCGCATGAAATAGTTTGTAATCATTTATTTATTATATTTCCAACAAATTAGTTATGTTTTATAATAATAATCGTAATAATAATAATCTTAATGTGTAGGACAATGCATAATTTTAGGTGTAATGTAATAAAATAAATTAACTTAGAGCTAAACAAATATGTATGATGTATGGACTGTTGTGATAACATTTTTCGCGTTTTTCGAAAATTAACTGTGCAAAAGTGCAGTTAAACGTGGCAAACAATTGTTGGTTTTTGCTAAAGGAGCCAGTGAATGCAAGGCGAAATGCAAAAATGCTAAACAAATTTGACAATCAATCAATCGTTCAGCTAATCAATCAAATGAGCGATCAATCAACAATGAGGAACTCAGCCACAAATACATTGGGAGTATATATAAATAGTTAGATATGTATATATACTATGTACATGTGTGTAACTGTGTGCAATTATATGTGTATAAATTCCGACTCGCTGGCATTTGGTTTAAGCACTGCTTCCTCGCATAAAATTCATAAAATTCAACTTGTGTCGTGTGCTTAAAATCTAAGTTAACATATACGTATTATATAAATAATAAATCGATGCGTACAAATTTATAAGTTCGTGTGTCAGTACAATACAATAGCATTATTATTAATATTAATATTTTTTTGTAGTTTTTATAAAGTGTGATAACAGTAAAATTAACATTCCTTAACCATTCCACTTGCGTACACATAAATACAATACATGTGTGTAAGTGTGTTTGTATGTGCTGTGAATATTAGCTGCTTCTTAGTATACTCTCAACTCTTCTAAGTATTTAGTTAGTTATTATAATATCTTCACAAGTGTATATAAAAATAGATAAAGGTCTAAAAAGATAAAATTTCGAATTAATAATATTCGAATAATGTTCAGTATAATAATTTATAAATAAATTTAGATTTTGTTGTTGTTTCGTATAAAAAAGTTTTACATCTTCATCTTCCACTTCCACTTCTCGTCTTAGTCATATTAGATTAGTGACTCTAAAGTTATTTGCGTTACAAATCATTGTAGTTGTGTGTATGGGTGTGTGTATTAGATATAAAACAAGTGTAGTAGTAATGTAATCATAATATAGGATTAGCTTTTAAATACTGCTTCAATTTCTTCAAGTGGATTCCTGGAAAACGGGAAGGAAATAAAGTGGTAAGAGTTAAAATGCAGTGGGAATAAGGTGTGCAAATAAGTGTGTAAAACGGAAAGAGATTAACAAAGTAAAGCAAATAAGAAAGTGTAAACAAGTGTGGAGATATAATAAAAAAATCAAAAAAAAAACACAAAATGCAAAGAAATTTATTTTCTGCCAAATTTCAATTTAACTCGAATTTAATTGTGCCTTTGGGAAACGAAACGTGGATACAACAGAGTACAGAATTGGTATGAAGTATTAAATTGCAAACACTTGGGTTCAGTGTACTTATACTTAAACGAAGATTAATACACTTCCGCGAAGTGAATAGGCGAAGTAGCCTTGGAGATTTAATATTATTTGTATGAGTAAATTTTAAAGTATTCGGCGTAGTGCAGGATAACTGAGCAGCGTACGATTAATGGTTGTCGGTGCAAATAATAAATGAAGAGAAATTTCATCATTTGTTGCGCACTTATAAAATATGTTTATGATCAAGGTAAATCGTTGCAAATAATTATCCTGAATACTGTTTCTCGTGGCTTGCAGATCCGATCTGTACAATTTGTTGGAAGATCGTAGCATTTCTTATGATGAATTTCGTGAAGATATCTATTCAAATAAAAATGTTCTCCATACAAGAAATTGAATTTGACCGATCACTTTGTATGGCAGCTATATGCTATAGTGGTCCGATCTGAAAAATATGTTCAGAGATTGTAACTCTACCTTAGTGAATAATCAGTGCTAAATTTCGAGAAGATATCTTGCCAACTAAACAACTTTTCCATACAAGTACTTGGATTTGAACGATCAGTTTGTATGGAGGCTATATGCTATAGTGATCCGATCTGAATAATATGTTCAGAGATTGTAGCAGTCGCTTGGATAAAAACACTGCCAAATTTCGTGAAGATATCTTGTCAACTAAAAAACTTTTCCATACAAGGGCTTGGATTTGACCGAACAGTTTGTACGGCAGCTATATGCTATAGTGGTCCGATTTGAACAATTTTTTAGGGGATTGCATTATTGCCTTATCCAAAAACAAGCACAAAATTTCGTGAAGATATCTTGTCAACTAAAAAACTTTTCCATACAAGGGCTTGGATTTGACCGAACAGTTTGTACGGCAGCTATATGCTATAGTGATCCGATATGAACAATTTCTTAGTGGATTGCGTTATTGCCTTATCCAAAAACAAGCGCCAAATTTCGTGAAGATATCTTGTCAACTAAAAAACTTTTCCATACAAGGACTTTATTTTGACTGAGATTGACTGAGATTGCATGGCAGCTATATGCTATAGTGGTCTGATTTCGGCGATTCTGACAGATTAGTAGCATTTTAAGGAGAAAAGTACGATTGGTATCTCTAAAACTGCAAGAGGCTCATATACTGATAGATGAACTCGGCCGAACCGACTCAGCTTTATACCTGTTAAGGGTAAAAATATATATTAATTACAACAACAGCTACTTGGCGTGACCTAGATTTAATTTTGATAGATAACGCTGCAAATCCTTTCGTTTTCATAATTTTTCTTGTTTGTTAACATTATACTAAAAAAAGTTACTCATACGCCATGACACATGGTGTTATACTAAAAAAAAGTTACTCATACGTCATGACACACAGTATGCTTTGCTTGATTAAACGTTTTCTTATCAATATTCTTGGGAGAAATATAAATAAAAATATTCTAAAATTCAATTTTCTATGTGTAGTTCAGTTCATCACATAGTTTACTATCAAAAAATAGCTGCCAAGGTCAGCGCTCTGTATATCAAAAGCGGTCTAAACAAATAGTTATTCAATAATACAAACAAAAATGAGAAAAAAATAAACTATAATAGAACAGGATATTGAAGGATGGCTGAAAATGGTTTTGAATTCAAATTACGGGTTTTGAAATATTATATACAAACACATATGTGATATATACGACACCTTCAGAAGTAATGTTTGCGTCTCAATAGCAAACGAACTCACTATGATAGTATTTAAATGAACACTCATACATTATAGAACATCGCGGTCCATTGCAGCAGCAATTTTTCCTACTCCTAGAAAAGTAACTCGCACTAGCAATTTGTTGTCAGCATTATTTAAACGTGCGTATGTTAGTGTGTGCGAGATGTTTTCGCAAGTATTTTGTAACACACCTCGCCTGAGAGCGACGCACCGTAATATAAATGCGCACAAGCGACGGATAAGAGAGTGTAATGAAATTCTTGTTTATAACGAATGTTGAGCGTGCGTTGGCGGGGCGCGGTACGTGTGCGCTGCGAGTGCGTTTGGCCAACGGCAAAATATTAAATTACTTTGTCTCTTATGGCATGAAGTTACCTTTGTAAACAACAGGAGCAAACGACGGTGTTAGCAACAGTGAAAACAAGAGATATAGAGCGTGTGCATAACAAGCGCCACACAATAGCAATCGCCGGGAACGTTTAGCAAGAAAAACGGCTTGTTTACAACGGCGTTGGTGGTAGCCAGTTTTGTTTTTATATGCAATCTTTTTTATTTTGCAAATATCATAAAACAATTAGAAGGATGACCATGAAAATGTTTAGTAGAATTTAATGCGAGCGTGCAGTGGTCAAACTGCAGTGAAAGGCAATTTATGGAAGAGAGTCGCAATTTTCTTTATCTGACGTATGCATATGTATGTACATATATTTGTGTTTATCAATTGATTTTCATATTTATCAATAAATCGAAAACAAATTTTTCGAACTTAAAGACGCTAGTGATAGTAGAGTAGCCGATTATGAATGACTATTGGGTACCAAAGCAGGGGCAACTGAGTCGCCAGTCGCCATTTTTGTTTATTATCTATTACTATCATTTTATATTATAGTATACAGAAATGTCAAATTCAGTCAGCTGACCGAGAGCATACTTGCGAGATTCACTATATTGAATAATATTTAAAGAAAATACGTATACTTCATTTTATATTCAGGTTCAGGTGAGAATTTCAGGTAGATCAATCCAACCGTTTCGGAGAATTTAAGAAGTTAAAAAAATCGTACAAAGTTACAAGTGTATGTTAGGTTAGGTTAAGAGGTTGATACCAATATATTGGATATATTTTTGGTTAGGTTAGGTTGACAGGTCGATCCCAACAGGGATTTCCCTTGAACAGCTTTGAATGCCGATACATTGTAGTACCTAAACCTCTTATAGTATAGATCATAAGACCCTCAGAAATCGTCAAAGCGCCTTAGCCGAATGAATATACTACTGTGAGCAAAAAATAGTAAGACTTTTTAATTTATATTTCGGAAACCCATTCGTCGAAACATTCTTTTTCTAGTCATATGTCATATCAAAATAATAATTAGTGTTTAGTATACGGTTGTCTTTCTGTCAGAGATCTTACTGACATCGTTGAAATATCGGAAGGACCGTGAAAACCATATTGAAAGATCATTTGGGCCTAGGAAAAGCGATTGGTTCCAAAATCAATAATTAATTCTGTGAAAATATGCTTTCCGACTACCGACCGGATGTCATGAAACGATGAGTCTTGGATCTATGCTTATGACTCGCTAACAGACGATCAATTGGCCGAATAACGTCGTAAAGGTGAGCCGAAGCCGAAAAAATCACGTCAAAACAGTCAAAAATATGTTATAATGACAGTTTTCTTCGGATTATCGAGGCGTGATGCACTCCGAATTCCTTCCGATCGGCCAAACTGCCAACAAGGAATACTATTTAAGTGTTATGCGTCATTTGCGCGAAACTATTCGTAAAAAGAGGCTGGAATTGTGGGCCGACAACTCTTGGTTTTTGCATGACGATAAGGGGTTTTCGCCAAATTTTCAATCAATATCGCGCCGCAACCAACGTATTCACCTGATTTGGCGCCGTGTAACTTCTGACTATTCAGCAAGCTCAAACGACCGCTCGGGGGAAACCGTTTTGAGTCAATTGGAGACATTAAACGTGAATCGCTACGCGTATTGGAGACTACTCCAGAAATTGACTTTAACAATTGTTTCGAGCGTTGAAAAAAGTCTATTGAGGGCAAGGGGGACTACTTTGAGGCGGACGACATAGATTTTGAAGAATAAATTAAGTATTTCAAAATTATGAACAAAGTCTTACTATTTTATGCGACATTTTCGGAAATAATGTTTACGTCTCAAAATTAAACCAGCTCACTACCACAGTATTTAAATTAGGTAACACCGCGATCCATTCCATCAAAAAATTTTCATACTCCTGGAACAATATTTTGAACAAGGTCTTACTTTTTTTTTTGCTCATAGTAGCAAGCTCTCAAAAGTAGGTCGCCTTCTCATTTAGTATTATACTTAGTAACTAGTTAAAAAAAAAATCGGTTCAGCATACAACAACAAAAAAAAAACATAGGTTGGCATTCGTTCAAGCAGTGTCCTAACAACAACAATCTTAGAACACATTTTTGAACTGTTTTAGAAGAGCTTTAAGAAAAAAAATAGTCCCACCTTTGGTAGATTACAACAATATTTCATAGTACTGAATATGAACTACTAATAAATTTGTGAAAACATTACTTCATACTTTTTTTTAAATATGTAAATGCTTAGTTACGATTATTGTCTAATTTCTATGAGTTCAGACTTTTCATTATAATTTTATATATGTATATAAGGTTTAATATAATAATTGTTAAACAACGCGAAGGCTTACATTTCTAGAATTATATAAAGTTCCTCCATATTGCTTTCAATTTTAATTCAATTATACATATATGTATGTATATATATATATATAGATGTATATATAATTGATGTAGATGTGATGATGTGTGTAGTAGTAGTTGGTAGCACATTAGCCAAAAGAAATGAGGGTAAAAGAGAACAAGAACCACAGAAAATTAATGTCGAAGCAAAATTTATTTGGAAATATGAACATAGTGATAGAGATAATAAGAACTTATGCAGACAGTTATCTTTATGGAACAGCCAAAACCCAATCAAAAAGCACAATTAAATTCGAGTTGATAGCAAATCATAATTGACCTTAAATACCGAAAGGCATATTATTATCAGTAAATACTAGTAAATATCATAAATGACGTCACATAACTGGTACATGTTGTTGTTTGTGTGAAATGCATTTCAATTGCAACACTATTGAATTATGTATAATTAGATTGCATTTAATGTAATTATGTGCATTTATTTATGATACAATAAGTATACGTTTATATAATTGTGTGTGTGTGTGTATATACGAAGAAGCATTGAAGCTAAACACTTTCACCAAAAGCATTAATAACAATTGAATAAAACAAAAGATGTAAGTAACGGTACTATAAATATGCAAATGATCACATAACTCATGCCGCACAACACACACGCGCGCACACAGGCACAAATACTCGTCTCACATATGTCATTGGTATATGCTTGGTTCGTGGCATGTGCCAGCGTGTGCGCGCCAAGGGCTCGACATGAGTTGTGATCATGTCTCTAGGCGCTATTAATCTGATTTGTATTGCATGTGGCATACACTCACCTCATGTCATCCGCATCACAATTATCCCGCTCGACAATGGTATCGCGCAGTACGTGACGATGGTCAACTACAAGTCGTCTATCGTCGTCGTCATAATCATAATTCGCCCCATAAGTTCCTCCATCATGCGGTTGTTGTTGTTGTAGTTTTCGGTGTTCGCCGGCAAGGCACGATATGGTGGCGGCGTGGGCAGCGCTGTTGGCTGCGGCAGAATTATTATTGGAAGCATCATACTCATCATTGCCATTTGCAGCGGGTCCATCCAATAAGCCCGTCTTCTTATCACGACGCAGTGTTGCGATTTTCCTCTCTTCCTCTTGTCGCAACTTCTCAACTTCATCCTTTGACAGGAATGAAAAAACTTTTTCTATTTATTTGGCGCAGACATGAAAAGAAAAAAGAAACGAAAAGAAAACTTAAATAAATGAACAATACTCGGAAACTTAAGCGCACAGCATAGAAAAGCCATGAAAATGGAACAAGGCAAAATGAAAGAACTGTAGAAAATGCCCCGGCAAAAGGCGAAAGTCAAGATGGTTGGCTTCAGTCGCATCAAGATTAATGCCTTTTTATCAAATTTACTATGAGTGGGTCTTTCGTTTCAATATTATTGCCCCAGTTTTCTCAGAAATCGAAAAATTAAGCGTGAAAAGAAATATAAAGAGTTACTGTTTTCAATCCATGGCTTTATTGCGTTGATGCAAAGTGAGTGCCAATCGCATTTTCTGTGTTGCACAATTTCGAAATAGAAATAAAGAAATAAATAAAGTTTATGTTTAAGCTCTTGACTTTAGCGCTGTATTTACCAGGTGGACTGGGAATTTTTAAATGTTTTTGCGAGAGAGAGAGTAACTAGAAGTAAAGCCACGTATATTTGAGTTGGACGAACCTTTACAAGACACATGAACATATTTTACAGCTGGATAATTAGTTCGTGATTGACATCGTTTCGAGTGAGAACATATAAAACACGAATAAGTGGTCAGTATGTCTGACAGCTATATGCAACAGTGGTCTGATCTGAACAATTTGTTCGGATACCGTAGAACTGCCTTGGAATACCTGAATATTTCTTGCCAAAAAAAGTTTTCCACACAATAAACTCCTTCTGATCGATCAGTTTGTATCGAAGCTATAGCCTATAGTGAGCCGATATTGGTGATTCTGACTAATAAGCAAATTCTTTGAGAAAAAAAGAACGATTGATATCTCTAAAACTGAAGGAGGCTTATATACAGGCAGACGGACGTTTGTATACTTTTTAGCCTCTCCGTTTTCTTCTGTGAATTATTTCGCGACAAACTTAATATACCCTGATCATGGTATAAGAATAACCTTAATCGATATAGCAGACACTCTGAATACATCAAATGAATGTGAGGAAAATTCATGTATAGGAATACAGTGGGAGCCACGCGGGCTCGTAAACTCGACAATGCACCGTGTCTCAAATCAATAAAAAGGACAAAATAGATTATTCTAAAACTTACCGATCCTAACAATATTAGATCTCTCCCCCACTAAATCCACAGCGACCATATTCACTAACTGGACGAAGTAGTACAGACTTGACCTTAATATTGCAATCGATGACGTTAAAATTCCGACTGTCAATAAAGCCAAAACTCAAGGTGTGACATTCAACTGCCAGTCCTCCTTCACACCTCACACGACCGCGATTATTGCCAAAGTACAGAGCTGCAACAAAATTTTCAAGTTGCGAGCCGACAGCGCATGGTGAAAAGACAAAGAGCCTTGACAAAGCCTTGTTGGCAACATACAAGGCAATCGGCCGGCCGGTCCTTAACTACGACGCATCAATACGGTCGCATGGAAGCAGTGAAACGTAGACGAGGCAGCGACAGACATGTCAGAACACTGCACTACGGACTTCAACGGGATCCCTCTTCATGTCTTCCATCGAACACCTGCACAGTGATGCCGGTATGCTCTTAGTTAAGGAGCATCATTAACTCCTCACCAAGCAGTTTTTGCTGGAGTGCTTTCGCAGAAATCATCCTTGCAGTTACCTGCTTGAAGCTAAACCGCCGCCCAGGAGCATTAAGAGATCCTCCCTCTACTACGTCGGCGACATAAAACGATACGCGGACCAGACTTCGATCAGACATGCACTGACACTCCACATTCACAGTGGGGCCAGTAATACCTTCACCGACTCCCTCTCACTGAAAGGCGCACTTGGAGTCAAACCGCCACCTATTACAGACGAAGAACTCGAATTGCCGCGAGAAACGAGAGTGGCCCTTGCGCAGCTTCGTTCTGGATACTGTCGCAGGTGAAACTCTTACTTATCCAGAATCGACCCTGACATATCAAACATATCAGCGGGCAACGAGTCCCCGCATAACACTAAAGACCTCTTTGCATGACCTACTAACCCTGCACATTTGACACTTCTCCGTCCCACCCAGATCCTATAGTCCGACCCATACGAAATTGCACTTTTCCTGGGTCTACCGTTGAATGACCTCGATGACAACTTATCTAATCTTTACCATCCTAACGGGGACTAGGTAATCCGTTACAACAACAACAAAATAGCTTCGAAATACTGTTTTCATTCCTCAAAAAATGCACCAATCAACTTGGAATTTGATTGGTACTCCACACCAGTATGCTTTTTAGCTCTAATTAGCTTAGCTGCAGAAGTCATTTTAAAACGTAAATACCAAATGCGTGTATTCCCCCATTTCTTTAAACTTTTTCTATGCGATATCGATTATATGGCTTATATGGTTATAGTGGGTTAACCTAAACTTAGTTCAATCAACTTTCGAATATTTGTAAATATATTTATATTCAAATCAGTATAACTTTAGCGCCCCTTGCAATAAAACAAATACCATAAGAGTAACTTTACTATTAATTTTCATGATGGGTATAACCAACTTGGCTAAGCATGAAATTCCTGCAGCAACACCCAATTCGTGCACTCACTCACTCATCGGACTTGTTAAGACGTGCGCTCACTTGCTGTCTGCCACACTTTGAAAACTTTATGCCGCACTGTTGAGCAAATAGTTGTTATGTGCAATGGAATAAGCAACGATATTCCATAATACAAACATTAAATAACAACAAACACTTCCCACTGACAGACTAACAGACAAACATTGGTTGCACAGAACGGCTGTGGGTCCAGTGACACAACATTACTTCTCAACCAAACAACATCTCTGCTCAGCTACGCCACCTTCTTTGTGCTTCACGTTCCAATCCTGCACATTATGGCGTCTGCATGCATAAATAACTGTACATCACATCTACATATGTAAATGGCTACCCACAAGCGTAAATATATTGGAGAAGCATATCGGTTGGTTATCTATCCCCACGGCGGCGCCCTTAACCCTCGCTCACTGTGCTCGCAGCTGTTTGGTTAGTCATAAATCAAGATAGCAGGGAAATTATTTTGTTATCCGAAGTCACAGCACAGTGCTGATGCTGTTGCATACAATAAAGATTGGATATCTTCACTTTGAACTTATTTTGCTCCTTTGACTTCTTGGTGTGCGCGATTTATTTTCTTTGATCGTTTGTTTTAGCGCAATAAAGTATTGTGTTGAAATCGTTGTGAAATAGTAAAAAATTATTTAAAAAAGTAATGAAAGCTTGTGAAATCAGTACAATGCATAACTTTCTATACTCTAAACGGAAATTTGTTGGACAAAAAGTTATTGCTGAGTCACTGATGCCAAGTTTTTGCTGCTATTTGTGATGTGCTGCCGGTTGACAACCGATAAAGAAGGCGACTATTAGTTGTGGATGCAATCAAATGTCCGTTGGCGTTGTATTCGTTAAGATTTTCAATATTATTTTATACATATGTATATAATTCTCATCGACTTAAAACTTCAAACAGGAAACAAATAGAGCCCAGAAGCAACGCAGCATCTCTAGAAGCATGTGGAACAGGCGCAATTGAAACCCGCGATTTCAGATAATAATTTTTCGAAAATAATTTTTTTTAAACTTAATTTCGGCGAGAAAGTCGAAAAAAATATTTGTTCAATTCACAACCTGTCGTAAAGCATCGTAAAATCGTAAAATCATAAATTTTTACACTTGTTTTTTATAATTTTACGATTTTCCGATGCTTTACGACAGGTTGTGAGTTGCTCAATTTTTTTTTTATTTTTATTCTTGCATAAACCGATACCATCAAAATACCATATATTGACGGCTCAAAATGGCGAAAACTCAAAATATATTTTAACTATTTTTTTAATATTTTAAAGATTTTTTTTTTAATATTTTTTCCGTGTAGGTAAGCAATTTTTTTTTTAATTTGGTAAAACAACATATAGTATTTCGAATTTGCTGCAAGGAGACAAGTGATCCGAACCCTGTAATATTTTGTTTGCATTTCAAATAGATTTTTGATTAGAAATCGAATCTTGGCAGGTCAAAAACGACCATAATTTTGTGTAAAAAGTTTTTCAATTTGACAATTTTTAACTTTTTTTCGAGAATAGGTCACTGTACCGACGATATCTTCTAGACGAGAACTTTTTTTATCGCTTGGAATTATTGAAACAATGGAGAACCAGTTTTAGCGCCTTCGGTTATCACTTGTAATGCGAAATTTATTAACTTTTTTTATTCAAAAATTGTATTGTGTATTCCTAAATAATAAATAAATACATTGTCGCAAAAAATTAGTCTTCAATATTTATTTTGTCGCCTTCAATACAATCCCCAACAGATGTAATACACTTATGCCAACGATTTTTTCAGTCTTCAAAACACTTTTCATAAGCACTTTTTGGGATGGCATTCGGCGTATTTTGTGTTATCTCTCTGATCGACTTCGTTGCGTTTTTGGTTTTAAGTTCGGACATAATCGTGGCTCGATGCAATGGTTTATTGTCATCGTGTAAAATCCATGAATTCTCCTTCCTTCCACAATTCCATCCGTTTTTGATGGATGTTCTCATGCAAACGTCTCAATAAGGCCAACTAGAATTTCTTATTCACGGTCTATCCCTCAGAAAACAAATTCATGATGCACCAAACCACGGATATCGCAAAAAAACACTGAGCATCCCTTTGAGTTTTGAGCGGCTTTGGCGCCGTTTTTTGGGTTTCGGCAAATTTTTTTCCCTCCACTCCTATGATTTTTGACTTCTCTGTCTGTCAAACTCATAAACACATGTCTCATTGGCAGCTATAAAGCTTTCCATGAATGTGGGATCGGAATTCGTATGATAAAGCATAATCAAAAAGATCTGTTTACAATAATCGGGATGAACCGAGCAAGAACGCGTTTCATACCCAAAATATTCACCAAAATCATTCAAACGTACTCTCTTGCCATCTCTCTAACACTTGTGTGACCATTTTCAAGAACAATATCCTTCACTTTTTCAATATTTTCATCAGTTGAAGAGGTCGAAGGTCGTCCAAAACGAGTAATATCTTCTTTGAAGGCTTTATACCACTCGTAGCCTTGTGTTTTTGATAAAACTTAACCACCGTAAGCCTTTTCTAGCATTCGCAACGATTCCTTGCATAAAATTTGGTTAGAAATACAAAGTTTGAGACAAGTTCTTTATTCGATATTTTTATCCATTGTAAAAATCCCGACACACTACTGAGGTGTACCGACCTAAGCAGCTGTTGTTAACAAACTGGTTGACAGATCACGCACATGTTTGGCCTACCAACGTAACAAAATACATTATTTTGAAATATCATTTGCCTGGGGAATTTAATTACAATTTCCGTATACCTTTTTGTCACAATGTACAATGTAACTGATACAGTAGTCTTTTTTATTCCCAAATATAGCTTTTGGTTTAAGTTGTCGCACTAGATTATTACATGAGGATTGTCTATTGTACCCCACTAGGTGTGCCCGGTTAGTAGCTGCACTGAATTACAGAAGATTACTCATACGCCATGTCGCAGAAACTTACTTCTTCTGAAAAAGCTGTACTAATATTTAAGGGACTCACCACTTGTCATAAGACATCGTAAAATTGTAAAACCATAAAATCTTAAATTTTTACACTTTTCCACTTAAAAAAATTGTTGGTGGGTTACATACAAAAATAGTTTACGCAATTACAATTCGCAGCGCTGTTTTCGGCTCGTTATAACTTTATGAGACTATATGAAACTCCTAATTATTTAAAAACTCTTTTATGAATTGTGAATAAATATTTTCTTCAAATAATTGTGATTGGGAGGCCTTACTGCAATGTTTAGTAAAACATTGTGTATTAATAAATAAAGTGTTTTTTTAGTACTAAAATATATATTTTCTCACAACTCACCTGTCTTTTGTGATGGTTTGTGTTGATCTTCCATGGCTGACTCAAAGAAACGTTTCTTATCAGAAACCGATTTAGGCACTTTTGTTGTTGTAATGGATTCCGATGTAGGTGACTGTTGAGGCAAAACAAAATTGAAATTGCATTAATTAATATGCTATTATAAATATAATTTGAAAAAATAAAAGTTAACTGTTAAGTTACAAAGTAGGTTTAAAAAATTGTCTTAAATACAAATTTACAATTTTACAATTTTTACATCGCCTATAAATGACTGTCATAAATCGGTATATCGTCAACTAAAATGCAAAACAACGTATCATCAAAAGAATCGAAATTGAGTTTTTTACTGCTTATGATTCACTATATCATATGATATATACATATGTATGTATGTAGCATAAAAATTTGGCTTCCGCTAACAGATATAACCAATATATAAGTAATATGTAACTAATATATAACCAATACATAACCATTTTATAACCAAAACTTAAATTTTGTATCAAAATGAGTGGTTTCTATTATATCGTTTTTTCTTCGCCTGTAAACATATGCAAAGTGTTGTTACGTTATTTTGCATTTAAGGTGACAATATGCTCAAAAACGTAAATAATTTTTAAAAACTCTTTAATTGCAGAAAATAATAAAGAAAAATTAGTATACAGTAAATTTTTTAAGATTTTTCTCAAAAGAGTTCGACACGAAATATCATCAACTAAAGATTTTACGATTTTGATTTATGACAGTATTTTATCAAATAAGCAATATCTATATATTTTTATATATATGTATAATGTGTATTTTCAGGCTTCATTATATTGGTAGTTGTCGACAATGCGAAAAAAGGTTAGTGCAATAGTATTTGTGTGTAAATCAAAGTATTTCACAAATTCCTTTACAAGTAATACACAGCTAAGAAGAGAACGATCCCCTGACTGACCTCCGAGCGATTCGAATATCAAAGGCAATACCAACAAGCAGACCTTGTTCAGCAATGAAACCTTATTCTTTTACGAATTATTCTGCAAATTTTAGCATTTCCAACAAATTTCTGTACCACACACACTCAAACACGCTTTCACATTCACACACACATATCTAAACATGCAACCTCTAAATGCCCGAGTGACTATGCTTTATCAGCCAAGCCATCTGCTGTCTGTTTAATGGATCGAATGCATTTTTTCATGCAGTGTGTACTCTCGAAGAAGCGATGAAGCGACGGTGAGTAGCTCAGCATTCATTTCTTTTTTATGTACAGGTAATGAATTTACTGCAAACACAAATATAACAACAAAAATAACGGAAAAAGTTTTAGACTAGAAAAAATGCTTTCTTTGCTTGCTAGAGCTCTGCGCTCGGGTTTTGTATTGTAGTTCATCAGAAATGCGGAGGGATCCAAAATGGTTGATGTTGCTGGGTGATGCGCTCGGTTGTAGCATACATATGTACATTCGTGTATTGTATTGTGTAGAAGCAGCAGCAGCATGACATCATTAATTCTAAATCTAGTAGAATAACGGTGTAATGCCACAACTGCAACGGCACTCTACACAATCTGCCCCGAAGTAAAAGTGGTCGGGAGCAAGTAAAGAAATGAAGGTATGATGGTGCATGAGCAGTATTATAGCGGCGGTGGTTGGCACCTTCGTGGCTAACTTATGTGTGGGTGTGTGCGTGTGTGTGTACTGAGGGCATTGTGTAATTAATATTACGTCAAATTCTTCATTACCAATTAAAGTCGAGTCAAAGTAGTGCTTTATGTATCAAACAAGAGAGTTAATTAAAATTTATTGAGTTTCAATGTGTAAGAAGAGGGAGAAGGAGGGCGGAGAAGAGCAGGATAGGAGTATAAGCTAAGAAATGAAATGAAAAGAAAATAAAAGAATACAAAAAATATTCCGTACACGCAAAAAAAAATATATATATAAAAAAAATAAATAACAATATAAATAAAAAAAAAAAATAACAATATGTATAAATAAAAAAATTAAAATATTTAAAAAAAATAAAAAAAATTAAAAAAAATTAAAAAAAAATAAAAAAAAAAAAAAAAAATTAAAAAAAGTATAAAAAAATAAAAACCAAAAAACTTTAAACTTCAGTCAACAATTTTATATATCTGCAAATGTGTGTATGTGTCACTTTTGGCAAATATTTAGCACTTGTGTACGCGCTGCTTTAACTGTTTAACCAGCCGCTGTGAACAATGGCGTTTGTTCTCATTGTTTTTTTAGACTCAGCGCTGCTAAACACAAAAAATTAACAAACAAACAAAAAGTAACAGAAAAAAAATTAAAGAACCTTAACGAATTTTCCTACTGAGTCGGAAGAACTAAAAAGCTTTTCAACCGCGATCGGCTAGATGGCGCTGCAAGTATATTTTCACAACTAAAATCTATTACAACTCGTTAAAAAAACAAAAAAAAAAGTAAAAAAAAAAAACAAAGAATTACGAAAACTATCTTTACACTTGCCTACATACATAAAAATATGCGTAATAATTAGACGAGCGGAAGTAGACAAAACAAAATCAGGGCAACAGCCAAAGCCAACCAAAAGATAAGATAGCTGAAACAAGCCTTTTAGCGACAAACTTAATTAGCCAGCTCAGATAAGCGCAGCGTAAAGATAACAAATTCACACATACAGCTATATTTAACTGATAACTGTGGCAAACAGTTTTGTACATTAAAGCACTGCGGTCGCAAATGAGCCACGAGTCGCATGGGCTAGGTTAGGTTAGGCACTTAAAGCGCACTATGCTTCGATTTAGTTGTCCACAGAGTGCTTTGTAGATATTTAGCATTATATCTAGTACCTATGTTGTTGTTGTTGTAACGGCAGAGTTCACAGTTCTTGGCCGGATAAAAAATTCGAGTTCGTTTCGGTACCTATACCCGACTGTCGTGGGAATGGATCGAGTACCTTGTTATAATGTCGTGCAGCTCAAAAAGAGCAGCTGTGATTATATAACTTCAATAGTGAAAACATAACTATATTAGTTGCTGATCATATATGTAGTATATGTAGACGACAACGAAAGGGTACAATGTCCGAAAACAAAAAAGAAAAAACGAATATACCAAAACAATCGCTTTCAAAAAAAAGCAACTTTATTTCTGCAAATTAGACAAAAAAAAATAAAATTTTTGATTTGCGTTTGACAGAAAAAACATTAGTTCGTGATGCCATAAACGAAAGAAGGGGAAGACTTCTATCATAATTGACATTGACAATTCATTTATGACGTATTATGTCACGATTTTGTTACTGTCATTCTTGACTACGATCCACATATGTATCTCACATATACATATATATATGATAACTTTGAGAGCTTGTAGGAGTTCGGATTATTAATAAATTTTCAAAATAACTAGACATACTGAACTAGTGTTAGTCAAAATCGCGACTCATATTGGAAAATAAGTCAAGAATTGTTAGGATTCAAGCAAAATGCTTGAAGAAACGACCGCAAATTATTGCAAATCCCTTAAAAATTGTGCTTTTTTCCATGAATGGTGTTGGTTTTGACCTCTAAGTATTAGATGCAATTAAATATTGCACAGCATTACTAAAGCCTGCAAAAACATGCCGTTAGCCCAAGCATACAATATCTAACTCAAGCTTAGTGATTGCGCATACTACCACAGAAACCTTTTGTGGTAAATTTCGTATTTAGATTGCTTGGTTTGATTATGATTTGGGTTTAGACTGGTTAAACGTGCTATAAATCAAGCAATTTACGATTTTTGAACAACAAAACATTTTGAAATCACAACAACTACAACCAAAAATGTACTGGATAGCAGTTCTATGAAATTTCCAACTCAACAACGCAGCTTCACGTTAATAAAACTTTTCAAACAAAAAACAAAAAGACGGCACAAAATAAAACAAGTCCTCTTAACAATATATATTACTGATTTTTATTACAATATAATTAAATGTGTATTGGTTTTCGAAACTTACTGCTATTTTTGTGATGCAAATAGAATTAAATTAGAAAAGTTTGTCAACAACTAATAATAGAAGTTAGTATACGTACTATGTAATGCCGACCACTATGCTAAGTATGTTATGTATGTATGGTATACTATACAGTCACTCACTGCAGTTGAAATAAAAATGACAAAAAAAAATTTGTTTTTTCGAAAAAACGTACAATATTTCGTCAACTAAAATGCAAAACAACGTTTGATCAAAAATAAAACGAAATTGAGAAAATTTTCAGCTTCCGTTGTCAGATATAACCAACTAACTAATATATAACCAATAATATAACTAATATATAACCATTTTATAACGAATATATAACCAATAAATAACCATTTTATAACCAAAACTCAAACTTTGTTTCAATATGCGTGCTTTCTATTATATCGTTTTTTCTTCGTCTGTAAACTTATGAAAAATGATGTTACGTTATTTTCCATTTCAGTTGACGATTTGCTTTTTATTTCAGGTTTACGACATTTTTTTAATTTTTTTTATCAGAACAGTGTATGCATAGTTAGGTGAGTGACTGCTCTTATATGCTTATAAATGTATCTTAAAAAGTTCTAGTGTCTTGGTAATGTGCTATTGTTGTTGTTATTGTATGAACAGTTAAATATTATAATTCGATTCTTGTTACTATTTTATTGGTGCATGAATGATAAAGTTTATTTCTGCTAAACTGTAAAGGCAATGCACAGCAATTGCAGAGACGACAGTAATACTTTCAACTAAAATAAAGGGTGTTGCAAGTGAAATGATTACAAATTTTATGAATTACTGAAAAGTTTTAGTTTACTGTTTGATATAAGTTTAGATTTTATTTCATATTAAATATTTTTCAGAAAAAAAAAAATCACTGAAAGTAGCATACAACTTCAGTACAAAAATCAAAACTCACATTGCAGCACCCTTTATTTAGCATAAATTGTGTTTAAAGCCAACTACTTTTAAATACCAGCAAATGACAAAGATTCAACTAATTTGTGGCTGTTTAAGTGATACTAAATAAATATATAGAAATGTTCTAAAATCTAACGGTATTTCACTCGGCGCAGTAAACCTGAAACCCTCGCACACAGCGCCATGCATTGTTTTTAATCAATTTGAGCATACAGTATAAGGAAAGGGTCGACGAAATCGGCATGGCTTGTTATTGTTGTTATTGCGGTATGACGATGAATTGAATGGAAAGTGTTAGTTTTCAATTTAAATGCAAATATTTTTTATTTTATGCCACAAAATTTGGTATGCGACCTGCATGCGACGAATAGATGTCCAATGTATTATTCGTATTGGGAGCGAAGTGAGTGTCGTAAGTCCCAGAAGGACGACTTTGATTAGATAGACAGACAATGGGCAAAAAAAAAAACACAAAAATAAAATTTGCATACATACAGCCGAATAGTATTTGAAATGATTTATTTCCAAACGAATGCATCCGAAACTCAACAAATTAAAGGCATAAACACAGAATAATCCACGAACTCGCTGCTGTGCGCCAACTAGTAGCGAGCAGAACGACCTACAAAGCAGCAATTTGGGTTTGACGAAATATTACACAAACTACAAACAAACACAGCAGCTATACACAACCGCAGGATCGATTCCTTGGCGGTAGCGAGCGGGCGGCGTTGTGGCAAGCACCGATGGCAACATGGCAGCTGTGGCAAAGGAACGGCAAACAACAAATCTTGCTTATATTTAAGCAATTAAAATGCCCGACACCTCGCGCCGGCACTGCGCGTAGCACGCACACACACACACACACACACACAGAGGGAGAGAAGGAAAGTAAAAACTTGCGGATGACTTGCAAATCGGAGTACAGCAAAACTAATGGAGAATACGCCTCAACAACGCTGCCTTACACAACGCCGCCCTGCCACATCAAGCGACGTCTGTACTAATCACACTGTGGTTTCTTTCCCTGTGGGCGGCGACATGGCACCCGAGAGCACAACACCTGCAAACTTTGGTCTCGACAGCGGCGACGATGTCAAGTCCAATTGCGGTTGCGATTGTGAACGCAAGTTTAGCGGACGTGCACTGTTCGGCGGCGGCGGCGGGGCGGTGCGCAATATTAAATGTGTTGGCTTAAGCGGTCGCTTGGGAGGTAATGGCGGCGGCGGTGGTGACGTTGATGACCGACAATTCACTGAGGTATCGCTGCTGCGACGCGAATCAAAGAATGATGTGTTGCTGTAGATGGCCTCCTCTTCGATGGTAGAGTAGATTTCTTCCGCCGTCTCGTAATAGGAGGCCGCATTCATGGCGCGCTGTAATGATGAAGTCGACTCGGATTCTACCGACGCCAGAGTGGAGGTGGAAAGGTCTAATGAGTGGACTGTGTTTTGATAATCGCCCGTGCTGATGTGGACGGAACGTCCGGAAGAGGAAATGGGCACAGTTGAGTTCTGTGCAACTATTTCGGATATTGCTGGAAATTGCATTGATGTGTATGACGGTGTGGGAGAGGCAAGGTTAGCAACTGGTGGTGCTGTTGCTGTTGACCCGGTCGCTTTTGTTGCTGCGGTGCTGGCGGTTTTAATTGTGTACGCCGCGGTGCTGCTTGTGCTGTTGATGGAATGGGATAGAGAGGAAAATGTAGACGTCGCTGATGAAGTGGTTATCGAGGTGGTAGCTGTGGTGATGGTTGTTGATGTTGATGTTGGTTTCATACTAGTATATCTGTTGTTGGCGCTATTTGTGGCAGTGGCTTTGGCCGCTGACGCAGTGTTAAGTGTGTTTTTGTTGCTGCTTGTGGAACTGTGCGCAACATTTTGGACTTGTGTTGGTTGGGTTGTCGATTCACTCACCAGTACAGTACGCTGATGTAGATGCAGTTGAGGCGATCGTTGTTGTAGTTGTTGAGGTTTCATGTATACACCAGTGGTGGCAGACGTTGCACCACCGCTGGTGGCCAAGAAAATAGGCGTAGTAACCAACGATGATGACGACGATGATGACACCTGCGACGTCGCAGCAGTGAACTGTGCCTGTGGCAGCAGTACGAGACCACCTACCGTGAATAGTGACTGGTTCTGTGGGGAATTAGAGAAGTGATGGCTCGTACTGTTTGGGACCAATTGACCAGTTAGGATGTGAGTGGTATTTGGCTGCTGGGGTTGTGGTAGCTGGGTATATTGAACAGGTAGTATTTGCGCTGTGGGGAAAATTTGTGTGGGCGAGAGTGGATTATTGGATGGAATGCCTGCCTGTAATGTAGCTGCTGATGATAGGAGATCCAATCTCGGCTGCATGTTTGCATTGGGAGAAGTAATAGAAGAAATAGGAGAAGCAATGTTAATAGTTGAAGATTCGCTATCGCAATGGGAGCTACTATCACAACCGGGATTCAGAGCCGCAGAGGAAATCAGGTGTTCGGGCGGTGGTGGGAGAGGTAATGAATCAAAATTGTCATCTGAACTATCTATAAATGGATTTACCGAGTGTTTGATGCTTGCGTAATGCGGAACTGGCGGCGCTTCTTCGTGCGGTGCCCCCAGTTCGGGTATCTGTGACTTTCTGCTCGCACCACGCAGCTGGTTGCGCACTTCATTTTCATGCAGCATGATTGTGCGGTGTTCGTCTTCAGTAACCAGTATGTGATCTGGTGAATTTTCGTGTATAAACTCAGTGTGGCGACGCTGTGAAGGTGGTATTTCGTCATCGGAGAGCGGCGGAGGTGGTGGAAGCACCTCCAAGTAGTAAGTCTCTTCGCTCTTTTTCACGTGTGGAGTTGGCGAAGCAAGCTTTGGCATCGTTGAGTAGTTGACGGGTGGGGGAGGTGGACTTTCACGCGGTCGCGATGGACTACGCGGCGTCTTTACGCGCACAGGAAGTTTTGCACTACTACCAGCAGGCGGTGGTGTTATTGGAACGGTTGGTGTTGTTGGCGGTGGCGGCGAACGTATTTCATGTATTGTATTCGTGGTAGGATCGTGTTCGAAGACTGTGAAATCACCATAACCTACGTCGGCTTTTTGGAAGGCATCGAGCGCAATATTGTGCACCAGCTCAGCTTTCTTAGTTTTCGGTTTCGGCAATATGGGTGGTGGTATACGTTTCGGTTTGGCGCCGGTTGAGCTTGACAACAGATCTTCAGTAGATTTTGACTGCGCACTCACAACCGTACTAGGTGTGCTACGACCGCTTGAAGCTGAACGCTCTGCGCCTAACAAATTCTCGGTCGACTTCGAGCCAAAGAAAAATTGTTCACGTGGTGATCTGAGGGCCGAGGGTGATTTCGACATAGCTTTTGCCAACTCGGTATATTCATCACTTTTGCTGCTGTCTAGGAACGCCTCACGGAATGGATTTTCTCTTTCGATCTCGGTAGACACCGTCACCTTTTCAGGTTGTGGCGGTGGACTGCGATAGCCACTACTACTACTTCCACCTCTGCTGGCCAAAGGCGAAGATGAGCGTACATGTTGCAGCGTAGGCGAATCAATTTCCTTGATGCGCGCTACTGTAGGCACTATTGGCGGCAGTTTTTCGGGGCGTCTACAACGCTCCAGTGTCGAGTTATTCGACGATGATGGACTGGCCGAACGTAATATACCTTTGCGTGGTAAACGCGGCCGTGCGCTACCATACTCTTGCTCCGAATCGTAATAACGGGAGTAACCGTCGGGCGTTCTCGAGCGTTCATAATCAGATTTTGACCTTTCATCGCCGCTGAGATCAAAACTAACCGATTTACGGTGACCACCATAAGCAGAACCTGAAAGATCGGGCGTGCTTCGACCAGATATATTTCCCAGCCTTTCGTGATTGGGCCGATGCGGACGATAGTCATTCTCCGAATCGCTGGTGTAACGCGGCGAAGGCCGTGGTCGGTCAAAGTAGTCCGAATCAGTGTCACCTTGATCGGCCGAAGCATTCGGTGAATACGTATCGAATACATCTTCATCTCCGTCAATCACGTCATCGTGCTCATCTGGCTGTTCCTCCTCCTCCTCCTCCGCCGCGTCTTCTTCTTCTTCCTCCTCGTCGTCAATAATATAAATTGGTTCGGCTTTCGTGACTTTGTTTGTCGTGGGAGCAATCGACTGATTTTGTCGACTGTCTGTAGGCTTAGCTACGGTTTCTGTCCTCGTTTTATGTATTGATGTTGGAGTTGGTGTGCGCCTCTGTTGAATGTTCTTTTGAACAGAAATGTTCGTTCATGTTAGAAAAAATGTATGTATTTTAGTTTTAGTTTCCAACAATTAGTTTAAGCGATAAAACATTTACACTGAAGCGCGTTTTAAAGTGGTGATATGAGAACAAAGTGCTAATTGTGGTTTTTGTGCTTGGTGCTTGGTGGAACTGGAGTGAGCGAGTATGTTCGAAATTAGACTGAGTAGTAATTGAGTGCTCCGAAAAATACGTACATAGTTTTTGAGATTTTTTTTTTTTTTGAGTGTGTGTGTGAGAGTGAGTGAGTGAATTACTTACAATGCATTACTTAGTAAACTGCGAGGAGTGAGAAGTACAAAAGTGAATTTGAATATTTTTTGTTGTAATTATTGACAAATACTTTCGATTAGCACATTTGAAACCGAACAATAATCAACTTGATGCGGTAATGTCTGAACAGTTGAGTTGATGTGAGAACAAATTCAAAAGTCGATTTTTTTTCCAAAGAGAAATATGGCAAAAAGAAGCAGTAAACTCAGCGATAAATGTGGGACAAAACAAATGCTGATAAACGCGTTTACAAATACACATAAATGTAAGCGAAAATGAAGGCAAGCGTACAAAGCATAAATACTAGATTATGTGACATCTCTTGCGGTACTAATAGAATAATACTAATAGCCCTGCCCCGCTCAAAAATAAAACCAATTTCGTTTTGGTTTACAGAATTTTTACAAAATTTTTCTTATTTTTTTTTTGTTTTTCTTTTTTTTTTGTAATCGAGAAGACATTGAGTTTTTATTATTTTGTTTCGGTTTTCTGATTTACATAAAAAATTTCACGGTTTTTATAAAGTTGTTAATTAATATGCATTCTTCAATGGAATAATCCGACTTATACTTGTATATTTTCATTATTTTGTTTGTATAGTGCCATAGTACGTGTTTTAGAGGAAAAGTCACCTTTATACACATATTCAAAACATTTAATTTAATATATTTATATTTATATATTTTTTTCTTTAATTATGCTATAAACTACACATTGGACAATTGATATAAGTTTATAGTTCATTTGTTTGTTAGTTGTATTATCTTGGATTAGGTACACAAATCTTCAGGAATCTATACGTTCAACAACAGCTTGTAATTATTGCATCAAAGGAGGGATTTCAGCGAATTTTTCTCAATATCTCAACATACGAGTATACATTTTTGTAAAATTTGTTCAAATTCGAACTTGAACTGGGCTTGAAATGTGGGCACAACCGGATGTGGTATTGAAAAAAATAAAAAAAAAAAAAAAAAAAAAATAAATAAAAAAATTAAAAAAAAAAAAAAAAAAAATAAAAATTAAAAAAAAAAAATATTTTAAAATATAAAAAAAAAAAAAAAATAAAATATAAAAAAAAATGTTTTGAAAAATGAAAAAAAATTGAAAAATTAAAAAAAGACTGTTTTGAAAAATTAAAAAAAAATTTGAAAAATTTAAGAAAAATTTGAAAAATTAAAAAAAAATCGAAAAATTAAAAATAAATTTAAACAAAATTAAAAAAAATTAAATAAATTGTTTATAATTAAAATTTTTTAATTAAAAAAAATGTAAGTAAAATAAAGTTGTATAGTAAAATAATAAATTATTTTCTTTGCCTAACTTTTTCGCTCATAGTAACCTAGAAGCTAACCACATAGCAGCTGAAGAAATTGTAATGTTGAACACGTCTGTCAAAATTTTTCGCAGATGTTCCAAGCTTACCTATACAATTTTTAAGGGAAAAGAGGTGCAGAAAAAAGCACTTTATAAAAAATTATGTTTAGGATTGTAAGAGTAAATAAAAATAAGAATTGAGGACCAATTAAAGGGTGATATACAGTTAGAATTTTCAATAAATCGATTTGTTTATTTTATTTTCAAAATTTAAAAGGCATTTCAGGGTTCTTGGAGATACAGAGCCAAACTTTAAACGCGTTTTTCTATAGGTAGGTGTGATTACTCAAAAACGGCTAAACTGACTGGTCTAAAATTTTAAAACGAACTTCTTTAATATATTTATTAGTAATTAATCGAATATTTTTTCTCAGCGATAAATACATTATTATAACAAATTAAGGGGTTAGGTGGGTTTGAAAATTTCAAAAAATCGATTTTTTAAATATTCTCCCAAAATTTTAAATCGATCCGCGCTAAACTCTAAGAAATAGGCTCTTCGGAAGTTCTGCCCATCAGGTCACGTCGATGTATCGTAAAACTTTAAATGCGTTTTTCTCAAAACTCCATTTTTGAAGTCAGTGCACACGATTTCTCGAAAAAATTATGGACCGATTTAGTTCGAATTGTGTACACATTTTTAAAATAAAATTATCTAATTATTGAACGAAGGATTTTTTTTCATAACAACTTATTTTTTAACCCAAAAAATGGCGAAAATTTGACCAAAAATTACATTTCTTGTTCAAAGTCCGAGAAAAATTTTTATTTTTTTGTGTCTCTTAACACCTTAAGGCCGAAATTGTCGATTTGTTTCTTTTTAGAAACCGCCATTTTGTAAATAATATTTTCTTTATTTCTTATTCCTTCAATTAATCTAGATTTAACATTATTTTAACGAAATCTGTTTGGTTTTTTAATTTCAGAGGATCCAGTTCAGACCGATAGTGGTCACCGCTAAACGTCGTTTTTGAGAGGAGCTCCCGTAGACCAGCTGCAGTGCCTTTCCAAATAAATATTTTTACTAATACTAAAACACAGTGAAAAGATACCGTAAAATGTATACAAATTTGTGGATCAAAAATTTTTAAAAATTTCTAAAAACAAAAAAAGGAAAATTCGCGTTTTTCGGCCTTCTAACTGTGTATAACGCTTTAATCGAAATCGAAAAAACGAATGCTGTTGAAACCAGATTACACATCAATAATGGCGAATAATTATAATCGTAATAAAAGAGATAAAAGAATAATTTTTAAGTAAAAGTTTCTAACTTTTTTTGTAATAAACCCTGACTTATGATATAAAATTTCAATTAACATTAACATTTTCAAAATTTCCGATGTTTTTTCTTTCAAAACACTGCCACTATCTGCTAATAAACCACTTAATCATAAAATTCAACAACTTAACGCGCTGGTTTCAATACAATAATTAAGTATGTTCTGCTTACTCGATGTTTTCAACACAATATCTAAATATATTCTGCTTACACCAACAAAACACTAACCTTAACGACATAACAAATCTGCGACACCGGCTGCTGTGGTTAAATTCGGCAACCAAGCAAAGTTATTTACGCAAGTTGTTAGCAGAAAATGTCTAAAGGCTGACAGCATATACCGCTATGTTTGCAAAACATTTGTTGCTGTGTCAAAAGAAGCTTTGCTTGGAAGATTTTCAATTTTTGCACACATTACATAGACGCACGCGTGCACATATGTATGGCTGACTGACTACATGGGACCGTTCAACAGGGTAAATTGCAGTAGATTTTTATACTTTTATAGTATATATGTAGTATATAAGTGTTTTTGTGGAAACCATTGTTGAGACTTTTAGTTGGTCAAAAGTAGAAAAATATTTGAGTTATTCAAATAGTAGTGCAGTGTAGATATAAGTAGGAAAATTTCGCTATACTTATTTATGTATGTACTTTATTTGCATGTATTGGGACACATTATATGTGGCTGCAGCAGTATCTGTTTTTCATATATATTTTGCTATGTAATAATCCTCTCTGTATATATATGTATATATTATAAATGCATTTGCATAGTAACACTGTTATCATTTGATAAACATTCAATTTGTTTTAGTTCATTTCTTCGAAAAAAATATAGTACAAACAACAATTCATTTAATATATGCTACATATAACAAAATTTCAATTCAATTTTAACATTGACATACATACATACAAACACATAGTTTGATAAACTTTTCCAAAACAAACGCGCGTCAAATACTCGCTAAATTCAATTAATCGCAGGGTTGCATTTTTTGCTCTGCTTGTTGCTTTGTTTGCTTTATGCAATTTTGCATTAATTATTATTTTTACAGTAACACGTTAATTTACGCAATTATCTCGCTGAAATTATGCAACGGCATTTTCAGGTAGCGTACTTTACGCATGATCTGGCAACGCTACCACACATTATTGGCGCTTCCAGCAAATAATGGAAGCTTTGTGTGCATGTTTACGCGCATAATATGCACATACGATACATACATACGTATACTTATTATGTACATATTTTTACATAATTTATTTTTATTTTATTTTATTATCATTTTTAATAATTTTTTTTTTAATTTTTTTGTTTTCAAAAAAAAATTTTAATTTTTATAATTTTTTTTTTTTAATTTTTTTGTTTGCAACAAATTTATTTTTTATTTCCTGCTGTTGCACGCGCGCTTTATGTACTGTTTCCTGTGCGGCCCTTTACGACCGTTAAACTAAATATTCAGTCTTATAGTTATAATCATCCACTTGTTAAGCTTTATTTTGCTCTGTGCTCTGCAATGAGAAACCAAATTCGGAAAAACGAAACAGAAAAGAGATTTTTTTGTTTAATTTCAAGTCGAATTAGAGTAGATGGTTTAATTGTTAAGAGAGTTAAGAGAGTTCTTTTCAGAGTTTACAACAAATATTCACAGTCTCAATGCAGTGTCAATAGAGAAATACACCAATATTTATTGGAATTTAAAAAAAATAAGAAAACTGTTTTAGGTAGATAGGGTTAGAATGAGATTAACACCAATGTACATATGTATGTATTTAAATTCGAGCAGCATTGCAAAAGTAAGTACATAAGTTTTTCAAACTAAAACCAAGTGTCAAACGGTATCTAAGATTTTTTTAAATATATTTTTTGATTTTCATAAAAAAATTAAGTACTTAATTAAAGTTTTTAATTTAGTTTCTTTCAAATACACATATGTATGTATGTCTGTTTGTGTGTTTTCACGAAAACCAAATTAAAACCAATTCATAAAGAATATATATACAAAGCGGAGGGTTATAACTGCTTCGGCATGCACACAACTAGTCGTCATTCGATGCTTAAACTAACTAAACGTAGGAGTAGTTTAAAAGAAAAATTATAAAATACAAAAATTCACATTACATTAATTAATAATAATTAATTAATTCATTTTTCATAAAATTTAGTCTTCATTCTATGCTTAAACTAATTAAAAGTAAAGAAAAAATTAATTAAATAATAATAAAATTAATTAAATAATTTCATAAAATTTAGTTATTGTTTTTTATAATGAAACACATTCTAAATATATTGAAATTTATTTTAAAAAAATGTATACAAAAAATAATAAATTTTTTATGTTCAAAATTTAGTTATTGTTTTTTATAATGAAACACATTCTACACATATTGAAATTTATAAAAAAAAATGTATACAAAAAATAATAAATTTTTCAAAAAATCTCCTCAACCACCAAAAACGCGTATTGCAGCCTACTTTACACAAATTTCTTACAGCGCCGTTTTTCACTTCAACTGTTTTCCCCTAATAGTTCTAAATAATTGCATATATTTTCGTTATTATTTACTTAAAATTACTTAATATTGCCTTAAAATTACCTGCCAAAAGCTTTTTATTAATTACAACTGTGTAAATGCCCCAATATTAGTCCGGAAAGCAAGAGATATAACCAAAAGTACTGAAAATTGTTTAGTACCAGTGTTGGAAAACGTTTCATTATGTCGAGCAAGTAGCGTTATCTACTTTATATGCGGTTTGAATTATTTACGCGTATCTTTTTTAAATGAACAGATGTTGGAAAAATATGATGTTGCAGAAAAAGCACGAAATAGTCTTTCAACAATATTTTTGAAATCAAACTATTTTATAAGATGATCAAGATGATATGTTGCGCAGATAAAAAAAGTAATTTTCATATATTTTTAGCGCTATAAAGACTAATATTGTAAAAATTTCATTGAGTTGTAGAGGAACTCCTGCGAATCGTGTAAAAAATCTAAGCTGAGGGGAGTAATTTTTCAGTTTAGAGAAATGTTCCCAGGAAATATGTTGACACTCCAGAGATTTAAAAAATAATATCAAACTTTCAGTTGAGTTGTTATATTACAAGCCAAACTAATATCCGAAAAAATGTTTCAAGACCTATTTCTAAACAAAGGGATTATTAAAAAACATTTACTTTTGCAGCACCAAAGCTCTAATATGCATCACTCTGGTGCATTTTTTATACCATAAAAAGATGTTTATTTTTAATTTGATTGAACACTTTGTATGACAGCTACATACATACATATGTATATGCTATAGTGGTCCGATGTGAACCATTTCTTAGAAGATTGCATTATTGCCTTAGCTAAAAACATACGCCGAATTTCGTGAAGATATATTGTCAAACAAGAAAGTTTTCTAAACAAGAACTTGATTTTGATTGGTCAGTTTGTATGGCAGCTATATGCTATAGTGGTCCGATATCGACGGCTCAGATTAATTACCAGCTTTTTGGAGAGATAAAACGATATCTCAAAAACTGAGAGACTAATTCGCGTATATATAGACGAACAGATGATAAACAGTCGAACATAGCTAAGATAAGACAAGTAGATGAAGATTGCACTGCGACCTTGAGTCTATTGTGCCCTCTCCTAAATCACAAGGACCCACCTAGCCCCAGGGTATTGATAAATTTCAATATACTGCTAAGTACCAGTTAGGCGATGTGATGCCTATTAGTAGGCATGGATCCAAGGACCTTTATCACGCGTCTGCAGACTGCTATGCAGTCAATTAGCAGGTGTTCTGGAGTTTTAGGCTTCCTATCGCTTCTTCAGCTTGCCGGTGGCCAGTGTAGAATGCGACAAGTAGCCTGAGTTTGTCCCTAGGGAGATTGATTACATACGGACATAGCTAAATCGAATATGTACGTCAAATTGATCATATTTATAGGGTTTCCGACGATTCTGACAGGGTACTAACATACAATCCAAGCTTCGTGGTAAACTTTAAATACCTTGTTTTTAGTACGTAATTATAGCAAGAACTTGATTTATTAAGCTTATTATTTAGGGTTTATTTTTTCGACATAAAACTCAATAATATTTGACGAATTACTAATGCCAATGCAATCGATGCGTCTAAACGACATTATGCTTTCTTTATTAATCCATTTTTTATATGTAAACAGAAATCAACATTTCACTAATCTAGTAAACTCACCAGTAAAGCGAAAATCACAAATTTGCAATGAAAACGAATGGCATAAGTATGAAATAGAAAAATTTACCAAAAACACAAAAAGATGAATGAAGAATGAGTGAACCGGTTTTTTTAAAGATGACAGGTGACCGATTGCTCTTAGAGCGGGAAAAAAGTTTTTTTTTTGAATTTATGCAAGCTTTAGTCGCATAGTTTTATAAAAATTCACGAAATTTTACTTCAATTCATTTAAAAATGAAAATTACACATACACATGCATGTACATTCAGGCACACATATGCATATACATACATACATAAGTATGAAATTTGCGGCACTGTATTGCCTAACTAGGCATATATATGTACATATAGATTCATAGTCATTGTTGACACATATTATTAACACGTGTTCAACTGGGCAACTTTTCCGCTGAACATCAACAATCCGCTTTCAAATAAAAATTAGCAACGCAAACAACGGGAAAATAACATAGCAATGCAAAACAAAGAGAGAAAATGTGAAAATTCTTTGGAGAACAGGTGAGATATTTGTTTGAACACAATTTAAAGTTGTTAGCAATGTTTCAGTATGAGTACATATATGTATGTCTGTGTGTGGTGTTGGTGATTTTTTTATTTTTCATTTGGTTTTTTTGGCGTTGGTGGGGTACATGAACACAACACAAAGAACTGAGAGCAAATGTTATTGTTCGACACGCACATGACAACACAAGGATTATGGTACTGGGATGCATGTTAAGCCTAATAACAAACAATGCAAAATGTCTATAAACTGTCATCAACATACCTGTTGCTGAGTCGGTGGCGCGGCCACAGTTTTGCCACTTGCTGCTGCCGCAGCAACATCTCGGCTGCTGGCTGTGGCCAACGCTGGCGAGACAGGTGGTGATGTAGTGGTGGTGGTGGTCGTGGACGCGGTTGTGCCCGCAGTGGGCAATGTTGTTGGTGACGTGTGAGTTGGAGTGGAGGCAGCCGCCAACGCAGGCGACGGATTTGTGTCGAGTGTATGTTTCGAAATGACAACTGTTGTGGTCTTTTGAATTTTATCCTGATCGTGATGTTCGGCTGGCGACTTGGGTGGTACTGAGGTGAATGCATCCGCGGCACGCACGATTTCAAGCACCTACGCAAATAAGAACGAAATGGAAAAGAAAGTATGCATATTAAGTCTGAGTCAATAAAGGTGCGAGTATTAGCAATTAAGCAATTGTAATACCTTCTCGGGGGTACTCTTTTCTTTAGACTGCACCAGCGTTTTGTCTGCATTAGCAAACGTGGCGAGTGCATCTTGGGGAGTTGTTGCTGTTGGTGGTGGAGCACTGCTCTTGGATGTTTCGCTTTCAGCTGCATGCTGTTGCGGCAAAGCGCCAGCGCTCGGCGGTGTGGTGGGCGAGTGGGCCAATGCCGCCACAGATGCCAATACTGATGGGTCGTTATTCGATTCGGTTTTCGGTGCAAAAACTTCAAAATCCTTGGAAGGAAAGAAATGTTTTAAAAATTATTAAAGAGTAGCTCTACATTTTTTAATTATTTAGTGCAATCAAGATCAATTTTTTTTTCAAGGTCTTAGCATATTATGTAGAACTAATATTAGTACGCAATTATAACATTTATTCACACTCACTTGTCGTATGCGCTCATCTTCGTCGCGGTCCAAACTCGACATGCTCTGACTTTGGCTCAGTTCCGAACCGGTTTCGGAAGCACGCGAACCTAGTAGGAGGCAAAGAAAAAAAATAAAACCAAATATAAATTAAATTTTGTTATTTTTGTTGTGCTAAAGCAACAAATTTGCAACTGAAAGTTGTGTAGTTGTAGTGACTGTGCTGCCGAAACGAATTTATTGCAACGCACTAGGGCGCCCAGTAGATTCGATTTTGCCACAATAACACACATGCCACGCAGCATATGTAAATATAGCTATACTGTACCTTGTCGACTGCCTGTGTTGAAGCCTGTGCTCATGCCGCCAGCAGCCCCAATGGAATGAATTAAATTGGATTTGTCGTATCCCTTGCACGCGATCAAATGAATTTCATTGCCAGCATTGCGCAGCACATTCACAGCGTCCTGATGTGAGATGCCCAATAACGAGTGGCCGTTGACTTCCAACAGGCGCATACCAACCTGAAAACACACACAACAACAAACAAATTCACGTTTTTATCAATTTTGAGAAGATTAATTTTTTTTTAAATAATTTTTTTTAAATAATTTTTTTTTTTTTTTTAAATTTTTTTTTTGCTAATACATACACAAATTGAAAATATTTTAAAATTAAAGAAGCTGACATCAGTTAAAGCAGAGGTTAATGACTGTAGATTTTAGCATATTGTATTTTTGTATTCGAACCATTTTCGAACACCGAAACTTTTATGCAGGATTGCAAATAATGCATTAAAACAAATATTTGTATTAATATTTGAATTATTTTTTTTTTATATATAATTCTGAAAAAATTAAATAAAAATTATTTTCAAATTTTCAACCTCAAATACCCGATTAAAAACTTAAAATTATTATTTTTTAAATTTAAAAATTAAAATTATTAAAAAATATTATTTTTCTTATTTTTTTAAAGTAATTAAAATTATTAAAAAATATTATTTTTTTATTTTATAAATTTTTTTTTGTTATTTTTTAAATTAAAAAAAATTATAATTTTTAAATTTATAAATTAATAATTTTTAATCTCAAATACGGCTTTGAAAAATGAAAATTAAATTTTAATCCCAAAAACTGGATTAAACATTAAAAATAAAATGAAATTTTTAAACCTAAATACCGGAACGAAAAATAAAAAAATTTTAATTCCAAGTTTATAATTAAATGTTAAAAAAAAGTATTTTCTTTAGAAGCTGCGCAGTTCTTCATTATTGTTATCATTCCAAAAAGAAAAGCTGTTGTTTAATAAAATATCAACACAGTTTAGCACTCTTTGTCTTATTTACATACATAAATTACTTTTATTTATTGTGTTTCAGTTAGAAACTTTCTGTTTTAACCCTTTTTCCAGCAGTCTAATTCAAAACTATTTTTACTTCCATTTTTTATTTAAAAATTTAGAAAATATTTTTTTTAATTTTTATATTAAAATTATTATTTTTTTTTAATTTTTTAAATTTTTTCAATTTATAAAATTTTTTCACAATTTCTTATTTTTTTAATTTTATTTAATTTATTTTTTTTAATTAAATTAATTAAGAAAAATTTTTAATTAAAATGATTATTTTTTAATATTTTAATTTTTTAAACTAATTTTTTTTTCAATTTTTAAAATTTTTTCACAATTTCTTATTTTATTTATTTTTTTTTTAATTTAAATTAATTAAGAAAATTTGTTAATTGAAATTATTATTTTTTAATATTTTAATTTTGAAGCTTTTTAATTTTTTAATATTTATAAATTTAAATTTAAATTTTTTAATTATATATAAATTTAAATAGAAATTTAAATTTTTTAAATTTAAAAATATTAAAAAATAATTTTAATTAAAAAAATTAAAAAAGAAATCCAAATTAAAAAATGTTTTCGCAATTTTTAATTTGGTAGATTTTCAAATTTTATTTCCAAACATTTTGGTTATAATTCAAGTTTAGAATAATTAATTTAGAATTTATTTTAATTAAAATTATTTTTTAATTTTGAAAATTTTTAATTGTCATTTTTTTATTAATTTTTTAAATTACAAATTAAAAAACAAATAATTTTAATTAAAAAAATTTAAAAAAAATCTAATTTAAAAAATATTTTTTCAATTTTTAATTTGATAAATTTTAAATTCAAACAATTGCCAAACATTTTGAATCCAAAATGAGAATGAAAATTGAAAATTTGGTTTTTAATGCCAAGCATATTGGGTAATTAAGATTTTGCAGGTACTCAATTTTTAATCCAAAAACATTCTAATTAAAAAATTCCCCAACCAATAATTGAAATTAAACTTTCTCTTGCAATAAATATAGTAGCTATTATTTATACATACACACAGTTATTTACATACCTTAAGTCTTCCGTCACGTCTTGCTGCGCCGACTGAATTAATTTTCGACACAAACACACCCTCATCGGTGGGATCACACGGATTGCCGCGCTGACCATTAAGTCCGCCCTTAATGTGCATACCCAGGCGCTCGCCTTCAGCTTTACTAATGGTGATTTCCTGTGATTTATAATAATAAGCGGTTATAAATATAAAAGTGCAACATAACTTAAAGGCACTGCCACTTGCAACAGCACAATCACTATATGGTATGTATAAGTATGTATGTATTTACTTATGTAGACGTAGAGGGCATAAAATACGTACTTAAGTACATACATATGCGTAAGCATATTTTTACTTATGCATACACATACATACACTACATACATACATAGATATATAACAATGAAGGATGCATATTGCAAACAGAGAAATAATAATAAAATAACAAGTGAAATAAGTGAACAAAATAAACAAACGGACAGAAATATGTGGGAAAAGTGAAAAGCGTAAATATATAATAGCCCTGATTCTTTTGATTTTTGGCGCGATTCCCATTTTCATTCGAGGCAGTGAGCACCATATATAGCATACATCATACATACATATGTGGGGCAAATGAGAAAATAGTAGTAATAATAAAACTATGTAAGTATATAAAACTGAAGTGCGCGATAAAAATGTGGACTGCTGTGCTGCCATTAAGGGAGTGCTTTAAAAAATGCTGCAAAAATGTACCAAAGAGAGCGATTGTTTTTGGCTGCCTTTGAGAAATATTTTAATTTTTTCAAGTTACTGGCAATTTTTTATCAATGAAATACTCTGCAATAATATTTTTTGTAGTGGATACATAAATGTTTATATATACAAGGTGTGCCATAAAAATAACCGAACTTTTTGGATAAAAACTAAAGTGCACAATATATTATCTTTGAAAGTTATTTAAACGAAATAAACTACAACATTTGCAACGATCAACCAACGTATGCATAGATATATAGTATATTATAGGAATGTTCTTCAGCAGCTCGGCTACTTTTATGTTGTTTTTTAGTTTTAGAGATAGAAAATAGTCACATGGCCAGAATCAGATCAGGCGAATTGATGAAATCCGTTTGTCTATGAAAAATTCGTTCACTTTTTTGGTCTTAATAAATTATATGAATTAGTTTGTCGTAATGAATTATATGAATTAGATATGTGGAACAAAATACACACAGATCTTTCTTTTAGCCAAATCTTCAATAAAAATTCTCAAAATAGGAGTTTTACTCGTATTTCTTTTAAATTGTCACGACCATTTTGAAGGCATTACATGGGTTTAAAGGTTTAAAAACAAATATATATTTTAATTGACTTATTTAATTCTAAAATATCACTAGGATATTGTTCTAAATTCTCAAGTTTATCCAAGTAATAGTTTTGGAGATTCAGCCTTGAAAAGCTTTTGCTTCCCCGGCGGGTACTGCGTCGAATACTTTCGAAACTGGAGTGTTCTGTTCTGCGCCACGGCACTTCTCATCGTACCACCTGGTCTTTTGCCTTTTCCGAAAAGCAATGCTTTCGTTTGTAGCTGTACGTAAGGAGCTTGAAATGTCGACGCACAGTTCCCTTATACCGAATTACTAACGAATGCTCTCAGAGAGCAGAAGTGCAAGTCGCGTAGAAAATCGTTCGTCTGTCTGTTGTGATTGCAGCTTCTCGACGTCAAACCTTCCTTGTTTTTGTTGACGTGCGTTTTTTGCTGCAAAGAGGCGGGTGCGTATCTTGGCTACAACAAGATAGTGGTCCAAGTCGATATTGGGACCTCGGAGCGAACGCATATCTAAAACACTGGAGAAGTGTCTTCAGTCTAACACAACATGATCGATCTGGTTGGTGGCTTTTCGAACCGGAGATAGCCAGGTAGCTTGATGAATTTTCTCATGCTGGAATCTAGTACAAGGACAACCATATTTCAAGACCTGGCCTCAACCCATTTGTTGATGTTTCATCGTGAAGGCTGAATTTACCGATCGCTGGCTACCTTCTTTGTCCACCCAGGCTTTAAGTTGCCAAAAACGATTTTGACATCATGAAGCACTCATAGGTGCGCTCCAAGCGCTCATAGAACGCATCTTTGGTCACATCGTCCTTCTCTTCCGTCGGGGAGTGGGCACAAATCAGCGATATGTTGAAGAACTTCGCTTTGATGCGGATTGTGGCTATATGGCCACTGTAGTAAATGCCACAAGGGCCTACTCGTCTCAGACCTTGTCCCGTCCATCGCACTTCTTGAACGGCGGCGATGTCAGCCTTTATTTTTACGAGGACATCAACAAGCTGGGCAGCGGCACATTCCCAATTAAGGGACCGGACATTCCAGGTGCGTGCTATTAAATCAAAGTCCTTATTACGTTTTCTGTGGTTGTCATCAAAGAAGGGGTTTCCCTGCCGAAGCTGTTTTTTTTACTTTTCATTGGGGGCGTTTTTTACGTGGCGGATCCCAAACCCAGCACGCAACCCTGTAGAGGGATGGTTCGTCTTCAAGATATAATTTAAAAGTCTCGCACGAAGAAAATCCTTCGTTCAATTCGTTTTGTTCAATTACAACTATTAAAAAAAGTCGAGAAGTCTTCACCAACATTTTCAGGTTTTTTGTTTTTCTTTCGTCCAGTACCTAGTAAATGGTCTTAATTAACACACAACTTCTTCCTTTTTTCTTTTGATAATCCTATAACACACTAGTGAACGAGGACAAAACGAAATATCTCCTGTCATCAAACAAACAGTCGTCGCACTCGCGACTTGGCTCTCACGTCACTGTTGACAGTCATAACTTTGAAGTTGTAGATAATTTCGTCTATTTAGGAACCAGCATTAACACCACCAATAATGTCAGCCTGGAAATCCAACGCAGGATTGCTCTTGCCAACAGGTGCTACTTCGGACTGAGTAGGCAATTGAAAAGTAAAGTCCTCTCTCGACGAACAAAAGCTAAACTCTATAAGTCGCTCATAATTCCCGTCCTGCTATATGGTGCAGAGGCTTCGATGACAGCAACCGATGAGTCGACGTTACGAGTTTTCGAGAGAAAAATTCTGCGAAAGATTTATGGTCCTTTGCGCATTGGCCACGGCGAATATCGCATCCGATGGAACGATGAGCTGTACGAGATATATGACTACATTGACATAGTTCAGCGAATTAAAAGACAGCGGCTACGCTGGCTAGGTCATGTTGTCCGGATGGATGAAAACACTCCAGCTCTGAAAGTATTCGACGCAGTACCCGCCGGGAAAGCAGAGGAAGAGGAAGACCTCCACTCCATTGGAAGGACCAAGTTGAGAAGGACCTGGCTTCGCTTGGAATATCCAATTGGCGCCACGTAGCGAAAAGAAGAAACGACTGGCGCGCTGTTGTTAACTCGGCTATAATCGCGTAAGCGGTGTCTACGCCAATTAAGAAGAAGAAGAATCCTATAACACGTTTAGCTGTCAACACGATAAGTTTTTTTCCGAAAGACTGCTGGAAATGACGTCGAGTTTTGAGTATTTTTCTTTGAAAATTTTTCTTTTGAAAATAGGCTGTTTTTTCACGAGGAAACCCTAAAATTGTGTGATTCACTTATAAACACAAAATTTTATATTTTCTCTTACAGGATGTCGTGATTGCGTTTGAAAGAAGGTGAATGTCTCCTTTAATGCTGAAACATTTAGCTAACGCTGTTCGATTATATGATTTAAATACAAAGTACGGTTATTTTTAGGACACATCTTGTATATATGTATGTACCCATTGATAAAAAGAAGCGTGCTATCAACGAAAAGCTCCATTGAGAGAAAGAATTTTGAAAAAAAAATTTAGCATTTTTATAAAAAAAAAATCGTAAGGCCAAACTTTTTTTAAATAAAATGTATTCGCATTTCAGTGATGACTTTTTGTTGTTGCGAATTTTATGAACTGTTTTAAGGCAAATATTTCAATTCAAGTAACAAATTCGATTGGCAGCGCTTCACTTTAAAGAATGCTTTGCATGCAGCAGTGATATATTTATGTATGTATGGTATGCACGCCTAGAATATATAATAAATAAATAGTACTCTAAATAAATGAAAGCTATTTTTATATATAAGTATATCTCTGGCAATATGTAAAAGTAGCTTAAGTTGACGCGAAGTATTTTCATTTTTACTAAAACCAAATTGAAAACTTGAAGCTTGTGATGCTTAGTTACTGACTGTAGGTCCCCTTAAGCCACTTTTACATTTCGCCACAAATACATCCATAAATATAAATATAAAACGCCACTTTCGTGCAATTTTTCGCCTTCACCCAAAATCCCAAAAGAGCTTTTTTGAAATAATGCTTTTCCATAATATTTTGCTTTGCAGCTAATTAATAGTAAATTAAATCAAACAAATTGCTTACTTTCTACAAAACTTAGCTGGTAATGAAAAAGAAACGTATTACGCAACAAACTTAATATTTAAAACTAATTGTTAGGTCTTTAATAATGTTTAGTTCGCAGTAAAATGAACAATGCAATTTAGAAAACCCTTGAAAATGTTAAAAAAAAAGTTTTTGTAATTAAAACAAAATTCGAACTTGGAAAACTTTTCGGTCTTAACGGAACTCATTCATAAACTCAACAAAAATCAATAAGAATTTTAGAAACATTTAGAGAAACACTTAGTGAATAATCCAAACAAAAAGCGGCTTACCTCAGTTTGTAAAATTTCTACCTCAATCTTTGGATATTGCAATTAAAAAAGGAAAAAGGTGTAAATATTTTGCAATAGTGAGAAAAAAACAAGCTACATATGTAGTAAAAGCTAATATTTTTTGCAGTTTTAGCGAAATTGCTTACAAATAATACTTTGCTATGAGATGATATTTGCTACTACATGTTATATAACTGTATGTATTTATTATTTATTTATACTACAAGCACAATGAAGCTTAAACTAAGCAATTCTCGACAAAACATCGAAAAATATTTGTGTTTTTTTCGGCATTCTTTGCTTACCTGGAAGCCAGGTGGCAGCGGATCGTGCTGTATGGTCAGCTTGATGTCGTCGCCCGGTTTCAGTAATTCCATTACAGCCTCCTGATGCGTGGCACGCGATATATCCACGTCGTTCACTTTCAAAATCCTATCGCCCATACGCAGTTTGCCGCATTTGTGTGCGATGCCATCGGGCACGACCTGCAATTCGATTAAGTTGTGTTTAAGCAACAGCAATTAAAAATACAAAATTTAATAAGCGACAAACTCCATTAGCTGTATTTATGATTAAATTGGGCTGTTTCAAGTTTATAACCTTTAAAAATAAAATTCAACTTAAACTAACGCTCCTGCTTAAGCTACAAAGCGCTTGGCACTACATTAGCAGCCTGCTCGCATTGCATCCCCTCATTTGCATTTGCGCCGGCAAGGATAAGCGCAAGAAAGGCGCAAGCAAATGGAAACTTTAGTGAACACTTGTGTAATTTATGTAAAAGTCCAGCACAAAACATTATTACATGCCAACACAATACAACGCTGCTGCAGTGGAAGGGAGCGACTTCCATTTGGCGCATTCAGCCAGCATATATTTGTAGCTATGTTTGTATGTAAATTGTGCGTGGATTAAGCGAAGCTGACAATGAAAAATTGCCGCTTATTAAAATAACAAACATAAAATTTTTCAAAATACAACTTTTCAACACATATTTTTCGCGAACAAATGCAAATGAAGTGAGAGTGTACAGAATGTAGTTGTTAGTTTTAACACTTTTTAACGTAGGCAATATACTTGTACAAGGTGCGTTCCAAAGTAAACAGGATTTTAAAAAAAAACACAGAACAAATGGTTTTTTTCGGCAAAATCAATTTATTTTATTCAAAATAGTCTCCTTCTGCTTCAATACAGCTTTTTGCACGGTCCAAAAGCATGTCGAACGACTGTTTTAGCTCGTTGGCCGGTATGGCCGCCAGTATGCCGGTGCAAGCCTTTTGAATGACCTCTACGTCTGCATAACGCTTTCCTTTCATGGGCAAATGCATTTTTCCGAAAAGGAAGAAGTCGCACGGTGCCATATAAGGTGAAGACGGGGAGTGGTTAATGGTTAAAATGTGATTTTTGGTCAAATAATCGATCACAAGCGTCGATCAATGAGAGCAATTTTTGGGAGTCAATTTGTGCGGAACAAACCGTGCACACACCATTCGTAAGCCCAAATGTTCGGTCAAAATGCGATAAATCGATGTTTTGGAGATGTTCAATTCCATTTCCATGAATTTCAATGATGATTTCGATTGATTTTTGATGAATTCACGCATAGTTTCAATGTAATCACGGATTTTAACTAGCCCACATCTTGATCGTCATTTATGTTCTCATGACCACTTTGAAAATGTTGAAACCACTCGTGCACTTTGCTACGGGATAGGCAATCATCGCCATAAACTTGTTTCATCAATTGAAACGTTTCGGTAAAAGTTTTACCAATTTCAAAACAAAATTTAATGTTGGCTCTTTGTTCGAAGCTCATTTTCGCACCGATAACACAAACATACTGACACTCAAAACGCAATAACTTCACTTCCAATCAATGAAATGTCATGAAATTCTCACTGGACAATCGATAAGGATAGCAGATTCTAACGCACCTGTCGCCATATAGATGGTGCCACCAGGGGGAGCTAGATTCAATAAGTCCTGTTTTCTTTGGAGCGCACCTTGTACACTATATATAATTAAGTAGCAGAAAATTTACATAAGCCTATAATATTTTGAACTGAAGAAGTTAAAATGTTTTTTTCAAAGGGCATTATCGTGTTAGACAAAGATAGATAGTTTTTGAAAACAAAAAAATCTGTTGGAACATAAGAAGGCAAGTTCACACAAAATTCCTTTACAATGGCTGATCCAAGTAGAGGCACTTTTTTCAAAAGCTTTTTTTGACAGATCATGCGTGAGTTGTGTCAAGATGTAATGTTATTTTTGTTCAGTATTGTTTGGCATTTCGTTATGGAAAGTCTTACGCCTGATCAACGTTTACAAATCGTTCAAGTTTATTAAGAAAATTCACGTTCTGTAAAGTATGTGTTTCGGGCGCATCGCTCAACTTATGGTTAACATAATAGGCTTATTGAGTGCAGTTTTCGAATTCGACCGAATAGACCATGCATAGCACGATGACCGTGGATAGTCAATTCGGCGCCGTTTGCAGCAACTCGGACCAACGTATTTAACGACATTTTACACCGATCTCAAATTGAAAGTGTACAAAATACGACGACATCACTTCGCTCTATGGGCTCTTGAAGAGTTCCAAAAGATTCGACGTTTTAAAGCCAAATGTAAACAAGCAAAATTGACGCATTTGAGATGAAAAGCAACCTAAAGGGATTCAATAGCTGTCATCATCCAGAAAAAACAACAGTCTGATTTGGTTAATCAGTCCATAACAAAATGATGTCGGTGAGAACGAAATCTTTAATCATCGTTACCGCGTCATGATTACGACTATTTGATCGAAATGGTTCTAACAAGAGACGCCACTTACCACACAACGCATCAATCAATAGATTTATTGAGAGAATTGGAAGCAGAAAATTTAAGCTTTGTACCGGTCGATTGGCCACCAAGACCGTTAGCTTTTCTTATGTGGGGATATATAAAGTCTATGCGTACAATCCCACTTCGATACACGTCTTGGAGCAGAACATCACGCGTGTCATTCGCCAGTTACCAGTCGAAATGCTCGAGCGAGTCATCGAAAATTGGACTTAACGGATGGACCATCTGAGAAGTAGCCGCGGCCAAATTTGAAAGAGATATTCTTCAAAAAATAAATGCTAAAGAATGTTTTTTCGAATAATAATAAACATTCCCCATTTAACTTGATATTTCATGTTTTTTTTTTTAAGTAGGGAACATCCAAATGGATCACTCTTCACAAGATAAAAATAAAAAACTTTAAAGTTGGTTATGTGAATTGAATTAAGGTTATGAAGTCGTTGAAAATGTCGCCGAAGTATAGTATTTTGCGCAGTCTACTTTATCATGAACACAAGTATTTGAGTGGCACAAAGCATACAATGAAGGTCAGTCATCGAAACTTGCCGCATGTGACTCATCCATCCGCTACTGTTAATGCCGATAACGTCAAAAGAAACACGCTTGGAAAATCGTCGTTTTAACGTGAGGGAGATAGCAGAGGATAAGAAGTGGGTTTACGAATATGACGTCGAAACTGTCCAACAATTTAGCGAATGGCGCTCTAAAAACGAGCCGATAAAGTGTATTAAAAATTGGATTACATGTTGCCGTGCTTGTATTGACTCAGGTGTCTAATTTGAATGCGACAATAAAGATTTGTATTAAAATACTTAAAGATGTTTGTTCGTTCAGAACTGTATTGGTTATCTGCACACCTCGAACTCATGATGATAACTTAATGAGATCTCGAGTGTCACAGAATGAATTTCATGATAGGCCCCAGTAAAGAAAAGTTCAGTTACAAACTTTTAATTGCTTAAGGCTCGCCTAAACAGCTCGAATAAATTTTATATGATATGATTTATATTTAAGATTTATGCTTTTGAAAAATAAGAAGTCACCACGGTAGCGATTGATTAGCTATTCAAGATAATACGAATTTTCTTTGGTGGAAAAAAGAGATATTTTATATTTAAAATACTGTTTTAAAGTAATGAAACTGCGTTATTTCAAGGTAGGCAAATTTTAATTTGCAATTTTATTAATAGAAGTCGGACTTGTAGTACTATTCAGTTTTCAAACGGCGCTCTTTGTGCCAAGAAAAGCAAAGCCCAAATCAATATAGTTAAGTTTTTTAAATATAGTATAACGAGATAATAATTAAATAAATATTTTTGGTTACTTACGTGCGATATAAATATGCCCGGCTCATGTGAACCGAACGGCACACACGAATGGTCCGTACCGCCGATGATGCTGAAGCCCAGCGACCCTTGATTCTTCGGCAAGATAACTTCCTATAATTTGAATAAAATGGAAATGTTGAACTAATGTGCCGACTACAATAGTTACGAATGTGAAATAATATTTACAGTATACTTTTTTTAACAAATCGTTTACAATTTACAGAAAATCAAATTTTGAAAGACCCTCGAAAAGCGCAATGAGTGTTTGGTTGATGATGTGTGCGATAATTGTTGGTGATATTTACAAACAAAATAATTTACATAGATATTCACTTAATAAATAAGTATTGTAAAGCCATGTTAATGAAAGCAGAAGAAACTAAGAAACATACATTTGTACATATATAACTGTGGACCGAATTCAAAACGACTTATTTGACTTGAGAAGGTTTCCTCTTAAGTAACTTTAATTTTAATTTAAAAAAAAAAATATTTTAAGAAGACTTTAAGGTGTATACTTTAAGCGACAATTTTTCTAAGCCAAAAAATCCACTTGCAGCTTGAGGCAATAAAACGACTAAGTCGAGTTAAGTTGTCTTATCGAAAGGCCACAGTTGGATATGAAGTGATGTCCTTTAATTAAACTTTTTCCTAAGCGATTTCGTGCTATTGGCGGTTTACTTATAATTTAATTTTTGTGCATGCAAGTAGTTAGTAATATGAATATAAATAATGACAGCGATGATTAAATTTAACTGAAGCGATAAGAAAACTTTAGGAAATACCTGAGCTGACTGATGTTCGATGCCAAAACAAACGTGTGCGATAACAAAACAAGTGCGAATTCCTTACGCTATCGTGATTTTCTTTTAATTTCTTACTAATTAAAATGTTGTATAAATAAGTTCAAAATACAAATATTTATATTGCGCAGTATCTACTCAGAAATATATTTACTCAAATTTTTTATTGAGCGTGAATATATTTCTCTACATGCTTGACTAATTATCTGCTAAATTTCGGAATACAAAATATTTTACTAGTAGATGAATATATTCATGAGGATTTTTGAATAAAATCTTAAGGGACACACCTGGTGTAAAATAAAAAAAAATATATTAAAAAAAAAATAGTAAAAAATATTGTTGTCTTATACCTTAAAAATAACATACGAAAATTTTAAATCGCTATCTCGAACAGTATTTGAGTTCCAGCCTCCTATAAGCACCCGTTTTTCTCAATAGCGTCATTTTCGAAGCGTTTTACATCAGATAAGACTCTTAACTTCTTTCACAATAATACCTTCACATCACCAAATCCTTTGGATTCCGATCAAAAAAGGCGTATTTTGGACAACTGATATTATCTGGATCATTCAATAAATTTAACGACCAAATTTTATCGATCTCATGTTTTCAGACTAATACTTGGGAATGTGAAACATGAACATTTTTGATCTCAATCCTGAATGATTTCTTGAAATCGGTAGCCCCTTTATAAACGAATAATAGCTTGGGTACCTACTGAAAATAGCTGAACAATATTATCTATAAAAGACCATTTTTGTCTGATAATAAGAAAAAAATAGAAAACTGTAAGGCGGAGGGTCTTCACATTACAGTGGTGTCTAAAAACCTATTTTTCAGAGTACCAAGCCAAAGAAAATACTTGTATATTCGTTTTCTTTGACACACCCTAACCTCTAATCATAGTTGGTTCATTGTATGCGTTTGCTTATTAACAATGGGGTGGGGAGCTCTACGCATGGTTCAAACCAATTCAGCCATAACCAAAAAAACACGTTTACTTCGGTTGCACCTTGATAACTGCGAGCGTTCAGTTCGGGTTTTCCATACAAGCACTCGATTCCGATCGTGTAGTTTGTATGACAGCTATGCGATATAGTTTGCCGATATCGACAGTTTCGACAAATGATCAGCTTCTTTGGGAGAAATAGACATGTGCAAAATTTCAAATCGATATCTCAAAAACTGAGAGACTAGTTCGGGATATACAGACAGACGGACAGATAGTCATAGCTAAATCAACTCAGCTCGTCAAATACCCTTATAAAACAGAAAACTATATCAAGGGAAAAGAATATATCACACAGATCAATGTCAAGACTTACTCGAGATGATCTCTACATGAAAACCAACCGGCGGTCAACAGATTAACTTCTGACAACACGCTTAAAACAAATTAGGCTCAATAGATGCAAGCTACTTCGTCAGTATTAGCGGTCAATGGCCATGAAAACACCTTTTTTTACGGTTGAAAAATTATTGGCCGACTGGAAAGTCAAATTTTCAACCATTGGCCTACAGTTTGTGGTCAGTGTTGGAGAACATGTCCTATCGAACGAATCCCCAACTTATATATGGAGAGTCCTAAAAAAAGTCTTTATTTCGAACAGCGATAAATTTTTACATCCCTCATGCAATATATGCATTATTCAGTAAAAATAACTTTAAAGAACTAAAACAAAAGAAGAACTTTATTAAAAAATGAAGCATAGTTTCATTTGTTGGTTCGTAATAAGCATTTTCAATTTTCAGAATGCGAGAGAACTATTTCTATAACCGAAATCTTTTCAAAATTCCGCAAATTCAGAGAACACAGTTTCGGCAGATCTAATCTAAATTATTTTCTCGGCACCTGCAAGTTTTATCCGTCAAGTCGGGCCAAAGCTGACATGCAAAGACGACATTCAAAAAATATTCTCTTTTTAATATATATATAAAATACGCAAATGTGTACATAAGTATGTATGTATGAAAACATATACTTGGCTGATGAAAACCGCTCCTCTACTCTTGATATGACGCATATATCGTGTGTGCAACAACAACAGCTGTGCGCCAAGATGCGTCACTTCAGCCATAAGCCATGGCAAATATCAAATATTAACAAAACGAGCGTTGCTCTGAATTATTCTTGGTAAAGTAAGCAGCGCAGCCAGCAAAACAGCACCCACAAAGGAAGTAGAGAGTTTCGTTAAACTTTTTGTTTAATAATATTAACAAAGTGCAAATCCTAAAGTAAGTAAAAGCACAAGGAAAACTGCTCCAAACGCAGCGGAAGCCAAGCGTGTGGTTGTGTAAAGAGCAACGACAGAGTGTGGCTGTGTTGGTAATCTACAAGCAGCGACATTTGCACTTTCAATAAGGGAAAAAAATTCATGGTGGCAAAAAACTTTGCACCGAAGCTCACAATTACATGCAACGATTTTCTTCCACAATTTAAGAAAGTTTTTGTTTTAGTTTCCCTCACTTTGAAGATAATAATTCTTAAAAGCCAACAGCCAAAATGATATCATCCAAAGAAGCAGGAAAAATATTTGCAAATGAAATTAATTCCAACTATTTAGTGAATTTGTCGAAAACTGTAGTAATATTCTAACTGCTACTCAGTTCAGGAGGTCAAACGCATAGAAGGCAAAGCGAAATGTTCTCGCAAACGAGGGTAATAGAAGATCGGATGTTTTTGAACATAAGTATTTAAACAAAGCTACGGAATTAGTACTAATGAAATCATCGTTCTCAGTATCTACTCATCTACTGAAAACAAGAATTTGTACGGCAATATTAACCAGATATACTTATAATTTATGGTCAACATAATCGGCCTACTGAGCGTACTATTCGCCTTCCCAAGCCACTTCGTTTCGCTCTATGGGCTCTTGAAAAGTTTCAAGTTGGTTCTTGAAAAGTTTCAAGAAGATCCGACGTTTGAGAGCCAAATTTTGTTCAGCGATAATGCCAATTTCTGACTCAATAGGTATGTAAACAAGCAAAATTGCCACATTTGGGACGAAGAGCAATCTGAAGAAATTGAAGAGCTGCCATTTCATCCCGAAAAAGCAACGGTTTGGTTTGTGAGCCGGTGGCATCATCGGTCCATATTTCTTCAAAAGTGATGCCGGTGAGAAGGTAACCGTCAATGTTAACTGTTATCGCGCTATGATAAGCGACTATTTGATGCCTGAAATTGAAGCTCGTAATCTCGGCGACATTTGGTTTCAACAAAACATCGCCGTTTCCCACACATCGCATCAATCAATGGATTTATTGAGAAAACACTTCGGTGAGCAGCTAATTTAACGCTTTGGGCTGGTCGATTGGCCACCAAGATCTTGTGATATCACACCGCTAGACTTTTTTCTGTGGAATATGTAAAATCTAAAGTCTCTGCGGACAATCCCCCATTTAAGACGGAGCCGCGGCCAATATTTGAAAAAAATAATTTTCAAAAAATGATTGCCAAAGAATGTTCTTTCGAATAAAAATAAGCATTACACATAAAATTTGAAGTTTCTATGTTTTTTTAATTGAAAAAAAGTAGGAAAAATGGATCACCCTTTAGTATTTTTTGTAACCTAGCTACAAAAAAAAGCTACAACTTGGTTAAAACTTCATTCCAGTTTATTTCGTAATAAAAATGATTATAAATATTTAGAAAGATTACATAAAATTCATCCTTATTATTTGGAACAGAATAAAATGAACCAATGTTTTACCATAAATAAACAGGTATTACTATTCAACTAAAACGAAAGTATAAGTATGTTAAGTTAGATGTGGTTTCTCAATATTCTTTCGGGACTTACTCTCAGAGTGTGTTCTTCTTAGGATATAAAAATATTTCTTATTTAAAGAGATGCCATCATTTTTTCTGAATTTATTTCAGGTACTAAAACATAAGATCTGGTAAACAGAAATTCATTACTGCACCAAGAGATTACTACGTTTTACTGTCTATGGTGAATGATTATTGTGAGTTCGCCCCAAGAGAAGTTCTGTGCCTTCAAAAGGGCAACAAGTTATCAAGTGGCCTATATTCAACATAAATCGAATCATCCTAACTATGCTAGATGAAATCTTTAATCGATAGCGAAAATAATGGATTTCTTTTTACTAGATCTCCATCAGCTAATTAAACAAGTAAGGAAGGGCTAAGTTCGGGTGCCACCGAACATTTTATACTCTCGCATGATAAAGTGATAATCGAGATTTCATTATCCGTCATTTACATATTTTTCAAATACCGTATTTGTTTAAAGTTTTATTCCGCTATCATCATTGGTTCCTAATGTATATATATATTATACAGAGAAGGCATCAGATGGAATTCAAAATAGCGTTATATTGGAAGAAGGCGTGGTTGTGAACCGATTTCACCCATATTTCGTACATATCATCAGGGTGTTAAGAAAATATGATATACCGAATCTCATTGAAATCGGTCAAGTAGTTCCTGAGATATGGTTTTTGGTTCATAAGTGGGCGACGCCACGCCCATTTACAATTTTTAAATAAAAGCCTGGGTGCAGCTTCCTTCTGCCATTTCTTCCGTAAAATTTAGTGTTTTCTGACGTTTTTTGTTAGTCGGTTTGAAGATTGAGAAACAATTTTTATTATTTGCATGAAGTGTGGCTTCATATTTTTATTCATCGTTAAAGTGTCTTCCTTGTTATTTGCAGCTAGTATGAAAACAGTTAACAAGGTACTCTTCTGCTAGATTACAGTGTAACATATTAATTTTTTTAATTGAAAATCAAATATTTTATTCAAAAAATTTTTAATACAAAATTCGCAGCCCTTCAGTGGAAACAACTTCTATAACTACCCAGCCATCCACATGGTGTCGAAATTATATTTATTAAGAAATTTGGTCGTTTCGCCGATATTTCCTTCATCTACAGAAATGTATCATAACAGACATGTCTTAAATTATACAAGTATGAGTACCCGAATGAAAACTAGCCTATTCAAGTAACCTGGTCTAAGCTTAACTCCCAAGAAAAGCTATCATGTAAGAACGTTGCTGCGATGGCAGCCAGATAAAATTTGTTTCAAATAATTTTATACCACTAAAATGCGCATATCATTACAAACATATCGTCACCTAAAATGCAAAATAACGTAACATCACTTTTCATAAGTTTACAGGCGAAAGAAAAAAGATATAATAGAAACCGCTCATATTGAAACAAAATATGAGTTTTGGTTATAAAACGGTTATATATTGGTTATATATTAGTTATATTGGTTGTATCTGACGGCGGAAGCTGAAAATTTTATGCTTATACTATACAATAAGTAACGTGATGGAGTGAATCAAAAGCAATACAAAACTTAATTTCGTTATCTGATACGTTTTTTGCATTTTAGGTGAGGATATATACATATATAAACTACTACCTAAAATAAATTGTTTAAATTCACGAATGGTTTTTATGAGAAAAAAATATAAAAAGTATAGTGCAGCTTAAAGTTAGTAAACAATTTGATAACCCACCACAGGCAGGCAGGCTTGATAGCATTTTATTGATGTATGTATGTAGATGTGCGGTTACTTACAAGCGCAATTTTATTTAGATAATAAACCTCATTCATTGACAAACTCAAGAGTTCTTTAAATAAAGTATCTACATGCATACATTTAACTATATCTAACAAATTTCAAGCGTTCAAATGCGAAAACAGATTTCGAAATTTGAAAATTTTATAATTTAAAAAAAATTTAGTTTGAGAAAATTTTGTGCAAAAAACTATTAAAAGTACCACTGATTTTTTCATGCAGTATAAAAATGATAATGTACTACTGTGGGCAAAAAGTAGTAAGACTTTTAATTTGAATTTTTTTCTAGGTAAATATGACTATCAGTACCATCTGTGCCAATGTCAGACGAAAATAAACATTCATGTTTAGTATACGCTTATCTTTCTGAAGTACATAAAGTGCATTCGGCGATTTTTACGATAAATGAAATTATTGAACAAAGAAGTTCCATTAAATTTTGAATTCGAGATCAAATTTCTGGGCCCGAAAGATACAGAATATTGGAGAAGGTATTCGGTAATAATGGTTTGTCGCAAGGAGGAGTTTTTGATTGGTACAAATTATTCAAAGAAGATCGAGAACGCATTGGACGATGAACCACGTTCAGGACGGCTATCAACATCAACTGATGATCAACACGTCAATAAAATAAAGAAACTGGTGCTTCATAATCGACAATTAACAGTCAGAGAACTTACTGGCATCATTGAAATATAGGAAGCATCAGTGAAAACCATTTTCAAAAAATCATTTGGGCCTAAGAAAACTAAAAGCACGATTGGCTCCAAAATCACTAAATTTTTTCGAAAAACAGCGTCGCGATAACGTCTGTGAAACAATGCTTTCCGACTACCAGGATGTCATGAAATGTATTATTACTGACGATAAGTCTTGAATCTATGCTTACGACCCGGAAACAGACGATTAATCGGCCGAATATCGGGGCAAAGCTGAAAAAAACACGATAAAGCAGGTTAAAAATCAAAGTTATGTTGATAGTTTTCTTCGATTATCGAGGTGTGGTGCACTCCGAATTTTTTCGGATCGGCCAAACTGTCAACAATGGACACTATTTGAATGTTATGCGTCCTTTGCGTGAAGCTGTTTGTAAAAAGAAGCCGGAATTATCGGCCGAAAACTCTTGGTTTTTGCACCACGATAATACACCGCCTCATACTGCATTGATTCTTCGTGAGTTTTTCGCCAAATTTTCAATCAATATCGTGCCACAACCATTCACCTGATTAGCTCCGTGTGACTTCTAGTTATCCTGCAAACTCAAACGATCGCTCCGGGGAAGCCGTTTTGAGTCAGGTGAAGACATTAAACGTGAATCGCCACGCGCATTGAAAGCGGAAATTGACTTTAATAACTGTTTCGAGGATTGGAAAAAACGTTGCCACTAGTATTCTTTGTTTGTATTAAAGGGTTTTACTTTGAGGCAGGCGAGATAGATTTCGAAGAAAAAATTAAGAATTGTGAACTTATGAACAAAGTCTTACTATTTTTTGCCCATAGTAGTACTATATTGAAAATATGTATTTCTTTTATTATTATATGTATTTCTTATTATATTGTGCTAGGTCTTTCTTAAACAAAATCTCCATCTGTTTCTACACTTTAACGCTTCATTCATAACGGTTTTTATCGACTATTTATTTGGCGCATGCACACACACACGTAAGTATGTATGTATAAATTTATGAGGGTAATTCAAAGCGCCCATTTCAATAACCTTTACAACTACCGTTAAAGTGAAACCGTAAATTTTAGTTGTTGCACTAACTACTCGAAAAGTAACTGAAAACCATTGACCAATAAGAGTTTGTGTGATGAGAGTTAGTTATATACGATTTGGGTGCGCCTAAGCATCCGGTTAGCAGCCGCAGTTGAAACTTCTTAATTATTTACAGTAAAAAAAAAATAAAACAAACTATATGAAGATTATGTAATTAATTTGGAGAAAACCATGAATAATGCCGCAAGTTATAGCGAAGGCATGGATGCATGGATAAGTGTGCAATCAATAACTAAATATGCAATACAGCTTCCCGCATTTTTGCCGACTACCGTGTGAACTTAAAGTGTAGCGCTGCAACTGTTTTTTTTTTTACTTTTTTGTTTTTTTTTTTCTTTTTGTTACTTGTACTTCTGTAATGTTGTAAATTTTCTTTTGTTTTTTGCTTTTTGCATTTTGTGCACACTTGTCTTAAGTATTCTGTGTGTCTACTTCATGGGTCAATATTTTTTTTTGATAATCACCTCACTGATCAGTGGCTCCGCTAAATGGTTATCGGTGACACGCGTCATTACGGTTTCCGTAAATGTCGATTTCGTTATTGTTTCGGTTATGCGACCCAGCTCCGTGGGTGCCGCGGGGAACATGGGCAGATCGGGTACAGCCTTATTCACCGTTACGGTGACCGAGGGTCCAACGCCCACCTCATTGCCACGCGCCACATTCACCTGATGTTGACTGCCACCGCTGAGGAAGTGCGCCGGTATCATCGCTTGGAAATCTTCACTAGTCAGCGGCCGGAGCGGCGGCACCTGCATTGAGCGCAAATTGTTTTCCCAGCATTACAAGCAGTTCACACACAAGATTAGACATATACATATAATTGTTTTTGTTGTTTTTATTGCAATTGTCATTTTGGTGGGGTTTTTCAATGACGTTTCGTGCGTTTGATTGTTTGGTTGGATTGCGTTTTGGTTAAAGAGTTTCAAAATTTTTTGTATTAAATCAAAAGAAAGAAAAGAGAAAATAATGCTTGTTTAGGTTTTTGGGTTATAAATTCGGCTTAAATAACTAGATTTTTTAGTGTCGATGTGTTAAAGCAATTTTGCGCTCATATATATTCATACATAAGGATGTCTAAATTAGCCAAAGTGATAACTGTTATACTAAGTAAATAAAAATAATGACCGAATAAATCAAAAATAATTTCAAGTAAACGAGCATCGACGGTTGGCACCCTGTATAATTAAAATTTATAAACTAAGCAATAAATAAATAGCCCTAAATAGACGTAAATTAAATGCGTACGAACCCGATTAAACATAAAGAAAAATTTTGCAGTGAATTGTTACAAATATGTATATAGTATATATATATGTATATAAATATAGATTTATATGTTTATGCAGGTGTAATAAAGGATGTTTATATTATTATGTATACCATGGGGTGCAGGAGTTTACACTGGGCTCTGCAAAATAGTAGTACATACAGTAATAAATTCGTCCAAGTACACATTTAACTCTATGTATTCATGCAATAGACAAACACAAACACAATATTGCGGTTAATTGGAAATAAATTGATTATTTATTTATTTTAGATTAGCACACAATAAAGGTATAAGTAAATAATCATTAAAAATATATACTTCCGCATTAAAGGCGGAAATTATTAAACAAAATAAAAATATCATCAACAATTGTTTGTTATCCGGTGAAAGAGTTCAAATATTAAGCAGAACTGCGTGCCACACGCAAATGCAATGTGAAATTCATAATTTACCGCGAAATTTGCAAACCACTCTGAACGCGTACTCACCTTTCAATAGCAGCGCTACAACAAATATTAATTTTTATTATAAAAATAAGGCAAAAAATAATAATAAATATGTATTTAATTTCGTAGTTCATACTTATTCTACTAATAATAATTATCTGATAATAATTTTTATATTTTTAATTTAATTTTTGTTTATATATTTTTTTTCAACTATGCTGTTCCTTTATATACGTTTTAAAGTTTTCAAAACTGTTATAATAAACTGTTTTGGCTTTTAAAGTTATTTACTGTGATTTTTATTATTTTTAGTACATATACTAAAATAAAAATATAAGAAAATGTACAAAAAATGCACAAAATCGACTTTTTGACATAAAATTAGATTATGTTATAAACAAAAAAAAATATTTTTACTGTAAAAATAATGCAAAAAAAATAAGTATTTAATTTCGTAATATTATTCTACTATTAATAAATATCTAATAATATTTTTAAAATTTTTTATTTTATTTTCTTTAATATTTTTTTAATCATACTGTTCTTTTATATAATTTTTGAAGCTACCAAAACTGTTATAAAAACCTTTTTTAGCTTCTAAAGTTATTTACTGTTATTTTTATTATTTTTGGCAAATACTTGCAAATTTTAGAACTCAAAAATTAATATGTATATTAAAAAATTGTTAAAATCGAGTTAGGCTGTTATTACTTTTCGACATAAAATTAGATTATACGAAGAATAAACTAAAAAACGCACAAAGTCGAGTTAGGTTCTTATTACTTTTCGACATAAAGTGAGGTTATGTTACAAGAAAAGCCGAAAAATATACTATCATTGGAGTTCAGCAAAATATTTATCACATAAATCTATCGTACTGCTGTCAATACGAAGCAAAAACATTTCGAACTAAACAATTTTTACATATATTATTTACAGTCTTTTGATAGTTTTACAATGGCAAATGAGCTTCGTTTTAAGTCAAACCTGATAATCAACTTTTAGAGTTAATTTCATAATCTTTTTAACCTAAAAGTCCTAATTTTTAACCTGGACAACTTTCAATTTAATCTATTCTAACCTCAATATATAGTACAGTGGACGATGTTTATATTAATAAGGGGTTATATATGATTTGTGTGACGTAACTAAGCAAACAAACTCTATATCTGTGGTCATATACCGAATTACTTTAAGTCGAATTAAAATTTAAGCGGTTATATTAACTAGTGACCTTCAAAAAATCGATTTTTTGCATATATCAAATGCATATATTTATATTTGAGTATATTTTCAAAAATTTTAGGTTGAGCGGGCAAATAGTTTTGGAGATATTGCGTATTACAAAAAAAAATTGACTTACTATCGGGTGATTTTTTAAGAGCTTGATAACTTTTTTTTAAAAAAAACGCATAAAATTTGCAAAATCTCATCGGTTCTTTATTTGAAACGTTAGCGACATTTACTTTTTGAAGATAATTTCATTTAAATGTTGACCGCGGCTGCGTCTTTTCCATTCGGAAAAACACTTTTTCGAGCATTTCGGCCGGAATATTTTATCGACAAATTTTGTTCAGCGATGAGGCTCATTTCTTTATGGGTAAATAAGCAAAATTGCCGCATTTGGGGTGAAGAGCAACCAGAAGCCGTTCAAGAACTGCCCATGCATCCCGAAAAATGCACTGGACCGTATTTTTTCAAAGATGCTGTTGGACGCAACGTTACGGTGAATGGCGATCGCTATCGTTCGATGCTAACAAACTTTTTGTTGCCAAAAATGGAAGAACTGACATGTGGTTTCAACAAGATGGCGCTACATGCCACACAGCTCGCGATTCTATATTTTTTTCGGAGAACAATTCATCTCAAGAAATGGACCCGTAAGTTGGCCACCAAGATCATGCGATTTAACGCCTTTGAGAATTTTTTGTGGGGTCTTCAAGTCTAAAGTCTACAGAAATAAGCCAGCAACTATTCCAGCTTTGGAAGACAACATTTCCGAAGAAATTCGGGCTTTAATGCTCGAAAAAGTTGCCCAAAATTGGACTTTCGAATGGACCACCTAAGACGCAGCCGCGGTCAACATTTAAATGAAATTATCTTCAAAAAGTAAATGTCATGAACCAATCTAACGTTTCAAATAAAGAACCGATGAGATTTTGCAAATTTTATGCGTTTTTTTTTTTAAAAAAGATATCAAGCTCTTAAAAAATCACCCGATATAATCGGTTTCCAAAACTTTAAGTAGCTACATGGGTTTATGGGTTTCAAAAAAAACTAATTTTTTGTTGTCTTATCAAATTCTACCAGGGGTGTATTGTCCTAAATTTTCAAGTTGATCCAAGTAACAGTTTCGGATATACAGCCTTGAGAACTTGTGCCTTCGAGGCTAGCTAGGCTAAGTGGGCTACCTTTAAACGCGTTTCTCTCGAATCTGTGTTTTTGTAGTCGGTTGGCAAGATTTCTCGAGAACTACACAACCGATCTTCATGAAATTTTACACAGGTCTTTGAGATACAATTCTTAAAGACAAAAATCCAATTTTCACTTTTTTTCCTTCGTCCAAGTTCTAAGTTAAGGTTGTAACTAAAACGGTTTTTTTTTTACTTTAGCTGATCCTGTAAGGAGTTATCCTGCCAACGCGGCTGCATCTTTTTCCGAGGGGTCACCGGAAATGGCGTCCCAATTTTCTGAGTTTAAAATATATTTTTTTCCAAAAAATTTTAGAATTTCTTTGTTAATAGTGTACGTTTGTACAATCAAAATGTCTAATAAAATATTACATTTTTTATAAAATAAAAAAAAAATTGAAAAGGGCTGTTTTTTAACTGAGGAATCAATCCTATGTAACCTCTTAACTAAATGTAATCGTCTTCCAAAATCAACCTTATATTGCTTAAAAATACCCTGCTTATACTTACCTTGCCAGTAATTTGCAATTTTAACGGTAAATTATGTTTTCACATTGGCAATTTTTCGCAACCTTTAACTCAAAATTAGTGTTTGGTACAAATACAATGGCACCTGTACAATACTCGTTAGCAGGTATGTATGTGAATACAGAGGTGCAGGGGGTAATGCTTGGTATGCACGCGACTGTATGAATGGTAAAGCAACATAACTCAAATTACTTTAATACAATAATTATACGATTAAATTGAAGCAGTTAAGCGCGTGAAATACATATGTGTAATTTTGAAGCTATCAACAGCTGTCAGAAGACGAGCAGGTAATATTATAACGGTAGTTTTTTCGAATATTTGCGCGCTGAAAAATGAGTAGATACATTGAATGGTGGTGTATGGATGACTGACTGACAAACAATAATTATGTGTTTAACTAACGACCAATGCGTATTTTATGTAACTATGTAACGTATTCAATACAAATCGGTTACAGACAGACACACAATTAATACTGATTAATGTGGAGTAAAGGAAAAAGAATCAAACCTTCGCTTTTACATACCTGAGTTTCAGCAGAAGCATCTGCGGCCGGGTTCGGGCCGGCAGCAGTCGGTGTCGCTGTCGGCTTATTCGCCGAATCCGGGGGCTGCGCGGCATTACCGTTGGCTGGTGTGGCTTCCGCTGGCGCATCTCCCAAAGGTATGGAATTTGCACGCCTGGGTGCTGGCACGGGTTGACCCGTGACCTTATCGATTTGTTGCTGCTGCTGTGGCTGTGGCTGTTGGTATGGCACAGTTGTTGCCGCAGTCGTAAAACCATTTGTTTTCGGGGCATTGTTACCACCTACACTAGCGCTAGTTAATGTTGCCGCTGCTGCTGTGGCGTTGGGTATCGTAACAGTTTTATTTATTTCGTAAGCCGACGGCTGCGTGGTGTAGTTAAATTGTTGCTGAGCTGGATACTGTTGCTGCTGTTGCTGTGCCAGTATGGGTGCCGCTGTGGGCGCATGTTGCAGATTAGTTTGTGCTTGCTCTGATATCATGTCGCCGATGGAGCGATTGAAGTTCGCTGTTGTAATAAAAACAAAGTGCAAAGAAAGGAAAGAAAAGAAGGAAATAATAATAAAAAAAGAAAGGAAATAATAATCGATTTTAATTTTAAAGGAAGAAGAAATGCGTAAAACAGCTTCTGCGTGCGTTTTTATGTACCTGGTCGATTGGCGAGGTAACCGGAAGGACTGAGCGAATTCAAAACAGCTGGACTACGTGGACTCAACGGTGCCTCCAAGGGTCCACGGTACTCGCGCTGCAACACCAGACGCACAAACCGTTGCGGCTCAGTGAGACATTGCACCGCAGCATCATGACAGGCGTTCGTCATGTCATTGCCATTAATCTGTAAATACAAATCACACAGTGGTGGATTAAGCAAAGTACACAAACAACACGCCAGCATTTACAGTTTGATATGGCAATGACAACCGCGACAAATTGCGAATGTTAATGTGTAATTGCGAGCAATTCGCATACACAAACATTTATGTGTTCATTAGGGTGTGAATAGTTTGCCAATTTAATTATTTTTATTTTTTTTTTTTTTGTTGCAAACTCCTTCTGAAGTATCAGTTCTTGTTTCAAAACAAAAGTTGTAATGTCAACAAGCTCTTTATTTTCAATTTTATATCGCGCTTTACACATTATATTTTCTCATATATTTTATGTGGAATTTTTGTATATTTTACAAGTGAAGCTACAATTTCCAAAAAGTGATTTTATAATTCAAAATTTTCCGTTCTACAAAAAAGTATTTTTTGATATTTTCCACCAAAACATTCCTTTAGAAGTTATACCCAGCCATAGTTATGCATCAAATGGTCTGAGCATTCAAACGCGTGATTTATACATGCTGTGTTGCTCATACGACATGGTGTACTATATGAAAAAGTACCTTTGATTCATAATTTTAATTGGGATAACTTTTAAAGGAATCTTTTTATGAAAAAAAAATTATTTTTTTTTTGAAGAACGAAAAATTTTGTATTAGAATATCACTTTTTCAAAAATTTAGATTTATTTATTTTGGACATAAACAATTTATTGTTTATTGTTTGTATTAAAAGTGTAAAAAATCTCATATAAAATATTTGGAAAAAATTATTTAGGCACGGTTTAAAGAGCTTTTGGATGTTGGATCCTTGTTTTAGAGTAAAAACTCAAACTACAGACGACGTTTAAAAAAAAATAATGAAATTGGAAAATAAAGCACACCCTAATACACATATATACATATATGCAATGAACATATACATATACATATAGGTATACAGTAAAGTCATTATAGCATATGCGAGTTGCTGCATATTGTTGTTGTGGTGTCGGTTTAATGCACTTACAGCCATCACGCGGTCGCCAACCATTATTTTGCCGTCACGATGCGCTAAACCGCCTTCAGTTATGCGTGAAATGAAAATTCCATCGCAGCCATCCTTAAATGGTGGCGAGCCTTTGCCACCGGCAATGCTGAAGCCCAAGCCCTGTCCGATTTGATCACGAATTAAAGTCGTGTGTAGTTGTAAATAGCTCAAGGGGGCATCCTGCAATGATGAAATGAAATGCATGTAAAAGGCAAAAGTCAAATTGAAGTGGCGTAAATTGGTGCATAATCTTGAAAGGAGCATGATTTCAAGCTTAAAAATTAATTGCAGAAATGCTACACATTTGTTAAGCTTAATAGAAGTTAGTGTAATATTAGCTAATAAAAATGGTTGCATAAGACAATACATTTTTTTTTTTAAATAGTTCGAAAAAATGGTTGCAAATAACACTAATTCGTTAATTTTTTTTTAACAATTTTCATCAACACACTTCGAGCTGTTGATGCATATCGTCAATTTGTTATTACTTATCAAATATTCATATTTTCCAAATTATTTTTCAAATATTTGCAGCGAAACTTTTTCTGCATGAGCAAAATTCCGTTTACTATTTTCATTTAATTTTCGTTTGCAAAACCATTTTTCATGAATTTTACTAAAAATTCAACTGCCAAACTGACCGACGACCGACAACCTACAAAACCGACCTTGCCATTTTCCAAAACGCCATTTGTTGCACCCACCCCAACATGTTGCGGTTGGAGTTGTTGCTGCTGTTGTGATAAATTTGCCGCATTTGTTGGTCCTGCTGCTGTTGCTGTTGCTGGTGTTGTAAATACATTCGCTTGATAGCTGTTGAAGTTGGCAGGCGCTTGCTGTAGTTGTTGTTGTTGCAGCTGCTGCTGTTGTGGAATAATTTCAATCGGTGCCGGAATGAATTTTTCATGCTGCTGCGCTGCGGCCAACGGTCGCGTTTCCACCGATATCTGCAAGTGAAGAAAATTTAATTTGCAAATATTTGTATGTTTATATGCGAGCGCATTCGCATTCACATTGCAGTAAATAAAAATCAATTTGCAAACATATATTAAGCGACAATTCGCACTTTCACAGCGCTAATTGCATGTTTAACGACACAATTTACCGCAGCAAGCGTTTAATTACGCTACAAATGAGGGATCTGCGCAACTTGTGGCGTTGACATAACGACTATATGTACATATATACATATGTGTATTTGTTTGTGTAAACCCACCTGTGAGACCGAGCCATCTTCGCTAAACACTGGATGGCCTATTAGGCGTGTAACTTCGCGCTCCACCACCAACACCAACACCGCACCGCAGGCTTTCAACACCTGCACGGCCTGATAGTGATCGGCGTCGACCACATTTATGCCATTCACTTTCAGTACTTTATCGCCAACTTTCAAGCCGGCCAAATCCGCTGGGCCACCCTCGGTCACGCGTGATATGAAAATGCCTTCGTCATCGCCTTTGAATGGTGTTGAACCGCGGCCGCCCGCTATGCTCAAGCCCAGACCGGCAGTGGTGCGCTCAATATGGATTTCGTACTGTTCGAGACGCAGCTCGGTGAGACCGTCCACGGCATCTGTAATGGCAGAAAGAGAAGAATGCGTATGAGTTAATGTAATAGAAGTTTGTGGCATTAAATACGATTTGGAAGTAACATTTATGGCTACAAATACAACTTTATGACATTTTCGCTTTCAACAAATGCACTACCTATACATATATAGATAGGTATTCCCAGAAAAGTTTTGAGTTCAAGCAAGTTTCGTTGGTCTAGACTGTCTTTATTCACTGCCATGCGCTTATAGTCCTCCCAGCCAAGGGTGTAGCGCAAGGCATGTTGTTTGTAATGCACGTCACGTTTGTTATTATCATGTAGCAATGCGCTGCGGCCACAAAAATGTAGGGCACACTCAAATTCACGAGCGCCCAAGCCACAACCAAGCCCACCTGTGGGCGAGCACTTAGTTATGATTTCAGCTGCATATGCAGCCGCGCCAACAGAGACACTTCAGCTGCCGCATCATCATTACCGTTACCATTTAGCATTACCACGTAGTATATATTTGCTTACCATATTGTCGGTTGCGCTCCAGCTCGTCGGTGTACGTCGTTACGATGCGCACACGTTTGTCCTTGCGCCGCAGCGAATTGCTCGGACTGCGATTGGAGGAGGCGAGTGAACTGCGTAAGCTCATATTGGCCGGACTGTTGCGGCCGCTGGTGCTGCCCAGCGAGCCCGAACGCCGCGAGCGGGGCAGCGTGTTGTCGCCCTCCTTTATTTTTAACTTAATGTTGAACATATTAACGTTTTGCTTTTCGTTTCACTTCTTCTCGTTTTCTACACTTATTTTCCTTATTCAATAATGCATGCGCTTGTAGGTTTGTATGTTTGTCGGTGTGACTGTATGTGAGTCAAAAATCGGCTTATACGCTTCACGTATTCGATATAAACAATAATATTTCTGCTTTTGCTTTCTTTATTCGTTGGTGTAACAGATTTTGTGTAAACGGATCACATACCCGCCGCCGCCTTTGTGCTGTGCAAGTACAGACACACAATTATATCTAATGCATCATCATTCTGTAAAGAGCTTTTATCAATTTTATTATTTTGTGCAATTTCATCGAATCGCAAAACGTCTTCGGTCCTCGGCAGTAGAGGCAACAGTTGCAGTTGCCGGCGTACGGGTAGCTGAAGCAAAGTAGCTGGCATCTATGCGTACGCAATTTTATATAATCGCACAAGCACTAGAGCAAGATTTCAGCAGCAGTGCAGTGGAAGCGAGCGCTCAGGCAGCTGGCAAAGCCAATATAAGAACGTAAAGTAAAAGCATATGCATATATGCATGAGCACGGTTGAGTGTGTGTGTGTGTGTGTTTGTGCAGCTGGAAAGCAGTGAAAAAATCGCAGGCACTTTACAAAATATATATTTGCTTATTGGATTTTAATGCGTTGAACTGCATCGATAATAGCTTTTGAAAGTGACTAGTGACTACACAATTCATCGCTTAAATCGCGCGACTAAGCGGCACAGCCAACGAAAGCTCCACGCGTGGCGCAATAATATATTTCTTTTTGGTACTTTGTAGATTTATTGCAAGCACTTATATATTGCTTTGAACGGTAAACTTAAATGCTAGCGGTATTTCGGAGATTTTCGAAAGGAGATTTAAATAAATCGAGGATTATGGAAATTATTTTATCTTCTATTGCGAATATTTCTTAATTTTGTTGCGATGACAATAATTTGATTTAAATTTTATTTAAGGGGTTCATGGGTTTCCTCGGGTAAAAAACAGTCATTTTTCAACAATTTTTTTCTCATATAAAAAATTTAATATTTTATTAGCATTTTTTATTGTTATAAACATACATTATTATTTCGAAATTTTTGAAAAAAAATATTTTAAACTCGTCCAGGATCTTCAAAATACATGTTTAGTTAAAACCTTAACTTAGAAGTTGGACTAAGGAAAAAAACTGAAAATTGGATTTTTGGCAGACATTTTTACAAAAAAAGAAAATAAAAATTTCGCGAATTTTTTTTACAAATAGTTGTAATTGAAAAAAAATTCTTCGTCTAAGTCTTTAAGAATTGTATCTCAAAGATCTGTGAAAAATTTCATGAAGATTCGTTGAGTAGATCTCGAGAAATCTTGCCAATAGACTTCAAAAACACAGTTTCGTTTAATAAGGGCGCACTTAGCCTAGCTAGCCTCGAGCGCACAAGTTCACAAGGCTGTATCTCCGAAACTATTACTCGGATCAACTTGAAAATTTAGGACAATATTCTAGAGGTGTTGCTGAATTGGATAATACAATAAAAAGATTCGATTTTTTGAAACCTGTAGACCCATGTAACCCCTATCCTATTGTTATATAGATAGTCGAGCCTCTAAAAATCTTAAAAATCGCATAGCGCGAGTTTGAGATTTCTTTCATATTTTTGGACTGTCGTGTTTCAAAAAAGAGCCAAAAACATCATCCTACTTTTTAAATCTAACAATAACAACAACCATATCAGAACATCCCACATCACTCCTCCTCTATACCAAATGGTCGATATATGCGAAGATAGGAGTCCAAATATATATTTTCTGGTCACAATTTTTTTAAACTTTGCACAAGATTTATAACAATATATGGTAATACAACAAAGTTTTAAATGGGATTGAAAATTTAAAAATATTTTTTTGAGTTTTATGGAGAAAAATGGAGTTCATTGATGAAGTTGAACCTTTTTTTCATCCAAAGGGTATATAAAAGAAACTCCTGTGACTTCGGCTGCACCGAAGTTGTGATACACGACAAAGTATGTATTTGTAGGTTAAGTGATCCGATATCCCCTTAAATTTTATGATTTCTAGCATTTAATTGTGCAAGAAAGAAAATCAATAAAAATTTACAACAAGCTATCCCAGACAACATAGTGCAGACATTGAGCTGCAGATTAGACTGTGTGTATCCATTCAAAAGACATAAAGTTGAGTTCTCTCAAGCAATAAATAAAATGCTTTATAACTTTGGTCCAAATGAAATGCAAATATGTAATTCGCTTGCGCTACCACAATCTACTCATCAACAAATGTTTGGCAACAAACCACGTTGAACACAATAAATCGCAAACAAATTTCTACACCAGCCATGTCACTCATTCTACAATTGTGCAGAGTGAAAGGTCATTGAAGCGTGAATGAAGATGATCATAAATTTCGAATCGAACGACTAAACAAAGCTAGCACAAGCAGCATATTGGCACGAAAATTCGATTGACTTTTACAGCAACCAACCGCACACACTGCCCATCTACAACACAGAAGACGACAGTTCAACAACACCACAGGGCGCAACAGCCCACGGCCGCCCAACAGGAGCTCTCCACGCGCCAAGGAAACGACAAAGCGTGCGATGCCATGGAGCCGCCTGCGCAGCACAACAATCAAGTGTATCGTAATATAGTATATAATGGCAAATATGACGAGGAGCAAATGGGAATGCTTTATTTATGCAGCATCACTGGTCAGTCAAGCATTGAATGGCTCGAACAGCCGGTCAGCATCCCGAGATGACGCACCGAAGACACAAAACCGCTCGACCATGGCAGGCAGAGGTCAATGCTTGGTAAAGTACGTTGGGAAAACAGCTGGCCGACTGTTCAATTAATAGGTATGATTAGAGTGAGACTAAAGGGGCTGGACTGCATGTGGCAGTGCTAGAAATATAATATTCGATATTACAATATTGCAGATTATTTAATTTAACAAATGCGAGCGGCAAATTAAAATTAATGCAACTTTTGTTTTAAAAAAATTAAAATTTAATTAAAAAAGCTGATTAGGCGAAATGCCAATTTAATTAGCGGCTTAATTATTTGTTGTTGTTGCAAGCTCAACTACTTTGCCCTTGAGCTTGTGCTTCGCGGATTAAAGAAGAAATTCCTAAAAGGTTAATTACCTGCTACTTATGAGTTAAACGATTACTAATTGTGCTGCTGGCTTAATTAAGTGCAAAAAATGTGATATCTGTCGGCAATTGAACTTCAATTAGTCGCAAACAAAAGGCAATCAAATCAATAAAACAAAAGGGGAGAGAGGCCAAAGCTAATATATGTAAATGTCATTATGGCATTATAAGGCTTTCTTGTAACTAAAACGGTTTATATGTTGAAATGAAATATTATATAATATTAACATGCTTAAAATGAAAATTTGCTTAAGAAAGTATTCATATATCGCAAGAATTTTGCTAATCAAACCAAGAACGATCTGATGAAATTTCACAAAGATATCTTTTCAAAACAAAAACTTCATTTTGATCGATATTGAAGGTTCCGACAAATGAATAGCTGCTTGAGGAGAAAAGCTCGAGTGAAAAACTTTAGATCGATACTCAAAAACTAGGTTAGGTTAATCTGGCTGGCCAATTAACCACGCATAGACCAGTTTTGGTCCTTTGCGATACCAGTTGGAGATTGTAGATTGCTAGGGCCACAAGAGGAGTAGTCATCCTTTAGGATGCTCGCGCTTGACGCGAATTTTTACAGACTCTGCGGCCTCACTATCGATACCTCCTCTATATCATATCGTGAGGACCCCAGATGCTTACAGCGTAGTCTTGCCAATGGGGATCAAGTGCACAAGAGATGTTTCAGTGTTTCCCAGGTGCCCTGCTCTAGAAATTTCCTGCAGTCTTCTCAATCTGTCAGCCTTACCCTGCGGGCCACCAGACAGTGGCCAGTTAGTATTCCCATCATGTTTCTACAGTCTTTTTTATCGAGTGCGAATAAGAATTTTGTGTATTTCCAATCTATCGTTTTGAACATGACTTTTGCCGTTTTGCACCCAGGTAGCTCTTTTCAGCGGGTTTTGATTTTCTTTACCATGCTTCTGACGAGATCGCCGTATAGACAATGCATGGGTTTTTCAATGTTGGTCACGCTTTTGGATGTTAGCCGTACAACATTCTTGGCAATCTCATCCACTATTTCATTGCCCTCGCTGCTTTTGTGCCCTGGCACCCAGTAGAAGTGAAGTTGCTTGCTTCTGGCAACACTTTCAACTGCTGCCCTGCTTCCCAAGACACTTCTGGTCGATATGCGATACGAGGTTACTGCCTTGATTGCTGCTTGGCTGTCTACGCAGATGTTGACTATGGAATTACCTGCAGGTGCATTAGAGGCCAGCTCCGTAATAGCAAAGACCTCAACTTGGAATTTACCGCAGTAGTCCGGTAACTTAAAAGACTGCCTTATGCCTAACTCTGGACAGTATATTCCCGCATCAAATCCATCGTCCTTTTTCGAGCCATCCGTGTAAATGTTTAGAGCATAGCATAGCATACTTTTATGCCAGCCATCCTTTTTAACGTTTACTTTGAACCTTCTTTTCCAATTGTAAAGTTTGATCATGTAGTCGGTGTTTGCCCAACCACCTTTACCCACCGAGCTATGCCCGAAGATTCTATAAGTAAATTCTACTGCAGCCAGTAGTCGTGCGTCGATTTTGCTGCGCAATTTTCGGCGAATAGGTCTATACGAGACAGGCTTAGTGCAAGTTCAAGAGCCGCTTTGGAGTTGTTCTTAAAGCTCCCGTTTTGCACAATGGAGAGAGGCTTTAAGCACTTTCCATTAGATTCTGGTAGGTCGATTTCCATACACCTGTCCACCATACTACTGCATAGTAGAGCAGAACTTCGAGGCCTGCTTAATGTTTATTATATCCAGCCTTTTCTCAACAAGTCCCTGCTCATCTGTCCGAATGACCGATATCGGACAACTATAGTACATAGCTGTCATACAAGCTGAAAGATCGAAATGAAGTGCTTGCACGGTAAACCTTTTCATTTGAGGAGATATTTTCACGAAATTTTTCACGTGTCATTCTTCAAGTCAATAATGCAATCTCCGAAGAAATTGTTCAGTTCGAGTCTGACGGAACAATTAAAGTCGTGTCAGAGATCTGTTGTAAAGGGGTATTTATACTATAGCTTCGGTGCAACCGTAGTTAATGTTTTTTTCTCAAGTTTAATATAAGATCGTATTTCTGTTCGCGACATATTAGAAAAGCCGACTTTATGAGGCGAAATTGCGATATTTTGTAAAACTAAGAGAATATGAGCACGAATATGAGAAATTACCAAACCGGAAAGATATAAAAAAAAAATCGCAAGATGATTTTTATGAAGCATAAATACTAAAATGCTAATTGCTACAAACAAATAACTTTAAACTTGTCAGAATTTAATTGCTACATCGGATGCACACTTTCAATTTCACTAAATGCTCTCCAATTATTTTTGTCTCAAACAAATTAGTTAAAATGAGGTCAAGACCAAGTAGCCCGTGACTATGAAATGCATTAAAAGGTAAATGCAAATGACAGGCTTGTTGGATTAGCAAAAATAACTGTACTTTGAAAATGCGATTGACAGAAGAACAAGTGAAATGCTAAATGAATTTCAGTCAACATAATTAATGGCAGTAAATTTTAACAGGAACTTGTTGCAAGGACGATAATTTGTTAAAAATTAAATGGAAATATTTACACGAATGAAGTGTGATTAGTGAATAAATGAGAAAGTTAGAATGAATAGCAAATACAAAATAGCAAATGAATACTTTTTTACAAACTGAGAATACCAAATTATATATAGTATAATAGACGGAAATTTAGTTTCAGTGACAGTGCTTCTAAATTCAAGTTCTCAAATTAAATTGAAAAAATATTTTTTGCGAATTTTCCAACTTATTTTCGCACTTTGTACCTCACACTTGTACCGAATGGCTAAAGCTTCGCACAAAATGATTAATCGTCGCAAATCTTCGCGCATTTGATTTGACAAATTACACAATAAACCGTTGAAAAGTGTCAAACAAGTAAGCACAAACACACAAACATACAAACTCTAAAAATTAATGAAGAAAATTCCACTATAGAAAACAAACAACAAAACGACAAAATCGTGAAACAGAAAAACATTAAAAGTGCAAAAGAGAAAGAGAAAAACTGGAGCTAGAAGGTGGCAAAGCATGAAAAGAGTTGATGAAATTCGAACAGCCAAGCGATAGTGAGTCGAAAAACAAATAAAAACCATCAAAAGTCAAAATGCGAATGTTGAACAACAAAAACAAGACAAAACAACGCAAAGTGTTACACTTAATAAATTGAAATGGCAGCAGCGAGAACTTGTGTATCTGACTCAGTGAATCAAAAGTTGGAAAACAGCAACAAAAACAAACAATTACCAAAGTCGGAAATGTTTCGTCATCGGTACGCTGTGCCCTGACTGGGTCGCGTAGCCAATCGGGCTGGCTGGTTGGTGGCATGCCAAGCAAAAGAATACAAACAAATAACTTGCGTTATCTTGCAACTACAAAATTCCATAGATAGCATAGCAGAAAAACAACAACAAAAACTCTTATCTATGCACCTGTAACGACATACTTATGTATATGACAAATTAGTATTGAGCAAAACACTAGCGATGTATTAGCCAGCATTAGAAGCAACATAAACTGCCTTTTATTCCGTTCCATTTATGGCAGCGAAATCGATGAGTGGGCCTAATGACAACGAGCGCGGAAAAGAATATTCTGCCAGAGAAAATCTAATATGCACACATACAAACATGCAAACATATGTACATATATACTTCTGTACGTACGCAACAACCAAAAGCTGATAACCAAACGCTTCGCAGAATGATAAAAATACTTTGTATGTATGTATGTATGTGTGTTTAAGTGTTCCCATAAAATAATGTAATAAACTTCCAACTGGTATAAAGTATATTGAGCGCTAATCACAAAGTGTAAACAAAGATTGCGATAAATGATTGAGCGAATGGGGAGAGCAGGTGTATTTTGCAGAGGAAAAACCGTTGCGGTACAAAAGTATGTAGATATGTATGTGTGAGTTTGGACTTGAAAAGAACAGTAAGACAAATAAAGTAATGCATTATGGTGGGGTATATAATTAAAATACGCCATTTAAGCTTCTGGAGTAATTAAAATATCAAAAATACAACTAAAACATATAAATAATAGCCAAATAGATAAAACGGAAAGGAAAAAAGAGCTAACCAAACATTTTATATTCTCGCTATTTTCCAAAGTTTAAAGCGGTTTAAGGTAAGTGGCATTGATTGTAGTTCGATTTCACCCATTTTCACAATGCAAAATAGGAATATCAAGCACTGGAGATATACAACTGCAACGACATCCATTGAAAAGAATACGAAAAGACTTTTTCGACCACCGAATATAAAAAAATAAGTTGAAGTTTGATTAGAAATACCAAAAAGGCTTTTTCGACTACCCAATATTCAACACTATATGGCATGACACTATGAGATTGGTAGCATTGGATATATACGACTGCAACGACATCTATTGACAAAATACGAAAATACTTTTTCGACTACCCAATATTGCGCACAAAATTCACTTTAAATTGGCCTAATAGTTTCTGAGATATAGAATATCACTTAAAAGTGGGCGTAGTCATGCCCTTCTCAAATTTTGATACCGGTTCACATGAAACCCTGCCTTACCATATTGGCTTTGGTATTTAATGCTTCTAACGGATTTATTTAGTGAGTTATTGCCGTTATAGAAGTTTTAAACATAACCGCTATATGGCAGGAAGGCGTAGTTATCATTTGATTTTGAAAAATGTAATACTTTTTCGTTTACAAATAGAGCAATTGATTACAAAGAATTGAATTCTTTTTTTTTTTTCAAATAAAAGCGTATATAAGGTAACTGGCGAATCGAACAAGCAACTGGTATAAAGGTATAATCAATTATCGAATGTTGAAAATGTGTCTCATATTCAAATGTAGTATTTCATTAATTTCAACTTATAACTGTTTCCTTGCTTTCAAACGAAAAAACATATAAGATACCCTGTCATTGATCCTAAGTAGCGAGCCGAGTAGTGGCGAATAGAAAATGTTGAAATTATAATAATGTTAAATTAATTAAAAAAAAAATATATTAACTAACGAATTTTTATGGAAAAATATTAAGATTCAAGAATCATAAGTGGTATATTTTTTTTTTTTCAAAATTGGTATATTAATTTGTATGTCACACACTGGTTTGAAAAGAAAATTTATTATTATTATTTGTACTATTCGGAATATACACAAAATATTAAACCTAATAGAAAGTATGGAAAAATGTAATAATTTTTTTTTTTACAAACAATGGCATATTCATAAAGAAACTGGCGAATCGAAAGAGCAACTGGTATAAACTGGCATAATAAAACACCGAATGAATAGCGACTGTTTATACCAATTAGAAGACAATTTAAATATAATATTTCACTAATTTCAATTAGACAACTGTCTTGATGATTTAACAACTAAAAAAGCGAGTCGTGAAGTGGCGAATAGAAAATGGCAGTTGATGAACACCTACGTTGGGGCTTTACAAATGAAAAATTAATTTGGACAAAATAAAAATCAACCAACGATGTCTTATTTATCTAAAATGTCGTGATTTTTAAGCATCATATTTGGTATACATGCATTTTTGTTTAGAATTTCGCGCGGATTTCGAATGTCACACAGTTTTTTTTCCAAATTTAGCACCGAACAATTATGCACTATTGTGATTTTATTTTAATATTTTCCTTCTCGATTATTGATTTTTTTTCATATACATACAAATTACATATACATATGTATAGTCTAGAAATATACAAGTATACACATATAGTCTCATTTTAGAATACACATGCATTACTCATATATCAAAGCGCTTATGTCTACAAGCCTTGGCCGAAACAACATTATCGAAGCTGATAACGTGATGAAACGCCAATATATGCAATCAAATTATAAAGAACACCTTTGATTCTAATATGACTAAGCCTTCAAACGTCAGGTGTATTACAAAACTACGCTTTTTTGATAATAAAGCATACTTCAGCAGTGAGTTACCTCACAATTTAGTATTGACCTTGTTAGTTCAAGTGACCACAACGAAAATACAACAATATTTGGAATTAAGCTACAAATACTGTATGTTTTTATGCATTTGAGTATTCAGGTGTATATCAGGTATGTATGAGGTATATATCAGTTATATTTCAGGTATGTATCAGTTATATATCAGGTATGTATGAACGTATATGTTACCCCATATCAATTTGGACTTTATCAAAAAAAGTAATATAATCACTTAATCTGCAGCGGGAAATTGATATTGAAAATATGGTAAACTTAACCATATCATTTTGTTTATATTTATAAGTATGTATGTATGTACTATATATATTTAACAAGTGACATCATTACCTTGAAAAGTGAGTAGTGAAGTAGTTAAGGGCTCGAAAAATAAATAATTAATTTTATTTTCTTTCGCTTGCGCAAACTGTTACAAAAGACACTAACAAATGGTGGCACCACTACATCTACATGGGCTTACTGTAACACATACATACACACATACATGCATACACACATATGCATTCACACATATGCATACACACATATATTTGTTTTAATGTAGAACTTTCTAATTTAGCGCATGTTTGCATGTCTGCTAATTAAATTATATTTTTTCCAGCAAAATAAAGGAAACCGTTAATTAAAAAGTGATGTGTTGAAAGTTTGTCGGCGAAACAGAATAATGTTTCTACAAAACTAATGTCGAATGTTGCAGTAATTAACATTTTATTTATTATTTTGCAACAATGTCGGCGCCAAAGAGGAAAAAGGCGGCCAACTAACACCAGCTTAGAGATGAAAAACTAGGCCCGTGGCCTCATAATCCGACGACAAACAACAAAACACAATAAAGCTTGCCATTTGGTGTCAATAAAACAGCGAATATATGCTAAATGTTTTTTTCGCTTGCGCATGCCGCGCGTAAAACGGCGCAAAAAGTGGGCATTAAGTGAGGCAAAAAGCCCTTAAAGCCTGAAACCTTTTTAAGCCAACATTTAGCGAAGTACGCATGTGTGTGTGTGAATGTGTGATTGTAAAAAGCGCCGACAAACAGTCACGTTTAATTTATTTAACGCACTTTTACAGCAATTTTCACAGCACATACACACACACACACACACACATCGAAAAGTAGCAGCAAAAGAGGCCGCGCTTTTACAGCCGTTTAAGGCAAATCAATAATTCAGTAAAGAGGAAAATTGCCGCGAGCGTAAAAACCCACGTTTGCCAACGCAGATATGAACACATTTATTTTCCGTTAGAAATGCGTTAAAATTAAGTTAATCAAAAATTAAAAGAAAAAATGCTAAAAAAAAAGTTCCAAAATTATATTATCAGCGCTTGGCGCAATTTTAAAGCTTTTACGCTTCCCAGCAATTTCTGCTGGTAATGCGAGTGCAGCAAAAAATAATGGCGTACGGTACTTTGTAAAGTGTTGCGCACAAAGTAAAGAGTAGACCAACAAATTGGCTGACAAAAGCAGAGTAAGTAAATATTTTAGTGAGCGGAAAATAAAGGTCATCGATTGGGTTAAAAATATGACAAGCTACACGCACACATATACATACACATATACGAAAACACACACACATCCATATATACATACATACAAAAACACACACACTTCCACACATACATCCATTTGTGTAAATATGCTCGTGGGCGCCGTGGCAAGCGTTTGCTGTTTAAACAAGTTCAGTGCAAATATGCTTTTATGATCTTTTTAACATCATTTTTCATCTCCTTTTGGTTTGGTTTCTGTGAAGGATGCAATCTACTGGTATTGTGCGTTTCCTTCAGCAATAACTCTGCTATTTCCTTCCGCTTAAAACCCAAAGCTGCAGCAATAAAATCGCAAGCACACATCTCTTCATCTCCTCCTCCTTTCAATTTCAGCGCGCGCATGTATGTGTGCTGACATAAAAATACACAAAGACTGCCGAAATAGTGAGAACCTTGAGGTTATCAAAAATTGTTAAATCCACAAGATCAACAAAAATGAGCTTGATATGTGTTGTGCATGCTGGTGTTGCAATCAAGTGTGTAATGCAACAGCATCGACGAGTTCAAAATGTTCTCACATATGTGGGTATTTATGTACATACATACATACATATATCGTTGGAGTATAAATAGAAAATATTTGATACGAAATAAACACAAATCCCAACCTAAATCAACGTCTTCAGTCGCCTAAAGGGTTTTGCCACAAAATACATGGGTGTGTATGATGACTGTTTGTATGGAGATACATATGTATTATATTTTCGGTCACAGCTGCTAGTTAGAAATGGAAAATATTTTAACTCGTCCCGAAGTGCAACTAGTTGTGTTGTCAATTGAGGGATTTTCTAGATATGAGAGCTTATTGTCATGCAATTTTTTTCCTTAATCAAAAACAGATAAATATATCGTTTGCGATTTAGACAGAAAAAATTAGAGATTTTCTTATTTTTATTAGGTGATTTTTGAAAACTCTAAGTTTTTTGCAGTCAATTTTTTTTTCCTAAAAAATATCGATAAATTTATCAATATCGATTTAGACAAAAATATAGAAATGTTCTGATTTCTCTTAGAAGATTTTCGGAATATGTCAGTTTTTGCGATAAAAATTTTTAATCAAAAACCAATCGATTTCGATTTAGGTAAGTTTTGAAAAATCGAAATTTTTTATGAAAAAACTTTCTTTTCTATAAAAGATCGATAAATTTATCAATATCGATTTATACCAAAATATTGAGATATTCGGATGTCAATTAGGGAATTTTCGGATTATGACAGATTTTGTGATGAAAAACTTTAACCAAAAACCGATAAATACAATTGTATATAAATTTCGATTTATGCAGAAAAAAAAATTCGAGAATTTCATATTTCTGTTAACTGATTTTTTAAAAGTAAAATTTTTTGCGATCAATCTTTTTTTTTTAAATATCGATAAATTTATCGATATCGATTTAGACAAAAATATGGAGGTATTCGTATAGTAATTAGGGGATATGAAAATTGATGAACAATTTAATCAAAAACCGATAAATATATCGATTTCCATTTAGATCAAAAAATCTGAAAATTCGTATATACATAAGTTAAATGATTTTCGAGATATGGAACATTTTTAAAATCTACTTTTTTCCCAACAAAAATCGATAAGTATGTCGATTTTGATTTAGACAGAAAAAATTTGAGATTTTCATATTTTTGTTTGATGATTTTTGAAAAGTCAAAATTTTTTGTGATCAAACTTCTTTCTTAAAAAATATCGATAAATTTATCAATATCTATGGTATTTACAACAGTTTTTGTGATGCAAAAAAAATTTTAGATTGTCGTATATCAGTTAAGTGATTTTCGAGAGATTTTTTAAATTAATTTTCTTCCAACCAAAATATATGTATGTATAATATATAATTTTTTAATCGATAAATACATATATCGTTTTCGATTTAACCTAAATACAATTAAAGGTATTCGGATATGAACTTGTTTTCTAACCAAAAACCGCTAAATACATACATATCTCACTTTCAATTTAGTCAAAGAGAAGGTATTCGTATAACAGTTAGGTGATTTTTGAAAGACAAGACATGCTTTGGGATCAACCCGCTTGTGTAATCTAAAATCGATTAATTGATGAATTTGGATTTTGGCAGGAAAAATCAAAGATTTTCGCATGTCAGTTAAAAGACTTCCAAGATATGAAAATCACATTTTTTTCTCAACCAAGAAACGTTAAATATAAGGCTTTCAATTTAGTTGAAAAAAATTAAAGATATTCCAAACACTTTGATTGACAAAATTCAGCTTCATTCAAATACGGAAAATTTCAAATGCCGCCACACTAGTGCCCACAAAACTACTAAGTGCAAATGCCCGCACTAGGACACTCACTATCTGTTTGGGATTTGCCATATTACTACGGGGAATGCGTATGAACACATCGAAATGCAATGGCAATCGCATATTGTTTGCTTTCCTTGTGCAACCAACCAATAAGGCAGCAGTATGTACTATGCATGCAAATAAAATTTGCGAATAAGAAAATAATTTCGAACGGAAAAAAGTATGCGGGAGTTGAAAAAATAAAACGGAGGAGCCCTTGCGGAGTAGCAGTCGTCGCCCTCGCAAAAAGAATGAATGGAAAAAATAGAAAATAAATAAATAAGCAGGAACTACTGCTCAACAAGATGGAATCGGAAAATAAAATACAAATCGCTATTGGCTCCTTGCCACAAATGCGTGGAATAACGAATGAGCGAGTGAGTTCGAGTGTGAGTTGCTGCCGCAACTTTTTCACCATTATTTATTGTTGTATTTGTTAAAGTTAAACAAGTGAATCCACTCTTGCGCTAAGAATTCGGATTTTTGCCCGATGCGCTGCACCGCGCCACGGCACTTCGTTGCGCCCCCGGTGCTTTTGTAAGTAACTAAATACTTACTTGCTGCACTTTCCTGCTTGCCTGTTTGCTTTCTTTGGTATGAATTGCAAATGCAAATAAAATGCAACAAATTACGCCAAGAAAACTGAAAAAAACAGCGCAAAGCCACGCAACGCCAGCAGCAGCAGCGCAGGCAGCGGCGGACGGACGAAGGGCGCACAGCGCGTAATACAAATTGACGTGGAGGAACTTCAAGTAAAGAATGCGAACTGCTTAAAATGTGCACAATCAACTTTAATGCAGTCGATGGATAAGATAATACACACACACACACACAAGCAAGCGCAAACATTGCAATAATGCGAAGGAGAGCGCGAGGGGGTCGCGCAGAGTTTGGAGTGTTGGAAAAATGCGCGAATTAACAGAAACAAATGAACGCGTAATTCAGCTGCAGCGCGTGCTGTGCTTGGCCTGCGGAAGCGCCCCGCGCGGTGCTACAGGGAGTATGAGTAATGCGCGATTGTAGGTGTTTCTTTTTGTTGTATTATTTGCTTATTGCTGCTTTCTTTTGGCACGACTCCTTAAGCACAACGTAGGCGCTTCTTTAGACGCGACTTTAAGCAACGCGCACAGCTCAAATTTGTTTTTATCTCCGGCCACTGACGCAACTGCGACACACACACACCGCCACCACAAGTGCGCGCTACACAACTTCAGCTTCCAACGCCTCTGTGCGCGCTGTTCGCCAGCTTTTTTCGGTATGTTTTTGTACTTGTTTCAGTTGAGTTTGCTGTTTGTTTTCGCCTTTATGGCTTTCTTCTGCTTTGAACCGAATTATTTTCGAATGACAGTCACACGTTGAGGTGTCATAGAAATAATTAAGTCTGCGACGTAAATGTCTGCGCCGTTAAAATAGCGGTAAAGCGTGTGCACAGCTTTGTTTTGTCCCGACAAGTGTAATGCTTTTGAATAACTGAAATGAGCTGGCGTAGCTAGAGCACTTGCAGCTCATAGCCGCACACACACGCCGCCGTACAGCGGCCCTACAAGCGCACAAGCAACTGCACACACATACACAAGTGCAAAAGCGCCGGTGTGTTGCTCTTTTAGCGGCGCGCTCAGCGCACTCAGCTATGTGTGTGTGTGTGTGTGTTTTTCTTCACCCGCGCCGTTGACCCCGCTATCGATATATTGCCACACACACACACACAGACACTCCCAAGCGCTCTTGTAGGTTTCATGCCTACGACAAATTCTGCATATGGGTCGAAATAACGGGCCTCTCAACGTCGTGCTACCAATCCATCTACCGCTTTGCTGATGTGTGTGTGTGTGTATGTATGCTTGTTGTTGTTGTCAGCAACAGCGGTGCGCTGGAGAGTGAATAATTTTTACTGCTCCACTTGTGCAGCGCAAAAGTCCAAAAATAGCAACAACACATAGTGCTCAAAACAAAACTGACGGCACTGTTAGGCGGAGGGTGGGGCGCGCGGCCGGCGTTGGGCAAAAATAAGATTGCCTCAAGCAGGTGTAGTGCACAATTATTTCATACTGAGGCTTCTGAGCGTGAGTAGCGAGCGTTCAAATTTAATTTGCTGCTAATATTAAAAGTCTGTGTGTGCATAAGTAGGTACACATATGTGTATGTATGTATGTTTGTAGACAAATACACAGATCTGAAGCGCAGGCCTTATCACTACTCATTATGTGCGAATAAATATACGTGTTTGTATCATATATGTATGTACATATGTATGCGTTGTATTTATGTATGTGCTCTGTTGCTCATTTAGCGTAATAACAGTTTCGAGAATGTTTTCCAAAGAAGGTGAGAGTCAGTCTACCCCAACTCCTCACCTGCCTCACCTGCCACCCCTGCAACATTCTATTGCCATTTGTGCTGTGTGCGACTCTACGTGATATCCATATTTTTGTGGCTGCTCCGGCCACAGCTAATGAAATCGAAAGGCCCGACGACGACGACATCAGGCTGCCGCTGCACGTTTTCCAAATAAAAATTACTTCATTCTTCTAGTTTTTGTTTGATTTTCTCTTTTTTTCGTTTTCTCTATTCGTCTTAGTTTTTTTCAGCCTGGCACAATTTCAATGTCACAAAAAATACCGTAAATGTAATCAAAACTCGTAGGCTTTTTATTTTGACTTGCTTATCATTAGGCGATTACCAGCCAGTAGCTGGCCGCATAGTTGTCCAGGGCATCGTTTGGTCGTTTCATTGTGTCGGGAGTGAAGTAAAACTCGCTTTAACGCATTGTCAACATTATTTCGGCACGTACGTGAGGAGATTAATTTTCTCAGTAGTTGGCAAATCCAAACAGAGAGCCTCACCTCGTACTCGTAATTATGGCTTTTGTTTGTTTTACCAATTAGACGAAAGTTGTGAAGTAACATATTGACATACAAAACAGAATGAACAACAACAATAACAACAATTCACAAATAATTCACCAAAAATGTGCATATAGTCTATATGAACATATGTGTGTACGCAAGTATGTACATATGTATCAATGTATGTATAATTGGACTTGGGCGCCCAAGCATTGCATCACTGTGACGCAATAAGTTCATGCTGTGAAAAAATAGGCTATTTGAATAAATACAAGCAGTGAGCGCTGAAAAAATTATTTTCGCTTGCGGAAAAACTGCGCTTTTCATGCACACCGTTTGATTGGAAAATATTTGTCGCATTTAACGAATCAATAAAAGTTGCAGGCAAATGATTGACTTTGTAATGCCTTTCTGTGGCTAAGCTATTATTTATGCAAATAGTTAGCTGAAAGCTTGGTCTGTTATTTTAAGCATCTTTTTGGTATATTTTTTATGATTTTTGTATTATAATACATCAAAGTTCAAGGTCAAATTAATTTATAATGAAATTTAAGTAAGCAGTAGGATGGCAAACATTTTAGCTATAATTATTATGTAACATCGTTTGTATCTTACATGCAAAGGGCTTTATAAATGGTAGAGAAATCAATATTTAGACTTTATGAATATTTCTGGGGCGGAAATTTTTAAATCTAAATCTGTATAATTTTCAAATAATTAATGAACTAACAATAACCCTTTGAAAATTTAAGTATGACCCTTCACTATCATATTACCATCTGATCACATTTGACGCGGATTGGTCTATTTAAAAAATTATTTAAAAAATTATTACAAAATTAAAAAAAAAAAAACAATATTAAAAAAAACTATTTAAAAAAATTTTTAAAAATTTAAAAAATAAGTTTTAAAAATTTTATAATTTTTTTTAAAAATATTTTTTTAATAAAAATAATTTTTTAATAAATAATTTTTTTTTTTTAATAATTTTTTTAATAATTGTTTTTTTTTTTGAAACCATAAAAAAATTATAAAAACAAAACTATTAAAAAAAAATATTTAAAAAAAATGTATTAAAAAAAAATTATTAAAAAAAATATTTAAAAAAATTTAAAAAAAAAAATATTAAAAAAAATATTTAAAAAAAATTATTAAAAAAAAATATTAAAAAATTATAAAAAAAATTATTAAAAAAATATTGAAAAAAATATTAAAAAAAATTATTATTAAAAACGCTATTAAAAACAAAAATTACCAAAAAAATTATTTAAAAAAAATATTTAAAAAATAATTATTAAAAACAAAAATTAATAAAAATTAATTATTAAAAAAAAATATTAAAAACAAAACTATTAAAAAAAATATTTAAAAAAACATATTAAAAAAACTATTAAAAAAAAAATTAAAAAAAATTATTAAAAAAAATATTAAAAAAAATATTTAAAAAAGAATTTAGATTAGAACAACATTTTTTAGGTTCGTAAATCTTGATCTCCATATGTCAATGAGTGTATGTATGTTTGGCAGCTCTTTGTTTACTGCGCAAAAAGTTTGTCTGGCGATTCTTCACATATTTTGGGGAGTCTACTTTATCACAAACACAAGTATTTGAGTGGCACAAGGCATTAAGAAGGTCGTGAAGTCAGAAAAAACTTGAGATCGTCTGTAATCTCTATGTTATGCGAGTCATTCATTCATTTATGACAATGAATTGACGATAACATTGAAAAAGTTAAAGAAACAGTGCTTGAAAATCGTCGTGATAGCATCGAAGAGATTACAGACGATCTCAACATACATATCTTATGGATCGGTTCAACCACTTTGGTTAATGTTTTGGGTATAAAGCGAATCAATGCCCGAGTCGTATCGAAACACCAAATCTTTTTGCAAAATCAGCGTCGAGTAGAGGTCGCAAACGAGATGCGTGACAACAAAGCTGAGAACAAATACATTGAATAATCGTGACATTACGTCGATTTATGCATATGACGTCGCTTCAAAAATGAGCAGAACCCAAATTAACCAAAACTCACTTAACGCTAACCCAGCTGAGGCTTATAAAAAGTACTAAATTAAACTAAGCGTTGACATGACATACAATTTTAATTAAAATATGTGAGAATGTAGTTTATGTTATCGTTCCAGTTCATATTTGATCCGTTGGTATTAAAAGGTTACGTGGGTTTTGAAATTTGAAAAAACTTTTATTTTTTTTTAATACTATAGTATGTACATATGTCAAAAATAATTTCAAGGCAATCGCAAAAAACGTGTAAGAGATAGAACCTTTGGGAAAGCGGCCCGTTAGACTAGACCGGTCGGCTATTTCAAACTTTAGTCGTATTTTTCTCGAAACATCGTTTTCAAATTCGGTGGTCACGATTTCTCAGAAACTATTGAAGAATCTTATTGAAATTTTTCACAGTTCTTATTAAGAGGACGGCCTCGTAATCGATCGAAGGATACAATTTTTTTTATTATTGAAAATTTGAAAAACAGCTGTCAGTGTTGCTTGTTTTTCATTCACAATTTTTTAAAATTGGCCATTTTTAACAATGTTGCCAACAAAAATGCAGCTAACCTTCTAAAATTTTGGGGATTAAATGAGAGTTAGCAACGGAGTTATCTTCACTAACTCCTGAATTAATACGGATTAAATCAGTTAAGCCGTCTGTCAATGCTATAACAGATCTTTGACATGACTTTTGCGCTCCCTGGTTAAATATTCTCATCACTTCTTTAACATTCTTGCGAAAGGTGTGAAAAAGAATTTTCTTTTCCCTCTGCAAAATCATTATTTTGATTAAATATGATTTGTAATGTTTTTTTTTTGACAATTAATTAGCCACTAACTCTTCAACAGTCTCTACTTACATTCAAAAGAAAACGTTATTCATTATTCTTGTGAGACATTCTTGTAGATTTTGAATTTGCTTTTCTACTTAATTTTCCACAGACGTCATAAGTCATTTCACAACCTAATCTATTGATTTATCGATTGTTTTGCGTTGAGGAATGTGCGAATCCGTCACTAATTAGTGGTGCGCACACTGTTAGATATATACAAATGCATTCTAATATTCTAATACATTGTAGAACTGATTAAGATTTGCAAATAGCTTCTCAAATTAAGACATTCAACATGTGTTGAGAAAATAACAAAATTCTGCGCATTTTTGGAATTTCAGCAATGGAAACAAATTGAAATTGGGAAATAGACTCACCATCAAGTAATTGTCCTGCTGGCAGTGAACCAGGCACCGTTGGCGGTGGTATGGGTGAGATTGGTGCGGCGAAAGGTTGTTGCTGCTGCAATTGTTGTTGCTCACTCTGCTCGGCAGCCTCGTTCTCTTGGATGGGCGATTGAACTGGAGCCAGTTGTGAAGTTTTCTTTTCTTGATTCAAAGCGTTGGCGAGAATTTCACTTGATTTTTTATCGGTGAGATTGTGTTGCACACGCTTGTTCTTCAAGTGGTGCGGAGTGTCACTGCAGAAATCAAAGAAAATATATAAGAAATATAATAATAATAACTACAAGTACAGAAAAGTTATTTCATAAGAGCGCTTTAAATGACCACAGCTATTAATTACAACAAAAGGGACATCAAAATCACATAATAAAAAAATCATATAAATACATTAGTTAAAAGTGCCCCCTTACCGTCTGTGCAATTTCATTGGCCGCTTGTAGAAGTCATCGTCTTCGCCTTCAACTTGAAAGCCCACACGTCTTTCCGCTTCATCCTGTAAAGTAACAGCAAAAACAAAGTTTATATACAAACTGTTATGAGCATTCGAAATCGAAATGTTATGTTAAAAGTACGACATGTTATGTTCAAAGCACGAAATGTTATGTTCAAAGCACGAAATGTTATGTTAGAAGTACGAAACGGTTAACAGTTAAAAAACTTTCAAAAGGTTTCTGTCTACACTTACAAAGTCTTCCTCTTCTTCGTCGCCGGTAACGCTAGCTGCCGCTGTTACTGCGGCTGCAGCCACCACTACAGCGGCATTACCATGTTCGGGCGCAACACTTGCTATCGGTTCATGTACTGTTACAGCGTTAACAGCAGACTGTGGTTGTGTGCCCGCTGTCTGGGCGATAACAGGCTGTGGGGCGAATGAAATCGCTGTTGTTGGCGTTTTCGGCGATACCGGCTGTTGCTGATGATTCTCATAGATGGGTTTTGTCTCGGCTATATTCTCTACTATGGTGGAATTAGCGCCGATTCGTGCCGTACCGCTAACAGCGAACTTTGTTGATGCCTGCAAATAAATAATGAAAAGTTTAGTTTTGTTGAAAGTTGATTGTTTGTGTTGAAAATGATAAGCTGTCGTGATACAAAAGCTTAAATTCCTTTTGTGAAAGTATGGGTTTACTTACTTCTTCGGAGACTGTATCCAAATTGCCGTCTTCCGGTCGACTGCGATCCTTGGCAAATAGTTTATGCGCCTTTGCCTTCAGCTCCTTGGGATGTGGTGTATTTTGTCGGACAAACGGTGTGTCCTTCTCCTGTGTGGATTCTTCGGAGAATTTAACGGAATGTGTTCTAGAAGCTTCACGCTCTTCCCAACCATCCGAATCGGTTTCAAGTTCGCGTGCTAAGAATACGAAAATCGGTAAAACATTATTTAATATGGACATTTTCGTATATATTTGTATTTATGATACTTCAAAATTATTTCTATATCGGTTAAGTATTATTGAACGTTTTTTATATTCTGATCATGCATATGCTTCGCTAATGCACAAAAGAGGCACACCTAGTGTGAAATTAAAAAATCAAAATCAATACAGATCTCTAAAGTATAGCCGAGTTCAGTTCAAGCAGCTTAAAGGGGTATTCTGGTCTAGAAATTTGAAAAAAAAAACTGTTTTTAGACCTTCAAAAATAAGTCCTTAAACAAATTTTTAAAAATTCGAATTAAATTCGGATTAAAAACCACCAAAACTTCGGGTGAATTTCAACTGTTTTTTGAATATGACGCCGTTTGTTTTTAACATTGTAAGGAACATATCTTCTGGTAGAGAACTTTTTTAGTTTTATCGACGGCCATCAGGAAATTACTGCATCAGTGGAATACATTTTTTAGCACCGTTGGGGATCGACCTTATTTTAGGTCGTCAAACTAGGTGTGCTCCTTAAAAATACTAGCGACATATTTATGGAAAATCTATTTTAAGCGGTATAAATACTTTATAGTTAGCACTGATTATCAGTCTTGCAATACAATTATCAACTTCTGTTAACAGCATTCTAGTTATTTAATGAAATGATTGGATATTAATATGAGTAATATTGCTTAGTGAAATAGTTATAAAGAATATATTATTCATATTATATAGTATACATGTGTTAGTTTTATAAAAAATCCGTTTTTTGATTATTTATGGTATTTAATATTCATAAGCATTGCTAGATGTAGGTTATATATAATTATCAGTATCTATAAAATAGCAATATTAAAATCTAAATAATCAGATAATGGAAAATGGAAATCTGTCAGCGCTTTAGACACGCTCCAAAGCAATTTAGAATGGGAAACCCCCTAATGAATATTATATGAAACAATAAAAGTGTAAAGGAATAACAAAAAGTTCGAATAAGAATAATAATGAGGAGTTAATTACTTTACTGGCATAGAAACTCACATTTAGCACCAAAATATATTATGCAAAAAAACCTTCAAAGTAAAATCGGAAATTATCAGTTCTTCCTTGAACTTAAGCTTATTTCAAGGCGAAAAAAGATTGAAGTAAACTCATTCAAGCTACCTTCCTTCTACCTTTTACTACCTTCGTAAGTGATTTTAAACGAGTTAAACCACATTTTATTCAGGATTCGCAAAATTACATTGAGTATATGACTAGGGCGTAAACCACATCCGTATAATCGCTATAAAAAGGACTTATTTATAGGGCGGAAATGAGGAAGCCTACTCGATTTTAGTTGCCGGCATACCCGCGTTGGAACTATAACAAGATTTTATTTTACGGAAGGTTACTGAACTTGAAAACGCAGATAACAACCCCTGAGGTCACACTGCTGGCAAACACTTTTGAAAGTATTTGGCAGCATTGCTCACATTTTTGACAGAAATCATGAAAAGGAAAACAATAACGTTCATTAGGTAAGATGGTTGATCAAAGATCGGACGTAGACTGCTATATGTAGTCCTTTATGAAGCCATAGAGAATAAAGAAGTCTTAAAAGCGCTTAGTAGCCAGCACAAATTTGCGCAGGCGTTTAATTTCCACTCCCGCCTAGTTTGGTGTGATGTCTGAAGGTATCCGCTCCCAAGTGTTTAAGTCTTGACCTCCCAAACACGGAACAGTCAAGAAGGAAGTATTGAGTTGTTTCCACCTCATCTCAGCGCTGACCAAGCTTCCACGAAGCGCAGCTATCCAGTAGTAGAACACAAGAGGATACGGGAGCACCGACCCTCTCCCATTCTACTGATAGCGGTTCTAGGGTGCCTTTCCTTGCCAGCTCATGAGCTTTGCAATTTCCTGCGGTTTCACTATGGCCAGGCACTTATACCAATCATATCACAAAGACACACGATTCTATTGATAGCGTGGTTAGGCACACCTCGCTCAGCCTGAACGCACTGTTAATGAGTACAAGGCTAATACCGCCGCTCTGCTATCTGAGTGAACGGGACTTCTCTGAAGGGCGCTGCACTTCGGATCAATAGATCTGCTGCTACCTTAATGGCTGCAACATTTGCTTGGAAGGCACTGCAATAGTCAGAAAATTTTAAGCTGGAGTTGATAGAGAGCTCTTGACAGTATACCCCTCCACCAAAATTCCCCAGAGGTTTGACCCATCTGTAAAGAAGCTCACTGCCCTCCTTCCCGAACGGATCAAAGCAACTTTCGCAGTCATATCTGACGATGTCTACAGACACAATGTGCAGGATAACGTTGAACGCTCTCGAGTTTCTTTGCAAGTGTGGTCTTTTCTAGAGCCCTCCACTAGATAAAGACTCTATAAAACATAATGGGCTTGGCTATGGTATCGTAGAGCCAAATGACAACTTTCAGTGAGAAGCCTCACCTTTTGCCAATGGCTCCTCTGCAGCAATATAAGGCAATCGACGCCTTTTTTGCTCTCTCTTAGTTATTCGGCTCCCATGAAAGCTTCCTATCCAGGATGAGCTCTAGATATTTCACTGTATCCGCCAATTGCAGACAGATGTCTCCCATATCAGGCAGCGGTGCCACCGGGATCTTATATATTTTAGTAAATAAAACCATCTCGGTTTTACTTGGGTTGACGAAGTCTTGATTACTTCTTAAGGAAACCACTGAACTCGGATTATGTTATGATTCTAAAATCGAGAATAGCTGTAATTTGGACATTTGAAGTTTAATAACTTTCTTAAAGTTTGTTATCATGTTGATATTAGTGAAGAAAATTTAGAATTTCAACCTAGAAAATTACACTAGTTTACAGTCATTTTGCGATTACGATGTTAGAAGCTGCTTCTTGCTGATTTTGGGTTGTTAATCCCAAAAATTATAGTAAAAATTTTCTAACACGCAGGATTGTTTGTGTGTTATTCAAGGGGTGTAGGTGTTAAACCACCACTAATCACTAAAGTGACAAAAACAGCTGTACGTGACGGAAAATTTTCGGACTCAAATTCGTCATCAGGAGAACTCAAATGCCCGACAGCGCTCTTAGCACTTCAGTTGCAAATTTTTCTTTCCAATTTGTTGACTAGTGTTATCAAATATTAACTTCAAAAAGTAACTTCAAAATTTGAACATTGAAAATGATCAAATATTAACTTCAAACGAAGCAGCATTTGCATAAATTAATGAATTTCGAAAAATACTAACAGATACACACACACACATACAATTCATAAACGTTTTTTTTTTAACGTAACACTTGTGCGCATTCCAAAGTAACACTTGTGCTAACTAAAGAAAATTGCTGTCATATGCATGTGTATGTATGTAGAGAGGTATGTATTAGCATGAAAATTGCTGTGACCTATTGTTCTACTTCTAATTTTTTTATTATTCAATTAAATTATGCGTTACTCACGGCGCGCTTGGCGCTAGAATGAAGATTTATGTAAATATTATTATTATGCTTAGCGGGAATAAACTGTTACCAACGCCCATATCACATAATGGACCAATAAAGTTTACATACACCTAGTTCTATAGATAAATTAATCGACACGTTTATTTGTTTCAAAATTAATAAATTTTGTGGTTTTTTCTATCCATTTCAAAATATGTATATTTAACATTAAATATAGCATATCAAAATATTTTTTTTTTTACACAAATAAAAAAAATTAAAGTTAAAGCTTAAAATGAGCATAATTTATATCAAAAAAGTTTACGTACACTTATGAATGTTTACATAAAACAAAAGTAATTACAATACTTTTAACGGTTTTTGGCCTACATTTTGTTGCTATTACTGTCCCTAGACATCGTTGTATGCTCCTCACTCAATTTCTAGAATTATTTCCGGATATTTTGACCCACTAAGTCCACGATCCAGCTTTTTGGCCTTATTTTGATGAAATTCGATGTTTTCGAATACGGTTTTCCAAAAAGTTCCAGATATTTTGAATAGGATTAATGTCTAGTGATTGCGGGACCTATGGAGTTATTTTTATTTCCATAACAACCATTCAAGTACAAGATAAGACATGTATTTTGGGTCGGTATCCTATTGGAAATTGGTTTTGCTGCTATGAACAGCCGATTTAAGCACACTTAAAATTTAAATTTTTGTCCTAAAATGTTCAGATACATATGCTTATCCATGTTTTCACTAATAAAGTCCAAATGTCCAACTCTAGATGCATCCATACACCCGCAAACCATAACATTACCCCCACAGTGCTCTACCATTGGCAATACATTTTGTCCTTGCGACTCTTCATTGATCTTTCTCCACACTTTTCGTGATCTATTCGAACCAAATTTATTAAATTTTGAATAGTCGGTGAACACAATGTTTTCCCAAAACCAATACGGTTTGTTTAAATATTGTTTAGCAAACGCCGACATTTTCTTTTTATTAACCTTATATATGTATGGCTGACGACGCGCGACTCGTCTATGATAACCAGCACTCTTCAACAAATTCCTTACTGTTTGGGGATTTATTTTTTTGTGTACATTTCAAAAATATATAAGCATATGTATCTGAGCATTTTAAGAAAAAGATTTAAATTTTAAGTGTGCTTAAATCGGCTGTTAATAGCAGCCATTTCTATTTACCACAGGATAACGACCCAAAACACACAACTTATCTTGTACGTGAATGGTTGTTATGGAAATAAAAATAACTCCATAGGTCCCGCAATCGCTAGACATTAATCCTATTCAAAATATCTGGAACTTTTTGGAAAACCGTATTCGAAAACATCGAATTTCATCAAAATAAGGCCAAAAAGCTGGATCATGGACTTAATGGGTCAAAATATCCGGAAATAATACTAGAAATTGAGTGGGGAGCATACAACGATGTCTAGGGACACTAATAGCAACAAAATGTAGGCCAAAACCCGTTAAAAGTATTGTAATTACTTTTGATTTATATAAACAATCATAAGTGTACGTAAACTTTTTTGATATAAATTATGCTCATTTTAAGCTTTAACTTAAATTTTTTTTATTTGTGTAAAAAAAAAAATATTTTGATATGCTATATTTAATGCTAAATATACATATCATGAAATGGATAGAAAAAAACCACAAAATTTATCCATTTTGAAACAAATAAACGTGTCGAAATTTAATAGAACTAGGTGTATGTAAACTTTATTGGTCCTCGCCCAGTTTGTATGATAGCTATATGCTATAGTGTTCCGATCTGAATAATTTCTTGGGAGATTATATCATTACCTTAAGCAATAACCCATGCAAAATTTCGTGAAGATATCTTGTGAAATAAAAAAGTTTTCTATACAAAAAGTTGATTTTGTTCGTTCAGTTTGTATGACAGCTATATGCTATATTGATCCAATCTAAACAATTTCTTAGGAGATTGCATAATTGCCTTAGCCAAAAACTTACGCCAAATTTCATGAAGATATCTTGTGAAATAAAAAAGTTTTCTATACAAAAAGTTGATTTTGTTCGTTCAGTTTGTATGACAGCTATATGCTATAGTGGTCCGATCTGAACAATTTTTTAGGAGATTGCATCATTGACTTAGCCAAAAACCCACGCCAAATTTGGTGAAGATATCTTGTCAAATAAAAAAGTTTTCTATACAAGAAGCTGATCTTGTTCTTTCAGTTTGTATAGTAGCTATAGGCTTTAGTGGTCCTATATCGTCGGTTCCGACAAATGAGCAGCCTTTTGAAGAGAAAAGGACATATGCAAATCAGAACGATACTTCAAAAACTAAGGGACTAATTCGTCTTATACAGAGAGAGGCAGATGGCTAAAGCAACTCAGTTCATCAGGCTGATCATTCCTACATTTATTGTATAGGGTCTCCGACGTTCCCTGCTGAGTGTTACAAACTTGGTGGCTCACTTAATATACGCTATTCATGGTATAAAATATTAATACCTTTTTATAAGAAGATTTCAACGCGAATTGAATCGATTAACTAGAGCTCAATTTTAAGTCAAACACTTCTCATTCTCAATTTCTCTATTCTTCAAAAATAAGAGCAACCCCTAAATCGCTTATTGTTTCATAATTTAGTAATTTCGATATAGGAGACTGCACTTTCTAATAGCGTCACAAACATAACCTCAAAGGTATAATTCCACTTAAATATAAAAGCGCATTTGCCTTGGAATGCGCCTTTAGCAGGTTCATTTAATCTATATTTGTAAACAGTAGCATTCATGTGAGTAATTTTTTGGAGCTTATCGCTCTTCCATCATTTTTGGTAATCCCACAAGTGTTACCAAACCACAATTCAATGGTAAAGATAAGAAATGTTCAACTAGACCTTCAGCTATTGAAGATAACCTATTTTGGTGACCAATATATTGAATGATTCAATTTCATATCTAATACACTTTACTATGAAATTCCATTCAGCAAATAGATTTGATATTTCTTATCATTACTACATGTACACACGTGCCTTTACTCATGACATAACGGTATACTAAGTTTAAAATATATAAATATATTTCAAAATGTTTTTGAGGATTTTTTTTGGGCCCAAAAAAGTGAAAGCACGATTGGTTCAAAGTCACTTAATTTTATCGAAAAACAACGTCACATTAACCTCTGTGAAACAATGCTTTCCGACTTCCAGGATGCCATGAAACGTGTTATTACTGGCGATGAGTCTTAGATCTATGCTTACGACCCGGAAACAGACGATCCATCGGCCAATTGCCGTGGCAAAGGTGAGGCGAAACCGTAAATACCACGGCGAAGCAGGTCAAAAATCAAGACATCGTCGCATACTGCATTGTTCTTCGAGAGCTTTTCGCTAAATTTTCAACCACCGCATTCGCCTGATTTAGCTCAAATAAGAATCGACAACTGATTCTAAAACTGTTTAGCCTGCAAAAACGTGCTTAAGTGAAGTTCAGTTACTTTCAATTAATTTATAAGTTTCTAAGAAAGAAAGCTTGAGCTATTTTACAACATGTATTACAAATTACACGCTTCGAAGAGTCACCGGAAATACGAATCAAGGTCGGAGACAGAGCGACACTGTAGCTGAAAATGGGTTTTCCCTTGACAAAAGCTACAAAAGAACGAGTTTTTAGCTTAAGACATCACAATCATGTTTGTTCTTATTTTTTTTTTTTTTTACTTTGATTTACATAAAAACATAGTTAACGTCATTAATCTGTGTTACATGATGTTTCCGCTCTTGAATTCATTCTGCGTCGTCGCTTTTTGTTATTACTCAGTTATAATACTTTTTGACACCGCCTTACAAACGCCGCCTCAAACTGATTCATGATCAAAGCTTCCAAAAGAAACCATACAATTTGCGCTGGGCAACGCCCTTTCGCACAACACAGCTTACGTCACTCACGTATAAAGCGTTCGGCAGTCTAAGCACCGCTCGTATTGATCAGCTGTTAGTTCTATAAGTATTGTCTATGGCACATTTATGGTCACTAAATCCACGGAGTAAAAGACTCAAGCAGCAAATCATTACGCAGCCGGTTAATTGGCACGGCATTATCATAAATAACTGTGGTGGCTCTGTTAATAACATAAATGTATACTTTCAGACATATTTTTTATAAATTATAGTTGTAGAGTCTTTGTAAGGCAGAGCACTGAGCGAGAATTCAAATTAGCTTATGGCGCGAGTATGCAAAGCGACTTATAAGAAGACCAGTAAGAACCCATTTCCGGTACATTATAGGGTATATATGAATATATGCTGAATAAACATATTTACATGTCTAAATTTGTAGTGCATTTCAATATGTAGGTCAAATAGGTGAATTAATTGTATAAAAAGATTATTAACCCATGTACTCGAGTGATTCAAGCTTGTATACAGCTCCACGAAGTCTACTATATTCAATAAATATGCGTAAATTTGATCAAATAAGTTTGAAATAATGTGTGTGCAGTGAATGTTGAGAGACTGTCTACAACTATCACTTCTCAATGATATTGCCCAGCTGCTAATTCGATGGTCAAACGAATAGATAGGCACACATATGAAAATGGACCAACCTTAATAATAACTGTATTTTGATGAATTAATTTATTATATGTATATGCATATCGAAAAATGCCTTAAACAGTTAATTTTTGGCCTCAAATTAGGAAAAAAATATGATTTAATTGATGAAAAAATATGTTAAATATTTGTGTGTCTACTAATTGCGGTAAATGTATTTAAATTCCGAAGAAAAAAACAACGAAAATTATTACTAATTAAGCAGGGTCAATAGTTTTATAAACCAAGAAAAGAAAAAAATATTTACTTCGGTTGAACCGTAGCTATAATACCCTCCACAAATAAAAAAGATTGCCATATAAGAACTTGAGTTTGATCGGTATGTTTGTATGGCAGCTATATGCAATAGCGGTGCGATATCGGCGGTTCCAACAAATGATCAGCTTCTCGGGGAGAAAAGAGAAAGTGAAATTTTTCAGACCGATATCTTAAAACCTGAGGGTTGCGTATATATTCAGAAAGACGGACGAACACATAGACTGGCATGCCTTTACCGACTCAGCTCGTCATGCTGACCATATTTACCTGGTTTTCCAATAGGAATGATATGATTTCGAAATGTCGTTTCGGGCATTTTTAATATATCATGATCTTTAGTTTTTTTCTATGCTGCCGTTCAGGCAAGTGTTGCTAATAACCGCAATTTGACAATTCCAAGACATTCTCGAGAACTGGGACTGTCTTCAACCCCAACCTGGTTGATTTTGAAACAAGATTTGGGCTTTCATTCACATAAAATTGTTCTCACTCAAAAACTGAAGCCATTAGACCACGGTAAACATCGTGAATTCGCTGATTTTTCCTTGGAACAACTTCAAAACGATAACGATTTTTAGTAGTGCGGTAAATAAACAAAACTGTCGATTCTGGTGCAAAGAAAGTCCACAAATTATTTATGAACAACCATTACATTCACCTAATAATCGTTCCGTACTTCCTTCGAAATGAAGCTGTGACACCGTTATTGTCAATGGATTATTGGCAGTTTGGTGCGGTTTTTGGTCTGGTGGAATTATCGTACTTCTTTCAAAATGAAGTGGGGGACACCATTACTGCCAATGGAGAGAGGTATAGATCAATGATAACCAACTTTATGGCCACAATTGGTAGAAGTTGATCTTGACAACATCTGGTTTCAACAAGTCGCGGCTTCGTGCCACACAGCACGTGCAACAACCGAGTTATTGCGAGAAGAGTTTGGAAATTCAATTATTTCAAGAAATTGTGACATTGAATGGTCTCTAAGAAGTTGTGATTTAACACCATTAGACTACTGCTTGTGGGGTTATTTGAAGTCATCGATCTTTAGCAATAAACCAGACTCTCCTCGAGCTTTCGTGCTATTCATGACATACGACCAGATTTAGTGCAAAAAAGTATTCGAAATTAAGGTTCAGCGAATTTGCTCCAGCGAAATAGGTCATCGTGGCCATTTGAATAATGTTATATTCAGAACTTAATTGTAATGATTGTACTTCACATTAAATAAAAAAACATTTGAGTTTTTATTTTTGAAAAGAATTTGAAAACTTATTGGAAAACCCTGTATATGCATTTTATATGGCCTCCGACGTTTCCTTCTAGATGTGCCGGAAATCCTGATAAACCGTTTTTAACTTCTAAAAATTCAACAATTCTCCTCACCTTCCTCTTGACGTCTAAGGGCACGTAAATTATTGATTTAATTTTTTTAACTCTCTGCGTTTTTTTTGTTTCATAATATCGTCCCCTCAATATAACAATAGCGTATAATTTTTTTTGGGTTTTGAGAAAATCGAGTTTTGTAAATGAAATTATGCACCATTTTTTCCAATGACATTTTCATGGAATATGTACTACAATGAATCAATTCGATTCTAAATATTTTTTAATATTGTTATATTTTTTAAATAATTTTAATTTTTTTTTAATAATTTTAATTTTTTTTTTAATTATTGTTATAATTTTATTTTTTTTTTACTTTTTACCATTTTTTTTAAATATTTTTTTTTACTTTTTACCATTTTTAAATGCTTCAGCCTTTATGCATATGAATACTAAATAAAGAACCTTAAATTTAAAAAATAAAGTGATTTGCGTGCGAAACAAAAATTCAAAACAAAATGCAAAAAAATAATAAATGACTTTATAAATAAAAAATCAATGCAAAACAAAATAAAAGCATAAGCATTAAAAATATTTTTTTTTTCATTAGCATTTAATTGTTTTTAGTTCTTGTTGCATCTCAGAACATTATTTCTCAATCATGAAAACATTGTTTAGCTTTTATTTCTACTATTATTATAATTACTACTATTTTTATATATTATAATTTTTAGTAATTTTTGTAATAACTGATTTGGAATTCAACTAGTGTTTTAAAGGTTCGGCTATGCATTAATACTACTTTTAGTAATTATTATGCACATACTTTGCATATATGTGTATGTGTGTATGTAAATTTATAAGGAAGTGTTACTCAAACATTAAATGTATATATAGTATATGTATATTTATACGAATACATACATACTATAAGTTCAACTTTATAATGCAAATGCGGTTAATTGAAATACAAGTTCACAACTGTTCAAATTTTAATTGATATTATGGCTATGAGGTTCGAGCAACAGAGATCAACAAATAAAAATAAACAAATTACGCAATCGCATGGCGGCAAACCTTTTTGTTGGTAAACGTGGAACTCCGACGAATCGAATTTTTCGCTCGATCTATAGAGTAGACCCGGTGGGTAGTCTTTAAACACAAATGAATAAATTAACATAGGTGCGTGTGAGTATATAGTGCGTATATAGTAGGCTTAAGTATATGTTAAGTATGTGTTTATTTATTTCTTTTAGGTTTAAAAATTATTATTTTAATAGAATTATATATAATAATGTTTTACTGGTTATTCCCGTTAAGTGGTCGCCATTTAATATTTTAAATTAAATAATTTTGTTTAAAACTTTATCACCATTGCCGCATTACTAGCGCTACTTACTATAAAATTTGTAAAAAAAAAAAATAATTTGGAAAAAATGTTTGAAAAAACCAAATTTTGAAAAAAAAAAGAATTTGGAAATAATAAAAAAAAATTTAAAAAAAAAATTTAAAAAAAATATTAAAACAAAAAAATTTGAAAAAAATATGAAAAAAATTAAAAAAAAATTTTGAAAAAAAATTTGAAGCAAAAAATTTTTGGAAAAAACTTTTCAAAATAAAAAATTTTTGAAAATAAAAAAATGTGAAAAAAAATTTGGAAATGTTACAGTAATAGTACGAGACAACTTTATAAAAGAAATATTCTAAAAAAAAAAATTGCAAATTTTTGTTGTAGCGTTGCCACGTGTATGTAATGCATTTCATTTAAGACCATTAAATTACAAAAAAAATACCCAAAACCAAAAGCTACACGACCGTAAATTTATAAAATTTTATACAATACCGCTAAATATAGGAGCTGCTTGTTTGTGTAATTTTACAAATTATGTTATTAACTTATATAATGAACATGCCAATGTTTGTACATAATTCCGTGCGTTTGTGCTTACGAAAATTTCGCTTATTTCATATCTTTAGTGAGGCGCAAATAATTAGATTGCTTAACTTGGTTGTGTTGTGTTATCTTCATAGATATGGTGGATGCGATCGATGTGTTGTTATCGCGGGTGTGTGTGTGTGTTTGTACACCTGTACAAAAACAACACTGGTATGCGCTTTGTGCCTATTCTTGGCAACGCAATAAAACAGGTTAAAAATGCGGTAAACAAAAACCTTAAAACGTAGATAACGGTAAGCGCGCGCAGGACGGCTGCAGAAGCCAATGCGAAAACCTGTACGATTCAATCATAGCTGACAATAGAACGAACGAAACAAACGCTAACACAGCAGCATAGCTAATTTGCTGAGAGCTCACGTCATCACACACAACGATTACCCCACCCCTACCGCACAAAAAGATATGTATGTATGTTCATTCGAAGAAAAATTTTCGCGCACATAATCAAAAATTTTCCAAAGCGCTTAAGCAATAATAATTTCGTAAAAGTATTTGCTTTTGTAAACAAACCATAAAATACGATTGGAAACTCACCTGGCGTTATCGGCTGATATTCTTGTTGTGGCAGTAGGAAGCATGTCAAAACCTAAGCAGCAGCAATCAAGGGGGTAGAAGAGACAAAAATGAAAACAAACAAAACACACAATTATTAGTTACTCATTTACAAATGCGAAAAACGGGTTATTTAGAACTCCAGGCCGCAATACACAAGCCAAATCAAAAATGAAAACAAAGCAGAAAATATGTAAACTGTAAATATTAAGAAATATTTACATGCAAACACAGCGTCGGTATGTTTGTGTGTAGTGTGGCCGACGCTATGGGTAATGAGGTTGCAACGAAAGCGCCGCTGGCAGCGACAAGGCGTAACTACTTCACGTAATTACGTTTGGCACGCGCATGCAGCAACAAAATAAAACGTAATCAGCGCACACTTCCTGCGGCGCGCTGCCCTCATTGCACAACAAATCCAAACGCTTAACAAGTATATGTAGATACAAACAAACACAAATACATACATACATATATGTATATATATCATGTACATATGTATATATAAATATATCTCTATAAAAAGCGCCACTTATCCATCACTCTGCTGTGCTTGTGTACTTTGGCTTAGAGCGCGCATACGCGTCAGTACACTCACCTGTTCACCTGTTGCCTCGTCTGTGTCCGGCTGGAACGTTAGCAGCGGCTGTGCCTGATTTTCCGATAACCAAACAGCTTTCAGCTGCAAATTCACCAAAGTGTATGGCAAGTATTGCAGCTGATTGCCCGACACGTCCAGCACATGCAACACCGTACAGTTGCCCAACTCTGGCGGCAGTCGCTTTAATTTGTTATCGCGCAAACTCAAAACGCCCAAATTTGCACAATTCCCTATCTCGGCCGGTAGGTACTCCAATGCGTTGCGATCCACGTTCAGGTTGCTCAATTTAGTCATTTGCCCAATCGATACGGGTAGCTCTGATAAGAAGTTTTCGGTCAATATCAGCTCTTGCATGCTTTCACAACTGGAAGAGATAAGGAGACGCCAATAGGTTTATAAATAGTGCAATAATAGTGTAATGTTATAAATTTAAATATATATAAGTATAGTGTGTGTACATGCATAGCGGTAAATAGATAACAACCATTGCGGTTAGTCAACCACGAAACCCCGCAGCAGACGGCAAATCATCAAGGTGACGTCAGCCACTGACGTACCCAGGTATCTACATACGGGCACTTATACTTATGTACATTCATATTGCATCTAAGCAAAACAAGGGTGAAATTGAAATTGCAAAGCCTAATATTTATGGCTGCGTAGTATGATAATCACACAAATACTGAATAATGTCAAGATCGTTTTCGATTATATTCGCCTTTTGGTTGAATTCTTATTTACATAAATCAATTTGCGGTGATTAATTTTACATTTCATGATAAAAGCAACAAAAAAATTTTGACTTCGACTGCATCGGAGCAATAATACCCATCACAGGTGCATTTTTTATGGCCCAACAGTATATAAAACCACCCTTATCTTGATTTTGAGCGATCAATTTGTATGGCAGCTATATGCTACAGAAGTCCGATCTGAAAAATTTTCTCAGAGATTGTAGCACTGCATTGGAAAATAATTTATGCAGAATTTCATGGAAATACCTTAACAAACAAAAAAGTTTTCCATACAGAGACTTGAGTTTGATAGGTCAATCCGTATGACAGGTATAGGCTGTGGTAGTTCAATTTGAGAAATTTCTTCGGAGATTGCACCGTTGCTCTGTACAATAATCTAAGCCAAATTTCGTGAAGATATCTCATCAAATAATACAGTTTTTCTTACAAGGACTTGAGTTTGAACGATCAATTTGTATGACAACTATATTGTGTAGAGATCCGATATCGGTTTCGAGAAATGTGCAGCTTTTGGAAAGAAAAGAACGAGTGCAAAATTTCAAGTCGATATACCAAAAACCGAGAAACTAGTAGCTAGGTTTTATCACTAATGTAGAAATCTTAATGGGTTGCATGAGTAAACGGGTAAAAAAAAACGATTTTTTTATTGACCTACATTTTCAAGTTGATCCGAGTAATTGTTTCGGAGATACAGCCTAGGTGCGTCGTTTTTAAACGCCTTTTTCTCGAAACTGTGTTTTTGAAGTTTATTGGCAAGATTTCTCGAGAACTACTCAACCGATCTTCATGAAATTTTACACAGGTCTTTGAGATACAATTCTTTAAAACTTGGACGAAGGATTTTTTTCGATTACAACTACAATGCCCGAGTTTAAAATATTATTTTCCAAAAGTTTCCAAATTTCTTTGTTAAAAATATTTCATCTTTTATATAAGAAAAAAAATTTTCAAAAAGGCTGTTTTTTAACCGAAGAAACCCAATGAACCAATTAAACTAAGTTCAGCATTTAATAGATGAGAGATTTAATTAGTTTAATGGAAAGGACTAGATCAATCAAACTTCGGGATGACACCGTAATAAATGCTCTCCAAAAATGACAAATATATATATTTTTTGAGTGTACTTACCATCCTATAGTTGGATTCAGCTTCTGTAGACGATTCTGATCTAGTTTTAGAATTGTCAGCCTACTTAATTTGGCAACACCATCGGGCAGGGTCTCAAGTAAATTTTGCGCCAGATCTAAATCAGTTAAATTCACGAGACCACCGATTTCATTTGGTAATTTCTCCAGCCTACAAGACAGAAAAGAGAGACGGTTTGTAAATATAAAAAAAATATATAAAAGTAGTAACACCAAAGTAATAAATTATATTGAGCAATCTAGCAAAAAATCACCAAACGAAACTTACCTGTTTTCGGAAACGTCAAGATATGTCAAATTGGTTAAAAGCCCAATTTCAGGTGGCAGCCTCTCTAACTGATTGTGATCGAGCCAGAGCTCGTGCAGACCGGGCAAGTAGCCCAAATATGGTGGCAGTTCTTCAATTTCATTGTCGCCCAAATCTAATCTTTTAAGCTTCGTCAGTTGTCGTATCGATTCAGGCAGGTGTTTCAATAGATTCTCGCGCAGCTCCAATGATTCCAATTGTGTTAAGCTGGAATTGAAAGGGAGTTACAAATGAGACGTATGAGGCGATCAAGGATCGGAATTTAAAATAAAAATATGATTATATTTTGAGACTAAAACTCTGTGATTATAATTTAATTGTGTTTTTCATTTTATTAGTCGAGTGAATCAGTAAAAAGAAATTTAATCTTATCTAATCTTAATAATTTTTATGTTTACAATTCTGTTTATAGTAATCGAAAATACGTTTCACTAAAATATATCTTCAAAGCGACGAAGAACTCGATTACTATGACAATGTCAATTAGTGTCAATACCCGTCAATGGTTATCGATAACAATCTACTTTGCGATTAATTTAATATATTTTTTGGTGAGTCAAAACAACTACGAGTATAATGAATTTGAACAATTAAAGCAAACTTACCTTCCGAAATCAACTGGTAATGTGGTGAGTGACATATCATTTAAACCTAAAACTGTTAAATTTTTGAGTTGAGAGAACCCTGCTGGTAGTTTTGGAATCGGATTTGAGCTGAAATCAGCAACCTGCAGGTTTTGTAGGTGTTTGATGTCATCAGGAATGTCTGGAATATCTGTAAAAGACAGAAAAGAAAAGTTACAAACATTAGTAATCAGAATTTAATGGTCATTTTAAATAATTAAATAAAATTATTTTATTATTAAATATCTAAAATTTTAAAAGCATGTTCTCCTTTGATTTTTAAACACTTTAAACTATGAATTTAGATCCGACTTTAATATTTGCGTTTATGTCTAAGGCATGCAGCCCACAAAGGACACATGTACGCGGATATAAACCATTTAGCTCACATCACTGAATAATTATGCTAAAGTCAGTATCGTTGCCGAAAATTTCTATTTTTATACCAACAGATTTAGAAGTGCTTGTGTGTAAAAAACCCATGATAATAATGTGACCAAACACCACGTAATGTGGACATACAAATATTTTGATAAATATGTACTTATATGTACAAGCACATAACTAGATTATTTATGGAGTAAAATCAACAAAGTACGTCGATAATATTGTGATAAATATTTATCGATTTCAACACAAACTTGGCAGCATCCAATGATTCAGTCTTAGCGGCTGAAAATGTGAATAACATGTTCTGTGTTTCTGATACTGTTACAGCCAATCAGGCGCAATTTTGGTTTCGTCGATTCCATATCAGTAATTTGAAATGAAAAAATGGAGGTCTTCTAGTTTGTCCGTCTTTTAAGTTCTCTTGATATTACACGGGTTAATAGAGAAAACCACATAGACCTATTCATTTTCAATCTGGGGATCAGTGTTGAATCAGAACAAAATCTATTAATTTCTTAAGAGGATTGATACTGGTGATGAAAAGAAGGTCAGCAAAAACGGTCAAATCTAGGAGAGCCGGCGACAGGAAGGTTTTGCTATGCGTTTGAAATCATTTATAATTAATTGGTTTCCTACGGCCAAACTCTTTATACGGATCTGCATCGTCAACATTTGGACCGTCCACAGGAAGCAGTCCCCAGAAAAGGCAAATAGTATATGAATTGTGTTCTATCAGATTCGGCAGAAACTCATCCGCCTAATAGTCAGGCCTCTATATCAGCCTCGAAATCCAACGCGGAATAACTTTAGTGTTCAGTTGTTTAGTCGAAGAGACCGAAACCCATGTCGTCGTCTTCCTCGGGTGCTTTTTCGGACTGAGTGGGAAATTGAGAAGTACAGTCCTCTCTTGACGAACAAACACCAAACTCTATAAGTCCCTCATTATACCCGTCCTGCTTGGATGTTGACAATATATGATAAGTCGTCGTTACGAGTTTCGAAAGAAAGATTCTGCGGAAGATTTATGGCCTTTTGCGCATTGGCAGCAGTGAATACCGCAGTCAATGAAACGATGAGCTCTGAAAGTATTCGAAATAGTACCCGCCAGGGGAAGCAGAGGAAGAGGAAGACCTTTACTCCGTTAGAAAAACAAGGTGGAGAAAGGTTCTGCGGAAGATTGATGGCCCTTTGCGCATTGGCAGCGGTGAATACCGCAGTCGATGATACGATGAGCTCTGAAAGTATTCGACACAGTAACCGCCAGAGGAAGCAGAGGAAGAGGAAGACCTCTACTCCGTTAGAAAGACAAATTGGAGAAGTACCTGGATGCACGTAGAATCTGCAATTGGTACCAAACAGCGAAAAGGAAAAACGGCTGGTGCGCTGTTGTAAACTCGGCTATAACCTCGTATCTGTTCGAACAGTTGTGCTCCGATATTTTGAAGCATTTTCTACTTCGAAGCTAACAAAAGAATGTCTGACAACTTTCTTTTAAAGACAAGCACTTCCATAAAAACCCAGGATGAACTTATGACTAATAATTGTTTAACAAAGAAATAACACAACAAAATGTACCGACATGCGACATGTTGTTGTGCCAACATAAATATTGTGTACAGATTAAACAACGCGAACCAGCACAAATTTTATCGCAATAAGTACTTGTTGATCGAGACAATCCAACTCACGAATTAGATGACACGAAACAATTTCAAAGGAAGCGATGAAATATAGCGATATCAATACGCGCTCGAGAGCCAAACGAGTATCTTCAGTTGACAAAATCTTTGATAAATCACGGAGGGAACAGCAAACGGATGGAACGACGAAATGGACTCATTTCAGGTGATAAAAGAAACCGTTAAAGCGGAATGGAAACTGCATGTTATTGATGTCGAATGGGAAAAAAAACAAAAACCACAACAAGCAACAACAGCAATATTATACAAAGTACAAATATTTGCGCCGAATCGATTCTTTACAGCGTCAACCACGACAAGGTTGCCGACGCTGCCACCCACCACTCGCATCAGACGGGCAATGCGCCGCGTTGCTTATAAATACATACATATGTATTTATGTGCATTAAAGTATATAAATGCAAACAAGTTGATATAAGTGAAAAGTAATAAAAACAACAGCATCAACATGCCTACATATGTCCAACGGTATAATGAGGCAGAATACAAACAATAGTTCAAAGGGTGAGAAAACACAAGCGAGCACAAGAGTGTATTTAGCCGACACAGAGCACAACGTTGAACGTTTTACGATGATTGCTGCAGTGAGAGAGTGTACAAAATGTGGTAGCATAGAAAATCCTTTAACATTCTTTTTTGTTGACCTAGTTTCGGTACTTTCCGACATGTCAGTCGCGCACCCACTTTTCCGTTCTCGCCGCCCGCTGACGCGTTCGTGCGCCGCTTGGCTTGCGTTTATCGTGACATTGCGGGCTAACAACAACGATTTTGGTGTTGGTCATGGTGATTGGAACGATAACGTAGAGGTCGGTAATAATGTGCACCATAATGATGGTGAGCTTGATGATGATTAAGTGGCCATGGTTGGTATAAATACACCGTGTAACAAATGTACGCGATAGCAAGAAAGGAAGTTAAATGGATTCGAGGAAATTCGGCCACTGCGTGAGCAAATTAATTGTTTTGTATTTCTCAAAGCTTCGGTTTTTGATTTTTTTTTCCTTTTGTGTTCTGTCGCTCTGGAGTGTGCGCTATAAATACATATATATTCTTTTACTTTACGAGTTGAAATATATATGTTTTTTTAACTTATTAACAGAATGCGAATAAGAGAAAGTAAACAAATAATCCAATGAAGATTTTAACATCACATTCTAAGCGCTCTCAGCTCTCGATGTCATACATAACCAATATATAACCATTTATAACCAATATATAAGCATTTTATAACCAATATACAACCATTTTATAACCAATATATAACCATTTTATAACCAATATATATAAGCATTTTATAACCAAAACTCAAATTTTGTTTCAAAATGAGTGGTTTCTATTATGCCATTTTTCCTTCGCCTGTAAACTTATAAAAAGTGATGTTACTTTTTTTTGCATTTTAGGTGCCGATATAGTATAGCAAGAACAATAATATGTAGGTTTACAGTGTAAGACATTCAAAAATATTTTTACTATCAATCTATCACCGAAATGAAACGAATTCGCTTGACATTTCAGCATTTGACTATTGTGAGAATTAAGTATTTCATGCTGTGTTCCATATTTAAATGCTGTCTTCCTTCACGCTGTTCACATCATTTAAATGATGTTGCACTCGCCCAGCGTATTGCTCACTGAACTGAACTCGTTTTTTAGCTGACTTCGATATGGCTTGGCGCGCGAACAAATTGCTGATTTCCATATGCATGTAGGTAATAATAATTCATGTGATTAAAAAATATTGCTTCTACAGTGAAAACCGGACCAGTCCATTTCAGGCTAGTTGTTAACTAGTCCGTTAATGATTAGATATTAATTAATAATATATAATAATAATTCATGTGAGTGAAACAGGTTTCTATTCCAAAACTATTGCTTCTACAGTGAAAAACGAACCAGTCCATTTAAGACTAGTTGTTAACTAGTCCATTAATAATCTCATACTAACTAGTTCTAGTCCGAACTCGACAATGTTAGGGTAAAAGTTAATTAAAATCACACGCTTTCCCTTCCCGTCTGAACTTCAATCGCTAACGACGTTAAGGTACCGTTAGAAAAAAGTCGAAAATACAAGAAATGAAATAATTAAGTTGCTGCTATAAGCGTGAGAATTGCGTCGGACCGGAAATAGTGTCTTTTCCTGCAGGGTATACCTACATTTAGGTCTTTACACTTTCATTTACATCTATGAATATACATACATACATATGTATATGCTTGGCAACGGCGCTGAAAATGCAGCAGAAAAACTTCAATAAAGCTTAATAGCGAAAAAATATGAACGTATGAATGGAATCATTAAGTTCCTATTGCAGCAAGCAAAACATCTGCATATTTATCGCACATTCAAGCTCATTAGACAGTTCTATTTTGCTAGCTCTTCAATCGATTGGCGAATTTTACAGAGCCATCCATTGTTGTATAAAGTATTGCAGCGAAGAAAATTTTCAGAAGTCTATAGATATACTTGTATGTATGTACATACTAACATAAATGCATTGTCTTAGATATATGTACATATGTTTTGTGATTATTGAAATGTTTAACCTACATATGTCAGATGTATGCACAAAAGACCTGAATGCTGAACGAGTTTGACAGTAAAGCACAGAGATGCATTTGAACACTTTTCTTCTTTATTTCAACTGCCTGCTAGGATTTCGATATATATAAATATTTACATATTATATTCACACTTTTCACTCTTTGAGAAAATTCTATTGGAATGTTATGTTTCCTGTTACTCGATAATAGACATGGAATCATTTTTTTAAATAAGGTTAGACTCATAATGAATAAGTATTTGCTGATTTATGACGAAGACATGAAAAAAACTTTGATTTTAATCGGATATTTTGTATGGCAGCTACATACATATATATAGGAAAGTGGTTCGCTCTGAACAATACACTCAGAGATTGCCTCCGACAATAATCCACTCCAAATTTCTTGACAAATAAAAATATTTTCCATACAAGAACTTGATTTGATCGCTCAGTTTATATAAATGGCGACTGTATGTTACAATGATCCGATATCGGCTGTTCCACCAAATGAGCAGCTTCTTGGAGAGAAAAGGATATGTGCAAAATTTCAGAGTGACAGCTCAAAAACTGAGAGACTAGTACGCATACATACAGACGGGCCTATTTACATTGAATCAGCTCGTCACGCTGATCATTTATATAACAGATTTTTCAATAGGGATACTACAAAAGTAGACCGATAGGGACAGCAACGACCCATATCTTTTCCTGATCTTTTGACATTTCTCTTCAGTAAGGTTTATTATTTAATCATGGAAAGATATACAATTTATGGTTGATCCAATCAACAATTGAGCGTCTGGGAGAGTAAAAAATTGAGACAAGGAAGTGCCCGTCGTTCGAAAATATTACGCTAGCGCATCAATTGAGGAAAACGCAAAACAGTCTCTCACACGTCGTTTTCAAGCGTTGGGCATCTCTATGACGTCGTTGTGGCGAATTTTGCGAAAATATCTTAGCCGACATCCTTACAAGGTCAAATTGACGCAAGAACTGAAGCCGCTTGATCACCAGAATCGTCATATGTTCGTGAATTGCTGAGCAACAAATTGAAAGTGATTCAGATTTTCATCGAAAAATCATCTTCCGCGATGAGGCTCATTTCTGACTGAACGGCTACGTCAATAAGCAAAATATGCGTTATTGGTCAGGCAACGATCCACACGCACACCATTAGTCATCATTACATCCCGAAAAAATTACGGTTTGGTGCGGTTTATGGGCCGGCGGCGTCACCGTCCGTGATGATCAAGACTGTTACTGTAAATGGGAATCGCCACCGTTCAATGATAACCGAATATTTTTGGACCGATTTGAATGATATGGACTTGGACAATATGTGGTTCTAACAGAACGGCGCCTGAAGCCACACAGCGAATGTCACAAGCGATTTATTAAAACCAAGTTTGGTGAACGTGTTATCTCACGAAATGGCCCTGTCAATTGGCTGCCTCGGTTGTGCGATTTGCCGTTAGACTATTTTCTGTGGGGCTACGTCAAGTCTATGGTCTATCCCAAGAGGTCAGCGACGATTGATGAACTTCGTACGAATATCGAACGTGAAATTGCAGCAGTATCGGCTCAGAAGACATCATCTGAATCTACAGAGTTTTATTTGATGTTTTTAGTCTATCAAATCATATCTACACTTTACTCTGTGAACTTTGCTTGGTGGCCTCGAATGCTTTATAACAGATAGTGTACAAATGCAACACCTTCATACAAAATTTAGAGAATATGTTAATAGAGCATGCTTTTATTGCCTTCATTCGAAAGCCTGCATATGTGTGCGCTTAATATGCAACAATTCATTAAACATAATTCGTCAGCAGACAATTCTAGCCCTAAACACACATAACTCCAACTAACATATGTACATATATGTATGTGTATGTGTGCATAACGTAACGACGGAAACAGTTGGTGGTCATTAAGCTGGCATTCCGAAGCATCGGACCGAGGCAACGAACAGACTCTAAAACTGCCCAGAGCATAGCATGGAATGTTGTAAATGAGAAAGGCACAACTAAACAAGTACACAACCGACTGAACAATAACAATAGACAACGCAAGAGCATAAGCAAAAGCGACACAAAAAACAAAATATGAAATGAGAAAACATGAGGGGGAAACATTGAAAAAGAAAAAGTAATAATTCGTTGACCTCTCTACTTTCATGCCATACACACATACATACATAGAAGTATAGCTATGTTGGAAAAAGTAGCGGCTTAGAAGCTCATCAGTGGTCTACATAAATCCGAGCAACTTGAAAGATTTGAAGGCACCCTGCAACAGCATTTCATGAAAACACCATGCAACATGCTGTACTTATGTACATACATATGTATGTATGTATGTATGTGTACAAACAGAATGCACAAGAAGCCGCAACCAATATGCAAAATTTCATTACTCTACCGGAAGTCATTAGGAACTCGCTGCCTTATATGTTTCCTATGTGCATACATACATATATTTGTGTGCTTGTGTATGTGTTTGTAGGCATAATTCTACATGGCGAGCCATCTGGAGTCTGAACACTACCGTTCCTTGAGCGTGATGCCATCAACGAAATAAAAATATTAATTTCCTATACATTTATTTGCGGTCTTGGCGAGTGCGCTTGACCTGTGTGACTTTCAGCAGGCAAATTTAGTTGGATGCCCAGAGCAATAATTGAATAAGTAGTCAGCAATTTATTACACATCTTTAAGCTTACAGCTTTAATTTCATAACGTGGATTAAGAACTACTGTTTTCTTGTACGATTATGCGTCAGATTTGAGTATAATTTAGCCAAAAGACAAGGTGATACTTATTTTTTACTCTTCCTTACCATTTTATCAAAAAAATAGAAACAAATTTGTATGAGGTGTGGTAAAACGAGTTCTCAAAATTCAATACATTTTTGAAGTGGATGATTACTGCTGATGGTAGTCACTAACAAGACGGTCAAGCGTAAACCGACGTCGTCAAAACGAAGTGAGCCGGCGCAAACGGTGACCAAGCCATTACTGGCGATCAGAAAAATTTTACGATCTATTAGGTGGGATTGTCAAGGAATCTTTATTCGGACTGCTGACAATTGTGATTGTGATTCCCCCAGCGGGCAAGGGGTAGAATTTGCCAGCGGTAAGGTATACTTGTCGTAAGTGGCGACTGAAATCTATATGCACTGTGTCCGTATTTTGGGCTTGTCTTGAAATTTCAACATCTGTTCGAATAATTTTGGCGGATGATTTTTTCTTGCTCTCCAAACAGAAAATTCCGTTCTGTGGAACCCGTCTTCAGTCGATTGAAGAGATGAAACAAAATTCGCTGAAGGCTATCCCAAAAAGTGCTTATGAAAAGTGTTTTGAGGACTGGAAAAATCGTTGGCATAAGTGTATTATAACTGGTGGGGATTACTTTGAAGGCGACAAAATAAATATTGATGAATAATTAAATAGTGTGTTTTTTTATTTACAATTTCCGAGTACTTTTTTGTCACATTCATACCTGGGTTTTGATCAACTTTTAGCTATTTTTACTTGAACAGGCTATATTAACTTTACCACGACGTCTGTTACACCCAAAAGGAAAAATCGGTGACCCTATAAAATAGACATATATTTATATATATGTATGTGTAGTCCTCAGTTTTTGAGATATCGATCTGAAATTGTGCAAATGTCATACATACTGAACGATCGGAATACTTGTATGGAAAACTTTTGTGTTTCACGAAATATCCGCATATCAAATATAACAGTGCAATCTCAGAAAAAATTTTACAGATCGAACAACTTTAGCATGTAGACGTCACACAAACTGACTGATCCAAATCAAGCCTTTGTTCGAAAATTTTTTCATTTGAAGAGTTATCTTTACAAAATTTTGCATGGACTATTGTCCAAAGAATCGGTTTAATTTCTGAAGAAATTGTACGGATTGGCTCAATATAACATATAGCTTTCATATTTTGGAACCTTTTGTATTTGTGAAGAGTATTAAAGGTGCGGTACAACCAAAGTCAACGTTTTGTCTTGTTTTCGAGAGAAAACTTTTTTTCCAAAATATACTGGGACTCCTGACATTCTTTAACAAAAAAAAACAACAAAAAATGATTTTCATAAATATTGTGCCACAATTGGAAGCTAATTCATGTTCCACCAAGTAATAAACACACATAGCAATGCGATGATCGCCGTTGGCTTTCCAAAACCAAATAATGGCCAGAGGCAAATTTTGTGCAAATTAAAATACAACTGCAAATTGGTTGCCCTAATTAACAGTAGCACGAGTCCTTTCATGCTTACTAATAATTATTCAAATATATTTATGCTGCTGTGTTTACATTTTTTTTTCGCAAACAATTCGCCGACTTTGCTTTCAAAACCGAAATGGAAAATTTTCTTTGTCTCTGCAAGCTTTTCGTGCCAACTTTGTTCACACTTCGCAATCACTTTTTTCATACATATGACTTTTTTGTTGGCGCATTTTCATATGTGCATATTTTCATTTTTATACATTTTTGATTCAATGCCATTTTTGCCGAGATTTTCATCTTTTCATACATATTTATATGCCATATACATATATTTCTTGCATCGTTGAGGTCTGTTTTTGGCAGATAACTGTTGTATATATTATAATATACACTTTTGCCTGCATATATTCATATATAAATGCATACATACATACGTACATACGTACGTAGAGATGAACACCCAGTTGCGAAAATTCAGCGAAGTCGGCACACCATCACGCCAACAAAAAGAAACGTTTTTAGAGGTCATTAGCATTTCTCAGTATGCAAAAAGATTGTTTTCCACCGAAATCCCGCTCTTTTGATGCTTTACAAATGCACAGTATATATTTTATGCATACATACGTATGTATAATGTGCGGCGATGCAAAGGCTGTTGCACATGCACACCCACATACCGACAGATGTACTATATTTTCATGCATATGTTTGTATGTATGTGTGTATGCACTTGTGTGCACTCAAGTATGTGGCGGCAAAAGTACTTATGTGTGACTACAAGCCAAACAACAACAAGAAAAAAACCGCCATGATGCACGTAACACATTGGAGTTGCTCGCCGCTGGCGGGTGCACACATCGCCTCGCTGGGGCGCGCTTGGTTTATGCGAAGCGGTCGAGATGAGCCATGCGCTTTGTTCCCCAACATTAGTGCCACTTTTCAATTTCAATGAAAATGCTTAATGAAACTCGGTTTGAACGCCAGCGCTAATACGCAATACGCGACGAATACTCGAAAGCTTTAGCTGTTTTTGTTGCTGTTGCTTCGCTTGTGGGAGCGCATTATCCCGAGCGAATACGTGTCGAGTGGACACAGTATAAATTAGAATGCAAGCATACACACGTAAACATATTTATATTTAAATTAACATATAAATGCGTGCGTTTGTGCGTTTTTTTTTTTCATTTTGCTTACCACGAGCTTTCTGGCAGCCACCAGCGTCTGTCATTAAAATTGTTAGAAATATAAAAAAGGAAAATATCAACAAAAATTTAATTACTTATTACACTTTTTTCTTTAATTAGTTTGAGGTTTGCAGGAAAAATGAAAACTGCAATTGAGATCACCAGATGGGAACACTAATATTGATGTCTTTATACAGAAGTAAATTAAAAATGTTGGGGACAATATGAAATCTTATTGAACTAGTACAGGCTTCCTTCCTGATGGCTATATGCTACAGAGACTCGATCTGTTATGCTATAGGGGTCCGATATCGCTCATCCGACAGCTTCTTGGTGAGAAAGAACGGAAGCAAATCGGCATCCAGGCAGATAGACGGGACAGAAGATCAAATTAATGCATTGATCAGCGCCCTGAAAATGCCTGGTATTTTCAGTACCGATTAGCATTGTGTAATGGACACACCAATCACATTTGGTGGGGTTCGAAACCCATCTAAAACCTTACTTTGGGTACGGTACTCGGTTGTGTCAGTTGTTTCCGCATTCGGGTTTTAACTACAAACCACCACGATGCTCCCTGAGTTCACATGAGCAGGTTGGATCCAACTCCAAGGGCTACTGCTCCCCGTGTTAACAGAATTAAGTCTCCGGCCAGACCTCGTAGCCGAAACTACTACCAGTTGAGCTTTCATATTGCTCTGGATTGGTGGCCAGGAAGATGGACGGGTAGACGGACATGGCTAAATCGACTCAGCTCATCACGCCGAACATTTATATGAATTTGAATTGAAGTTAACAAACTCCACATACCCCGCTCAGAGTTCCCTGTTTGCAACCCTGGGATTTTGAGACTGATCTCTGCGACGGATTTCATGACGATCGTATTTGAAGAGCAGTAACACCGGTACTTTTCTTTGTCATATCAGAAACTCCAAGGTATGGATCGTGCGTCGAACATACAGTCTGAATCTACCGTTTAACAAATCTGTTGAAGCAACTGATTTCGTTTCCAGGTATTTCGCCCTGGTAGCCGAAGTTATGACCTCCAAGATATTTAAATCTCAGTCTTGCGAAACCTGTAAAGTTGAGTCAAGAAAACTACGAGATTTACCTTTGCCTTCTTTAAGGGATTGGATCCCCTTATGGAGTCCGAAATACATTTTTCGGCATATTTCGAATGTATGTACATATGTATATTACATAGAAAATATTCTACGAAAACTTAATCCGGAAAATAGTTTCGGAAAAACGAGCGAGTTCAGAATTAAATTGAGTTGTAATACCAAATTACAACTTACAACTCAACTTTCTTCAAAACTATCTGTTATAATATTGGTTACAAATTTCTCTAAATAATTGAAACAAGCGATTTTATTTCTTCACATATTTATTTGGAAATATGTTTTATCGAAACTGAATTGTATTATTTAATACCAATTTATAACTTACAACTCAACTAGTCATAAGAAGATCTTAATTCCTCGTAGTAATTGAAGCTGCCGAACTGCTTTTTTCACATAATTGTTTGAAAATATGCTTTGCCGGAAAATACCTATTCAATGACAAATATATTTTTTATTTTCCAAATTTGTGGAATGTTAAATGTCAAGTGTTACAAGTAAGATATCGTAATAATGTATTTTTGCTTATATGAAAATATATTTTTAAAATTGATCTTTAAACTACATAGTCCAGGATTCATATACTTATAGTTCACCATTCCTCTATACACACCTACATATATATGTACTGTATGTAGATGTGCATATATAAATCATTTATTGCAAACTATTCAACAATTGTTTCGTTGTTTCGATCCAATAAAAGCTTAAAAGTTTAAGTTAGAAAGTGAATTAAATAAAGCCACAACTTAACTCTTGCACGCAAATAAAGGCATTGGAAATTGTATTTACCTTTCACTAGGATCAAGATAGATGCCTGGAAGCGCACTTGTATGTGGCACAAGCACTGCGAGATGAATTCTTGCTTGTCCCCTGAATTGCAAGCACTTTGTGCATCAAGCACCGTGTCTTTCAAGTGAAAGTTCGCCTAGGCATGCACGAGAAGGGAAATCAATGGTATATGCTCTCAAGGGTCTCTGTCAATGTATCGACATTGAGGTGCTTTTCCTTTTGAGCGGCACACTTTTTATTGTTTTCCATTTTATTTTATTGTATTTTGTTGTTTTTTTTTTTTGTTTCAATGATTGTGCTTCATCAATGAGAACACTTGTCCGGGACACAAAAACAACAAACAATAAAGATGTACTTTTCAAATCTCTCATATACATTTATAGTACGCACACATGCTTACAAGTTGACGTATGAATTTTGAGGTTCGCCGTTGCAGCGCGTATCAACCTGCGCTGTTCACCTGCAATTGTGGGCTTGGCAGCGGAAATGCACTTTCCAACAGAAATTGTGTCACCCTACAATCGGTTTTTAATTTGAACGTTTTATATGAGCGATTTCACACAGCCATGTACATGTCTATATAAGTATATATATATATTTCTAAAAGCAATCAAAATTATATAATATGTATATTTATGCGGGTATACGTTATTTGACATATATGTATATACTCAAACGAGTTACCGATTGACAGGAAACGATATTAAGCGGGCATTATTATGAGTGCTTCACATCTACACGTTAAAAGGTGAGATGATTTATTCGAGAAGTCGAAAACAATGTAATAGTAACCACAAAGGTTTGTTCAAGCTTTGAAAAGTCACATAACTGTAGTTAACATAACGCAGTTAGTTTGAAACCTATTTGAAGTTTTATACTCTCGCAACAAAGTTGCTAAGGAGAGTATTATAGGTTTGTTCACATAACGGTTGTTTGTAAGTCCTAAAATTAAAAGAGTCAGATATAGGGTTATATATACCAAAGTGATCAGGGTGACGAGTAGAGTTGAAATCCGGATGTAAATATTGAGATATCATGATGAAACTTGGTACACGTATTTCTTGGCTCCATAAGAAGTTAAGTTCGAAGATGGGCAAAATCGGCCCACTGCCACGCCCACAAAATGGCGAAAACCGAAAACCTATAAAGTGTCATAACTAAGTTATAAATGAAGATATTAAAGTGAAATTTGGCACAAAGGATTGCATTAGGGAGGGTCATATTTGGACGTAATTTTTTTGGAAAAGTGGGCGTGGCCCCGCCCCTACTAAGTTTTTTGTACATATCTCGGAAACTACTACTATGTCAACCAAACTCTATAGAGTCGTTTCCTTCAGGCATTTCCATATACAGTTCAAAAATGGAAGAAATCGGATAATAACCACGCCCACCTCCCATACAAAGGTTATGTTGAAAATCACTAAAAGTGCGTTAACCGACTAACAAAAAACGTTAGAAACACTAAATTTTACGGAAGAAATGGCAGAAGGAAGCTGCACCCAGGCTTTTTTTAAAAATTTAAAATGGGCGTGGCGTCGCCCACTTATGGACCAAAAACCATATCTCAGGAACTACTCTACCGATTTCTATGAAATTCGGTATATAATATTTTCTTAACACGCTGATGACATGTACGAAATATGGGTGAAATCGCTTCACGTCACGCCTTCTTCCAATATAACGCTATTTTGAATTCCATCTGATGCCTTCTCTGTATAATACATACATACATTAGGAACCAATGATGATAGCGGAATAAAACTTTACACAAATACGGTATTTGAGAAATATGTAAATGACGGATAATTAAATCTCGATTATCACTTTATCATGCGAGAGTATAAAATGTTCGGTGACACCCGAACTTAGCCTTTCCCTACTTGTTTAGGTTATGTTTTTTATTCAAATGCGACCATTGATTTTTTTTTAAACTGAGTAAATATGGAACTTGAATATACGTAATTAAAGATTTGAATTAAATACAGGTGATATATTTCGAGATTCCCTACTTTTTTAGAAAAAAAACACAGAAACTTCAAATTGTATAGGGAATAGTTATTATCATTCGAAGGAACATTTATTTTTTGAAGACTATCTCTTTCAAATATTGGTCGTAACCACGTCTCAAATGGTCCATCCTTTGAGTTCAATTTTCGATGACTTGTTTGAGCATTTCGACTGGTAACTGACGAATAACACTCGTGATGTTTTGCTCCATGGCCTGAATCGAAGCGAGATTTTCCGCATTTTTCCCATTAGACTTTACACATTTCCACAGGAAAAAGTCTAACGGTGGCCAATCGACCGTCCCAAAACGTGAAATTATCTGCCCACCGAAGTGTTCCCTCAATAAATCCATTAATTGATTCAATGAAATGATAGCTCTTAAATCTCTTCAGGTTTCTCTTCATCCCAAATGTTGTAATTTTGCTTGTTTACATACCCATTGATCCAGAAAAAGGCCTCATCGCTGAGCAAAATTTAGCTCGAAAACGTCGGATCTTCTTAGAACTTTTCAGACAAATTGAAATAGCAAAATTTGCGGGCAAATTTAAATCTTGCGTCAATTTTGTGTTTAACCCATTTTATAAGCATAGCTTAACAATGAAAAAAGTCACGTGTTAGCTAATTCTTAGGAATATTAGCAGACACAAATTGTAATAATTTTTTGTTAAAGATATTACTCAGAAATGTAACTGTGATTATGGTTTCGAAGATTACAAGCATTGTACACGATCCTATAGAAGTTCAGACCACAACGTATTTACTATGACTCAACATGTGACGAGGGGTTTCCATTGATTTATTCGTCAAAAATTCACCAAAAGGGTGGTCATTTTGAACAGAAGTAGTCTCCGTCATTCAAAAATATTACGTTGGTGTAATTTTTATTATTGACATCATTTTCGAGTCAAATTTTTTGGGCACCATTGATTTACGCTTATCCGATGACTTATCACTCCATTGTTTGATATTCCTATACGATTTATTTGATACTTCCTAATATAGAAGAGCGCTGCTAGCGCCGAGAATATATACATAAGTCTTTGATATTGACAGTGTGTATTGTCTTGAAGATGGCTGTTGAAGACAAAAGTGGAAAGGAAACATAATAGAATTGAAAATACAACTCTTGCCGCTGCATTCTTAAAAGGTTCATACATTTGCAAGTCAAGAGAATGATTTAAAAGTACATTTAAAAAATGTAATCTATTTTAGGTTAGGTTAGATGGCTGATCAAAGATTGCACGTGGACTGCTATAATCAGCCTTTGTGAGGACATAGAAAAGAGGAACTCGAACTTATAATTAGCAAAACAAGCGTTTAATTTCCAGGTGTCTACATATAGGTATCTTGACCCCCCAAAGTCGGGACAGTCAAGAAGGAAGTGTTGAATTGTTTCCACCTGGTAAAATTCAGCCTCACAACATGGATGGCAATAGAGCAATGGTCTGTTAAAATCCGCACAACAAGGGAGAGGCTAGCTTTGCTGAGGGCAAATAGATCACTAGATCTCTTTCGATCGATCTTCGGCTTTTGCGACAGCTCATTTACCGATAGTGGCCCAGAACTGGCCAAGCTCCGGCGAAACCTACTACTTTAATAATCGGTGATTTATTTGATACCAGATTAACCTAACCTAGGATATTCCTTCATTTCTTATCTCAAATACATATCCGTATATCTGAGCAGTCGTTTGAAAATTTGAAGTCGATCGTTGTTTCAAAGAAACTCGTCTCACCGACTATGAAAACCGTGTTTCGAGAAAATGTGTTTAAAGTTTTGGAAGCTAACTACATTAAGGTAAAAAATTCTTATAAATACGCGACTATTTTTGAATCTATTTGTCGGATCACTTTCAAATTTTCAAAGAATAGTTGAAAATTTAAATATGTACATATCTAATCTTTTGAAATTCACAAGTGGATATTAGCCCTCAATGACGGTAGAAAATGCCGCATGAGTTTAAAGCCTTCACTTAGAGATTCCTACACACTGAACGGTACTTATTATCGCTTCCTTAACGATACATAAAGCAACTTGGAACATCTCAGCTAATTCAACACAGTTCTTATGGAGGTTATGCTAATGTATGCATATATTAGGCTTAAGCATTTGGTGAACTCAATGGCATCAAAAGCAGGTGCGTCCGCGATATCAGCAACTCAAGCTCAACAATTTGGAAATATTACAAAAGTTATTAATTGACTGAAATATTCAGCATTAATGCGAAGTAAGCAAGCCGCGATGATGGTGACATTTTCAAATCGGCTTTTAGACAACCATTTACATACATACATAACTGCACGCCAGCCAAATGGCCAGTCAGTCAACCGCCAATTGGCGTGAACTGAATTTAAATGCCGCAATTTACACACACACATACACGCACACATATGCAACGCTTTGGCGTTGGAATTTCTGTATAGATCATGTATGAATTTTATTGCCGGGTGTATAATTACATATGACCCGCTTCACAACCGGCTCGACGCGACGCGATCCGATGCGCCAAAGCCGAGTGCAGCAGATACAGCGCGAGTATAATGGCGAGGAAAATCGTCATACTCAAAATGCTAAAATAACAATAATTTGAGCGTCAATGCATACACGCACACAAACATAGCTGTATGTGTGTAAACAGTGGCAAAGCTGTTGGCGTAATGCTAATTGTTGATTTATACATGCAAATGTATAAGCGTTTATTATGAAAAAGCAACAGCAACGTGTATGGCATATTAAAGTTGCATTGATATTTCCAGCTTTTCGCAATGGAATACGAAATGGCAGAGACACAGAGCATTGCATAAACGAGAACAGGCTTAATAATGATTTATGGCTGGAATAATTGCAACTAGATTTAGCTCTAATCGATGCGGATAGGCGTGGAATTGCACTGTCTTATAATTTAGATCTTCTTTCTAGCGCTAACTAATGCTATGATAAGGGTTGGACTACATTCCGCTGCTCCTAGAAAATATTTAGGTCAATTCCAGCGATTTCACAGGCATTTAGCACTCCCTAAATAGCACATCAGCGCCAAGACTTCGCATCGAATCGATAAACGAACTTTTCCTAAATATGGTCGGACAGACACACAAAATTTGGAAGGCAAATAAAGCTAATGTTGAAGAGCACGCGAATTGTGCCAAGACATTCACGTAATGTCTAGCGCTAAATAAAAGCAAAACGCACAAAAAGTTTACAGCAAACGACTTCAATACCATACACATACATATATACATATACATAGTATATAAGTATATATGCATGGGTTTACAGACTATCGACGGGATATCAGTTGTGCGTGTTTGCTTTCAGCGAATTTATGTCCGAAACGCTTGGTGGCAGCGAGCCATAAAGCTCTAGCTTATTTTCATTTTTCAAGCATATTAAATGCACAAATCTAGCATAAGCTAGATATGGAAACACGAGTTAATGGCGAAACTAGTTCTACGCACATTACGGCACTACGCACACATGTATATACATACATACTATACATACGTGTGAGGTTTTAAGCATGCGAGCACAACGCTTATGCGAGTATTTCAAAAGTGCATGGAAACTTAACTTTCCGACACGTAACAAATTACCCTTCAGAAAATTTAGACAGTCTCAAAACTGACAGCAGAGTACATCACAATTTTTGTAAGCTTTTTTCAAACTGTGCAAGCTTTTAAGCAGAGCTGTAGGAATAAAAGTGCACTTGCTGCCTTTGACAAACGCTGAAACAATACAATAGCCTTTCGCTTTGTGAAAATAACAATTTACTCTAAAATATACATAGAGCCTTACAGAAGCTTTTGAAAATAGTAAAAATTTAAAGAATTTCATTGTGGGTTGAAACACATTGGAAACGAAGGATAAAATATCAAAACAAAAAAAAAATAATAATAATTTCCGGCGATCAGAGGTCGGCAAGTAGAACGGGTTAACTCGATTTCCGGCAAATTACGAGTCGTATAGAAAAAAGTTATATGGCGCATTTGTAGGTAATGAAAAGACCTGCAACTTATGTATGAAGACCTTTATGGCATAACCTCAAAATTTATGTGAAAAATTCAGATATTCAAGTTTATGTGTTTTTCTCACACAAAAATAAAATTGCTTTGAGGCATTTTGGAGTAAACTTACCTACTTTTGCGAAGAGAAAACTGTTGTGGAACCGCAACGTGGAAGAAAGAGTGAGAAAAGCTAACAATGCTTTATATATGTACGTGTAGGCAGATGTTCGGCACAACCCACTTTTATGCACTGCTATTGTAAGACTAATACTGCTCTACGGCGCATAGTATGGTGGACAGGCATACGGAAATCCACCTGCCGGAAGGCAATGGAAAGAGTTCTGAGGCGCACTGTGGCGCTATGCATAATAGGAGCTTTAAGAACAACTCCAAAGGCGGCTCTTCAACTCGTACAAAACTTGCCACCTATAGACCTCTTTGCTGAAAACTGCGCAGCAAAATCGGCGGGGCGACTACTGACTGCAGGAGAATATAGAACCTTCGGGCTTAGCTCGGTGGTTAACGGCGGTTTGGCAAACACCGACTACATGGTCCTACTTTTCAACTGGGAAAGAAGTTTCAAAATAAACATGGAAAAAAATGTTTGGCGTAAAGGCGCTCAATGTGTTCCGGGCGTTAGGCATAAGGCAGCCTCTTAAGTTGCCGAACTACTGCAGTATATTTCAAGCTGAAAGACCTCAGCGGCTGTTGCGAAAGCCGCAGAGTTGGTCTCTAATGCAACTGCAGGCAATTCCAGAGTCAACATTTATGTAGACAACTAAGCAGTAATCAAGGCAGTAACCTCGTATCACATGTAGGCCAGAAGTAGCAACTTTACATATATTGGGTGCCAGGTCACAAAGGCATTGAGTGCAATGAAATAGTGGACAAGAGAAAGTAAAAAAAAATCAAAAAAAAGGTAGTAAGGAAGTACACAAAATTCGTATTGACACTAGATAGAAGAGACTGTAGGAACATTATGTCTAGAGCAACGCACCAGAGAAACAATGGAGCATCTCTTGTGCACTTGTCCCGTATTGGCAAGACTATGCTGTATATATCTGGGGTCCCCACGATATGATACACTGAAGGAGGTCTTGATAGTGAGGCCACAGAACCAGTTAAAATTCGCATAAAACGCAGGCATCCTAAAGGCTGACTACTCCGCATAGTTCGATTAACTGAACTCCATCTGGTATCGCAGAGCACCAAAACTGGTCTATGCGTGGCTCATTGACCTATTAAACTAACCTAACCTAACCTACATACTTACATATATCGCTAATACGCTGTTTAAATATTAAGGAGAAAACCTTAGACTGACTTGAAGTCGAAAAAACAACAAAATTTTTTCGCCAAATTGTATATACCCTGAATTTTTATTGGAGCTTCATATATGATTTCAAATATTTTCGGCACGATTCGGCATTCAAATAAGGAAAGTAGTGCGAATCGAAAGCGGTTCGGTTCAGATACCTGAGCTCTATGACTATGACTATAATTAAGTACATTGAAAAACAGATCTTGAAATATAAATTATTAGGTGCAATTTCGGCGAAGATCATTCTTATGCAAGAGAGATTCTTCGTCAAACTGTAAATTCTAAATAGTAAACAAACAAGCCATAATTAATATCTTAAAGAGACAAAAAATGTTAAACTTTTACGGTTACTAACTAATGTTCTAAAGATACTTTAGCACTCGAAGTTGCGTCTCTCAGGTACTCAATACAGTGTTTAGCTGCTACACTGAAATTGTTTTCGAATATTAGGTTTTTTATGATTCAATTTTTTTTTTCAAATTTACTATAAGAATATCAAGGAAGACTAAGCAGTTTTGTTTTCTAAGCTGCTGTAAGCTATACTAACAATATTCCTATAGTAAATGCGCCAGCTAGTTGGTGGAATGAACACAGCAAAATTTACTGCAGAGCATTAAGGGAAGTGAAACTAGGCCAAAAGAACATCGCTTCTAACTTTTAAACACCAACATACAGACGGCAATTTAAATTACAATCTCTCATATTGCTTTAATTTTTAAGCTCAGAAGCACATACGAATAATACACATACGTACATATGTATGTGTGTATACAGTATAACTCTCATTTGAGTAATCCCTTTTGCCTTAATAATGAGGAGATCAGCAATTAAATTTCTTGCAACGTGGGAAATTACTGAATTTTTTTCTCTAATTCCAACCGATTATCTATGTAATGACCGAACTATGTCTGTATGTTTAGGTGAGTTTTATGATAGAAAGTAAAATGTATTAAGTTTTTGAATTCTTCTTTGCTTTGCAAGAAAAATATAATTTCGCTGGTCACTTAAATTAATTATAGCATTAAAAACCATTCTTTCTATGAGCGCAATTCCGAAGAAAACTGATCTTTATAGGAACACACAATGCTTTCAGAATTATAAAAAATGCGAATAAAGAAGAAATTTCACGATTGATGAGAGATGCCAATCTTTTAACAGAATTTGTGAATCATTAACAATATACAAAATTTAAAATACAATAATAAAAAACTTTTTTAGCTTTCCAAGGCAAAATAAAAATTTTCGCATACACGTACATATAGTATGTATATATCTACAATGAAATATCTGGCAGTGGTCTGAAACTATGATAATTGAAGAAAGCGCCATTATTTGTATAGTTTTTCAGTATAAAAGTCTGATCAGTAGTATAAAGGTATAATCAAGCGAAGTGAGTTGAGAAAACTTGATTGGAAATAGACAGCATGCAAATAATAATCTATTTGGAATAACAAAATTAATAAAAAAAAAAACAGAAAAAGCGTTAACTTCGATCGCACCGAAGAAATTAAAAGGTTTAAATACCAGAACTTAATTTTGATAGGTCAGTCGTATGACAGCTATGTATGTATATGCTATAGTGGTCTGATCTGAAAATGTTATCCTTAGATTGCACCGTGCACGTATCAGAACATTCACAACACGCTTTGATTTCATACGGGATCACTTGGATGATGGAGTCGCCAAAACGAACTCTTAGGCTACCCAGAGGATACTTGGTCAAAGCCCGGAAGTCGTGAGCTGCTTGAGCCATATGTAAAAGAATCGTTTCTGGCCACTCCCAAGTGAATGGCGATCAGAGAAAGGTTCTGCGAAAGATTTATGGTCCTTTGCGCGTTGGCCACGGCGAACATCGCATTCGATGCAACGATGAGCTGTATGAGATATACGACAAAATTGACATAAGTAATTCAGTGAGCTTCTTTAAGGATGGATCAAAGCTTAAGGGGTAGTTCATGGAGGGGCGCGATTGCAGCCATAAATGTAGCAGCAAGTCTACTGCTCCGCAGTGCAGCCTCCATACACTCAGATAGCAGAGCGGCGAGGTGCAAAGCTGATGAGCTGGCAAGGAAAGGCATCCTAGAACCGCTATCCGTGGAATGGGAGGTGGTCGGGGCTCCCGTATCCTCATGTGTTCTATTACTGGATAGCTGGGCTTCGCGGAAACTTGGCCTGCACTATGTCATCGGTACATGCGCTGTTGTAAAAGTCTTTTTGCCCAAGATCGATCGCAAGAGATCTAGTGATATTTTTGCCTTCAGTAAGGCTAGCTTCTCCCTAGTTGTGGGGCTTTCAACAGGTCATTGCCCTGTTGGCGTCTACGCTGGAAGGTTGGGAATCTTACCAGACGCCATCTGCCGAAACTTTTTGAATAGAAGAGAACGTTTGCAAAATCTCACATCGATATCTCCAAAACTGAGGAAGTAGTTCGCGTATATGCTGACCAATAGGCGGACATAGCTCATCACAGAACTTTCCTTCTGCGTGTTACAAATTTCTTGACAAACTTAATAAACTCTGTTCCGAGTATAGTCAGAGAAGCGCAAGCGACTGAAATCAAAAAATGCGGGACGACGATTTGTTAAACCTACTTATGTATGTTTCTAATTCGATTTCGCTTGAACTTAGTTATACTAAAAAAAAAATGTTTTCTTTTTTCATTTGTACTGCCTGCAGTTGAACTTAAAGATGCCATGGCAAATCGTGCTAAAATTATTTTGGCGAATTTTTGTTGCTCCCCTCATATCGGAATGGTACTACGGAGCAGATGCGGTCGCCTTTGACGTCACACATAGTTGGAAGCGCGATGAAAACAATTAAAACTACCCGCACACACACACACACACATCAAATCACAGCGAACGGAAAATATTACGAAAAGAAGAAATGGAAAATAAAATGCTCACTGCCATTCACCGGCAATGGGCCGCAGCCCACACAAACGAGCGCGGTGCACAGAGAAAGCCGAAAGCCGTTAGTGAACGTGTGGTTTTGTTTAGTTTTTCGTTGCTGCTTTGCGCGCTAAGTAACATTGCGAATGCGAATTGGCAAATATGTTTGCAACTGTTCAGAACGCTGAAAAAGTGCCGATTGCACGACTCGCACACTCACACCCACTTTGCCGCGCCAACGAAACATTCCTATCGCGCACTCGACACCGCCAACACCAGACCTACACACGACGACGAATCGCAACAGGTACGAGTTCACCGATTATTGATTAGCTTACACACCCCCGCAACTTCGTGCTCACACATACACACACACACATAGAGATATGCAGTGCTTTGCAAAGTGGCAGGTACTCATTTTCAATCAAAATATTACCTCCGCCGACACACCGCCAAACCACCAATTATTTCTCCAGCTGCTGGCATACATACAGTGTGCGACAAAACTAAAGCACGGAATCTGCCTTGTCGGTATTTAACGAATAAAATCATAAATTAGGCATTACGTGATGTTTTATTGATTTGTATTATTAGTTCATGTATTCTTCTTTTAAAATTAGCAAAAATTAAACAAAATAACTTATTAAAAAAATATATAAAATACCATATATGAAAAACTCCAAAAATTTGGTGCGACAAAACAAAAGCACGAAATGGTTTTATGATTGAAAAATTTATGTCTTTCAACATTTGGTTGCGTATCCCTTATTTTTGAATACAGTTGCACATCGGCTAGGCATGGACTCAATTAATTTATTTGATATGTCCCAGGAAATGCTTTTCCATGCTACCTTCACTTGAATGTATAAAACGGCCTTATTTTTACAATTCTCAAGTCTGATTTTTCGATCTACAATTTACCATTGGTTCTCTATGGGATTGAGATCAGGTGATTGTGCGAGTCGCTTCAAAATCTCATTCCCGTTATCAACAAACCACTGTTTTACACAAATAGCAGTGTGTTTCTGGTCGTTGTCATGTTGATAACTCCATTTTAAAGCCATTTCTTCTGCAACATGTGGCAGCATTAATATTCTGAGAAATATTTTTATGCTTATATTTGTCCATTATACTGTTTATATGATGAATTTATCCTATTGCATTCCCTGGAAAACAACCCCACACTAGTACATTGTCTCCACCATGTTTCACCGCGCTTGTTTTATAACGTTGATTTAGGCGTTGTCCCTTCGGTCTGCCTACCAGCTTCAGCCCATCTCAATCTTTGATATTAAACTTCGATTCGCCAGAAAAAAGTACAGTTTGCCATTTGGTAATCGCTCAATTTATGTGCATCCTCACAAATTCCAATCACGCCAGTCTGTTCTTTAAATAAATAATACGGCTTTTTTGCAATAACTTGCTACAGGTAGCATGAAAATTCCCCATCGACAGCTCGACGTTGTATGGATCTCTGTAATATATTTAACCGTAATTGTCTTACAATAGATATTGCCGATATAAAAGGGTAATTTTTTATTGCCCCAATGACTCCCTTATCCTCTCGTTCGGTTGCTCTCCACGGCCGTCTACCTCTATGCGCTGTAACCAAAGAGCTTGATTTGCCAAATCAGCTAAATGTTCGGGAAACATTAGGATGATTTATTCCAAACTTTTTTGCAATAGTCATAACCGATTCTCTTTTCTTAAAATCCTTAACAAATTTTTTTCTAAAATGAACAGAATACTTATTTCGAGCCATTGAAATATCTTTCTCTTTAACAAACAACCAACCGTACTGAATGACGAACTGCAACTGAATATGCATTAATATTTTTCTAATTAGGTAATAACTACACATATCCAACATTTTTGATCATTAAAAACCGTTTGACAAACAATTAATGTGCAATTAATGTAAATTCTTAGTTATGTGCTTTTGTTTTGTCGCACCAGATTTTTGGAGTTGTTCATATATTTAATTTTATATAATATTTTAGTAAGTTAATTTGTTTAATTTTTACTAATTTTAAAAGAAGAATACATGAACTAATAATACAAATCAATAAAACATCACGTAATGCCTACTTTATGATTTTATTCGGTTAAATACCGACAAGGCAGATTCCGTGCTTTAGTTTTGTCGCACACTGTACATAATCCACATGTGAGGCCACGATCGGTATCGAAGTGAAAATCAATGCCGGCTAGCACCGCTGTAGCCAAACATAATGTGCCCGCATGCACTCACACACACGCACACATGCATTGGTATGGTAATGCTCGTGCACCCATGGGAGTATGGCAACGCTGGCAAGTGGAATTGTATGCGTAAATCGTAAATTCCTTCAATCAGCAGAATGTTTAATTAGCGTGGAAATGTTTATTTTCTTAATATGCCTTCCAACAGCTGTTATAGTGTTAGTTTCTACACTTGAATACGTGGGGCTAGTAAGTAACTGTACTATGTGAACATTTGTGCTTACGTACGGACATAAATTTATACATAGATCGGCGTCAAACTTTTAACTTTGCTACAAATAAATATAAATATGTATTTATATACATATATGTATGTATGTATATACACACGAACATACATACATATGTATATAAGCTATAAACCTATATACACACCTATTAGTATACAAATAATGAAATTCCCGTGATCGTTGGCTAAACAATAAAATACGATCCGACATAGCAACACATAATGCTCGTGTCCACCAGCGAGCAGCAAACGTGATGTGGCCACCAACACTTCTCAATAATATTTAGAGCATCATTTTACATACAAAAGCAACGCACAATTATAGGCAAAAGGTTAGAATCCAGCAGCCCCCTGTTCTTGCTGTTAAACTTGTGTTGCACTTAAGCATTGACGGCTGACACATTTGCTTTGGTTGGATTTGGCCAAAAAACGTGATCAAATTGAGTGTTTATTACAGCTCTAACACAAAAGTTGTTGTTACAAACATAGGTATACAATATAGCGGGTGCTCCAAGTAGAAGTACTTTTTCATTAGCCTCTTTTTGACAGATGATCTTGAGACACAGCAATCATTATTGGATAATATTCGACCGAATAGACCACGTCCAGCAAGCAGTGAAGAAAATATAGCAGCCGTAGGTGAGGGAGTACACGAAGATCGTGGAGAGTCGTTTCGGCATCGTTCGCAGCATCTCGGACTGACGTATGCAAGGACGTGGCGCATTTTACGTCGAGATCGTAGCGTACAAAGTACAGCTTGTGCAAGAACTGACACCGCTCGACTTCCCAACCGACATCGCTTCGCTCTATTGGGACGAAGATTCAAGAGCTTTCATTTCATCCAAATAATGGTTTGGTGTAGTTTGTGGGCCGGTGAAATCATTGGTCTATATTTCCACAAAAATGATGCCGGTGTGAACGTAACCGTCAATGGCAACTGTTATCGTGCCTTGATAACCGACTATTTGGTGCCTAAAATAGAAGCCCTGATCTCGGCGACATTTGGTTTCAACAAGACGGCGCCACTTCCCCACACATCGCATCAATCAATGGAGTTTTTGAGAGAACTTTTCGTATACCACATAATTTCACGTTTTGGGCCGGTCGATTGACCACCAAGATCGTGTGATATCACACCGTTAGACCTTTTCCTGTGCGGATATATAAACTAAAAGTCTATGCAGACAATCCCGTTTCGATTCGGGCCTTGGAGCAAAATATTACGTGTCATTCGCCAGTTACCAGTCAAAATACTCGAACGAGTCATCGAAAATAATACACAACGGATGGACCATCTGAGACGTAGCCGCGGCCAATATTTGAAAGAGATAATCTTTAAAAAATATGTTTCAAAGAATGATCTTTCGAATAATAAACTTTCTCCAATAAATCTGAAATTTCTGTATTTTTTCTTAAAAAAAAAGTACGGAACCTCGAAATGGACCACCCTTTACAACGCAATACATACATATGTATGTATGTACAACCGAGCACAAAACGAGCTTGATTTTTATTACAACTGCAAATAGTCAGTCGTATGCTTTTCCAGTGAAGTGAAAATCTATAGGCTCAAAATGTGGAATACGCTTGAGGGATACTTGACACATTTAATGTTTTCGATATTGGTTGGTAACTGATTGTGACTGTGTACATACATACATAGTATGTACATGTATTGTTATGTTTGCGTATTTTATTAGAGACGCTTAGATGATACAATTTCGGTACATAAAAGGCGAGGAAGTCAACAAACTGAATAACTTTCGAACTCAAGCTAGAACGATAACCAACCAGTGTAAATATACATAATTGGTCAGATACTGTTCTCCACTCAATCAAAATAATTTTTAATCAGTGTGGTAGACACACATTTCATACGAGATTGAGCCAAAGCTTGTAATAGGTTACAATGAAAAATGAAGAAGAGTTATGTTAGTAAAGCAATTTGATTCTCAAATCTAACTAACATGTAAACGACACACGATATGTAAGCGATTTGGTAAAAAATCCGAACGACTGGATTGTATATGTATATTATCGGAAAGTTATACACACTTTGTAATCTGATTCTACTCCAATACAACATGTGACTTATCCATGCTGGCAGGAATCTTAAGCAGAAAAAAATCACTACATCGAAGTAAATGTGATCTAAATACTACTGTGGAAGTTATTCCAGGCACTGATCTCCAAGATATTATCTTGATATAGCATAATTAAAAGCTTCGACAGTTTTCATCATTTCGAAACTTTAGGTTTCGGTTATATTTAAGGGGGTATTCTGGTTTAGAAGCCCGAATTTTAGGTATTATATAAAAAAATCAAAAATTATTTTGACTATCCATTTTTTACATGCTTTTTATTGATATTCTAAGAATACAAAACATAAATAATATAAGAAAAAAAATTAAATTTTAAAAAACTGCAGGTCGGTGAAGTAGAGACTGATGACACAATGGCTTGTCCTGGTGTGCAGGATATAAATCTTTTTCGTGACCTAAAATGAAAATTTATGCGAAATCCGTGAAGAGTAAAAGTGTAGTTATCGCACTACGAAACGTTTTTGAAAAAATTTTTTTTTTACAAAATGGTGGAGGTTTGAAAAAAAGTTTCGTATTTTCCCTGTTTTTTTGTGGTTCGGAATTAAAAAAAAAAAAAAAAAAAATTCTTTCGAAAGCTCTTCGTAGTGCGATACTATAATGTATAAGAAAGCTCTGTGTAAAATTTCATGTGAGTCGGAACTATCATGCACACTGTTTCTAGAAAAGTAGTTATGAGAAAAACGAGTTTAAAGTTTGAGAACTAGTCGCGCGCAGTCGGAGTCGGAGCACAAAATGAGCTGTAACTCGGAAAATAATTTGAATTTCTCTTAAGGACATTTTCTTGAAGGGTTATACTATAAAAATATGCAAAAAAAAATCGATTTTTTTCGACTTTCTAAACCAGAATACCCCTTTAAGATTTTACGATAGTTAAGATCATAAAGTTTATGGGAAGGTGAGATTTTAAGCTTCGCTCGCTTCCTATCGTTGAAAAAGTCGATGAAATTATAATAAAGATTGACCAGGACCATCACATAAGCAGTCATGACATCGCTAAGGAACTTAGCATGCATCATCAAATCATTTAAAAAAGCCTGGCTACAAAAAGAAGCTCGATGTTTGGGTATCACATGAATTGTCTGTGAAAAATTTAATGGACCGAATTAACAACTGCGATTCATTGCTGAAACGAAATAAAATCGAACCATTTCTGAAGCGAATTGTAACAGGAGACGAAAAACGGATCAAATACGACAATAATAAGCGGAAAAGATCATGGACCAAGCGTTGTGAAGCTCAACAAATGGTCGCAAAGCCAGGATTGACGACTCGGAATGTTATGCTGAGTGTTTGGTGGGATTGGAAAGGAGTCATCCACTATGAGCTGCTCCAGCCTGGTCGAATGATTGATTCCACATTTTACTGTCAATAAAGCTGGCATCCAGTGCCATTTTTGAAGTCCTGAAATCAATGTAACACTTTCACGAACCTCGGTTTCTCAAAATTCCCTTCACCTGCAGTATTATGTACTGAGTATACATGTTTTTCATTCGATATCATTTCACACATAAAAATCAAGATATGGTATGATAATATTTTACTCAACAATTATGATTAATTTTGACCCTGAAAATGAAAACATCGATTTATCCACTTGCAATGCTAATTCTTGTTACTTGTATTTCTTGCACTTAATTAATTCGCGAATTGGTACCATATTTAGCGCAATTGTTCAATGATGAGAAGCATATTGATGGCGCGCGTTAATCCAATGCGGATGCAGTCCGGGTTTCCGTGCACAAGCGGGTACATGCATTGGCTTTTAGCGGAAAAAATAATATGCAATTAAGATGTTCAAGAGCAAAATGTGTAACTCACTCCGCCTGCCAAGTACATAAGTACATTGACGTCATTCACAGTGGCGGCTGATGCCACTATTCACGAGCATAATTCTTTAAATAATAGCGAAAGCGATTGCATTTAAACGGTACAATGGTAAGCAATATGGATTGAATGCAAAGTGATGAGAATTCTGATTAGATTTCTGTGCTTTGTTGTTGGCAAATCTATTGCAATTCAATAGCAGATCAACAGAAGAACAAGCTGCAATAATAAATTTAATTGAGTGCAACAATTCGAATAGAAGTGAACAGAGAGCAAAGGTAGCAAGGTGTTCTTTGTGGGAGGTTAACACTAGAGATGTGAGTATTTATGTAATTAGAAAAAAAAATTAAAAACAATTTGAAAATAAGTTAATAGACCAGGATCGAAGGCTTTGAAAATGGTGAAGACTGAAAAAATAATAGCAGGATGAAACCCAATGGAAATAATATAATTTTTTTTTTTTTCATCTACCTGTTAAATCACGAGTATTCGATATACAGAGTAGCAGGATGAAATAAAATAGCGGGCTTTTACTGCATTTTCTGAGAAAACTTACCTAGTAATATACATACTATATATTTATCAGAAAGTAGGGATTTCAATGAGGAACAAGTAAGAAAGAAAGGGAAAATGATGAACAAGCAAGAATTAAAGTTGGGGAAAATTATTTTCGAATTTCAATAATATATCTGATAGATTGGCCGATAATTTCTGTAAAAAGTTTGCAATAGGAACTGGCGTCGACATATTCGGTATCTGGGGGACTAGTTTTGGCACGACTAGGACAATTTTTGAGCATAAGGTGGCACACCTCAAAGGCACTACTATGCAAAGAATGATCCGCATACAGTGATCCTCATTTGTATAATTGAAAGTTAAAGAATAAAATGGAATTTAAAATTGTGTTAAATGGGAAGTAGGCGTGTTTTTTGTCCGATCTTATTAGAGTTATTTTCCGATACTAAGTCAAAGTTATGATGTGTTTAGGACATAAAAAGGTAAGTTTACACCAAATTTTGTTAAAGAAAAATTTTTTTTCGGAATAAGTAAAAACAAACAATTAAATTTTTCTCATAAATTTTGAGGTTATGTGAAAAAGTGTGATTAATTTTACTTGTTTCGAAAAAAAAAGTTTTTATGCTTAAGGGGTTACATAGGTTTACGGGGTTCAAAAAAATGTTTTTGTGCGCGCGAAGCTCTTGCTACTAGCTTCGTTCGCCGTCTTTAAAGGCGTTGTTCTCGAAACTGTTTTTTTGAAGTCGGTTGGCAAGATTTCTCGAGAACTACTCAACCGATCTTCATGAAATTTTACAATGGTCTTTGAGATACAATTCTTAAAGATTTGGAAGAAAGCTTTTTTGATTTTTTTCACTGAAATTTTAATTTTTTTGTAAAAAATATCTGCCAAAAATGCAATTTTCGGTCTTTTTTTTCTTTTGTCCAAGTTGTAAGTTAAGATTTTAACTAAAATACGTATTTTTTAACTTTAGATGATCCTGTAAGAAGTTATCCTGTCAACGCGGGAGCATCTTTTTTCCGAGAGGTCACCGGAAATGGCGTCGCAATTGTCGAGTTTAAAATATTTTTTTCCAGAAATTTCAGAATTTCTTTGTTAATAGTGTACATATGTATGTTTGCAACAATAAAAATTCTAATAAAATATTTATTATTAATTTTCTTTTTAACCGAGGAAACCCATGCCACCGCTTAACAACTCAACCACCCCTTCCTCTCCTTCTACTACCCTACGTCAGATCGCTTATAAATTATTTTTCGGATTTGGTATCATCTTCTTCTTCCATTGAGTTTCATTCTATTATGGTTTAACAGAATTGAAAGAATGGAATGTGAAATATATATACGCTCGCTTTCTACCCCCTTTTAGTATAGCACCCCTCTCTATGTTAAAACTATTACATTATAGTATTTTACAAGACTGTTTGCTTTTGGTATTTAAGTGGCAAGATACACATAACTGTAATATTTATTATACAGTATTTTTAATTTGCAAGAGTTAGTACTCACCATTTCGCGAAACATCGAGTTCTACCAAGTTCTCGAAATTCTGTATATCTGGAGGCAATCGGGCTATCTCATTATCACTTAAGCCCAATTTTCGCAGACGATGTAGTCTGAAGAAGTTCTGAAATAAAATACAATATTTATTAATTATTATTACTAAAAAAAATTTAAATTAATTTTAATTTATAAAATTTATTTTAATTATTAAAAAAATTGTTACAAAGAAGCACACAAAATTTTGTCTTATATAAGTTTGTACATATGTACGCTGTCAATAAAATCAATGGCAGCTGATAAATCATTCGCTGTTAAAATTATTTTAATAATCGTGAATTCCCATTAACTAGCACAAAATAAATTGCATGCGAGATGATGGCATGATTTTCCTCCACAGCTTTTCTACTTTCTCCGGACAAACGTACATGCATCTCCCAATGCCTCATATATACTACAAAGCCCAAGTCATCCTCTTCGTTTTTCCATTGACTTTATCATTGATATTTCCAATCATAAATTTGCAATTCGTTGTCATTCGCAGTGAACTGCATGCAAAATAAAAGGAAAAAGTCACAAATACACGGAAAAGCAATGCTTCAGCAAAAGTAAAAAATTAACATTTGAAAGCCACCATGAAGTTGCGATCAATTTTTGTTTTTTGCCTGCCTTTCATTCCATGTTGTTGTGTGCAACACAATTTTCATATGCCCAATGCCTGTCTAATCTGACCTACCTAGACTCTAAGCTGGAGCAGCGCGCTTTGACTTTTGCTGCTTCTTTCTTCTTCAGCCGCTTGAGTTTGTGGCTGCGATCAATTTGTTATGAAAATCACGTTTTTCATTTGCCGCAATAAATTCAGTTTTTGGCGGCACATAAATTGAAGCAAATATAAAGTCACAATTCCCCGCCATTATTCACAAGTAAGTACTTTCCAAAGTGAATGGTGATTACCTTTTTTAGTGCATCCAAAATCCATTCTAAACATTTTAATAAAATAATAAAAAGAGAAGAAAGAGCAACCGGCTAAAAGCAATTAAACTATTTGACATTTGCGGGTGTCTTAAAAAAATGTTTTGTACTGAAAAATTGTCATGCGCTCTTCGTGGCTTTGCGATGGCGTTCGGTCATGACTTGTGATCTATAACCTAAAATGAACTAGTTGTATACCTGTACGTATAATAAAAGATTTAACCACAGCCACGTTTATATGATCCATCATGGAGTAGACAGAGTTGTAATTTTTCATAGTAAGTTTTTGGAGTCTTAAGATCTGGAAGTTCTACAATATACTTTAACAAATGAGTAGCCTTAGTATAGCTGTCGTTAGATGCTCTGCCCTGCATATAGGTTATGGTGCAATTCTTTCTACTCTAATAAGAGACTGCAAGCTGGGTAATCAGCCAATAAATATCAACTGAAATTCTATAGACCTTATTTTTGCTTTAGAAACAATCTAAGGATTAGTCTTAACCTGAGAAAGTTATACGGCTTTCTGATTGATCTTGAGACAATTAGAGTAATTTGATACTAAAGCATGTTTTCAGTGAGGCAACTCTTAATCGTTTCCCTCAGAGGCGAGGAAATATCATCGGAAAACCCGAAAAACAAAACAAGTAAGGAGAGAGTAAGTTTAGTTGTAACAGAACAATTTATACTATTGTAATTTTATAAGTTAAAAGTCGTAGACATTTATTTCAGGTCTTGGAGCGGTATATCACGCAAGTCGTTTGCCAGTTACCAGTCGAAATGCCCGAACGAGCCATCAAGAATTGGACTCAACGGATGGATCATCTGAGACGTAGTTGCGGCCACATTTGAAGGGGATAATCTTCAAAAAATAAATACAAAAGAATGTTCTTTCGAATGATAATAATCATTGCCCATTCTATTTAAATTTTCTGTGTTTCTCTTTAAAAGTAGACTCAATTAGTTTCGTGACTCCATTTTGCTTCCTGACCGAGATTTATTTGACAAGACTCAAGTATACTCACATGAGTTCGGGTAACTTTGGGAAGGTTACTTACACCTTAACCGATGTTTTAGGTATAAAGTATATTAGACCAACGAAAATCATTACATAGGAGTTGAAAGTATTTTGCCCACCGATTTTATACTTTTTCGGCATTAAGCAATAGAATATCTGATATTATATGTACACTTAATTTTGCGATATAGAACGGAAATTCGAGTGTACATGAGGACTGGGAGTAGTATTGACCTGATTTAACTCATTTCTAACACAGGGCTACTTACATTATTATTGGGAAAAGGTCTACAATTCAATAATATATCTCATAGATTGACACCTATTTTCAGTAAAAAATCAGTACTAGGGTACTAAATATGTTTTGGGGCCTAAAAATTTATTGTCCATTTTCGACAATTTTGGAGCGAGAAGGCATGCCTGAAAGTCACTAATCGCGCAAAGTTTTATTCCGATATCTTCATTGGTGCTTAATTTATATACCGTAACGTAAATGAAGCATATGGATTGGTTGAAATTAGTAGAGTAATTCTTGAGATACAGAATTTCACATAAAGACGGAGACACGACCAGTATCCATTTTTGACATCGGCTCCTATAAAAAGTTTCGATACATTTTTACTTTGAAACTTAATACACGGATATTTTCGCTGTATCTAAAGATAAAATACTAGACTCTTTTTTGGCCCAGGCTAGGTTAGTTGTCAACTCCTTATACATCTTCATTCTATGGATGTTTTTAAAATCATGGTTAGATATTATAAATTAATAAAAAATATGTAAAGTGACCCAAAATTAACAGAAGATTAAAATTATATATAGGGTGTCTCAATATTAACGCAAAATTAGAATTAAGTACAGTGTGTCTCAAAATTTATTTAAGATTTAAATTTCCCCCATTTAAAAAAAATCAAAACGGAAAATGGAACGTTACACGATAGAACATTAGTGAACAATATTTCAAAAATACAAGTCAGAAAAGTTTGGCGGCCGCATTTCGAAACTATCATACAAAATATGGTCGAAAGAGTGTTTTAACTTCGTCAACTGTGAAGAGATTTTTAAATCGCAGCAAATTTAAATCTTGGGTCAAGTTTGGAACACCCTGTATAATTGTTTTAGGTATATTTTTGATAAATTGGAAGAAAAAGCAATATCTATGCTTATGGATATATTACTTCACAATGTTACTCCATTTCTTCAAGGCCTGGTGGCGGTGTAGCCTGCCTTGTCAATGGTTTACCAGATATTCGTTTTCATATGCCTCATTGCAAGATAATCGAAATTAATGCGCTAAAAATCTTCTACTCTGAGAAGACATAACACTGATCGATGTTAAGATCTTCTATGATCGTGAAATTAAAATTTCCACCTGCCTGTGTAGCTAAAGATTTATGTGAAATTAAAACAGATCAGAACTTAAACTTTTAGCTTCTGCTTCAAAATAGCTGTCAAATTTTTATCAATATCCAATTCTTTATTATGATTCTGAAACACAACATAACTGCAAAGCGCAAATCTTTACGTAGAAAAGCTGTGACATAACATGCCAATACTTATGTGCCTAGATTCCTATGAGTTCACCGGCCGGCTTATGACGCCACACGTTTCAATCCTACCATAGCTATTAAATGCAACTGTAGCTAGCTCAACAATAACATGAAAATCTAGAAAGGAGAGTGGGTTAAAACGGCATGCATACCGACACAGACCAGCTAACTGGGTGTTGGATATCGGAGTATAAAGTGTGAAGTAGCACACAGTTCACCAACAACACACACATACGCAAACACGAACATACACAGTTGAAAGTTTCGTGCACACACGAGTGAGTCGCTGCACCAACCCATTCAAAGCGAAAGAGGCGTCGTCGCGAGTCAGCCATTGTAGCCAACCAACCCAACATTTAACCATTTTTGCTATTGTATCTATTTTTAACCGGCGAACAGAAACTCACAGCAGCAAGTCGCTAAACATCTCCCAGCCTCGTCAGGCAGACAGGTAGTCAATGGACAGCTAAAATGGTGCATATGTACATATGTATGTATGTAGAATGGTAACAACGGCGGCAGGCAGGGGCAATGGCAAGCTAATAGAGCGGCGTTGTATTGATGATACGAAAGGCCATAAACGATTTCAGCCAAGAATTTACTGATTGCATACTGCAGCCTGAACAGAGGGGATACCACTGGGGCGTATGTACATATGTACGTATGGCGGTGACGCCGCTCTCGCGCTATAGCAATAACTGCACTCGCAACTCTGTCAATAACAAAAATATTTCTGCGGCCACAATTGCGGTTGGCGTTGTTAATGTGACCGCAGTTGGATTGCAGTGCGACAACATTCAAAAGCAAAGCCGGGCCAAGTTGAATACGCGCATGGGGTTCTGTTTACGCGACTCGCATGCCCACTAGAGCATTCATTTTAGCTGCTGCTGTCCGCATAGACTTCTAAAGAGCGACTAAAGTGACGCCAAATTGAGGGAAATTGTGCACGAACTTAAAGCACCAACTGGGTTAAGAGCTCGAGAATACCTGATGAATCAAATGAAAAAAGAGTTTATAAGTAAAAAAGGAACATGTTCCAGAACCTTATCTCTCATTTACATTACTATCAAAACTTTTCATATTTAAAAATCAAATTTTTCGCTGCCGTCTATAGTTTTGCTGAGCACACACCCTACATTTGCATCGATAAAATTACTCAAAATAATCAGCATCGCCCTTCACAAAGCACCTTTCGAAGCGCATCGTGTAAACAAAGCTCAAAAGTGAATCACAGCGAAGGTATCGCCACAACCCCAAGCCGTCCTTGCTGGCATGCTAGTGCAACAGGCGACGCGCAACAACAAACACATGCACCAACAGCAACAGCAACCACTAGTCACAACAATCGACGGCGAATAACATCAACAACAAACATTGCATGCAATGCAACCGACGACAACAGACAGGCACAATCGTTTTCAACAGCAGCAACCCGGGCATGACGACGACGAGATGACGACGACGTTGCACGCAAATGGGAGAACATGAAAAGCAATGCATGGCCACAGCGCCATATTTGCAGCGAAAGGGTAATATGACCAGTGATAATACAAGAGCATAGATAAATACTCGCAAGCTCAAGCGCCCATCTACATATATGGACACATATGTATGTATATCGTAATATACATACATACATACACATACATATGTGTAGATATCTACAGATGTGAGCACTGTGTGCTTGCCTGGCCATGCATTCTCGTACCTGATTTACTCACTCGCACATTACTAATTCACTCAGTAAGCGTTTAATACCAAGTGCATTAAGTTACATATGTACATGTATATGTGCACCTATGCACGTATGTGTGTATTTGAGTAAATCCTTAAAAGGCAAACGCACACCAATGAGACTAAAGCAATATTGGCACATAGTCAGTATATTATGAAAATTGAAGCTTTTCACTATAAAATCAAAATTATTTTCTGGCCTAATAATGTAAATAGGCATATTTATCAACGAAAATGTTTTTTTTGTTTTTTTTTTTTTTTTTTTTTTTTTTTTTGTCGATTGCTGTTTTGTTTCGGGCTCATACGCATAGATCCATGATTCGTCACCTGTGACGATCTTATAAACGTCTTTTGAAGCACCGCAATCGTATCTTTTCAGCATTTCTTTACACCAATACACTCGAGCCTTTTTTTGAGCGAGTGTCAAATTGTGCGGGATCCAACGAGAACAAACCTTTTTTACGGCCAGGTGTTCATGAAATATCGAATGTATGCTGGTGGGAGAAATGCATAGGCATGCCTCTATCTGAAGGTATGTTACATGACGGTCTTGCATTATCAGTTCACGTGCGGCATCGATGTTTTCTGGCACAACGGCTGTTTTTGGACGACCTTCACGGAATTCGTCTTTGAGCGAGCGTCGGCCACGATTGAATTCGTTGTACCAGTTTTTCACAGTGCTATAGTATGGTGCTTCATAGCCATACAAAGATTTTAGTTCATCGATGCACTCTTGTCGTGATAATCCACGTCGAAAGTTGTGTTGTTAATTCCATTTTTTGGCCGAGATGAATTTTTTAATTCCCTGTAAATAAAACAATTCGCGATTAAATGACAAAACGTTCTGAGTGATGTTACGCTAAAAAATGTCAAACTTTCCAATGGAAATGTCAGATTGCACCTGGCAACATTTAGTGTTGCCCTAGGCCAGAATATATATAGCAGCCCTCGTAATATAATAACAGTAAAAATTAATTAAACAACCTTCATAATTTACCAAACTATTTTTATTGATGTGTGTTTTACAATGGAAACCCGTCTGATTGTTAACCTGTTGCAGCTTCAATCTAATACATTGCTTACTAGACAGTTATTTGGACACGGCCTATAGACACAAAAGTTCGGTCTTTGACTGAGTCTTTGACTGGCTATCACAAAAGCATAATTAGATCCTTATTTGTAAATAAAGAAATCAGAATGGGTATTGATATATGGTATAATAGAAAACTAACTGGGTTTCACTAGGTTGTGTTAGGTCGTAGGAATGATTGTGGGGCTTTTAACAGGCCATTGCCCTATTGGCGTCCGCGCAGTAAGCTGGGAATCCTACCAGACGCCATCTGCAGAAGCTGTATGGAAGAAAATGACGTGGAAACAACTCAACACTTCCTTCTTGACTGTACCGCGTTTGAGAGGTCAAGACTTGGGAGCGCATCCCTTCAGCCACCCCACCGGACTGGCGGTAATGGAAATTAAACGCCTGTGCAAATTTGTATTCCATACTATAATAAGCTTTTTGCTTATTTCTAAGGAGTTCCTTTTGTCGATGGCCTCACAAAGGACTACATATAGCAGTCCACGTGCGATCTCTCTAGATCACCATCTACCTAACCTAACCTAAATAATTAATTTTTACGCGATTCTCACTATTTTTTCATTATATAATCATTTATGTTTAGCAAACCCTTGTATTTCTGATGTGCATTCAGCGATTTTTACGATGAGTGATGATCAACATGTCAGTAAAATAATGGAATTAGTACCTGAGAACCGACGATTATCAGCCAGAGATCTTACTGGCATCGTTGGAATATCGAAAAGATCAATGAAAACCATTTTCAAAAATAATTTGGGCCTAAGAAAAGCGAAAGAACGATTACTTCCAAAATCATTTAACTTTTTCGATAAACATAGTCGGGTTACGTGTGCGAAACAATGCTTTCCGACTACCAGGATGTCATGAAAAGAATTATTACTGCCGATGAATTTTGGATCTATGCTTACAACCCGGAAACAGACGATCAATAAGCCGAAAATCGTGGCAAAAGTGAGCCGAAGCCGAAAAAACCACATCAAAGCAGGTCAAACATCAAGGTTATGTTGACAGTTTTCTTCGATTATTGAGCTGTGGTGCACTTCGAGTTCTTTCCCACCGGCCAAACTGTCAGTAGGGAATACTGTTTGAGTGTTATGCGTCGTTTGCGCGAAGCTATTCGTAAACAGAGGCCGGAATTATTGACCTACAACTCTTGGCTTTCATTTGACGATATATCATTAAGAAATTTTGCATGGATAATTTTTCAAAGTTCCCACGTCACACTGTTGACAGTCAGAACTTTGAAGTCGTAGATAATTTCGTATATCTTGGAACCAGTATCAACACCAACAATAATGTCAGCCTCCAAATCCAACGCAGAAAAACTGTTGCCAACAGGTGCTACTTCGGACTGAGTAGGCAATTGAGAAGTAAAGTCGAACAAAAACCAAACTCTATAAGTCACTCATTATTCCTGTCCTGCTATATAGTGCAGAGGCATAGACGATGACAACGTCTGATGAGTCGACGTTACGAATTTTCGAGAGAAGATTTATGGTCCTTTGTAAATTGCGAACGGCGAATAACACATTCGATGGAACGATGAGCTGTATGAGATATACAACATTGACATAGTTCAGCGAATTAAAAGGCAGCACTCCAGCTCTGGAGGTATTCGACGCAGTTCCCGCCGGGGGAAGCAGAGGAAGACGTCCCCTTCGTTGGAGAGATCAAGAGGAAAGGGACCTGGATGTACTTAGTATCTTGAATTGGCGCCAAATTGCGAAAAGAAGAAACGACTGGCGCGCTATTGTAAACCGCGTAAGCTGTGTCCACGCCAGTAAAAAAGTAAAGAAGAATTAAGGGAGTATACTGGTGTAGGATTTTGAAAAAAATCTATTTTTTTTTTGCATATTTTGAAAATTTAGATTTTCAAAAATATGACCTTGGAAGGATTTTTCAAAATTCGACTTATTTTCGGAGATACAGCCGATTTTGTGACGTGGCGTCCGTGTTCACTAGAATTGTCTCCTAAACTTTAAACGCGTTTTTCTCGAAACTACTTTTTTTGAGGTGGTTGACATGAGATCTCAAGTTCTACTGAACCGATTCCTTTGAAATTTGGTACATATCTTTTTTATACATTTTGTTATTTTTTTTTTTGTTTTTTGAAAATGGTCAACCCGATAACGACATCCTTACTAATGAAGAATCTTCTTGTTTTTTGTGTTTTGATCTCTACAAGGGTTGAAATCACGTCAACCAGAACGCACCGCTTTTTTTGAAGCCCCCATTCCACCGGCCCGTATCTCGACGAATTTTGGTTTTTGTTTTCTTGCTATTTTTTTATATTTTTAAAATGTCAATAAAAACATATAAAAAATGGATAGCAAAAATGTTTTTCATTTTTTTTATCTTAGTTTAAAAAATGCCTAAAATTCATGCGTCTAGACCAGAATACCCCCTTAATTAATTTAGAGTAGCAATAAAAGCGGGCAGAGAATTGGCGAATCGAAGACTACTATTATATTATATCGAACGATGACTTCAAAGGGCATAAGTATGGTAGAAAGAATTCTTTCAAATTGCAACAATGGACACCAAGTATGTAGTGATTGTATCGACAAAAATTAGATAAAATTATAAGTATAACGATCTCAAAAAGATAAGTATACTCGAAAGTTTACTACCGTCTAAAGAGAATGTGAAGCGACAAACGCAAATCAAACTTATATAAATGACAGCAAAATGCCTCTGTATTTATATTCTATATTACTGGAGTATTAAATCAAATTTATTATTCCACAACCGGTTTTAATTTAATTTTGTTTGCTTTTAACAAAAAAGCTGAAAATAGATTGCAGTAATAGAAAATTGCTCATACAATTAACACAAACAACTGAAAAATCCACAGTGTTACACGAATGTATACAAAAGTATAGCAAATGTTTATAAACACAGATATCGTCTAAAATATAAAATAACAAATTAATCACAACAAAACTGGAAAATAAATATTAAAAATTATATTAGAAACAGACATTTAAAAATTAAAATTAATGAACTTGTGTGCTTTCGTTATTTTTTATTTTTATAAATGGCTTAAAAATATTTATTTGCAGTTGTCGAATTTATCTTTATTTTTTTACGCAAACTTTTGTGACTCACTGTATACAAATAAATTGCGCGACTATTTGTCGTTGAAAACTAGTTTTGAAAAAACCAAAGATCATTGAAAAAGATTAATAAAATATGTACACCTATTCGAATATGAATATCTCTCACGCTACAGAGCTGCTATATCAACAACAACAACAACGCACACTTGTTCGCCTAAGTCTAGGCTCTCATCTACTGTTTTTTTACCCGCCACACGAAACTGGTGCTTAACGTTTGTGAATCGTAAGCAAAATATTTGTTAAGTAACGCCATACAATGATGTCACTACTCGATTAGGAAACCATAAACACGTAAATGTTAGAGCCGGCTTAGAGGCTGCAGAAATTCATAAATGCTCACACTCCTAACTCAAAAATTCTCGTGTGCAATTAATGATATTTCGTACAGCATTTTTCATGTTGATTAACTAGTATGAGCGTAATAAAAGCTTTATAAAACCCTGAAAAGATATAAAACAGCAGCAATTCGCTAGCTCGCTGACGTTCTTAATTAAAAGCTCCCATTTTCGCGTGTCTCCAAGCATTCTCTTAAGTAGATACTTGTATTTGCGGTGATATGTGTGAGAATATTTCATGTTTATTTCCATCTACAGATAATTAAATTATTTCGTAGATGTATGTATGTATGAATGCGTGCGAAAGGGCAGAAAAGTCGCCAACCAAGCATGAAAATAAAGTAGAAACTTTTATAGTTAAAAATATGGAAAGTAGGAGTTTTAACGATTTCAGTAAAATTATTCAAAACATTTAATTAAATCACTTATAAATTAAGTCTCGGCCTAATATATAATTCAATGAGTATCAGAAAGAAATGTCAGAACATTAAGTTCTGGATTAAAACGAAACATCCCTATAAAGTGTATAAAAAAACGACTTTGACCGTCGTCTGTCTGTATATACGTAATATAGTTTTTGCACCACTGCAGCTCATTTGTCGGAACCACCAATATCGAACCACTATAGCATATAGTTGACATACAAACTGACCGTTAACACGACAGTCGAGTCCACAAAACCGAAACGAACCCGGGCCGACCAAGGACTGTCAACTCGGTAGATTTCCGCCGCTACATAAGCGAAAAACGTTCAAAATCAAGCTTTTTATAATGTCTATTTATCACTGAATTTGTTTGAATTAAATTTATGTAATAAGTTTTATAAAAAAAAGTACATAAATGGAGTTTGAATTATTTTTCTATACTCATATTGACCCAATGTATCTTTTTTTTAATAAATACGTACGTACATACATGTATGTATATGTATAAACAAGCTTGCGTACTATATGTATGTAAATACACACATACACATGCGAATAACAACATTCATGTACTGCGTTGAGTTCTGACACACAAACTTAATGACTTTAGTGCATCATATTTCTTTTTTTTGCGAATGTGTCTCTTTATGCATATGGCGTTTTTATTCTGCCAACATGACATTATTATAAAGTACAAAAATAAGCCGTACAAACATGCAAGTGCATGCAAAATTGTGTTTAAAAATATTCCCCTCGGGCAACAAATGCACCGGTTCACTAGCTGACATTTGCATTAGAAAACAAAAATACATAACCTTAGTTGTTGGTGTAGTTGTGGCGGCATAATTTAAATGAACGCCAACGCTAGTTTAATATGTAAAAGTGTAAGAAAATGTTTAGCAAAAATGTGTCAATGGTATGGGAAATCAAGTTTTTGCATAGAAGCAAAAAAGTAAACATTGAAACAAAAACAATCGCCAGCACTAACGGGTGTCAACCTGTGGAAAATTGGTATTTAAATGTCACCACAGCGGAAAACGTCGAAGTATGACACTATTAACACAATTTTTTTTACTGCGTCAATGCAAGTCAAACATTTATGGGTAATAATGGTGTTCAAGAAAGTAGAATAGACGAGATGTACAACTACATGCATGAACTAATCAAAATATATTATGAAAAACGTGTTGTTCAATAAAGAGCAGCAGAAAGGAGGTGCTAAACAATATTAGTTTTTTTTTTTTTAATGTGCTAAAAAAAACTTTACTAAAAAAACTATGTATGTACATATATGGCTAACTGAAGCATACATGTTTTTTCTCTTTGTTGTCATTCTTTTCATTCCAGTTTTACTTAACATATAAAATCTACTTAAACGAAAATTCTGTTTAACACCTAAAAGAAGCAAACTAAGACTCTGAAATGTTGTTTTTTTTTTAATTTTTTACCACATACGCTAAATTTAATTGGCGACTTCCGGCTGAGTATTCGACATATTGTATGACAAACAAAAAATAATTATTTAAAAATTTATGCGTTTTAAATTTAAGGTAGTGTTTTAACTCGGATGAGCGTATACTACCGAAAATTTATACACTTTCTCAGATATTTCATATTTTAAAAAATTATAAATGAGCAACAAATGCATTAGTATATCAAATATTTAAAGATCTATACTGATACTGTTCTGAAAGAGCGTAAGCTTTTAATGTACATACCAGTATATGCAATATTTTTACAAATGAGTGTTATTCTCTTACCTTTGGCAAATCTCGGATATGATTGGCATCTAAGAACAACTCCTCCAATGTACGTGAATAACGTAGAATTTCCTCTGGCACACTGGGCAGCGAACAATGACGTTTGTCAACGAATTCAACTTGGCGATTGCAGCCTTTGAATATTGGAATGCACTTAAACATGACGTCGATTTACGGCATATGTTGCGACAATTCGATTAGAAGATGAATAATTAGCACACGTTACGATAATTCACAAGCCCGGTTCGCGCACTTCCTAAGCTCGTAAACTTTCTGAACTAATCACGCAATTATGTTATTTTTTAAAACAGAAATTTTCACTCCTTTGATTATGTTCGTATGTTATTCGAAATATTTGCAGAGAAAAAAAAACTAAACGACAGTATACAACTTTAATAGGTGAAATATCTTGTTTTAAAAACGTTTGTCTAGTATTTTTTTTAAACTCTTAAAACCCCAGTTTTTACTAAATCACTATATATTTCGTTTCTGAAAAAGAAGCAATATTAACAAATTAATACAATATAAGATTAAAAATGGGCAACAGAATAGAGTTAAAACAAAATCATAAAGCACTTCAGAATATATAGTATTTATGTTTTTGTTGTTAGAGTCCAAATATTCAAAAAAACTTATGCTCAAAAAATCTTGATACAGTTACTCTTATTTAGGCATATTTAAATATCTTTAAGATATTAATTACACAGTCCTTTCAGTTACTTTAACCGAAATGTACCAGAATTAACACCCTGTACTCCAAAATAACTATTACTTCAGATTTATTAAGTTAAAAAATGAACGTATAACTAAACATAACAACACAGTTTCATTATAATTTATTTATACGTCGATTTTACTACACATCAATATTATCCTGGCGAAATGAGTTTACACGCATGACAGGAGCAGGTGTCAAAATCAAATCATATGAAATGAAAACTATTTTACTGGGGTAAACAAAAGTCTGGAGGCAACTTCAATTAATTTAGCCATTTTGTATCTTTGCTATAGATATTGAAGTGGTACTTTATAATGACGGAATTAGTACCTGTACCAATATAAAACATTTGTTTAAGTATTAAAACATTTCTACATTATTTGTTATTAAGTCGATATAACGTATTGTAAATGCTTTCATTTATTAACTATAGTAGCAAACAAACAATATTAAAGGCGTAGCAACTTAACAATACGATGTCCGAGTTGTATTTATTATCCATTTTAATAGCGACACACCCAAATTGTTCTGAACATGACGCATTAATTCATCCACATATCATAATAATTTTTTTAGATTTTTATCACATCTTATCTTATTGTAGTCACTTAATGCACTTTTGCTTTTAGCATACAGCTTTGCACAAGGTTGAAGTAGATATATGTATGTGTGTATGTAGGTAAACTTTACGCGTACTCACCGTATCGCGTCGCGTAAAACAAGTATTCGATTCCAACACGTCCGTTGTCCGTTTCTTTCCACGTTACCACGAGTCGGCGGAAGCAGAAGACGCAAACTCGCCAAGTGCTACTCCAAGGCAGCGGACCAGCAACAATTCGTTTGCACTTGACCAGCTTTGCTTTTCTCCTTTCCTGCTTTCGTTACGAATTTTTCTTATTCTACGTTATTTTTATATTATCTTTTCTACTGTTTCGGTTTTCGCTGTTGCTACTACTTTTACTGCCGTCACGTCACCACGGCCACCACCTAATCCGATTTTCAGTAGCGTAGGTATGCACTTAATCAAACATTTTCACAAATAATAGGAAAATATAATAACTTTACACTACCGCAATATTTTCCAACAAGAAGGGAGTAGATAAAACTTGCAGAAATGCCGTATGAACATAAATTAGAAGCGCGCCGCTAGAATTTCCAATTTTTAATGTGTCACTAAAAAATTACAACAAAAACGACCCACCCGAATAACGTACAACGAATAACATGCGAATGCGAATGCGAACAACATTTGAACCATTGAACTACATGCGAAACAGAACTCAACTAAAATTTACTAAGTTTCCAATTCCGTTTTCAACCACTGCTTTCGTCAAAACGACCACAGGGTTGTAATTTCTACCGGCCACGAATTTTTTTCAAAATTAAACTATTGGCAGAGAACTAACCCTTTAAACATGAAATTATATGAAATTGCTTGCGTTAAACAAATTATTACAGCATTAGTTAATTAGAAAAGAAATTTGACGCCATTTGACAATCGTGCTGAAATGTTTTTGTTTCTGAAGTGTACCCTGTGTTGTGCTAATAAATTTATTTCTCTATTTATTCAAAGAGGCATTTCTCTGAAATTCCTCAAAACTACGAAAATGCTGCCGAAAACAAAATGACAAAAAAATGCTACCAACTTTGCAACCATGTGTAGATATACAAAGAAATTGTTGAAAGAAGAGTTATGGAGTAGGTGGTTTTTTCGTCACGAAAGTTTGCGAGTTTTACCAATTGATTTGGCATATATTTCAAGGGTATAGGTTAAGGAAGTGGTTGTTTATAAATTTTTAATACTTTGAGTAAATTAAGTTAAAAATAAACTAGCAGGACGTCTATGAGTCACCATAAGTTTTACTTTATTGCAAACTGAGAAAAGGTGAGCACAACAATTAGCAAGTATTTGCGAAATTTCTAAGATGTCTATGATTAATTGCAGTGAAGTGAATAATTAGATAAAAAGTTAGCTGAGATCATCACATAAATATCAAGATGGCTGCACCCGAAGTACCTCGTACAGAATTGCAGGAACTGCAAATTAAATCTGGTCAGGTAGCAGATGAGTCCCTCGAAAGTACTCGTCGCATGCTAAATCTTATGGAAGAAAGTAAAGAGGCTGGCATCCGAACGCTGGTAGCTTTAGACGACCAAGGCGAACAACTGGATCGAATTGAGGAAGGCATGGATCGCATTAACGCAGACATGAGGGAAGCCGAGAAAAATCTAAGCGGTATGGAAAAATGCTGTGGATTGTGTGTTGTGCCTTGGAAGAAGGTTGCAATAAAAGACGATGGCGATAATGCTTGGAAAGCGAATGAAGATGGTAAAATCGTGAATAGTCAACCTACAAGGGTTGTAGATGAACGGGAAAGAATGGGTGGTGTTCCAGCTCAAAGTGGATACATTCCTCGTATTACAAATGACGCCCGGGAAGATGAAATGGATGAGAATATTGGACAAGTGAACTCAATGTTGGGAAATCTGCGAAATATGGCATTAGATATGGGTTCCGAATTGGAAAATCAAAACAAACAAATTGATCGTATTAACGCCAAAGGAGATGCAAATAACGTTCGTATGGATGGTGTTAACAAGCGTGCCAACAATTTGCTCAAAAGCTAAACATGTTAAGTTATGATATACGGTAAAGTTAAATAAGATAAATGAATATGCACAAATAATATCACAACAAGGCAAAACCCAATTCGGATTGATATATTCAACATAATCCTGATACACACATTAAACTGCACAATACCGAGAAGACGTACCAATTGCGGCGCATTTTTACAATTTACACGAGAAAATTAACTATATACAACTTTATACATATACAATATATACACTAAAAAGCGGAAATTGCGAATGACTAATATACAAATGCTGAACTAACTACCCACCACTTAAGTAACTACTTACATTATACACTTATACAAAACTTATCGCATATTTATAGCGAATATTGATGTGCTCCGAGGCATCCTAACTATTTGCGTATATACCGTACACTAGCGCACATATATATATATAAATATACATATTTATCGTAATTGTACTTTATTGTATTTAAATTTTTGAGAGCGGTCGATTAGCGCATTTTTAGCAGATTAAAAGGCATTATATCCTATTGCATTACGTATTTGAAATAAAAACAAAAATGTTTGAGATTATACACTATGCGTAGAAGAATAGATTTTTAAACCACTGAATGTACACTATTATACAAACGCACATATACAATCCCACAGCCACAACTGATGCTAACGATTAGCACAATCGTACATGTGTAGGTGTTATGGATAAAAAAAAATCTACTATTGCTCTAAATTTCACTACTTTATGTACCCCGTTATATTGGTAAAGAATATATCTAGTTATACATCAGAGTCTTAGTTCATTCTATCTAGTAGTACGCTGTCTTCTTCATATATTTATTAAATGTATTAAAATTGTATAAAAACATCGTAAGGAATGCTGTTCTTGTTAATTTATGTATAAATAAATATCGTGTAGATTATCATTATACTCGTAATGTATTATTTAATTTCAATAATAGATAAATGTTAACATAAACGAAAATGATTGTTATTTTTCTTCCGAATTTTCTACAACTCTTTAAATCGATAAATATCGTACATTTTTTATCGGAAATCAAAAACAAAAGAAATTGCAAACTTAAAAGGAGCATTTCTTATAGCAGAAAAGTTATAAAAATATATTTTTTTTATTTTAAACAGTTTCTTGGAGTGAAAATTTCAGATCGATATCTCAAATCGACTCATCTCACCAAGCTTATTATTTATATATGTATGTAAATATTTTATAGGGCGGCCGCCGTTTGCTTCTGGGTCTTACAAACTTCGCGGAAATTATTAAAACGAGGCTAATATGAAAGAAAACGAACATACATACTTATATACGTTTGCAATACAAAGTTATACCAGTAGTTGCCTTTTTATTATTTAAAGCTAAAAATATAGATGTACATATATAAATGTAATGGCAATAAAGGAGAAATCATAACTTCGGCAGAGTCTGAAGTTTTAACTATGTATGGGAGTTGGTGGATGCTGCATTGGGTGTACTGATGTAGGCCAAAAATTCCTGTTTGTCATCACCAATAGGTGAAAATCGCAGCTCTGTACCACTTTCAAAAGGCAAATACACAATTGAACCACGTGTTAGTTTCAGCTTATCCAGTCCTTTGCTTTCCAAGTAGCGTTGACCACTTATCACAAGTAAAATACCAGGAGATTGTTCAACTTTTAAAACATATTCTAAATCTGAAGGTTTCAGTGATAATTGTATTAGTGAAAAGTCTTCAACGGGTGGTTTGAATATTAATTGATGGTTGTCAACATGTTCCGGGCTAAATATTTTGCTTTCAGATGGAGCGCCTGTATATTCTAGGCAACTAAGTAACTGTTTGATATCTTTATATTTGGGCGTTAAGCCAGCGCGTATCACATTATCTGAACAAGCCATACACTCGACACAATCACCCGACAAGTAGGCATGTATTTGGTTTGCGCCAAGAAACATCGCCTGTCCTGGTTGCAACCGAATCACATTCAAAAAAAATAAAGACAACACACCGACATCATTTGGGAAATCCTTTTTCAGCGTATTAAAGATTTCCAGCACATCGTATTTACATAATTCTGTGAAATTAAATAAAACAAATGTAAAAATTGTGGATTTTTAGATAATTTCAGTTCACAACATTACCTTTTGTATAGTTTTGCGAGATTGACTCAATGCAGGCGCCAATTGTATCATTTTCTGCACTCATCAGTTGTCGATAACAATTACGCAATCCAAGTTCATCATTAGCAGCCAATAGATTGAGATCATTAGGATCGTTCACCGATAAAACCTTCAGTGGTTCTATACTCAACAATATATCCCGTATTTCAGGAAGAGGACGGAACCCGCATAAGCCTGTAAAGGGTGTTAGAGCAATAGCCATTTCAGGTTTGTGATTAGGGTCCTTGTATATGTTTGGTTCTTTCGCATGCAATTTTTGTGCTTCTGACTGTAAACAAACAAAACTGTATATAATATTTGCAAGCTGTGTACACATTACGTGTACTTACTTTGTTGGGGTGAACTTGAATACTCAAAGCCTTGTTTATACTTAAAACTTTCAATAGAAATGGTAGTTCATCTTGTAGTGTATTGCCACTTGACTTGTACTTTGAAGGTCCGCTAGGATGGGAGCCCATCCACAATTCGGCGTAAGGAGTTTTCTCATCCACTTTAAATTGCGGGTCATTGAGTGTTGCGAGCTGGGCCACCGCAGAGTCTTTCCCTACTTTACCCCACTCGTATTTGTGCACAAAACCAACAAGCTCCATGATTTGTTTAAATTTAAAATATTATAATTTATTAGCTTGTTTTCACAGGTCAAAATGAAGGTGACGAATATGCAAACAAACTGTTATACTGTTGTGAATATGTGTTCTTATCAGTAACTGTGTTACCAGACAGCTGTAATGCATTTTACTGACAGCTCAAAACACTACATGGGGATGTTGTAAAATTATCGATAAATAAATCTGAAAAATTTACTGAGAGCAATGAATCGGATATTTATAAAAATGTTTATAACACTGTGCCGATGATAATAGTCTTGATCAACTTCAGAATCGTCAGGTTTGAAATGAGAGTAGGTAGATAGAAAATACAAATAATAATACTTTTATAATTTTATGAAACTGTTTTCTATTTTTCACTTCTTTCCAGCAAATTTGCGAACAATGTTAAATATACATATGTTAGAAGTGAAAAATGCAGGCATATTCATAACAGTTTTGCAATTTCACCATATTTTAATTACATATTTCATTTATTCCAAATTTAACCCAATAATATATGTGTACAGACATAGTTCTATATTTCTTTTAAGCGCTTTGCATTAAAAATATATCGATCAATTAATCAAATGATCTTACCTTTGAAATAACGCCGTCTACTGAAGAGCTGATGGATTGGTATAAATAGTATCAAAGTAAGTTCCTCATGTACAAAATGGGATTTCTTTTGAGTATAAGATTACTCATGAACATACATATGTATATACATACATACATACATGCATAAGTATTTCAGATATCGAGTCGAATAAAACCTGAAAATAGTAAAGACCTTTTGATGTATTACCTTTGACATGTGACATTTAATGCACCTGTTTATAAAAAACCGGCATTTTATAATGAGAGACCAAGGATTTTGTCCACTGGAAGTTGGTGCTTTGGCTTAACTTTAAGCCATTGCCATTGCGGAACACAAAACTTAACGCCAAATCATTTACCAGTGGTAATCCTCTAATTATTCCGAAAGATTGAAAGCCTTCAAAATATTTGGGTTAAAATGTCACATTCCAAATGTCGGTTAAACATATTTTCGCAACCAAAGACAGAAATACAATTTGATCCGACTTCCGTTAAAATTTACCAAAAGTAAAATTTCGATGCCTCACATTAGACTCAACTTTGTGGTGGAATAGGCGCTTGGAATTAACACTGTTCAAAGCCATCAAGGCGCTCATGATATGCAGACGCCTAACCGGCAGATCTTGGGTCTGCAAGCCAGGTATCATCAGGTGGCTGTATACCATGATCGTAAGGCCTATTGTCACTTATAGACCGGCTGGTAAACTTTACAAAGAAATTTCAAGTTACTCTCGGCAGTAAGGCGAAGTGGAGCAGACTCAGGAAGCACTTGTTCAACACAGGCGTAGTCTATTGCGCAAACTACCAATTTTGCAACACGGAACTGGAAAATCCAGAACAGCTGATTCTAGATTGCCCAGCAATTTGTAGAATCAGACTTATGGCCTTAGGATCCAGCTACGTGGACAGGGATCACATCACTTCAGCCGCGCCCAACAAGCTCCTGGAAATATGCGGAGTGCTGGACCTTTGTGACCATATGTGACTGCAGTGCAAGACCTTAATTATTTTCTATCTATTTATCTAATTTTGAAATACAATACATTTATGTACATACGTCCTTAATTGTTGGAGGTTATGATTTTAATACTATGTATAATTAAAGTTGTCGGAAATATAAAGGGTTTGATGAGCCATAAGCATTCTCCGAACGGATACTGTATTTCTCTTCTTTGACATTATTGTAGGGCGACTTGTCTTGTGCTTAAAACTAGACTTCAATCTAAGTACATATGTCGTTTGCCATCATTGTCGCTAATTTTTTTTGCAAACATTCCCTGAAAGTCTGGGGACAGGAAAAGTCTGAGCGCCAGATCATGAGAATACGGTGGACTTGGAGCAATAGAATTTAAATTTTGTAAATAATTTCGTCTATCTTGGAACCAGCATCAACACCAACAACAACGTCAGCCTCGAAATTTAACGCAGAATATCGCTTGCCGTAGCACCTGTTGGCTAGAAATATTCGGACTAAGTAGGCAATTGAGAAATAAAGTCCTCTCTCGACGAACAAAAACCAAAATCTATAAATCACTCACTATTCCTGTTCTGCTATATGATACAGAGGCATGGACGATGACAACATCTGATGAGTCGACGTAACGGGTTTTCCAGAGAAAAGGTCTGCGACAGTTTTATGGTCCTTTGCGCATTGGCAACGAGGAATACTGCAGTCGATGGAACGATGAGCTGTACGAGTTATGCGACGACATTGACATAGTTCAGCAAATTAAGAGACAGCTGCTACGCTGACTAGGTCATGTCGTCCTAATGAACGAAGACTCCAGTTCTGAAAGTATTCGACGGGTACTACGGGGGAAGCAGAGAAAGAGGAAGACCTCTAATCAACCGAGTGGACTGCACAAGATGTTACTCGTCACAGACCATAAATCCCCAACTCCCCCTTTGATTGAAATATGATTTGTCAACAATTGAAATTATGTAGTTTTATTTTGCAATAATTTATAATTAAGTATACATTTGTATATTACCGTTAGGACTAGTTTGTTCTAATATATTAAGTTAAAAGTATGAACTATGATCAAATATACAACAAAATTAGTGCTATAGATAAGTAATGGATGTTAAACACATCGTCTTCACATAGAAGCCAGAACTTAAGCCATTTTCAATTAATTTTTGTACAATTATTTTAGACGAATCGCTTACGCCAGTCAAAACATAGAGAAATTATATATAATTTAGCACAATGTAACAATCAGAGTGTGACCTTTAACATATATTTATGAATACACGTAAGAATCATTTAGTAATTTGAGGAAGCTAATAAATAGTTTGTGCTCATTCAATTGAATACTTTACAATTGTTGTTGCTTAAAGTAAATAAATATGTGTTACAATAATATATTTTGATTATTTCAATGCATTACTAATTATAATCACTAACTTCGCAGAAAATTTAAAGTTTTCGCTTATTCGTAATATTTTGCAGAAAATAACAATATTTCGCCATCTGCAAAACCCTGAGTTTGTATTTTGTATCAATAAAATTACATTTCGAAATCTATATACATACATATATATACTTTATGTTTTTTTTTTGTTTTTAATGGCAATTAGCTATGTGTGTACATATTTACATATGTACAGTTGTGTATAATTCACAGAACACTTATTAAGTAATATAGATTGTAAATACTATTATTATCTACAGCGTCGCAAAGTCTGAATATTTTTCACGCTCCGAGTGGTTTTTAGTGGTTAAATTAAGTTATGAAAAATAACCCAATTGGAATCGAATGTTGATGATATCCGGTGAACTTAGTGTTGGCCGACTCATTTTTATAAGAAAGGGAGTCTTCATTTTTAATTTTTCTTTTAAGTGGCACAACCAGTGTGACTGTCTAAAAAAAGTAACACCTGTATATAGGAATAAAAATAAAATACTTGTACTACTTTTTCACTTATTTTTTAATTTTAAGGGAATATTTTTACATATTTCAAGAACACGGAGTAAAACTTTTAAAGAAAAAAAATATTTTTCGAGTTACATAAGATCCCCAACATCGCTAAACAAAACAAATCCTGCACTCGATGAAACCTTAACCAAACTTGTTTGGAAGAAGTATTTTTAGCATCTCTCATTCTCTGAGAAAATGGATAAAATCAGATACGTGCCACCCCTACTTCCCATATAAAGCTTATGTTGAAATTAAAAATGCCATAACTCACTGAATAAATGCGTCACAAACATTAAACTTCACAATCAAGATAGTAGAAAAGAGCTTTACTGTGTAAAAATTGAAGAATAGGCATGGCACCATCCACCTTTAGATGAATTTCTATATTTCAGGAACTAGCCGACCAATTTCAACCAAATTTTGTATGAGAAGTTATCCTCTACACCCACACACTGTGAAATAGGCGAAATCGAACCACGTCTACTTCCCACATAACACTTCTCATGAAACCTACAAAAACTCTCGTGCATATGTACCTTGCCCTAGGGTCGAAAAAAAGTCAAAACTAGAAAAAAACGTTGAATTTTACCTAAAATTTTTTGGTTTTTGGAGAACTATACTCGTATATAGAACTTGCAGAAAAAATTTGATAGTGATCGTATCATTTGTCTCTAAGTAATGACTCAAGCATATTCGAAAACTGTTGTTTCGTGAAAAAACGTGTTTAAAGATAAACTGATTGAACTGTTTGAACTGACCGGCTACACTTTCGGAGCCTGTAACTCAAAAACTCGCCAAGATATCTATTTAAAAATATACATTTTGACATAAAAATACCCGGAAATTGTAATTAAATTCCCCGCGTAAATGATATTTCCTCTTAAACTGATAAAATATTGGTTAGTCGAAAAAGTCTTTTCGTATTTCTACTCAAACTTCAACTTATTTTTTTATATTTATAATGAACTTTAATGAACCGAATATGTACCATTTTGGTCGACCACTTTTTGCCATTTTTCCGCTAGACACATTATTCCATCAGTGTAAAACTTGTCTGGCATCAATCCGGGCTTTGCGACCATTTGTTGATCTTCACCACGCTTGGACCATGAACTTTTTCGCACATTATTGTCGTATGTTAAGTTTCTTAGCGCTGTCATGGCTGTTTATGTGACGCTTTTGGTCAATATTTTCCATAATTTCGTTGACTTTTTCAACGATAGGTCGACCATAGCAAGATGCATCTTTCTGTCTCCGTAAACTTCACAAATTTCATTGGTGGCTTGTGTGGCATTCTTCCCTTTTTATACAAAAATTTCAAAATTTAGCGAATTTCTTCATTATTTTCACTCATTTTTGAACAGCTGTAAGTATTTTCCAACTTCGCCGAATTTAATTTTTTTTGGTTAAATGAAAATCTCCACTTTCCAACACTATATGGTATGACATAAAGTGAATGGTAGCACTGGAGATATACGACTGCAACGACATCTATTGACAAAATACGAAATGACTTTTTCGACTACCCAATATATTCTCGCATAAAAATTTTTTATATGCAAATATTATTAACAGTAATTGACCGACTTTTCTGGTTTAAATTTTATATGTGTATTATAATTCAAATGTATTATTTTCCCCGAAAATTATTATCAAATGAATTTTTTCACATTTCAAAGCCAACGCTTCACAAGCAAAACAATATTTTTTTCGATAATTCATCATTTGGAAAAAATCAGATCTTGATTAACTCGAATTTAAACGAAAAAACCGATACGCTCGTATATACAAACGTTGCCATTTATTTTCTCTTCGTTAAAGATCTAACGTGGTGGAGCAATTTTATTTCGAATTAACTTTCTGTTTCATAAATATTCAGACTTATTAGCAAACGCTTGTATACTAAATAAAATTGTTTGATTTGTTTGCAAATCTTATATTTAGCGAATATGGCACATTTTACGACACTCCACGAGTACCTGCACTGAATTACGGCACTCACGATGCTGGCAGCACAACTTGCAGTGATGTGTGACTCAAACCGAAGGTGATACTCGTACTTCCAGCGATTATGAGTTTGGTAATTGCGCTGACAGCTCGTTTTATTTATGTATTTACATACTTTTCTATGCGACTGTGCTAAGTATAACTGTACTTGTTGTGTTTAAAAATTTTGATTATTGCACGGCGTTTGTGTCTCAAAAGCAAAGACTCTATCTCTGGCAAATACACGCACTCATAACTATGTATGTACAAGCTACTTGCGCTGGTTATGTACATATGTTTGTATGTGTGTGTGAGAGGGTGTGTTAATTAAATATTTTGTTAGTATGTGTTGACTTTATAGTTTAAACAGTTATCACAGCCAAATGAGCAAATGCTACATGTTGCTTCGCATTTTCTACACTACTCATTGTTTTTGTTGCAATTGTAGTTGTAGTTGTAGTGGGTGCGTGTGTCCGTCATTTGGCAATAAAACTAACCGCAATTGCCACGCGCTCGAGTTGCCTAACTAGTAGCTGCCACAGAATAACGAAATAACCGTAAGGTCCACCTGCTCAGCGAATGGAGTCATCAATGGGAACACCTAGGTGTTGGTGGTCAGCGTCGGGTCGGCGTTGTCGGTGCAAATGCGTTTGCGTTAATTCGATTCACGGCTATTATCGCTATTCGCTGTCAGATTACAATCTCCGTTATTCAATTTGTTGTTGTTATTCTGATTGCCATTGTTATTGTTGTGGTTGTGGTTGTTGTTGTGTGTGACAGCCTCTCTGCTGTTGGCGATGGACGCCGAGCCCAAGCGAACTGCGCTGTGGCTGCTGCCACCGACGGCGGGGCCATTGTGCATTTGCACGCTGTTGTTGTTGCTGCTGTTGTTGGCGCTATTTGGGCAATTGTTGGCCACATTTATATTGCCATTGGGATTCGCTGTTCCCGGCGTGGCAGCATTGCTGTTCGTTGTTGCGGTCGTCGTGGTGGAGACGCTTTGTTGTGTCAATATATCCGCCGGTATGAGACCCTCTTTGACCCGCTTCTTCTGCTTCATACGGCGGTTTTGGAACCAGATTTTCACCTGTGAAAGAAATGGCATAATCTCTTAGTAAACATGCTAGAGTTGTTAGTCAAATGGAGTAATCTCTTAGTAAACATGCTAGAGTTGTTAGTCAAAACTAAGGGTTTTTTTCCGGAAGTATAAAGGATCGTGACTCACCTGTGTCTCGTTGAGCTGCAGCGTGTTGGCGATTTCGATGCGTCGCGCGCGCGTCAAGTAGCGATTGAAGTGGAACTCCTTCTCCAGTTCGGTCAGCTGTTTGTTGGTGAAATTGGTGCGTCCCGAATTGTTGGTGGCACTCATGCTGCAACTGCTCATGTTCGGCGCACAAATGCTCAGGCCCGACGTGTTGCCATTGCCACCCGCTAAGAGTAGGCCTGTCTGCGTCGGCTGGCCGGCGGGCAAGCTGCCGCGGCAAATGTCTAGCTGATGCCCGTTCAGCTGATAATCGTGTATTGTGGCAGGTAGTTTGGGTGCTGCAAAGACAAACAAAGACGCAGAGGAGGGGAAACAATAATCAGTTTGACGTTTCAATGCTGGTTTTGTGGCTTTTGAGTGATTTTCAGTGATGATCGCTGTCAAAGTTAATCAGTGAGTTTGACTTCTCTCATTTACCTCTAAATGCATGTATGTATATGTGTGTGGTATGTATGTAGATGTGTTTAAAATGTATGTATGTGGTTGAGCGTGTAGCAAACCTTCTCTGAATGCCAGTTTTTCTGCATTCTAATAGCATTACGAGTAGGCCACTTACTGTGTTTGTTGCATTTTCTGTGGTTAACAAAATGTTTTTGTATTCTTTTTTTATTGTTTTGTGGCTTTGTGTGCGTGTTAGTGTTAGGACGGTATGCGTGTATGCAGAGATGATTTTGCATTTCTGTTTATAATTTGACATGCGCCCCGTGGACTTTAAGCTGACGATGATGAAAACAATATTTTGGTTTTTCACAGAAAGATTTAATAGGATTTATTACTATGTTTGAAAACATTGCGGTATTAATTTTTGGTTTCGGCATGAATAAGTGAAACCCGAAATGTTTTGTGGGTGTTTCTTCTGCTTATGGATTTTTATTTTATTTTTGAAAACAATGAACAGCAAAACAGTTAAGATGTTATGCAACTTGTATGCGTTTCAAATATTCAAATATCATCAAAAGAAGTAAGTAGTTTAAAAAAACGTTTTTTGAAAATTATTTTTTGAAATTTTTTTTTCGAAAATAGACGATAGAGAATGCTCGTGCTCTGTATTTTACCGGTGTTCTGCGATAAAGCTGAAAATACAGGTCAAGAAACTGGAAATGTGAATAAGGCTTATAGTTTTGATACTGTAGAAGTCAAACATGCGCATTCGTTGACTCTTTTCCAAAAATTTCGGTGTCAGAGATGTGCTCTGTAAGGCCAATTTGCTGAATATATCAATAAATAGTGGAAATCGTCGAGTTAGATCCCCATGAAAGAGCTGTCCAAAAGCTAAATGTTACAAAAGCAGTTTGGAATAATTTGACTAAAGCTGGTTATAAAAAGAAACTCGATGAATGGGTGCCACACGAGTTAACTCAAAGCAACCCATGGATCGAATTTCCATACAAGAATCGCTAATGAATCGTCACAAAAACCATCAGTTTATAAAGTGGTTGATGAAATGGGTCACTTAAGGCAAATTCAAGATTGATTTGCAAGGAATCATCTACTATGAGCTCTGAGTTACGGCCTGTACCGCCAATAATTGGGCCGCCTCAAGGAAGCAATCACCTAGTAGTTGGCTATTAACCAAAATAAGGGAATTGTGTTTCATTAGGACATCACCAAGCCACACTCATCGATTAAGACTCCCTCGAAGCTCCAGAAACTGGGAGCGTTCAATTTAGAGTCCGAACACTTTTTATCTGCAAAGGATCATTTTAACTATACCATATAACGGGATTTTCAATAGGGATGCTACAAAAGTAGATCGATAGAAACAGCAAACGACGCCATATTTATTATTTACTCAGCGATGAGACTCATTACTGGCTGAATGGCTTCATCAATAACACGTACTCCATGATTCACCATTGCATACCGAAAAAATTACGGTTTGGTGCGGTTTATAGGCCGGTTTATTAAAAAGCCAAGATTGGAGAACCTGTTTTCTCACGAAATGGCCCAATCAATTGGCCGCTTAGGTCGTGCGATTTGATGCCGTTAGACTATTTCCTGTGGGGCTACATCAAGCTTATGGTCTATGCCAGCAAACCATCGACGATTGATGAACTTCGCATGAATATCGAACTTGAAATTGCAGCAGTATCGGCCGATTTATACTTGAAACCCGTCGAAAATTGGGTTCAACGTCTGGACTTCTGCAAGCATGCCCGTGGTAGCCATGCAAAAGAAATAGAGTTCCATACATAATGGCATTGAATGTATTTTCATATGAATGAAAGATTTTATTGATATAACAAACCGTTTTTGTAGCGCTCTTATTGAAAAACTCTTTATTTAAGGGCTTAGGCCAAAGATTTAAAAAAACATACATATATATACAGATTAAAAAAAAAGTTGAAAAGGTGATTCCGAAGATTGGGTCTAAAGACTCCGTTAAGAATTAAGAATGCTGACCTTAGACTGGACTGTCCCTTTTAATGGCTTGTAAACTTTCTCACCCAACAATCGCATCAAAATTCATCTGCCGATGAACGATACGATAATTCTACCATAAGCCCTGCTAGCTTCCCTAAATGTCGAAACTTTCATCCAAAAATACATACGAATTGATACAAAAGAGCACATACGCATGTTTATACAATTTTATTCTTTTAAATTACAGCAAATATGTGCGAGTACTGTAAATTGCTGTAAATTTACAAAGCACTTGAAATAATTTCATTTTAATTGATGTCAACTTTGGTGTATTTACACTTGAATTAAGAGAAGACAGCAAAGGCCTGAATATGTATGAGACCAATTTATGATCTCTGAGAGCAGTCAACAGCGAGTTTATTGCACACACTCACTCGTACACTTATACATGTGTAGATTTGTATGTAAATCACACTTTCGGCGCGTATCACAAAGTGTCTTTTTTTCCAGTTTACTCCGAATATATTTCCCCGTTTTGATTTTGATGCCTTTTATCGAGCTTATGTTAGGCATTAGAAGGGTAATTTAAAATGAAAATGGCGCCAATATAATCAAAATGCAAATATCGATAAGCAAACACATTAGCGTTGTCAATTAATGGACATACAAAACAAGGAGCTTCTACAAACCGAGAATTGATATTAATTTTATATATACTACATAGACATACATACTATATATGTACATATACACACATGTGGGAGTAGCTAATATTTTTTCCTACATAATATAAACGTGTATTTCAAGGAAAGGGGAACTATTTAATAGTTTTGAAATTTTGCAACAGGTTGCTACAGAGTAGCCTAACAGTTGTGCGTATCGCCTAAAACTAATCGATATAGGGTTTTATACTCACTAAAGTTTCAAAATTTATAATAAATATTTATTATAAATAAGATAGAACTGGACTTGTAGGCTGAAAATTTTTAAAAGTGGGTTTGGCTCCGCCCCATGTTGTTGTTGTTGTAATGGTAATCTAATCTCCGTTAGTGTGGTAAGGTTCTGATGTGTTGTCATCGAGTTCATCCAACGGTAGGCCCACGAAACGTGCTCTTCGACGAGGTCGGACGGTAGGAAGAGCGGTGTCAGATGTGTAGAGTTGAGTTAGGTGGACATGCAAAGAAGTGGTGAGAGTAATGCGGGGACTCGTTGGATGCTGAACATATATTTGATATATCGGGTTCGATTCTGAATAAGCAGTAGTTTAACCTGCTACAGTATCCGAACGAAGCTGTGCAAGGGTCACTCTCGATTCCCACGGCAATTCGAGCTCGTTGTCTGCAAGGCGTGGTAGTTTGACCCCAAGAGAGGCATTCACTGAGGGGAAATCGGTGAAGGTGTTTATGCCTCCACTATGAATGGCGGTCAGTGCATATCTGAAGTTAGTTACATCTGAAGTCTGGTCGGCGTATTGTCTTATGTCGTCGATGTGGTTGAGAAAGAACCTCTTGATGCTTCCAGGAGGCGGTTTCACTTCAAGCAAGCGACTGCAGGGATGGTTTTCGAAAACACCTCAGCAGAAACTAATCAAAATGTCTTGCGACCCGTGCTGAAGAGGGCCATTAAGCAGCCCAAAGTCCAAGAAAGCTTACGGATAGCTGGCACATAATAAGATAACTTACATACTTGCGTAGGCGGAGCTATGCGCAAGCGGCTTGCTTTCTCCTCAACTCGTGGGTCCAAATAAGAGCCAAATGAAAAACGGTAATAACGATAAAAAGCAAGAAGAATCCGATACTCATTCAATAAATCCGGAAGGAACTAGTTGTTCCGAAAAGTCGCACGATTCTCACCGGGCTCAGAAATAGTAAGTACCTAGATAGGAGTTAAACTTGCTCTAGGTACAAAAGCTAACTCTAGCTCCCGAATAGCAACCACATCAGCAAGAGCGGAACCAAACCGAACCATGCAAGTAACCAGAATCCGGTAAGAAAGCAGGATGGAAAAAGAAATACCAAAAGGAAGATTGCTGAAAGGGCTTCTGCCAAAGAATAGCTAATAACCCAGATAAAACAAGGTATGCGCAAAAGTCTTGTGCAGCCTACCAGCCCCGAAGGGTACAATAGCTAACCAATGACTAGCTTACAAAAGAGTTTCCGGAATCCATTGACAGTGCGAAAGCGATGTTGCCTGAGTTAAACTCGAATCCATTGACTGAGCCAAAGCGATTTTGTTCAAGTTGAACTCGACTCTAAAAGACGGCGGTAAAAAGTCAAAGGTCAGTTGAAGAGACTAAGCTGTTAGTAAAGAGGCCTAAAACAAACAAGAGTAACACCCACCAAATCGTTCGCTGGTGTGACTTGGAACCGTATTATAATGAACGTACTGGATAAGAGTGATTCCGAAAGAGTCTCAGTACTCAGCCGAAGCTTCGATTCGTTTTTTCTTAATATAAGTTAATTATTTGTTTTGCCGGATTTTTTCTAATAATAGCTAATCTTCGAAACAGCTGAGGAATGCGTCTTGCGATAATCGGTATTTTATATAAATTTATGGAATTATAAGGAAAACTTAATCTACTTACAGATATGGAAGTGCAAGTTGATAATCTTGCTGAGATTAAGGTATATTGGCTTAATACAGCGGACATACAAACACATAATCATACATACATATTTCTGGCACACCTAAGTGTTAGTGTTGTTGGCACTTTATGTGGTCATAAATAATTCATGCAAACTCATATTACTTTCACATACAATATTTTCAATTTTTAATCAAACCCGAGAGGGTATATATAAATACATACATATGAATGTACATGCATAATCAGGCGTTTGTTTGTATGTAAATGAACTGATTATGGGATCGTAAATACTAAACGCGTCAAATGGTTTAAACGCCAAAACAATGATGGATTTATGATCCCTTCTTGAGGAATGAACACTATTAAGCCTTTAACAACAACAATCACTTGAGTTGTACAAACAAACTGGAACGGTCTCTAAATACATCAATACACAGGAAATATACATACAAACATACACGCTTATGTGCCATCACCAACCTTCTCCTCCACCCGTCACATTCCCACAAGCGCTTGAGTGAAACAGTAGCTGTCATTAAAATTGTGACAATACACCGGCGCAAATGTAAATACCCGTTAGTTGGTGTAATCACAAGAGAGCTGCGATCTCACATAAATACCGATGCATTATATTCGCATTACACCCAAGTGCAGACAAATCCAAATAGCGCCACATAAAAAGCTGCCACCATTACACCGATGGCTGATGGCCGTTTGTTCAGGTGCCTGCGCGGAGTGCTGCCGGGCATCGAGCATTGAGTGGCTTACTAATCTGTTTGCGCTTCCAGTTGCAGCACGCTCGTACTTTGCGGGCACATTTGTGCATGTATGTATGTATGTGTGTGTGTAGTTATCAGCTTCGTGGCGCATTGACACAGCTACTCGCATACACGCAATCGCTTCTTGTCAAAAGCGACGCGGCCAGTTGGCGGCAATGGAGTTGGCGTCCGGCGCCAGCGATATCTACCGCGTATGCGCTTGTAATGTGTACCGGAGTTTTAGAGAATTATCAGGGATCGCTTCCACTTCATCGGAGCGACAGACAAACTGACAGAGAAGCACGGTGCAACGGCGAAAGGTGTGTTAGTGAACAAGACACGGCGCACGATGAATGCATGCACACAAACATATAAATGTACACACATATACATCTACATACATATATGTACATGTACATACATATACATATACTACATGTGCATACACAAGTGTGTATGTGTAGCTGCTGCAAGCAAACGCTTTTCCGAACATATGGCTGGGCTACTGACGTTACTACCATCAACATCAGCGCCGCCACCGCCGCAGCCGCGGCCGCCTTTGAGCTGTCGTGTCGCTTGCATTGGGTGGGAGTGGTGTGAAAAGCAACAAGGGAAGTGTGACATCTAAGCGCCATGGCACCACAATAAACTGACACTGACAGTCGGAAAGCAAATATTGATTACGCGCTGGCGTACACCCGTTAATACCCCACCCTCTTCATTCCCACATTCAGCTGTCCGGCGCGTTTGTTGTAACCCGATAACATCGAAACTCTTGTTAATTACACTTACAGGCTCAGTGTAATTGTTGTTGATTTAACTATAAATTTTATAATATTTATATAAATTGATAAATGAAGAGTAATGCCTAAGCAAATGCAGACAAATCTGCATAAACAAATGCACATACATATGTATACATATAAATTCATAAGTACTTATGTAAAGAAAGCTTGTTAGCAGTGGGGTTATGGAGTTTGGAAAAATCTCCCACGAAACTTGAAATTTTGAAAATGTTTGTTGAAAGTATTCAACTTTTTAGGGTTTAAGTCTTTATGTATATATACATATGTGTGTATGTGTATATGTACTCTAAATTGGGTGGCGTCTTTTTATGAGAAGCCTTCCATTGTTAGTGCTTCAAAGCTCTTGCTATAACTCTAAGGTTTTATTTAATTTTTTTTAAGTCCGTTAGTACGGTGTGACAGCTAACGGTGAAATTTATAGTTTTATTTAAATTATTAATAAAAATGCCTTTTTCGAAATTTACAGTCTGAACGTTGAGCATTACCATTTTTCAGGTCCTTCAGGGTCAGGAAGGACCTCTCCGAGTCGTTCGATACTCAACTTGAGTGTTAACAAGGCGATTTTCCTATCAAGAATATCTTCAATATAGCTGGAGAAGCGATTCGAGCTGCAGAGCTAATATTCAGAACGCACAATATTTTATCCAATTTAGTGTTCAGCTGCTGGCGTACGCTGACGATATTGATATAATTGTCCACTACAACCGTGCCGTTAGTTCTGCTTTCTCCAGACTGGATTAGGAAACGAAGCAAACGGGTCTGGTGGTGAACGAGGGCAAGGCGAAATATCTCCTGTCATCAAACAAACAGTCGTCGCACTCGCGACTAGGCTCCCACGTCACTGTTGACAGTCATAACTTCGAAGTCGTAGATAATTTCGTCTCTCTTACAACCAGTATCAACACCAATAATAATGTCAGCCTCGAAATCTAATGCAAGTTAACTCTTTCCAACAGGTTCTTCTTCGGACTCGACGAATAAAACCAAACTCTACAAGTTACTTATCAACACCGTTCTGCTATATGGTGCAGAAGCATGCTGTGGAAGATTTATGGTCCTTTGCGCATTGGCAACGACGACAATAACATAAATCAGCGAATTAAGAGACAGCGGTTACGCGGGTAGATCATGTCGTCCGAATGGATGAAAAAATTCCAGAGAGCATTTGACACAGCACCCGTCGGGGGAAGCGGAGGAATAGGAAAACCTCCACTCCGTTGGAAAGTCCAAATGGAAAAGGACCTGTTTCGGTTGGAATACATTGTGAAAAAAGACACGATTGACGCGCTGTTATTAACTCGGCTATAACCGCGCAAACGGTGTCTACGGCAATAGAGAAGAAGAAAATAAAGCCCATTTCTGGCTCAGATAGCAAAATTGCCATATTTGGTACGAAGAGCAACCTGAAGAGATTCAAGAGCTGCCATTTCATCCAGAAAAAAACAATGGTTTGATGTGGGTTGTGAGCCGGTGGAATCATCGGTCCATATTTCTTCAAAAATGATGTCGGTGAAAACGTAACCGTCAATGGCGACCGTTATCGCGCCATGACAACCGACTATTTGATGCCTTAAATTGAAGCTCGTGATCTCGCTGACATTTGTTAAAGTGCATATCAGAATCCAAGTTTGACTTTGCCGAATGTACTACCCTGGATTCTACTCCACTCGATTTCGGCTACGCGGATCTTGCGTGAATTTATATACATAAATGCTTGACTCTTTTGGTGGTATGTATACTCAGAACGTTTTGACATAGGACCGCTATTTGTGTTGCTAACAGTGACTTCAAATATTCATATCGGCCAAAATAAAGAATTAAATCGCTAATATTTTGGAGCGATTATTTTTTACAACTTTTGACATGATTTAACTCAGCGACAGTGCATAGATGAACTTAATTACATTTTTGGATATGAAGCTCCATCTAGGACAAATGTTTATCTATGGTGACAGCAATCGAAAACGCATGCAAAAGTAGTAAATTCTTAATGGAAAATATTTTGAAAAACATACGATGATTTCTATGAATAATAATTTTTTGTTCTCTAATCCCTAAATATAAAAAATGAAAATGACTACCGAAATGAAAAAGTGAGTGTGTGACTGAGTCGATTATCTCAGAAAGTTAAAAACGGAGTTAATTTTAACTTAACCTTCAATATGAATTCAGTGAAAAATGCAAGTTCTTACTTTCTAAAACAATAAAAGTGAAAATAAAATGACTAATTATTTGAAATGCTTCAATAATAATGTGCCACGCCTCCCACCTCTGAATGTTCGAATGTATCATACCCAAAAATGTGGCGCCTATCGGTTATGTTGTGTTAAAAAATTTACTATATCTAATGCTAAAATCGCCATTTTTGAAACGACTTTGAGACGTCAGCGTAGACGCACACACACACACACCTTATAGTGATAGTATCTAAGTGCACACTTACAAGCATTTCTTTGTACATCCTTTTTCACATGTCTAACACATAATACAAATAAAATGTTTCGATAATCCCATCGACGTTTTGTTGTACAAACATGTCAACACCTACGCAAGCATCCGGTCGACATACTAAAACAGTAGCCAAAAAGGGGTTTTCTGATAACGCTTTTCACTTAAGTATCGGACAATATTTACTAAACTAAAAATACACACACACACACACGCACATTTAGCTACGCACTAATATAAATGTGTGTATGTTTGTGCCAGAGAGAGTATGACTTAAGAAAGTCAAACACAAGTTGTTTGCCTTTCACGCCAATATATGCTACCGAATTTTATTAAAGTCAATATTAGCATACAAATATAAATATATATATTATATATATATACATGTATGTGTGTATTTGCGTAAATTAAATGTTACCTTTACCTGTCGCAGCTGAAAAAAGTGGCAGCGGCTTTGGGTATTTCAGGTTTCTTACAATCAATTTGAAGCATACATTAGGGATTTCTTTATTTACATATAACATATACATATATATTTATAACATAAAATATATATACATATATACGTATATTTGTGCGGTTGTCAGTTCAGAGCCTTTCTGTAAGTGCGCACCAAGTGGAATTCGGTGTACGAATCTTGTCACAATTTGTTAAATATAACGGCCGGTGGGTTTCTACCGTACTAAATGCAGCATTTTGGCAGCCTTTCGACATTGAGTGGTGTCCAAAATTGCTTGCCTCACATGTGTATGCGCATATAAGGCACTTTGTGTGGCACTGCGAATGCACATTTGTGGCATGAAGTGAATTTGACTTTTCTGGTCACACACATACACACATATGTACATATATACACACATACAAACACGTAAATAGACATACACACACATATATATATACACATGTGTATATGTACACCACCTATCAGGAGCAAATTTTGTAACAAATCGTGACTAATAAGCCAGCAGGCGGTCGCAGCCACAACACATTCCGTTGCAAGAACGCGACCGAAAATTGAAGCTTTGTTGCATTTCATACGTTTTTTTCAATATTTTTCGTATTTATTATGGCTTTTTGTTTTCCCCTCAAATCACACACAAAGCTCTGCGCGCTTCTGCAGCAATCGCTTGTAGATTTCTTCAAATTTTTGTAGCTTTTCTGAGACTCACATGCGCTTTATGAAGTCAAGATGACAAGTAGAAAGTTCAAATAACTGACAATAGCAACAATAACAGACAGAACAGACAGCGACGCAGTGGCGAGAAGTGCGGGCGGCAAAAGGGCAGCAACGAAATGACAAAGTAAACAGATTAGTGAATTTCGTCAAGTCATTATATTGAATATTCAGAAGAGAACGCATGTACCAACACACATATGAACCTACACATGAGTACATATACATATACATATGTATGTATATACATAAACTGCCCAGCCGCTTGTTAGACCCCTTCAACGGTTAATAATGCTTGTGCTTGCTTTTGTTGTTGCTACATTTTTGTATGCACACAAATAAAACGTGATTGACTTCGCTTGATGAGCTAAATGGCTAAGAAGCTAATTTAATTAAATTGCTCTTCCCGTCGCTGCCTTCGTGCTTATTGACTGAAAGGGTTAATTTCGGTGTTGACAAATACTTATTTGGCGTTGGCATTTAGAAAGAGAAATGCACTTTCAAATGTGAATGTGGATTTAGGGGCTAATTTAGCTCATATCCTATTGCGCTGGGTACCCCTTCTACAATGCCGCATTGTTCAACTCGCAAACTGACCACCATATGTTGAGTTCAATATATTGCAACATATTGGACAATATTGTTGAGGAGTAGCAATGGTCAGTCAAAAACATCTGATCTTACACACAGATATTAGTTTTCAAGTAAATGCCTTCAATTAGAATTAAAAGGTCGTTGTTTGACTCTGATTTATTAAGCAATATCTAAAACTTCATGATTTTTAGTCTTTGAATGTATGTCCGCGAAATGATTTTTGAGAAAACTTATTAACAAAAATCTTAATCCTTTGATCATTACCTGGAAAATGCGTCTAAGAAGATAGTGTGAAAATTTAAATTCAATCGGTCCAGTTGTTTCCGATAATTTTTTCTCACTGACTTCAGGGTCGAGAAGAAAAGCTTTAAACATTTTGGCATCCATTTACACTGAGTGACTGACTGAGTGAAAAACTTTGCAAATATACTGATATCTCCGAAACTATTTGGAATTTGAATAATAATATATCGTTACCTAAAATGCAAAGAAACGGTTATATATTGGTTATCATATCTGACAGCGATTTTCGTTTTTTTTTTGATTATACGTTGTTTTGCATTTTATGTGACGATATAATATGTACATACATTTGAAACACATGAAAAAAACTTTTATTTTAAATTCACTCGTGGATATATAGTTTCACAAAAATATTCATCGTCCTGATGTTTGCGGTAGTTTTCAGGCAAGGTTTCATTTAAAACTATAATTAAGTGTATTCAATGCTAAGTCAATGCTAAACGTATTCTTTCAATTACTTATTAACTTTTAGGAGAAAAAATTTAAGTTGATGTTTGAAATTAGAAATTCTTCTCATAAATTGCACGATTGGTGAAGTCAACTTCGAAGGGAAGTTTTTTTAAGTTTGACTAGTTGAAACCTAAACTTGAAACCCGGTCCCGAAGGCGTGGTGTGGCAGTTTCAGAAAGTTTTTACATAATTATAATATATGTTTCATACTCAATTACAAACCACTTGAAATGCTTGTCTTCATTAATATTAGCATCAAACTTCTTCAGTAAGAGACTTCTTCGTCGCTTTTGGGAATCACAAAGAACAAACATTCCCAGCAGTCCAAGTGAAATTCAGCGCTAACTTTGGTGCGAGGGTCAGCCTCATTCTATTATTTTAGTATTGGCGAGTCATTTTATATTTGGTAGTCGAAAAAGAATTTTCGTATTTTGTCAATAGATGTCGTTGCAGTCGTATATCTCCAGTGCTACCAATCACATTGTGTCATGCCATATAGTGTTGGAAAGGTGAGACTTTACATATTTGTTTATTTATTTATTATTATTAATATAAAAAAAAATAAGTTAAACTTTTATTAGAAATACGAAAAGACTTTTTCGACTACCCAATATTTTCATTTGGTTAATAACGGGTGATCCTAGAAGAGGTACTTTTTTCAATAGCCTTTTTTGACAGAGCTGACATGTTATTTTTGTTCAGTATTGTTTGGCATTTCATAACGAAAAAACTTACGCCTGAACATGGTTTATAAATTGTTCAACTTTATTACGAAAATTCAATTCATTTCTGTAAATAATGGTCAACATAATCGGCCGTAGTATTGTGAGACCCAGCATTCATTAATGGATAATTTTGGACTGAATAGACCACGTCCAGTACGTAGTGAATAAAATATTGCAGCCGTAGCTAAGAGTGTACTATACGAAGACCGTGGAGAGTCAATCCGACGCCGTTCGCTGCAACTCGGACTGATGTATGGGACGACTTAGCGCATTTTACGTCGAGATGAAAGCATACAAAATACAGTTCGTGCCAGAACCGAAGCCGCTCGATTTTCCTAAACGACATGACTTCGCTCTTTGGACTCTTGAAAAGTTCGAAGAAGATCCAATCGAGCCAAATTTTGTTCAGCGATGAGACCTATTTCTGGCTCAATAGGTATGTAAACAAGCATTATTGTTGAAGAAACTCAAGAGCTGTCATTTCATCAAAAAAAAAAAAACAACGGTTTGGTGTGGTTTATGGGCCAGTGGTATCATGGGTCCATATACATATCTTCAAAATTGATGCCTGTGAGAACGTAACCGTCAATGGCGACCGTTATCTCGCCATGGTAACCGATTATTTGATGCTTGAAAGTGAAGCTTGTGACAATGCCCGGAACAAAACATCACGCATGTCATTCGCCAGTTACCAGTCGAAATGCTCGAACGTCTCATCGAAAATTGCGTCCATCATTTGTAAGAGATAATCTTCAAAAATAAATACCAAAGAATGTTTTTTCGGATGATAATAAATATACCCCAATCTGAAGTTTCTGTGTAAAAAAGTAGGGAATCTTGAAATTGATCCCCATTTAGTTAATAAATACCAATTTTATAAATATCGTTATGGGAAATTGCAAATGTGTTGGTCGATATTGAAAGAGATTCCCTGCCCAGAGTGGAAGAATTCGTTGGAGGCGTTGTGAACGCGTACTCAGATTCAGAGGTAAAAAAAGTGTTAAATGAGAAGTTTTTCATAATTTTCGTAAATTACAGTTTAAAAAGTTTATTCATATAGGTTTTCTGATATATAATAGGATGCCATTTTGTTGTTCTTTTATTATTTAAAAAATGGAACATTTCTGCAATGTTGCCATATAAGGAGGCAACATTTTCATCGATAAAATTAAACGAACATTCTACTTCAAATAATACTGCATTAGTTTGTTGTTTATTTGATTAAACATGTGTATGTAAGAATGCATGTACAGTATATACATACATACATATATACTAAATGAATGTCCAAATGACTCGTTAATTAATTATAAGATGACAGAAACATTTTCTTAACTTGGATTGTGTGCACATAAATATAGATAAATGTAGACACATGTATGTATGTATGTATATACATATGTATGTTTATAGATACATACAAATTATACATATGTACATATGATAAATATATGGTATATACAATTATAAAGTTGCTTTTCGAATTACTTAATTTTGTTTAACTTGATTACCAAACAAGTTTAAATTTGCATAAATGAGTGAGTACATTTTGTTTTTACAGTAATTTTATTAGAGTGTAGAATACTAATAATGCATACTTATTAATACGGCTTAAAAATCTGTTATTTTGTTCTCTTTATATTCTGAAAAAATGGTTAATAGACAAACCCATAAAAAAAATCTCCAAGTGTGAGCTCTTAATATATTATTAAAAGGAATGTCCTCCGCTTTTCAGCTTCCTATATTTTCCTTATTATTGGAAAAGAAAAATTCATATATCACTATCTACCATTTGAAAAAAAATATTTACTCTCCTAAATATATAAGAACTTGAATTCTTTATTTTTATATTTACATATGCGTTTAATATTTTGTTAAAAAGCAAATATGGAAGCTGAAACTAACTGCACACGCACGCCATTTTGTTTTATTAGCAAGTTTCTACATACGCACCACGGACATTATGTTTCTTATGTACATTCACTCGCATGCACGCAAGTACAATATACGAGCATGCCTAGCGGTACATTTTTTGGGACAGCATGTGCAGCCATATGTGCGTAAAGTGGTGGACTGAGTGTGAGTACATCTGCGCTTTATTCTCTATGTATTAATTCAATGGCAGAAAAAGTAAAAATCTTAATTCGAATAATACATTCTGACAACATGACGGATCACCAACGAAAATACGGAGGCAAAGGCATTCAAGCTCTTCCGACTATTGTTGTAGTTGCCAATGCAGTGGTTGTTTTTTTTTACCCCTCAAATTGTATATGTATATTTTCTGAAGAATTTTTTTGTTATCATACACACATAGTACATAGAGTATGGGGCATGCACGAGTATATATAATGTAGTATATGGATGTGTGTAATTGCATATTTCTAATTCGATATTTTTATGAATTTATTTGCAGGAATATATAAATACATATGGGTACATACTAGCATGTATGTATGTACCATACATATATGTGCAGTGGCGTAGCTAGGGGGGGCTAGGGGGCCGTCGTCCCAGGCGCAACGTCTTGGGGGGCGGCAAAATGGTATTTAAAAACTCCAATTCGGGCAAAAATTCCTGCAAATTGTGTCAAAAGTGTACAAGATATAAGGCGAAAATGGGTTTTTTCTATGGCTTTTAATAAGATGTCTTGTAAATTTACTATCAATTTCCTCAAAAACTGTATTGTGAAAATTTTGGAACTTCAGAATATTCGTGGCTTCTAGTTCTTACATTTTATATACCTAATATCGAAGGTATTTTGTAAAACTTCACTTTTGTTTGAACCACCTCCTGAAACTTGTAGGTAGGTAGATAAAGGGGGGCGGCAGAACATCCTTGGCCCCGAGCGCCTGAAGTTGTAGCTTCGCCACTGTATATATGATAATTTAGGCACGCAGTTTCTTTATTTCCTCACTTTCACGGAAGAGTGATTTGGCGTATAAAGTCCAAGTAAATATTACAATGAGCTATTTTGAAAATAGGAAGTTGTTTTTGACACGGACAGGGGTACTCACAGCTACACTATCTCGAGGCTCGATCTTAGGCGCTCTACTATAAAACTTGATGTACGACGGAGGTCGAAGAATACATCAACCAATCCGAAGTAGCAGTGGCTAAAAAACTAGATGATCTCCGGCTAAAATGCTAAGATCGAATAAATGCTCGGCACCAATGGTTAACAACAAGATGTTTAGAGCAGGCGGAGCAAAAACGGCAAGACTTCCGTTCTCATAAGTACAAGAAAGGTGGAAGAAAGCCTATCACTCACCATAGGGGAGTGTGAGATTACTTCGCAGCCGTAGCTGAAGTATTTGGGAGTAATATTGGACTCCAAGTTAAAATTTAAGGAACACTTGGCTTACACTTCCGGCAAAGCAAACAGAAGATATAATGCTCTTTCGAGAATGATTCTTCAATCCGAGCAAAAAGTGCTTTCCGATTGATATCAAGCGATGCAGTTGGGGTACTAAGACAGCATGCCGCCTATTGAAATCCAGAGGGACAAACTCGCGCGACTATACCAGCTATCAGAGCCGTCTAAATTGCGGGGAAAAGCAGAGAGAACTAAGAGCCTTACATTGTGGCAGCAGTAGCGGCAAACCTCACCCAAAGGACGATGGACTCACAGATTGACCAAGACATTCATTCGTGGATAGAAAGATGACATGGGGACCTGAAATTCCACCTAAACCAAATACTTAGTGGTCATGACCGCTTTCGACGCTAGTTCGTTTTGTCCGACAGAGAACATAGAAGTAAATAGTAATGCTCCCATTGACCTTCCGTGGAGCTAAAGAAAACAGATGAGGATAACAAGAGCGCAATTGACCGAATAAAGAAAGACACGATACTCGCAGCGAAGATGGGAGAATGAGAATCGCGGCAGATGGACGGCCAGACTTAAAAGAGATTTAAGTTTATGGACAAGTCGGAAATATGGAGAAGTCGACTTCTACACAACACAGCAGTTATTCGGACAGAGATATTTCAGAAAGTACCTTCATAGAATGGGTAAAGTCGAAGAGCCGTCATGCCTACATAACAACGCGACAGATGACGACGCAGAAGACATATTTTTCAAATGTGTGCGATGGCAACGGGAACGCACCGCCGTAGAAGACCTGTTTGGTTCCACAAATGTGGACAATTTAATTGGTGTCATGCTGGAGAGCGAAAAAAACTGGGGGATCATCCAGAAATACGCAGTAATTTTGCTAGATCGAAAAAAGCGGGACCTGGACGCAGGTGCGCGGATGTAAATCTCTCAATGCGAAAAATGGAACGCCACCCTGAAGTACTTCAAATACGGTTCCAGGGTGGTCGACGGTCCCTTAGAGGGCGGATTTTGTAGTGACCTGAAGGAGGCACATAAAGTTGCTGTGATGACAGCTCTGATGATGAGGAAGGCATTTTCCATCCCCTTACCCGCAAAAGACTTCGTTAAACACCCACTTACGACCGCAACTCGTTCTTACATTCCTACAGATCCAACATTGAAAACTTTGGACGAAAATTAAAGAAACTTATTCTCAAGCTGATTGAATTCGGCAACCCTGTGTGTTTTGGCGCGGCTTATGGGCAAATTAAAATGTCAAGGTAACAAATTTGCGCAATGTTTTTATTTAAATGATTTTTATTTTTGCAAAGCCACATGAAAGAAGACTCCTTATTCAATATCCCAGGCCACTTAACGTCTTATCATAATTTTTTTTTTGCATTTGCGTTTGAATGTTTTCTTCTAAATTCTTGACAATGATGCTAATGTCATCATCAATCTTAGACGAAAATTTTCACAAATGGCCACAGTGCAAGCGAACAAGCAGAAGGACATACATACATTCATGCCACTATACTATATATGTAAGCCTGTGTGCACACGGTATCTAATATTTTTTAGCAAAGTAAAGGCAAGAAAAGGCGAGGCGCTGCTTGGCTGCTCTCCTGCCGAACTGCCTGCCCAAATGTGTCACCGCAAATACCAACACAAAAAGGATGGCTGACAGCAGAGCGGCATGTGCTTGTGTTGTGCATGGCGCTGTGTCACCAGGCCGTTTTTGGCGAGGACGACTGATTGGCATGTTGGTTTATTGGCTGCGCGCTATCTTCTTGCTGCTTCGCTGTTGACAACGCAGAATTTTCATTAGGCAAATTAACAGTATTTCGCTTTGAATCGTGCCACTTGTTAAAAAGTGGCTTTAGTGGCGTATATTGTAAGCTTGTGCGCTTAGGGGTGACATGCGGTGGCAGTTATTGGTGTATTGGTGTTTTGCTGGTTAGCACTTGTGGCTGACAAGACACTACAGAGCTTTAATGTGTAATTTAACTTTTCGCAAAAATGACTTGTTTACAAGAGATAATTCGCTCCTAATAAATCATTTTCAGTTTTACTAATTCAATTAAACTGATATTAACGCTTGAGTTGGGAATTAAAATGTCAACAAGTGCGCACTCATACATAAGTACTAGATTTACTAGAGTACATAATTCTTATTGACACACATACATAAATACATACTTATATTGCTACTGTGTCTACTACTTTTAAATTATGTATGTGCAAGTCGGTTACGTAAGTTGTTGTTGTTGCTTTTTTAATTAAATATGTTCGAGCGCATATTTTCAAGTATTACTCCTAGAAATATTAGCATAAAACTTAAGCTAATAACCAATATTTGCTTACGGTTATCCAGCCACTTGAGCGGCACAAGTATTGACAACGAACGCCAGTGGGCCACTTGAAAGCCAAAGTTCGAAAAAATCCTATTCGGTAACATATATTTACTTCTAACATACTTCAAACTATATAATACTGTGTATACATGTACTCGTATATGGGTTAGCGCCACTATAGGCGAATACATATGTATGTATGTAGACGAGATCTATCTATCCAATATATGAGATACATATCTACGGCCAAAAATGTTTTTTTTTTTCACAAAAGAGTTGCACTTATGCTGCCCTGTTGTTGTTGTTGTTTTAACGGTTATCAATACTCGTTAGGATGGTTAGGGTTATCTATGTATGTTGTCATCGACGTCATCTAAAGGGAGGCCCAGGAAACGTGCTGTTTCGACTGGGTCGGACCAAAGGCAAAAGGGTGTTAGATGAGTGGGGTTGGTAGGGCATGCAAAGAGATGGTCAGTGTTATGCGGAGACTCGTTGCATGCAGGATATACATTGGGTATGTCTGGGTACTTATGCTGCCCTATGCTTGGGCTGTCAAAGTTGCGTGTTCTTTGCACGATCTGTTTTCAGGTTCGTTAGTTCTTTTCTCAAAGTGTTGCCTTCTAACATGGCAAAAATGTAACATTTCCTACGGTCACAAAACGTAAGAGTGATTATTGCCCATGAATCTTTATACTCTTGCAACATGTTGCTACAGAGTACAATAGTTTTGTTCACCTAAGGGTTGTATGTGTCGGTGTGAAAATTGGACGATGTGCGTGGTATCACCCACTTTTAGGTAAAACCACATATCTCAAGAGCCGCTCTACCAATTTCAACCAAATTCGGCACATAACATTATTCTAATATTCTTATGTCACATTGCCATCTAACACAATTTTAAATTCCATCTGACTCTTCCCTTTCCACTGCAGAAATCAAGAAGCAATTAATATAACGATATAAAATTTTGCACGAATAATGCCTTTAGGACATGCCTTCTTATGCCCATAAGTTTTTTAAATCCAATAAAAACTTTTCAAGCCCCTAGTTACCGAATATTTAGACCCCAGTACCTATAGTTGACTTTTGATCGAAAGTGTCGGTCAATGTTTGATATATAGTATACTATAACTGAAATTAAGGGATAATCTTTCTCTTATAATGGTATGTCTGTATGTCAAAAATAGGTTGAATTAAACTAATACTTCCCTTCGCCCCCATATACTTAATATGAAGATTTTCGAACCTCCGGGTGACTTTGTACCGCATATATCGGCCAATATGTGAGTTATCTCAATGAAAATAAGAGAGCGTGTTTTATTAATTACAATGTATTTTTGTGCCTAAAATAGATAAATTTGAGCAAAAGCTTGGCCTAGCGCCTATATAACTAATATTAGGATTTTCGAACTTCCGGCTGACTTTACTCTATATAATTGGTTTTAAACCTTAAAGTATTGTATTTCCCTGGCTTTGATTCTTGCAAGTTCAAGAATACTTAGCCCTTCCTTACTTGTTCTAACTAATCTTATGTCCAATATGTCGGTCAGTGTATGAGTTGTATATAGTGTATGTATATATATATGTATGTATATATAATTGCTTAGATGCCGATTCTTTGCTTGACGTTTTGCACCTTGAGGTATTTTCCTGGCTTCGATTCTTTCATTCAATTCATCATTCACCATCATCAGAGAATGAAATGAGGATGTAAGTTGTTGAAAGAGATTCCCTATTCAGCGTCTCTACCCTTCCAAATTTGAGTTTGAGATATTTATTTTAGGTCTATAACCACATTGATTTTTTCCAATATTCTGGAGACACTACAAATAGAAAAATACTGCCTTTTCGCGTCTTTTTCAGTATATATAACAATTTTTCCACTCATATATAGGGAACTTGGTGTTTGAAACAGAAATTTTGCGAGGAGTTTTCTTCTTTACTTTAATATGAAGAAAATCTCAGCTGAAAGTCTTAGTATTTGGGTGGAAGTTTCTAGTGAATATATTCCAGCTGAGCGAACATGACACATTCATAATTTGAATGTAGTGATTTAGACTTCGCAGACAAAAAAAAGTTGAAAGATAAGGAACTGGAAGCACTAATCAATGAAGAGCGTTACGAAGCATAAGAAGAGCTCGCCAAATCTTTGAGAGTTACTCAAGCAGCAATTTCAAAACGTTTTAAAGCAGGTAGATATATTCAAGAATAAAGAAATTGGGTATCACATAAATTGAAGCCAAGAGACTTTGAAAGACAGTTTTGCTAGCCAGAAATGTTGCTTGAAAGCTAAAAAACTTTACATCGAATTGTGACTAGTGTTGAAAAATGGATCCATTACGACAACCTTAAGCTTAAAAAAGTATATGTGAAACCTGGTCAACTAGCAAAATTAACGGCAAAACCGAATATCCATTACGACAAGATAGGACTTTGTACTTGATGGAATTATTATGTTCTGTCAAGATCGACAACAACGCATTGAAGCGAACTATTGCAGAAACACGCCCGATATTTGCGAGTAGGTAATAGGCAATAATTTTCTCTCATGACCTCATGTTTTAAGACCCATTAAAAACTATTTTGAACGTAGCAGATGAAAAGTCTTGCCACACTCGCTTATAGCCTAGAGCTTACCCTTTTGACTACTATTTATTACGGTCAATGCAGAACGTCGGTTCACAGCAGAACGTGGCTTAAAAAGTATGAAAAACGGCAGTCAAGGGTTTTAAAAAAATCGATATTGTTAGAATACGTACTTTAGAGAAAAAGTAAATGAAAAGATTCCCAGTTCACTCGGTTATAGTGTCGAATCGTTCGAGCCAGGCAGCTTTAAGCTTTAATCAAACTTTAAAAGCATTTTTACGAACTGTCATTATATAATCAAATTAGAGCTAAATATTTTTGCCAAAATTTAACTTTTATTCAGAAAAACGTTAATTTGAAAAAAAAAAATTAAGTTAAAAGCTAACACACTTTTATAGCATTTTTTTCGGAATTAAGATGCCGAATTCTCTAAGATAAAAGATTTTGACTTGTCTTTAGCAATTTGACATATATTTTGAAGCTATAAATGCAGCTCGGAGATTCTTAGATTATTCGGCTAATTGAAACTTTTAACTTTTTTTTGTAAATTATAAAATTTTGTAATTTTTTAATTAGAAATGCATAAAAGTAAATTAAAAAGAACACCTCGCTTCGATCATTTTTTAACAAACAAATTTTTAAACACAATTTGTGAGTGAGTGTGTGTCTTCAAACCAAAGTCTATTTGTGTTTGGACATATTCAAATGTATATATGTATGTATGTATGTACTTATATTATATTATATGTACTCATATGTATTTTCCTAACCACATGCTCATTAAACGACTTACCGCTATGGCGGTGCGCTATGAATACTTACAACAAAACACACTTAAGTGTGACCAATTTTTCACACAATAACTGGAAATTGCTGAAATCACTGCCCTTACAAAACTGCAGCACAGACAGCCGAAAGTAACTGAAAACCGTTACAAGCGCTCTCCTATCCAACTTGATAAGGTAACACAAAAAAGTCGTGAGGTTTTCTGGAGGCTTCAAGAAATGCGTTGGCCACGCAAACACACATGTAAATCCATAGAAGCCCAAGTGTGCTATGTAGATATGTACGCATGTGTGTAGATATCAATAAATATATATTGTCACCTGCACTATAATAGCAACCGTTCATTCTGCCGGCGGCATTCGGTGAACAAGCCAATTGTATATTGTGATAACTGAGTGACTGAGTAAGTGTCGCGTTGAAGACGCGGAGGAGCGGCGGGCTGCAGGGAGTGGCGAAGTGTGGTAAGGTGACACCGCGTCCAATAAGTGGTGTGCATAAACGCAAAAGAATGTCATTGGAAAGACGCGGCTCCTTTGATACAGCCATCACTATTTAATGCCAACGATTTATAAAAAGTCAAATTCAAAGCGTTTGAAAAAAATAGAATGCCGCCCTTGTCATAAATTTATCGGCTTGCTTGTTGGAGTTAATAGTTGACGGCTGATTAATGTTTGTATATTTTTGCCATAAACACCGACAAATGTATGCACAAGTTATATACCCTTCTAGGATGTAGAAAGACGTTAAGCAAAAGCTCTGCTGAAATGCTTGGACTTTTGTTTCGAATAGTTATTATGCTGAAATTAAATAATAAGTTTGACCTCGAAAGAACTTGTACATATGTATATATTAAGGTGTGTCATTCTGAGGCAACCTTTTTTTTCAACTGAAAAACTCACTCAAAAGATGAGCTCTTAATATTAATATTAATCTCAAGAATCGATTCAATCGAATGTCAAGAATCGATTCTTAATCGACATCGACTACTGAAGATCGATTCCCAAAAATCGATTATTATACGAGAAAACTCGATTCTCGAGTAGAATCGGAATCGAGTTTACCATCCCTACTGTCAGCCATCGCGTGCACATATAATAACCTCCGCACAATAACCACCACAAAAAAAATGATTTTTTTCCATGTTATTTATATGGAAAACAAAGAATTTGAAACATTTGAGTGACTTTCTTTTTCACATTTTCGAAAGTTTTTGGCCTGTTTTCAGTTGAAAAAAAGGTTGACTCAGAATGACACACCCTAGTATATATACATATATTACATTTACTACCCGAAGCTCAAAGGACTTTAGTTTCATAACTTAAGCTTCTTGAGTGAAAGTCTTTTAACTCAACAGCCGGTCCACTAACTATAGACTAGTTATACTGAAAACTTGTATTGCTCATTATCGCGAAATTCCCTTTTTTGATGTTGCTCAATGTGTTTTCACTAACATGTTAAAATTTTTGAACGCTTAATTTACGAGTCACAAAAAAAAATATTTTTTATTTGCGCATTTTGAGTACAGTGAAGTATTGCGTACAATAATGCAAAGCGTGTTGCCCAAGCACGAGTAAGTTAGTGCCCTTCGTCTTTCCTTTCGTCTTAAAACTGCGACTTTTGGCTACAATTGAATCTTTTGACCAGTCTGTTGGTTTCCAACAAGCCTGATTATAAGTTCTTGGCGGAAATTTTGAGAACGAACTCTTGCAAACATTTTCAAACATTTTTTTTTAATTAATCTGTGAACCAAGAAATTGAATACTATTGAAAAATTATTTCGATTTCGTACTAAAACTTTGCTCAAACAACAATAAAGGCAGCATTGAATTAGTAGTCATTTAACTATGCGACTTAGACTGAAGGACTTCATTCTAGATAAGTAAGAATGTCCATGTCAACAGCAGCAATTGTTTGAAGCATTAGTAAAACCTAAGCTAGTATCATATGCCGACCAAAAATATGAAGTGATTTGATTACAGTTAATCTATTCACTACATTAAAATGTCATTCTTTGTTATTAAAGTCTTTTCTATTTAATGGATAAAATCAGTGGCGGATAAGTTTACTATTCTGAAAAAATATAAAGTAACAGAAATAGTTATAATCCTGGAATTCCCATTTTAAACAAAATTAAAGACTGTCTTCATTTTTGAATATAATAAATAATGCTAAGATATCACTGAAGTCAAAAAGTGTATCTGTGATATGTTCGATTGATATATTCTCTGCGGTTTATCTTCCAAGTTGTCCAACGTGATTATTTAGAACGAATGGATCGATCTGGCAAAGACATCAAATACGATAAACACGCTACTTGTAACTTACCGAAATCGAAAACAAAAAGCTGAAGAACATTTTCGATCCATTTATTCGAGCACGAAAAAAATGTCAGCAGTACTGAAAGTTGACGAAAAAAAACCAAGAATCTGCGACCGACAAACAAAACGCGAAAATTTCTGCGTGAGAACTTGCGAAGAATACTACAGGTCTCAGTGTACATTCCTCTGTTGGATACAATCGGCGAAGATTTGAAGACGCGCTTTTCTAGAGAAGTATTGGATGGATTTCAACTGAGTTTGCTGCTTCCAGAAAACGTACATGTGCTTTGAAAACCAAAGAAATGGAAAATCTTATTAACTGCTTGATAGATAGATTCAAAGGCCTTTTTGATAATGACAACCTGGTGTGACGTTTGAAGCTCAAAGGTGAACTTGAGCACTGACAGTGCCATTGGGGGCAGAAGCAAAAGTCAAAAGACAACAAGTTACGGACTACTGCATTGAAAACGTTGATGAACTGCAATGTAGAGCTATACCCCATAATTCATAGTTTTCTTCACATATTCTGTCCCTATCTCCATGTGACGAATGCGAGCTCTGAACGCTCTTTTCCGACACTTAGCCGCATGAAAACGTGGTTGAGGACGAACATGCTTCAAGATAGATTGTTCGGCCTGGCGTTGCTGCACACACATCATGACATTGAAGTCACTATAGAAGAAGTTCTAGAAAGATCGGTGACGAGATTAAAAAATGCCTTATTTATATGGCGAAATCTTGCTTAATCCTGTAGATTTTTAAGATAATTTACTCAACAGCCTACACCTTATAATTATGTTAGTCTCGGTCGGAACATAGTATAATCAAACATTGCCTAAATTTACAGTTGAAATTAAACATTTTGTTTACTTGACTCTTTCCTACTGGGTAAGTGCTTGTATATATGTAGGTTTTTTTCGCAAACTTTATACTCTACAAGACACCTGGGATGTAAAAAAATTTATCAAAAACGATTCAAAAGTTGTGGTATTTTTAATGAAAATTTATTTTGCATTTATGTTATATGGGAAACTTTGAATGCTTCGAAAAACTCTGCCTTTAGGAATATGGTTTTCTCTATATAATTCAATATTAGTACTGTTTTTTGTGCGTTAAAGTCATAATTTAAAATATTTTGCATACTAAATATTGTTTATTATTGAAAAATTTCGACTACTTATTTGAAAGAATAACATTTCATATTATTCCACCTGGTGTTTCATTTGTTTGCGCCACGTTACATACATACATATGTATATGTTTTTACATTACATGCTTATATGTGCATATTTTTATATGTAAGGCAATCTTTCATAGCGATATCAGCACATGTGATCGAATAGTGTGTTGTTGTAGTAGGCACATTACACTGGGCTTCCTTGTGGAAGCGCCTCTAATTCTATAAGATGATGGATTACCCGGCGCCAGTGTTATTTGAATGTTTGTTATCAGTAAAATTTATGTGAGAAAAAAATAAAGTGAAGAAATAGCTAATTAACTATTTACATAAATACACATACATACATACGTATTATATATATATACTTATAAAAAGGTGCTGGCGAAATATTTTTTTATTCTACTACTCCACTTTCATTCTCTGGTGTATGTGAAATGGATATAATATGATGTTTGGTAAAAGTTTGTTTTAAGTTAAGATATATTTTTTCAATAATCACATACATACATATGTATATATTTATGTAGGTATGTTTTTATGCGGCAATACATGCTTTTTTGGCTCTATTAACATATATTGTAATACATATGTTCTGACATGCCTTCGGAGACATACTTCTATATATCGTCACCTAAAATGCAAAACAACGTATCGGAAAAAAATCAAAATTGAGTTTTTTATTGCTTATGATTCACCACATCTTATTATATATTATGTATGCGTAACATCTGAAGCTTCCGCTATCAGATATAACCAATATAAAACCAATATATAACCAATATATAACCAATATAACCAATATAACCAATATATAACCATTTTATAACCAAAACTCAAAATTTTGTTTCAATAAGAGTGGTTTCTATTATAACGTTCTTCCTTCGCCTGTTAACTTGTGAAAAGTGATGTTACGTTTTTGCATTTTAGGTGACGATATGTACATACATATGTATGTATGTATATATGTATGCATTTATATATATATGTATGTATATATACCTCTATATGTACGTATCTCTTCCAATATTGTACTGCAGATATCGGTAATCTGATATGTGCGAGCATTTCGTCAAATTTTGCGTCAACTCGCCGCCCAAGCAATGGACTAAACGCAACTATGCGCGTTTCTATCGCGCTGAAGGAATTAAACGCGTTTTTATTAACGCAAATAAAAGATAAGATATCCTCGTTTACTTAGTGAAGAATGTGCAACCAAGGGCGGCACGTCACTGGATTTTATTTCGACGATTCCACGAGTGCTTTTCGCACACACAGCGGACATACACCCAAGCAAATACATAAAATTCTCACAAGTGCCTAGATACACATCTATTACGCGTATATTATGTAATGCGTGCAAATCGAATGGCTAAAACAACCCCACAGCACACTTGTGACCCTCATGCCACATGCCTCGCAAAGGTCACTTCTATGATATTGGTTAAGCCAATATTACTCAATTTCGGTTAGCTGCTTTGTTTTGACTTCATAAAGAGCAAGATGATATAGAATACTTATACAAAAACAAATAAAACCAATACAATCAAACAACATGTGTGTATTGGCGGTTAGCGGGAAAAGCGGTCAAGAGAGTGAGAGTGGAGTTAAAAATGCGAACGGCGAACGACGCGTGTTTTGACCGCACGCTAATGCGGTTTTCTTGTAGCGTCGTCCAGCGAGTGCACAACCCTCCACTCATGGCAGGCTGAATTTTATGAGAAGTGACATTTTAGGTGTGCAAATATGACAGAACTTCATGTCAACTCGTTGCCAGTGTGTTCTAGTGAGAGTTTCGCTCGTTCGAAGATAAGCACATGTATACATTGCTATAGGTTTATTTATGTTTATATTCCGATATACTATATGACTATATGCCGAAAGTATCATGCCAAAATTTTCCTATGCGAGATTGACGCTTTGATAGCACCAGCTCCAGTAGTTGCCGTATGACCTAGTAAAACCACCAATTGACGAACATTTCGTTAACCCGCTGCTCCCCGCCGAAAAGGTGATTAAGCAAATAAAGATATAAAAATACATATCTACACACGCATCGGCGTAGTCTAGTAAAATATGGTTAATGATTGAGCTGAAGTGTTTATTAATTTAAGTTTCTTTATCGCGCCATAAATCGTAGATTGCGATACAAATCTTAGAATAATAATATTTAATAATTGCACACGAATATTTATTAAGTCTATCAAAGTTGGATACTGTTCAATGCTCATAAAAAATCGTCAAAAAAATTTACACTAAAAGCAAACGAATATCGAAAATGTTTAGTGGAGATGACTACAGTACTTAGTTTATACAGTGACTGCTATGATTGTACGAGATTGTTGTTTATAACATTTGGTTTGCGAATATAAGTCATATATATCAACAAATAAATAGATATTTAAAGAAGCTGTTTTAGAACTTTTTTCAAGCATTTCAATTCTGTAAGTAGGGTTGCCACATTTTTGAAAAAAAAAAAATATTAGAAAATAAATAATTAAAGATTAGAAGAAGCAGATTTCCAATTTGCTTCCAACATATTGATCCTATACGTAGTGTTGCCACATTTTTGAAAAAAATTGGAAAATAAATAATTAAATGTTAAAAGAAGAAGATTTATAACTTTTTTCAAACATTTCGATCCTAAACGTAGGGTTGCCACATTTTTGAAAAAAAAATTAATAGGAAATAATTAACTAAATATTAAAAGAAGCAGATTTATAACTTTTTTCGAGCTACGTATATTCACTTGCTGGCCAGGAAAAGCTGGTTTTTCATAATTTTTTTTAAGTGGCAGCAAAACCTTCCAGAAAAGTTGTAGGGTTACCCTCATTTTTGAAAAAAAATGGAACAATTTTTATGAACAGAATCCAGGGGTTACATACATATATTCACTTGAAAGTCAGAGAAAAGAGTTTTTTATGATTTTTTTCAGAGAAACCTCCGAAAATAAGTTGTCGAGAAAAAAATTTTTTTCTTCTTAAAAATATCTCAAACCCAAAAACAAAATGTATTATTTCTCTATATGAACACAAGTAATGACCAAAGTAACAGTCAAAATTATCAATTATCAAAAACTCATTCCTTCCAACATTACCCGAAAAATATATCTAAAAAGGTCGTGTGAAAGTTTCAAGTCGGAAATCGATTTTTTAAAATTCATAAGTGAATATAATAAAATAATGTTTTGTAATATAATTTTTTTTAGAAACGTCATAATATACCTATATATATTTTTCGAGTTAAAATTCAAAAAAAATGTCTGGGTGTCCTTTGAAAACTTTTTTATGCCAAAATATACCAAATAATTGCAATTATAATTTGCTGAAACTTAAGCTAGAAGAATATCTTCAAAGCTTTCAGTACCACATTTTTATACAGTTATACCTTAGCGTTAATTAAATTTTAGTTCTTCAAGCCAACCATTTCCGTACAAAACTAGAAGGCACTGTATGAATTGTTTGCATGACAGCTATTAACAGTTGGCGCTTAAAAACCTACAAGCAACGAGACTTGGCATGAATTTAATAATACGTTTTCAAAACTGTTAGCTCGGCGCACACAGCGACTTTGTCACGATATTACAGAAAACAAAAACAAAAACCCAAAAAATAGAAAAAAACACGAAAAACAAAACTGAAGTCTAACAAACTGGACTGTTCGCTGCCATAGACGATTCGATACGACTCGGGTCAAGTTAACCCTAAACATATTTATGGCACACACACACACACACAAGCGTACAAATGCATGCACACGGCTGATTTGGTTGTGGCCAGTGATGTTATCTGGCATTCCTGGTGGTCACTTTTCAATCTACAATGAATATCATTTTATTTCATTTCGTTCAACTCAATTCAACTACTTTTCAAAAATGTTGGTAATTAATTCATTTCACTGCCTGTGGCTCTGACTCGCGCGCTCTATAGAGTATGTATGTGTGTGTGTGTGTGTATGGCTTTGGCTGTGTAAATTTATGTGTAGAACTATGACGCTCATGCTAGCTAGTCAAGAATGCTTTTCTTGTGTGTTGTTGCTATTGTTGTTGCGTTTAGGGGCATACCCACATGCATGAGTGAAGTAAAAAAAGTTTGTGGAGTAACGTCGCGTGATAGTGTCAAGAAATATCAAAACATCACATCAAATAAATGTTAACTACTCGAACCGTTGGTGGACATTTGGCGGCGAGTGACTGGGGAGACGCCCGTCCAAACTGTGTTAGATAGCTTTTTTACACTTTGCCTTACATTCACTTTGCATATGGACGCGTTTGGTCGCGTTCGTTTTTTGGTGAAACGCTTGACAGACATAACGTCTGCCTAGATATATGATATGCAGTTATGCTACACACACACCAACATACATTTTCAGTTAGCGCTTTCATAATTTGAGTCTTTTGTTTCTATAATTTTTATCCTGAAATATAGTCTTTGTTGTTGTACTGCGGTGCGCTGTGGTATATGCAAATTATATATGTAAATATATTTCACTTTCCACTTTACACTTCATAATTCACTTAGCCAGTTGGGGGACAATGACGGGTGTCTAACTTAGTAACATTGCGTGATTGCACATTTTTTATGAGGAAAGTATAAAGAAAAAATACAAAAATAAAAACGAAAAGGCAGAAAAAATTAAACGATAAAAAAATTAAAAAAATAAAATGAAAAAAAAATAAATACAATTAAAAAAATAAAAAAAAAACAATTAAAAAATGGAAAAAAAATAAAAAAAATAAAAAAAAAAAAAAATAAAAAAGGTATTTTTTATGAGGATAGTAGAAAGAAAAAAATAAAAAAATTAAAAAAAAAATAAAATGAAAAAAATAAAATAAAATAAAAAATAACAAAAAGAATTAGAAAAGATATTTTTTATAAGGATAGTATAAAGAAAAAAACAGCACAAAAGAACAACAAAGAACAGAAAAAATTAAAAGATAAAAAAATTAAAAAAAAAATAAAATGAAAAAAATAAAATAAAATAAAAAATAACAAAAAGAATTAGAAAAGATATTTTTTATAAGGATAGTATAAAGAAAAAAAAACAACACAAAGGAACAACAAAGAACAGAAAAAATTAAAAGATAAAAAATTTAAAAAATGGAAAATAAAAAAAATTTAAAAAGAAAAAAATTGAAATAAGAAAACAATAATAATTAAAAAATATATTTTTTATGTAAATAGTATAATAAAAAAAACGAAAAAATTAAAAAGAAAAAAACGATAAAAAATGAAATTAAAATTAAAAAAAAAATAAATAAATAAATAAAAAATAAAAATAAAATTAGAAAAAAAATTAATTAAGAGTGTGAAAAAAGTACTTATTGCTTCAAAGCAGCAACGAAAGTTCGCCGATTTTCCATTTCACATTTAAATATTTATTTTCTTAATCAAATGCATATAAAATATAAAAATAGCTGTATTCCAAAAATAGTCATTTTTAATTTTCGCTCATTTACGTTAAATACCACCTACATATACACACACATACTTACTCCCATATACATACATATATACATATGTATATGCTGTGTTCGCCAGTCGGCACATTTTCATTTGACAAACTGTCACTTCCGGTCATTTCATACGCCTTAGTACAGTTATCAATTGATTATACCGTTCTAATTAGTGATTTGCTCAACTGTCAGGCGCAAAGTTTATTTATAAAATATTTCTTCACTTCTTCCATGATTGCCTGATAAACTTATCAAAGTGTTTGCTAAGTTGGCGAAGGTGTGTCAATTTGTTTTCGTTTGGCGAAATATTTTTTTCTGCTTTGATGGTTGAACGTGCAGCTCTCCTACTTTTGATAAAATTAATTTTAATATGTTGCGATGTTTGATAACTAATTCAATTAAGAAACCGCAAAATTTTCTCAATCATGGGTTATTTGCTATATTTATAAGTTTGATAACCGGGTTGGGTTATCGTATCATATTTAGTTACCGTTATGAATGAAAATATTTTAACTTCAATACCTCTTCAGGTTGATTTCCTAATACTATAAAACGCACAGTGGTGATTGAGATATTTTCAGTTAACGAGTTTCAGTGAACCAGACAAATAAGGTTTCAAGTTCGGAGCATGCTCTTGCAGAACTCCCAGAGGTAATCAAGTGACTGATGCCCAGAGCATACTGAAATTATGGAGGGAAAACTTTTGTCTGGTCTGCTGAGTGGCAGTGAAAGCATAACACCAAGAGATAGTGAACTCCATTACCGAATCGATGACGTTGGAGCAGACGTTTCATTGCCCGACTAAGAAGCACTTCGAATAGCAACTAACCGTCTGAAGAAAAAAAAAGCGGCGTGGGTCGATGGATTGCCGGCCGAGCTATTCAAATATGGCAACGAAGAACTGATAAGAAGCATGCATAAAATTCTTTGTATAAGTGTGGTTTTAGGCCTGGAAAATCAACAACTGGCCAAATATTTACCATGCGCAAATCAAATCCGTGAAAGGAAGATCGACATACACCACCTCTTTGTTGATTTTATTTCGCCTTCGACAGCACGGAAAGGAATGCTCTATGCCGCTTTGTCCGAACTTGGTATCCACGCAAAACTAATACGACTGTGTAAGCTGACGTTGAGCAACGCCAAAAGCTGCGTCAGGACCGGGAAGTACCTCTTCGAACCGTTCGATAACAAGCAAGGTTTCAGAGGAGACTCCCTATCGTGTGACTTCTTCAATCTATTGCTGGAGAAAATAATACGAGCTGAAGAGCTAAATAGAGATGGTACAATCTTCTATAAGACTGTACTGCTGCTTGCGTACGCCGATGAGATTGATATCATTGGCCATAACAACCGCGCCGTTTGTTCTGCTTTCTCTCAACTGGATAAGGAAGCGAAGCTTATGGGTTCGGTTTGGGTTTTTAAACCAACTTCTATAGTTTAACTATACTTTCTCTATTGGCATGAAAATCAAGCGGTCCTAATGAAGAGAAATTAATTGCTTTTATTTACAGATTTTGTGGAAAAGGTTTTGAAAAACCGAAAATCTGAATACTGGATTTTCATGTTTAGAATTTATTCGCTTAAGTTTTGTTTTTAATATTGTGAAGGATTCGATTGAAAGTTAACCTTAGACTATTTGCTGAAATTATATATATTGAAAGTGAAGCCGAAAAAGACGAAATCCACTTGTTGAAACATAAATATTGAAATTGACAATTAATAACAGTTATGTCTACATACGTATGTACATACATAAATCCAGTTGTAAAGCGAATATTCACTTAATTTTTTTTTTTCATATAAAACCTTTAATTATTCACATATTGAGCGTAGTACGAGTAATTCCAGTGTATCTCTTTTGCAATTTACGCTTTAGGCTGTTACACAATACGAGTATATAAGCTAACTACTACCGGCTTGAGTGTTTTTGAACATAACATTGGCTACCACTTTCAATTATTGTGCTGATTATGCTGTTCCTTAACTGAGACTCGCTCGCGAATGACATGACAGATGGATGAGCCATGCTTGCAAGCCGATAGCTTTATAGGAGAGCACAGTGTTCACGGTTCGAGCAAAAATTTTAATTTGTTAACTTTTTATGAGGTTACATGGTTACCGGTTTAAAAAATCGAATTTTGATTTTTTTGCGAAAATGTCTGACATACGGCGTCCCAATGGTCGAATTTAAAATTTTTTTTTTCAAAAATTTCGAATTTTTTGTTAATTGCGTATGTTTGTAACAATAAAAAAAAATCTAATAAAATATTTAATTTTTTATATGCGAAAAAAATGTTTGAAAAAAGTCTGCTTTTTACCCGAGGAATATTCATCTAACCCCTTAAGTAAAGTAAGTCATAATTTCGCCGTATGACGCTCCGCTCATTTTCACCTACTCGTATACTTGTATGTATATATAACTTCATGACTATTATTTAAATGATTTACTTATAATATTGCCACACTAAAACCACTGTGCATCAATTGCAGTCGTTGTCAGAGTCTTACGTTGCAACGACAGCTCGGCTGCCTGTTGCAGCACATTTCAATAATCATTTATTTGACAAGCAACTTGACTTCCAGATCAGTAAAAAAATGTGCCTTTTTCAGTTCTCCTTTTTATCTGATTTGCAAGTCTTATTGGCTCGCTTTCATTGCGTGTGCGCGCCTGCAGGCAGAGTGGGAACCTCAAACATACCTACAAACACACACACACAAGTGGCCGCTGTAATTACTTATTGGCGTCACCATCTTCCCGGACGGGTTGAGTGTGGCGTTCTCATTAATTACACATTACGATTCATGTAAATGATACTTTTTAGCACCCATAAACGCTTCACACAGGTTTATTTGATCAATTATAGGCTTTTAACTTTTGCCCAAGAAATGACGAGAATTTCACACAAGTATACATACATATATGTATACCTAAGCATAGCATTTACATATTTTTTCCACAAATATTTGCATATTTACCACATTCACAAATAAAATTTTCTATTCATTCAGATTCCCTACTTAATAGCGCAAAATGCCTGCCGCCACATGCCTCCCACCCAACCGCCAATGCGTACATATGGGCTCGTCTAACTCTTCTGCATTCCGCACTCCCAGCGAACAAGCTAATTTTGACTTATTCGCACGAATTCCTGACAAGTGACAACCTGACTGCACCGAATTGACAAAATTATCTGAAATATGCAACATTCGTGAAAACGTTCCGTCATTCTAAAACAGCGAAACAGCGGAGCAGCAGCGACTAAGACGTCTGCGCCAAATGCCAAAGCGAAAGAGTCGCGGAGGCGCGTTTGTTGTTATTTGCGCGAAATATGATTGTGCATTTACGTACATGCAACTATATGTACGTGTGTGTGTGTATGTAGTTTGGCAACGCGAGATTTTTATTTTTAGGTGACATACCCTCGGTTGGACGTCCGCTGGTTAGCGAAATATCTTGCCTGTCAATCAGTTGCCAGCGTCATCTTTTGCTTGTTTTCTTAATTGTCGTGTTGATTGTTGTTGGCATTGTGTTTGTTCCGCAGTCAGTTTACATATACTCATATCTTCATGTATGTAAATTTGATTTCTTAGTGTTCGAAATAAAACTTGCTTTTTGGTCAGGTCGCAAAGCGTTTTGAAATATTTCACTAATTTGAGTTCGTTAAGCTGACAAAAATTCTAATTGAAACATAAATATGTGACCTGGTCTACGAAAAGGGAGCTAACGTGCGAAAACTAGTTTTCTGGGAAACACCGTTATCTCGTTATTTCTCCGTTCACCGTTATTTCTCGTTATCTCATTAATTTTGACACCTAAGCCCCCTTTTCGTAGACCAGGTCACATATAGCTAACTATTAATTTTTGATAATTTCAGGACTGCTTTGGCTTTGAGATATTAAAATTTAGTAATTTAAATTTCAAAAATTTGTTTCATGAAAGTTATGAAGCATGAGTTATATCACTCAGAAATGAAATAAAATTATTTGATAGGACGAAAATATTCTTGGATGGCTTGAGGAATCCAATATTGCTTAATTATGTTCCAAATACTTGCGGAATTTTTGGCACTGCATAGCCGATGTGTTAGCTGGAGAGGGTATTCTTACCTCGCTAATACCGGCATGCGACCGAGTTAAATCTCCATTGCCGTCTTGCGTTCTAGCACTGGACGTCTCGTGTTGATTTCGTTTAATAACTTTTTCTGTTATAATCAATAAGTAAGACCCAAAAAATTATTTTTAATGAGATTGGAGAGCCTTAAGCTCAGCAGCTAACCCTTAGCAGGCGTTCTTCGATCTTCTGAACTACTTGCCCTTAGAAAAGTTCAGCTTGAAGCAATTCTAAAAGTTGTCTAAAAGGCTTTCAAGTGGTAAGGTTTAAAAATCTTGCCGGAAGCAAGTATCAAAGTTGCATGGAGGAAGTTGAGTTGGAAACATCCAGACACTTTCTCCTCCATTCTTCATCCTAAGCAAGGCTAAGGAAGAAACATCTCGGCTGTCTTGTCTTCGACGAACCAGATGACTTAGCCGAAATTGACATTAATCTTTTAAATGTTTTGTGCATCTAGGGCTCTTTAGATTCTTTTGTTTAGTCCAGACACCTTATAGAAAGGTTAAGACTCCAATAATCCCAGTTAAAGTATTGGATATATGTATGTATATATACATATGTATGTACGTATAAAGCTTTTAACATTTATAATGATTTGGTTAGAAAAATGCCTTTAATGAATCTTTGATTTAAAGAAAATAATAAACCAAATCGGACTTTTATATGCTTAGTGTAGTATCTGTAGCTTAAATCACTTTATTCACTCGAAAATCAGTAAAGCGGTTTTTTTTTGCTTGATGAGGAAATTAAATATTTAATAAATACAAAAATGCATATTTTATGAATCAATGTGCTTTAATAATCGTGGACTCATTTTGTTAATTAGGATTCCCTTGATTTTGTAGCCGACCTCCAGGCTAACGCCTAAAAAAGATGTCTGGCGGAAGACTTTGCTGCTTAAAATTATCTCAAATCCAAAGACAACAAATTTTATTATGGCTATAAATGTATACTGATCGAAGGGGAAGTAAAGTTTTTGATTTTAGGGAAGATGGGGGCTTTCAAATGAGACAATTTTTCGTGAAAACTTACACTGCAGAGTGGCAGAGATCGAAGTTAGCTCTGTGATTATTACATGTAGAATATATCTAAGAAGATCTCGTGAATCAAGTAAAAAAAAAAGTTTAAAGTTTTGTGAGCCGATTACTTTAAGTTAAGAAAAATTAAAAAAAAAATCTAAAAAAATAAATAAATAAAATATAGTATATTCTAAAAAAAATAAAAATAAATAAATTTAATTCTTATAAACACGCTCATATGTAGCTCCAAACTGTTTGCCGTATCAACTTTAGATTTTCAGAGAATAATTTCAAATATTGTAGATTCTATATAGAGAAAAAACTACTTGAAAAGTTCCTTACAAAGCTATTCAAAACTATCCGAATTTACTTTCTTTTTGGCTTCTACACAATTTTGGTAAAGCAAATGCGGAAGTTTTCTGAATCTTCTTTAAAATTACATTAAATAACGGCATTAGCAATAGTTCGAAATTTTCAAAAAATGCAGAAATAATATGAACAATAAATAACGGGTGATCCAAGTAGAGATACTTTTTTCAATAGCCCTTTTTTGACCAATCACGCGGGAGTCGTGTCAAGCTGTCATGTTATCTTTGTTCAGTATTGGTTGTTATTTCATCATGGAAAGACTTATGCCTGAACAAATCGTTCAACTTTATTACGAAAATTCAAGTTCTGTAAAGAATATGTTTCGCGAGCTTCGTGCATTTTATGGTCAACATAATCGACCTAATGAGCATACTATACGCATGCAATCACACATATTGAGACCCAGCATTCATTATTGGATAATATTCGACCAAATAGACCACGTCCAGCACGCAGTGAAGAAAATATAGTAGCCGTATCTTAGAGTGTACACGAAGACTGTGGAGAGTCGATTCGGCTGCCTCCGTTGGCAGCAAATCGGACTGACGTATTGGACGACTTGGAACATTTTACGTCGAGATCTTAAATTAAAAGCATACAAATACAGCTTGTACAAGAACTGAAGCCGCTTGACGTTCCCAAGCGACATAGCTCCGCTCTGTGGGATCTTGAAATATTCTAAGAAGATCCGAAGTTTTCGAGTCTTGTTATCATGGCGACATTTATTTTAAATAAGACTTTCCACATTCCACAATCGCATCAATCCATGGCTTCATTGAGAGAACACTTCGGTGAGCAAATAATTTCACGTTTTGGGCCGGTCGATTGGCCACCAAGATCGTGTGATACATATAACACCGTTGGATTGTTTTCTGTGGGGATATGTAAAATCTAAAGTCAATGCGGACAATCCCGCTTCGATTTGGAGCAAAACATTACGAGTGTCATTCGCCAGTTACCAGTCGAAATGCTCGAACGAATCATCGAATATTGGACTCAACGGATGGATCACATGAGACGTAGCCGCGGTGAAGATTTAAAAGCATGCTTGTTCGAATGATAATAAATATTCCCCATTAAATTTGAAGTTTCCGTGTTTTTTCTTTAAAAAATTAGGGAACCTCGAAATGGATTATATGTATGTATATGAAGATAAAGTCGAAATTTCTAGTTTCTGCAACATCACATAATTTTTGTAGGCTAGTACTTGGAAGAACTGTTGTAGACTTGACTATAACCGCGTAAACGGTGTCTAAGCCAAGAAAGAAGAAGAAATACTCAGATGGTGATGATAAACTCTGCCAATATATGCATATATTTTATGTTAATTTTTCCAAATGGTTGGCAAGTACAAACGAGTTTAGCTCAGTTATCTCTTATTTTTTTTACTCTCGCAACAAAGTTGCTAAGGAGAGTATTATAGTTTTGTTCACATAACGGTTGTTTGTAAGTCCTAAAACTAAAAGAGTCAGATATAGGGTTATATATAGCAAAGTGATCAGGGTGACGAGTAGAGTTGAAATCCGGATGTCTGTCTGTCCGTCCGTCCGTCCGTTCGTGCAAGCTGTAACTTGAGTAAAAATTGAGATATCATGATGAAACTTGGTACACGTATTACTTGGCTCCATAAGAAGGTTAAGTTCGAAGATGGGCAAATCAGCCCACTGCCACGCCCACAAAATGGCGAAAACCGAAAATCTATAAAGTGTCATAACTAAGCCATAAATAAAGTTATTAAAGTGAAATTTGGCACAAAGGATCGCATTAGGGAGGGGCATATTTGGACGTAATTTTTTTGGAAAAGTGGGCGTGGCCCCGCCCCCTACTAAGTTTTTTGTACATATCTCGAAAACTACTATAGGTATGTCAACCAAACTCTATATAATCGTTTCCTTTAGGCATTTCCATATACAGTTTAAAAATGGAAGAAATCGGATAGTAACCACGCCCACCTCCCATACAAAGGTTATGTTGAAAATCACTAAAAGTGCGTTAACCGACTAACAAAAAACGTCAGAAACACTAAATTTTACGGAAGAAATGGCAGAAGGAAGCTGCACCCAGGCTGTTTTTAAAAATTGAAAATGGGTGTGGCGTCGCCCACTTATGGACCAAAAACCATATCTCAGGAACTACTCTACCGATTTCAATGAAATTCGGTATATAATATTTTCTTAACACCCTGATGACATGGACGAAATATGGGTGAAATCGCTTCACAACCACGCCTTCTTCCAATATAACGCTATTTTGAATTCCATCTGATGCCTTCTCTGTATAATACATATATACATTAGGAGCCAATGATGATAGCGGAATAAAACTTTACACAAATACGGTATTTGAAAAATATGTAAATGACGTACAGTAGAGGCCCGCTAATCCGGACAGGGTTAAAAAATTCAAAATTTCTATTATGTCCCTTGTAATCCGGACCGACATTCTCTATCCGTATTCTCTAATCCGGATAACATATTTATTATTCACTACATTCACTTTTATGCTTTATTGTTTTAAGTTTTTTTTTTGGAACATGTGTATTATTTGTTATAATAAACAAACAGAAATGTATAAATATTTTTTCTTAATACGAGTACATAGTTCTGATTAATCCGGGTTCCCTGATATTCCGGATAGGGCCCGGTTTTAGTTGACGGATTAGGCCTCTGTATAATGAAATCTCGATTATCACTTTATCATGCGAGAGCATAAAATGTTCGGTGACACCCGAACTTAGCCCTTCCTTACTTGTTTTCTATTACTTCAATACATATTACTTAACATTACTCCAAATAATAAAACAATTTAAAAGCTTGTGCAATTAATTTCACAATTTTTCAAATCAGTCTAAACTAATATCTGTGTATATACATACATACATACTATGTATGGAAGGAAGGAGACATTATGATTAAAATCATTTTATTGTGTCATATTGGCATACAGAAAGATTGCAGTCTCAATAAACACGACGGTTTTTAATATATAAACAGAGAAGAAGAAACCAAGAGGCAAATTCTTATACTCGAGGCATAAATTCTTGGAAAATACTGTGATAATCAAAACAGTTGCTTTCATGAGTACCAAAGTACGCGAGTAAAGAACTTTGGCTAGCGCATGTAAAGATTTTAAATTCCATAATATTACCTCTACTGCTCTCTTACTATTGCTTATCGCTTTGGCTGCAAAAACTACCACGTGTGCTTTACATTCCACTAATTTAATTATAAGTGGAGTTGCGATAATTCGATAACGCCTATCTCAAGAGCAAGGCAAGTAGATTACGATGCATATGTATGTATGTATATGTATGTATGTGTATGAGATTAATGAAAATAAACAAACTTGTATACTTGATACTTTTAATTGTTGGTGTTAGGTTTGTGTATGAAATGTTTTAGAATGTGGAAGGGGTTTTTCAGGAATATTTTTTACCAAGCTAGACAACTCCGAAGTCCTTTTGATATAAAGGTACTTCTTTTAGTTTTACTGACTACAAGTTTCCTTTTCCTACTTCAATTGTGAAAATTTTCCGTTTTTGGCAATCTCACACACATTACCATGAAATATTTAAAAAAATCGCGCACTCACCTTGTGGCTTGGGTACATTGCGCTTCAACTGCATCCACTTATACGTTGGCAAGTTGCTGGCTTGATTCGGTGATTTGTTGTGTGAGCCGGCTTGACTAGATGAGGAGCCCGGCGATGAAGGCAATCCTGTGCAGTCGGGCGAGACGACTTGTTGACTACGCGAGCTTAAGCACGGCCCATTTGGCGAGCCATGTTGTTGTTGCAATTGCGCTTGATGCTGTTGCAAATGTTGTTGCTGTGTTTGTGTTTGCAGCTGATGCGGATGTTGGGGTGGCGCCACCGTTTGCATGTGCGCCATATTCAAGGGATGCATGCCCAGCGACTCCATCGGAATGCCAGCATCCATTGTGTACCCGCCACCCATGTGCTGATGATGCCACATCTGAGGTGGTGATTGTTGTTGACTTGCTGACATGGCCTGCTGCATAAGGGGTTCATCGAATGGCAAGCCTGAGCCGCCGCCATAAGCGGAATGCAACACAGCGGCGTATTTTTCCTCCACATTAGCGCCACTGCCGCCCACAGTATTTGCGGGCAACGAGGCATAGTTGTGTTGCATTTGTTGTTGCTGTTGTGCATGCGTTGGCGCATTTTGATTATATAAGCAATCCAAATTGGTGTAGCTTAAGCCATTTTCGGAGCTTATGATTGGCGCATCAATTGGCGCCGTTGGATTACCGTGCACCGCGTTGGACGCGGACGTCGGCGAGTTGGTGGCAGGTGGTATTGCTGCCACTGCAGCCGTTGCATAATAGGAATGTACCGAATCGCTTTCATAGTAAGAATCTGTGGGCGAATGACTGGACGGGTGCAAAGGTGTGCCCGAGGCGGTACCCGCGCCAGCGCTCGAAGAAGTCGTAATGCCATATTCGGCGGCGCTTGGACTGAAAAGGTGTGCGTGCGGGTACATCGATTGCTGCTGCTGTTGTGCCTGCGATTGTTGTTGTTGTAGTTGCGAGCCAACAGCAGCGTTTTGATTTAGCACCGCTGGTGCTTGCTGCAACGAGGGTGGTGGGGGCGTTAATTGTTGCTGCTGTTGCGGGTAATAGTTGGGCGACGAACCGTCCGTCACATAGCCGGCATAACCCAACGCGTGTTGGTGGTGGTGTGCCTGGTGGTGATGCGTGGGCATGGCCGTGGCGGCCGCTGCCGGAAAATAAGCATTGGGGTAACCAGTTGAGGAGACTACAGCGGCCATATCGGCGGCGGCGGCAGCGCTGTTGGCATGATAGCTGTTCTGATGGTGAGGGTGGTGATTGCCGTACATGCTGCTAATGTCCATCATATTGAAGAGCCGCCAAGTTTGAGAGCGATATTGAATACACGCGGGTGCAAGGGTTTACGGCGAGTTAATAAACAATGCAATTTTGTTTTCTAAAGTTCTTTAAATGTAAGTAGCTTGCTTAAGTATTCACTTTCACTTTACACGCTTTGATTTGGAGTATGTTAGGCACCTATGTATTTGTATTTGTATTTGCACAAATCTACGTTTTACACAAATTGGCACACAATTGATTACTAGCTAAGCTTTTAATATTTGCTAACAGTACAAAAACACCATACACTGCTGGCAGTTCATTGCGTTCAGCCGAACTCGCTAAGCGTTTAGTTACTTAGAATATGGAATTTAACAAATTTTTTTACACACTTTTCTAGTACATACGAGCACATACACATATACATAAGCTTCGTGTTCGGTAATGCAGCGTCACGTCGTCACACGCTCTATGAGTTCTACATTGAAAATTTCGTACGACACGCGCTCACAGCACACTTTATTTTGTTAACACCGCACAACCAAATCGTAACTGAATCAGAACACGATTGCTGGCGAACTACATGGCCAGCCACGGCAACCACTAACGCCAACACCAATGCGCGCTAACACAAACATCACTGTCCCACCACCGCTGCTGATAAGCCGCAGAAGCCCGGTTGGACGCGAGCTCCGCCTCTTTACGCCAAGTGAACACAGTCACAGCGCCGTCTCTTTTTAACAACACACGAGCGTGCGTGCGTACTTGCTGCGTGTGAGTGCGATGCAAGAGTGCGCATATTTGCCTCAATGAGCAGTTGTCGTCATATGCTGGCAGGGAACTCAATGGCTCCTGTGATAATGCCTAAAATCAGCAGCAATTTTTTTCTGTCCGCAAATGTTTGGGTATTTGCTTTTCCAATAAGGTATATATGTATGTACATGTATATAAGTATGTACAGTTTTATATATGTACATACATATGTATGTATGTGCATATTGTTTTTGTTAGCACCTAGTACGTGCGTAGTTGTTGTTCAGTAGTTTTTCTAGCTAGGAATTAGTCACTAAAGTCAAACCGGTTGTTTTGTTGTTTTATTGGTATTTTGGGTTTTGCTTGGAACGCCCCTGCGCACTTTTTTGTTGGCTTACCTTTAACGCAAATACATATTTCTATGACAGTTTGGCCAACGTAAAAAGGGACAAAAAAAAAGCATAATAAAAAAATTAATTTGTTTAAATATTCATATCCTAGAGCATAAGTTGTGGACACGAAATTTCAGGGTGCAGCAATTGGCAGTGCGGCGACCACGCAGTTGGGGTTCGCTTTGGCCGCAGATGCTGGTCACAAGCATACATACATACATGCGTATATCTACATTTATTACATACACATATACATTTGCACATGCATATTCACTTTCCTAAATGCTTAGCTTATGATATGAGCCTTTGTAGCAGCAGCAGGAAAACCTTTCGCTAGTGTTGTTGTTGTTGGTGCTGCTTAACATGTCATGTGCAATTTACGCGTCCGACAGCTATGCCCCATGGATTGGCATTCAGAGAAATCGTTTTTTTTCGCAGCACAGTGGGATTCTTACGCATGTGCTTATTAAAGGTACGTATGTGCACCTACATATACCTACACACATGCATGGCAGTGGCTGGAATGCCGCTTCAGCTTTGGCTCTTAAGGATATGGCTCGCTCAGTTATTTGGCGGCTGTGGGCGCACCGCTTGACTATCGCCTGCCACTTCGTCATAACGGCGATACTTTATCTCACTTATTCCACAGACAGTTGCTGTTGTTGCTATTGTTTTATTGGTACCTACTGTTCACAGCGTCGATATCTCAATTTTGTTCCTCCTGTTTTGCGCACCTTTCAAACTTCAGTCCCAAGTACAAATATTCCCTTTTGTGCTGTGCACCGTGTTCATGTATGTTTGTCCTCTGTCTTGTGTCTTGTGTCTTTATCTAAAGACCAATATGATTGACATTTTGAAAACTTCTGTCAGTAATTCATGCGGCTGTAGTGTGGTAATTTCTGGTTGGGCTCCATTGGGCTGGATTAACATGTTTCAAAAGAAGCAAGGATATATATGTACATAGATATCTATTTATGTATGTTGATATGTATAATATTTAAGTATGTATGTACATTTGTATATGCATTCCAATAAATATCCAATAAAGCAATAATATTTTTTCCATTTATATTTTTACGTACATACATACATACATATGTACATATACTTACATACATATATATACAATTGCATTCAATGGTAGTGTATTGAAACCTTCGAGAAAAGTTTTGAAATTCTTCGTAAATTTTTACCATCGTTATTTGAAATTTATTACATTATATGCGATATATAAATACTATATACTTTATTCTTATTGTAGTTATTAAGGAGTTAGACAGTGATTTTTGAAAATTCGTAAAATTTTTTTTGACTCATATGGAAGAATGTTTTATTATACAATTTTTCATTCATTATGTTTAAAAAGTGATTTCGGGTAAGTGACTGCCGCGGCGGCCTCGAATTAATTTTAGCCGAGAGCCACAATATTCGACCACTATTTTTAGAAATATGAATATTCTCTTCCAAGACATCAGCCTCATCGTCTCATTCTAATCTGCCTAGACAAGCGACTTCACATAACTACAGGCCCTCAACACGAGATAAATCGCTTACCTAAAGTTTCCATCTAGAAATTGATTGTCTCGTTACCTATATGACATGTAGCGCCGTCTAGTTGGAACCATTCTACATCCACATCTTCTAGTTCAGGCACGAGCAAGGCTTTAAGCATGGCTCTATAACCTTTCTCATTGACTATAATATTATGGCCGGCTTCATTTTTGAAAAAATATGTACCATTGATATATAGACCAATGATCATGTGCTCATAGAGCCCACCAAACAATGACTTTTTGAGGATGTATGGTGACTTTGGATTACCATCACTCCAAAAGTGACAACCAAAAGTGAGCTTCATCGCTGAACAAAATTTTCTTGTGAAAATCGGGATCGGTGGCCATTTCGTCTTCTGCCTATTCACCGAACATTCGACGCGCCTGATATTCATTTGACTTCAACGTCGCACGATACATAGTATATATATACAAATGATATACGTCTGCAGTGCTATAGAGAGAAACTGGCACTTGCTCCATCACTTGAGAACTCTTGCTCTCTCTCTCGGTCGCTCATGTCTGTATATACGCGAACTAGTCCCTCAGTTTTTGAGACATCGATCTAAAAACCTGCTTTTATGTCGGAACTCGATTTTTTTCCTTACTCCTAATTATATCGTCAAACCTAAGCTTTTTTAATGTCAGACTAGATTTAGGAAAACTTTTATTTTAATGTTTTATCAGTTGTTTTCATATCAAAGAAGATTGGTGCTATAACAACCTGACCGGCTGGTTCGGTTTGACGTTAAGGAGGCTAGTTCTTTCTCAGGGTAGGAATAAATACGAATTATCATCTCATCTTCATATAGGCAAGTTAGGCAATTGCAAAAATCACAAGAATTTTAGGGCGCCATTTTGACTAACTTTCTTTACATATTTTATTTATTCTTGCAACATGTTGCTTCAGAGTATAATAGTTCTGCTCACCTAACGGTTGTTTGTATCATCTAAAACTAATCGAGATAAATATAGGGTTATAATCGAAATATATATATATATAAATGATCAGGATGACGAGACGAGTTGAAATCCGGGTGATTGTCAGTCTGTCTGTCCGTCCATCTGTATGCCTGTGCAAGCGATAACTTGAGTAAAAATTAGGATATCTTAATGAAATTTGGTACACATGGGCGTATTAAAAGTGTGATGACTTTATGGAAGATGGGGTAAAAATTGGACGAAGTATGTGGCACTTCCTACTTTTAAGTGAAGTCTCATATCTCGGGGCCCACTCGACGGATTTCGACTAAATTTAGTTTGTAGTATTCTTCTCATATTTCTACGTCACAGTGAGAAAATGGTCGAAATAGAACAACAACACGCCTACTTCCCATATAACCCAGTTTTAAATTTCATTTAATTCCTTCACTTTCCAGTACAAAAATCAATAAGCAATGAATGTAACGGGATAAAACTTTGCAGGAATAATGCATTTAAAGTATGCCACCTTATGATCAAAAATTGTACGAACCAACCAAAACTGTTCAAGTCCCTAGGTGCCTAATATACAGATCCCAGTATCTAAAGTTGAGTTTTTACAAAAAATATCGGTCAATGTATGGGATATACAGTTGAAATTCAGAGAGAAGCTTTTCCTGATAATTGTATTTCTGCGTATCAAAAATGGGTTGAATCGGCTCAATACTTTCCTGAGTCCCCATATACCTAATATAAAGATTTTCGAACTTCCGGCTGACTTTATACCGCATATATAGGCCAGAATATGAGTTATCTCAGTGAAAATGAAAGTGCAGCTTTTACTCTTAACAGAAGAGATCCTTCCCGATCCTGACGTCGCATTTAGTATTGCTTATTGTCAGTTTATACAGCCGTATTAGTATTAGGCATTTGCCTAAGGCGGTAAATTGCCTCGGGCCAGCCCTGATCTAAACGTTTCTAAGTACAATAAGAGCTTAAAAAAGTAGACTAACTCTGACCGACAGTATCTCAATTTATACAATATATTTTCATACTGTTATTATACATAAATTGTATGTCTCGAATAAATGTATATTAATCTTAAGTCAGATAGATGGACAAAACGACACAAAAAAAGGGTTTATTTGATAGATTTAACAATACTGTAACGTGTACCAGCACCCCAATTATCAACTATCCCATCCTCTCTTACTCTCAAACTTTTTTCTCAACTATGTTTTAGGTTCTATGTTGCCTGAAGTTTGTAAAATAGTGCTTACAGTTATTAAAAGAACAGAGAATACGAATAATGTACGATGAACCAGTTAAATTGGACACAATTGAGCTGCCTAAAATATAAGTCATATTTGTGAAAAAATTTACGCTACAGATTAACTTAAGAAATCGAAACTACTATCAAAAATCTTATTCCTTGGATCATTACCTGACAAATATTGTTAAGAATATCGTGTGAATATTTCAAATCGATTGTTTCAAGCGTTTGAGTCCCGCTAACACTATGTTGAAAATCTCAAAAATCTCTTTTCGCTCATGGCAACGCATCTATTTCACTGATGAACATCAAATGCTTGGAAAATATTTACAAATATGAGTAAATTCGATGTATGTGAAAAAAAATAATCGATTAAAATTCAGATGTAAATATAACCGCTTAAGCCTAACGATGAGACAGCTCTTGACGCTGGCTGATTCTATTATGAAGTACCTTAAAATTCGAAATAATTATTTGGCAATTGTTTATAAAGAGAGTGTAGTGAAATTGTCACAGCAAAAGTCTGATCGGAGTAAGTTTCGCAAGCAATTAAAATGAAATTAGAACTCCCAGTATGTTAGTAGTATTCAATTACAATTTGTATATTGTTGACAATGGGCTCAGTGTTATGTTTTCCCAGAGAATTTTAAGGCTTTAAACACCTGTCGGTGCCAGTCTAGCCGTCGAGTACGTAAATACCGCTAATCGATAACTTCAATTTGAAGTACCAATGCAACCAAATGTAACGCCAGCCGCCACACTTTGTGTGCTTTGGGCTTAGTCGAGTAAATGTGAGCTCAGTGTCAGCGATGGAATCAATCAATATGGTCAAATCGTTCATGGTGGCGCTATTGTTGCGGCAGTTAGTACGGTTTTATGGCTGTGGCGCGACAAATATCGCTCAAATCCATTGCACATTGGCGCATATGCATATGTAGAAAAAAAGAAAAAAGGAGCATGACGCCAACTTGGCACAAAAATCTCATTAAGCCAACCTGCAGTTGACTAGCGCCACGCACGAGCTCCAGTTATGTAGTCCATTGGTAAGAGATGCCGACCACATTCAAAATCAGTTATATGTCGTCTCATTAATGACAGTTGACAATTCGTCAGACTTTGTTACCAAAACGTGTAGCCGCGCTTGGAGACGAGGTCGGCGGTGCGCTTAGCGGTCGGCGGATGGCGGTCAGTGATACACGAAACGTCGATCAATTTGTCGTCGGCGTGATAAGTTCCCCACAACTTTGCTACGTAACAACAACAAGGTATGGCTACCACTGTGATGTTGGCGCTTGGAGGGTTTTGCTTGTGTTGGTGGGCTGCTTGGCCTCTTACTTACGTTTATGCTCTGTGCGTTGTAGCTGCGTCGCCCCTTTTGGGTTGTGCGCTGGTAGTGACGACTTACAATGGTAATTTGTGTAAAAATAATTGATGGATTAAAGTTTTTGGCGCCGAATGTCAAAGGCGGCGACGTCGGTAGCAACGTAGTGGCAGTGACAACTTTTCCATCGCCACCATTCGTTCTGCTTTGAATTGTTTTCTCTTTTCATAAATTTTGTTACATTTTGTTTTTGCTTTTTATATCTTGTCACTTATACAAATTGAACATGGAACAAAGTTTTCTGTTCATTTGCGGCATTTGTGATGTTAGAAATATAAGTGACACCCATTGTTATTGTAATTTTGTATTTATGAATATACAAATGTTCATATGTTTGTATGTCTTTGTGTACATAGTACATATGCCCTCCATTTTCTGAACAAAGATATATACATACATATGTAGGTATATATATATATAAATGTATGTGTATGTATGTATATGAATTTGGAGAATTATTACTATTTAAATCCGTTAAAAGTTAAAATCTACAATATAAAACTTGTAATAAGTTGCAAGAAATGCATTTATATAAATATTTTACCATAATGCAAGATAATTCTTAAGGTTTTACCGTTAAAAGGCACACCTAGTGTCAAAATCATTTTATTTCCATTATATCTTAAAAATAGCAGACTAAAGTTTCGATCGAGATCTCAAATAGTTTTTGAGTTAAAGTCATTTAAAGGGTAGGCGCTCAATTCGATCTCTTGAGATCGATACATGAGGGAAAGAACTGGGTTCTTTCCGAGGTTGCAACTCTACTGGTATCAGCTGCTCCCAGTGAAAGACCGTTTTCGACTTTTCGCAGGCTGAAAACTTACTTGCGGAATGCGACTAGCGAAGACAGATTGAATGGCCCAACTTTTCTCAATATCCATAAGATATAGAGCTTTCGATCGAAGAAATTTTCACGGTACAGAAGACTGGATGTCGTTTTATAAGCAATTTTTGTATTTGCGAAAAGTTTTGTTCTGTATAGTTTAACATTATTTTTTTATTTTCAGGATCGCGGATAAGTCCGGAAGACTTTTTTAGCAACGCTTGAAACATGTATAAAGACTACAGTATATACCCTGACAATTTCAAAATAATCGATACCCTTGTGTTTTTTATTTTTGAATTCTCAAAAAATCCGCGTTTTTAGGCATTCACACGACGTGTAGTACTAAAGAAAAAACCGTTGCAAATAAAATAATTTTCATAAAAGAACCTGATTTTGAACGGTCGGTTTTTATGACATATATGTTGAGGAAGCGAGTATTATGCCGTCTATTAGTTCCCATTATCTTTCTAACTAATCATTCGCTACAATATTTAGGTCCGGGTAATATGGCGGCCTCACCTGAACATCAAAATTTTGGTTTTGTCGTCATGTCTTTATAGTGCTGGAAATGTCATTCCAGATTGCCAAACATATCTTTAGAAAGGGAAAAGCAGCTTTTAAAGCGCAGATATATTTGTTTGCGTTCATTTTGAGTGCTAAAAATTGCAATTAGCGGGTGCAATAATATGGCACCTCAAACTATAACATCTCCGAAACGACTGTTTAAGCATTCCAAATAGTACTTCTTACACAAGTCGTGGAAATAATCAACCCGGGCCTACGAAGTTAAATTTTTTCTCGTCATAAAATATGGAAAATATCACTCCATAGACCAAGCCGTTTGGGTTTGGCTTAAATTTAATTTTAATGTTAGAAGCAGAAAGTATGTTGATTTAAAAGCAACAATAACTTTACGAACTTGCCTGCAATAGAAAATGAGTAAAAAGCAGTTCATGCGGAAAAAGAGGGACGCTAAATTGAGGTCGTGCAGTGTATAATATTGCCAGAGTCAACTAAGTTTTGTGATTTCTAAAAAATAAAATAAAAGTTACAAAATTAAGTATTCACTTTATATAATAGATTTTGTTAATTAGAAGTGTAAATATTAACTGCACCTTCTGTTAGCTTTTACCGACGCTTGTCAATTTGTCTATTCCAATTGCTCAAACTACAGATTCGTCCTTACACAATTTTCATGTAATTTTCCTGGAATTTCAATCTATAATTTTGGGAGAAGGTGTTATTTTCATTAGATTTTTCGAATCAAGTGATGGCATCTTTGTATTTTTTGTCTGTCCTGACACTAAACAGTTTATTAGAAATTGGCGCAAAGTTGTCGTCCGATTTCCTCACAGACATGGGCTACGCGTACTTTTCAAATTCAAAATTTTGGATAATATTCTCAAATGTATACATACATACAAACATATATACGATACATAAATTGTATTTTTTGCATTTTTTGTAAGTTGCTAGTGGATATAATCCTTTTATACTCGCCTACAAATAAGCAAAATCGGTCCATACTTTTTCTAGCACCCCATATATTGAACAATAGCATATCTGCGCTTCCAGTTAACCTGATACGATACATATCGATATATTTTTATGTAAAATATCTTGATGAAAATATGAATGATATAATGAGCTCACTTTAGATTATTGTCAAAAATTAAATCGGGCAAGAACTCCCATAGTCCCTTTGCAAGCAATATTCAGTTTGCTTCAGGTACTTACGTTCATCCTATATATTTATAACAAATAAGGAAGAGCTTAATTCTGGTATAACTGCACAATCCTTCAGTAATTAAAGCCACGGAAGTACATCCAGGTACATAAAGCTTGTTAGTTATATGGGGTCTAGGTCGACTTTTCACCCGATTTTATTCATCTAAACACAAAGATGCACCGTTATAAAAAAAGCATGCTCTCTCAAGTTGATTAAAGTATCTCGCATATTAATATTC